>NC_139561.1:31605474-32332974 GCF_965112155.1 Podarcis liolepis
TTTCTTCTGTGCTCCTTTTGGTTAGTTTTTACCTCCTAAGCACAAGAACATTCAGTAGCCTGACTGCACAAAAAACAAATGGCTGGCCTGCATTGGACAGCAGAATATTGCTTTGTTTGTTTTTAATTTAAATTTTTCAAAATGTGAGAAACAAGGAACAAGCTTTGTATAGATGAATGCAATGTTCCTTAAAATAAATCTCAGCTGTTGTTTTAAATAAGAAATAAGAGGGTTAGTCCTCATAGTTGAGGTGGTTTGAAAACACCATCAAACCCACCTGATTTAAACTTAAGGTTAAACCATAGTTTATTTTCAACTGGTTTCATGAGAGTGAGCAGTGTGCTTTGAAGCTATTATTTCAAAGAATGGGCCTGAAGGAACCAGACCCCCACAATTATAGCCTAAATTGTCCTCGGCTCTAACTCATGAATTTGTTACACAAGACAGTTAGTTCAGTAGCTCTTTGTGCTAGATGCTCTGTGTGCAATCAAACACTAGCTCACAGAGTTACTGAATTAGCAGTCATGTGTAATAATAAGAATATGAATAATAATTCAGATTTTCTGCAAGTGGTGTAACCTCATTGGTTAAATATCTAAAAATATAATTGGATGCATTTTAAGTGATTGCTTAAGCTGGTATATTTCAGTTGCAGTCATTGTGGGTGTGGAATTGCACCAGAGTTGAATCACAATATTAAGTGATGCTAAATTGCTTCCTAAAGACTCTTTCTACCTTACAAAATAACTTGTAGACGATCACAGAAGAAAATAGGCCTTCTGAAGCAGCAGCTGGAAGAGGCAGTGGAAGAGGAGATGGCAGCACGCCGGATTCTAGCAGACCTGGTCAACTTGACAGAAAATATGACTCAAGAACGTAATCATCTTTTAAACTTGGTAATTTCTTTTAAAAAAAACCCTTTGTCTATATGTGGCCCCTTCTGGTTAAATGAAATAACCATAAGGAATTCAAAACCTTGTTTATATCATGAATGGGGCAGTGTTTGGAGCACTAAAGGCTGAAATACACATAGGGCTATAATCTTATGCAGAGTTGAACCTGGGAGTAAGCACCATTCAACTTGGTGGCACTTATTCTTTGTATAAGTGTTTATTTTGGGGTTATCAGAGAATTGCAGCTGACTAATTTTGCATAGTATTTTCCTGAAATTGACAGGTGCCAAACTTAAGTGTCATTGGAGTGCAGACCACAGAGTGTTTAGTTTTAGGATGAAATCCTAATCCCAGCTTCTGCCTGGTGGAAGCTGGGAGTGGCAGGACCACTGCCACATTCACAGATCTACTGAACATGCCAGTCAGGGAGGGTAGGCAGATGGCAGCGCTAGCCTGGAGCTGGTGCAGTGGTTGGGCCCAATACCCTCCAATGACTGCAGAGAGACTGGCTCCAGAACCATTGGATCTCAGACTGGCTCAGACAATCCCACAGCCTCAAATGACCCATTTTGGATCTTAGCACTGACTGCTGCTGATTCTGGCAATGACACCTCGGCCTGCCAGCCTGTTCAGTGGCTGAAAGTGGGATCACTGCATAGGGGAGGCTGGCAGAGGCCATAAGGACTGGGTGGAGGGACACACCTGCCCAATCCTGATTGACCCAGCACAGAAGGCATTTGGATTGCCCTGCCAATCAGGAAGCTGAAATGTCTTTACCGTAAAAGTTGCTGGTCTAGACTTGAATAACCACTTGACCATTGATATGCCAAGAAAGATATGTAAACCACCTTGCTTCCCATAGCCATCGCCAAGGAAGTCAGAAAAGGTGTAAAACACACTTTAATGTAATAGGTGAACTGAGGCCTCATGAGCATTGTGGGGGGAGGAGGCACACAAACACACAGTTGAAATTAAGATGGTACTTCTGGCATGCATGCAGTAGTTCCGTTTGCCTGCTTGAATCTAAATATTATTTTTTTTGTATCTATAGTGCCTACCACTAGGTGCTTTACAAACAGACCCTATGAAACTCACAATTTTAGACTGAGAAATGTGTGTTTATTTAAAAATGCCTTTTAAAAGGATAATTGATGAGAAGCAAGGAGAGGAATGCAAACTGTAGCAATTGATGGTCCACCACCTGGTTTGGAAAAAATCGTTTATATTTGAAACAATCCATTATATATTATCCCCTTCACCTATGGGTTCATGACAAGAGCAGTCAAGAAATAGGACGTTTCTGTGCCTCCTGTCCTGTTCTTCTTAGTTTTCCATTTTTATGATTTATTCATTTCATAGGTTTTATGTAAGGTTAAAATAGTACAGGAGACCTTTGTGCAAAATGCAGTCACAGATGTGGTTCGTTGGCATTTAGACTTCCCTCAGCATGATAAATAAATGATTCTTTTGAAACCAGTGAACTAAAGGTAGAATGTTTCCATTAATTCACTGAACAATAATGAGAGATCTGTAGGCAATAGCTCTTCTTGGTTGTTCAGGTAATTACTGTGACTGAAATCTGTTGCTAAAGTGGCTGATTTTGGAAAACTAGTCAGCATTTCAGTGTGTGTGTTTTCCCCCAGAACTGACCAGTATTCATTCTGTAATGCATTTTTCCTGCATATGGGTTTCATATGATTTCTGTAGTTTCTACTAGTTAGTCTGGCACAACACGTTTTGAACATTTCTTTTAAGGCTCACATGCCTCCTGAACAGTTTTTTTCAGCTAGGGCAGTAGTAGGGAGGGGCCACAGTTCTGTGGGAGAGCAGCTGCTTTGCCTGCCAATGAAGACTGACTCAACCCCCGGCATCTTCAGCTGAAAGGGTCTCTGGTAGCAAGTGATGGGAAACATTTGAGGGGGTGGGGCTGTGAATGGGCATGGTTATTCTGGTGCTTGTTGCCAAACTGTTTTAACGTAATCCTTTTAATTATTTTATTATTTTATCTTGTGTTCACTTCCCTGGGATCCTATGGGATAAAGGGCAGTCCAGAAATGTAATTGATATATACATAAATATATCAGTAGAATACATTTCAGAACAGCAAAATCTTTTGCCAGCTCACCTTCCCCCTCCTTTTTCCTCCAGACCAGTTGCTTGGAAAGACAGCAGGATGGTGTTCTCAACAAAATAGTAGAAGGAAACATGCGCCTAGGGATGTTAGAAGAGAAAGTGAAGGTGAGTAGAGTTTGCAGACAATATATCTATAGCACACTACAGTTCTTCTGTTATATATTGCAAATTTTTTTTGAACTGCAGTCACAAATATGTGGCTTGGTTCAAAGTGCTGCAACAGCCGCTATTTCATGCAGTTTTGCTTCTAGCTAATGCATGCCATGGATTTCTGCAGTAACAGGATGTGCTGGGAAAATGTATCTGACCTACAAAGCTGTAAAATGTTGTTAGAATGGGGTTTGTTTCATTTTTGCTTTGACTGGGTGTTTCGTCCCTGATTCTTTAGCCTTTTTTCTAAAGTTCTGCAGTAAAGAGGAATGTGAAAAGGAGCTCCGCATACGGTATGTTGCAGGCAGGAGGCCACTAGAGCACGAACAACTCTGGCCAGGCTATCCTGGCCCCAGAATGGCAGTAGCTAGCAAGAAGGCCTAAAGTGGGCATAAGCACACTCCAGCCATGAGCCACTTGGGACTCAAATGACGGGCTGGAATCCTGGAGCACTACCATATTGAACCTGTTCCTTCAGATTAAAGTGCAACCCTTCCCTGAACAGGTCATCCACATAATTTCTGGACTTAATAGCGAACCGCAGCACTTCTGCCTTGTCAGGAGCCCTGCTGGACCGGGCCAAAGACTCACCCACCCTGCATTAGGCTCCCCACCGTGACCAACCAGATGCTTCTGGGAATCAGACAAACAAGTTGAAGAGACAGTTTGCCCTTTCAGGTTGCTTTCCCCCAGTAACCTCCTTACTGAAACATTAAAAATGGCCTGAGCTCATGTAATTTGAGGGATGATTAGCAGTTTTGTGATAATTTGCTAGCCAAACCCTCCAGGGAATGACCTGTTTGGTTTAAGTTCTCTTCAGGGCTCCAGTTCTGCTCAGAATTAATTGTATCAACAATTATATGGATACTTTGAATGTGTGTATTTGCCAGTAGGAGGCTCATTTGGGAAGTATTTTTAGAGCGTGTATCTTAAATCCCTTTCACACACAAAATAGAGATATAAATATGTCTTTTCAGTTACCAGCTTTTAAGTGGCATTGGAATAATAATTATAGGTTTTCATATCAGAACTACAACAGTTGTTTTGTACTGTAGATGTTGTTGTAAAAGAATGTCAGTTTAATTTTTCTGGAACAATTACTGTAATGATAAACATCATAACCTTTTAGCATCAAACTGCGTCAAGCTGAGGCACTTTTGCCCTTTTGGTTTCACAGGCTTGTTTTGCATTCTCTTTCTTCTAGCCAGCCTTAAGATAAATATTTGATTAAAAGCAAGCACCCTGGAGTGAAATTGGCAGTTGGCCTAATTTTTGTTTCTCTCTTTTTTAGTCGTAGAAGAAAAATGCTAGCTGAGGGTAGCTTTCCACTAATCAAAATACTGTAATTCTTCATAAATATGGATGAGCTGTTGCAACTTCTAAGTGTCTCCAGTTAAGTATTTATTTTTGAGAAAAACAGTGAAGGCCCAATCCGCTTGTGCAGTGTTGTGTACGATTACTCTGGGCGTTCGTTTATAGTGGACAAGATCTGACATCCTGGGACCAGGTGACAGTTGCTGCTGCTGACGTCCTATCTGGTGTTTGCTGCAGTGAAAACTGTGAAGGGAATAATGGGGATACCATATCTACTGAGGTGTGGTAGGTGAGTGGAAGGGAGTGGCAGGCATTTGCAGTGCCACAGCAGATGCCCTCGAGTCGCTTGGGACACATTTCTCTCCATCACACTTCATGGAGTTCATCGCAGCAGACTCATCTGCTGGATGCCTAAGGATGTGGCTGATCCTGCTGCAGCCTATCCCGAACAAAATACACTTGCCCCACATCCAATATTAAAGGCACGAACTGCATTATAATTTGCAGAATCGTTTCATTTAAAGAAAAAGGAGAATTGGTTTAATACCCTGCCTTTCAACGTTATTGAGACTGTTTCCCTAAATAAATGTGACATAGCGAGCCGGCAGTAAATCACACTGTTCAAAGTTGGTCAACTCTTTATTAGCAAAACCACAATCTTCCCAGATTTGGCTGAGTGTCAGGCCTAGTGAGCACAGTAGCTCATCCCCGGTAGGTCTTATCCCACGAATCAGTTGCCAAGACTGAAAGTCCCCAGTTTCCCCCAGCCATCTTAAGTTCAGGGCTTTTCCTGGAGAGGGCTTTCCCCAAGCAATCGGAGGTGGTGCCTGCGTGTAGCTTGTCTCTCTTGCAGCTGTTTCAGCCCTCTTCTGTTTCTGGGAGATGGGGGGGGGAGGGGATCTTCTCTCAATAGCATGGGGACACACCCGTGACTCTTCACTAACCTGACTCATCTCTGCCTCTTGGCCTCCCTCTTCCTCCTCGACTGCTTCAGCTTGTGCGTCTGATCATGGACTTCTCTCTGCCACACACTCTCTCACTAAGCCCTGTTACCTCTTCGGCTTCCGATTCCTCCTCTTTCCAATCTTTCCCTCATTGTTGCCCCACTACCACTCTGGCCCCAGTTTGGCCCCATAGGTTTACCTGCCTGCGCCTAACATCGGGAGTGGGACAGATGGCATAGTCTGAGTCAACCTATGCTTCAGGCTAAGTGGGGAGGCCTGGGGCAGGCAGGGGGACTTGTTAGGTCTGGTAGCTGGAGGTTTACCTCCCCTGGCTTAACATTATGTGTGAGCAAGGCCAAAGATGATGTTGTAATGTGCAGTGCAGAAAAACAGTACCTGGGAACTAGACTCAGGCCTAATAATAATAATAATAATAATAATAATAATAATAATATATTATTATTATTATTTATACCCTGCCCATCTGGCTGAGTTTCCCCAGCCACTCTGGGCGGCTCCCAGTCGAGTGTTAAAAACAATACAGCATTAAATATCAAAAACTTCCTTAAACAGGGCTGTCTTATCCTAAAGATAGGATAGCTGCTTATTTCCTTCACATCTGAAGGGAGGGCGCCACTACCGAGAAGACCCTCTGTCTGAAAGCAAGACTGCATATAAAGGCCCTGTGATGTTTTCAGAAAAGGCTTAGGAAGGGGAGGAGGAAATTCCACAGCTGTGAGATGGCCACACCTTAATTTTTGGAGATTTACAACCCAGTCCCCTGTATGTTTTACTCAAAAGCAAATGCCACAATGTTATGGGGTGCTTACTTTTAGGTAAGTGGCAGTATGATAAGATGGTTCATTGGCTTTGCACATGCTTTGCATGCAAGGAAATCTCTACTTCAATTCCTGGTGTCAGTAGCAGGTGGTGGGAAAGAGCATGCTCTGCTTGAAATCCTGGAGAGCTGCTGCCAGAGTAGACAGAAGTGGGCTACAGGGGCAAATATTATGGCTAGGTGTAAGGCAATTTCCCATGTTCCCAGATGCCATATCAATATTGTATAGATAAAGGAACTAAATGATTTAGTCCTGTGGAAAAGCTGTGTACTAAATAAATGGTTGGCTCCCTAGCAAATATTCCAGCCCCTGGGAATTTGAGTCATGTAAGTACAACTTTTAATAGGATGAAGTTCAGTTCCTGTGACATATCAGTCCCATATTTCACTTTGGCAGTCCTGCTCTAAATCTAGCCTTTTGTGGGCAGCTTAGAGACTGCCTCTCCCAACACAAGGCCAGACAGGTTGGGCTTCATGTGCCTTTGCTCCAGGAAATGAGACAGTTGGGAGGAGCCCTGAGGCTTTGGAGTGCCACCACATGCAGTGCTCACTTGATCCCTTTGTGTCTCTTTTTGCAGAGAGGATGAAAAGCATTCTCCTTCCTCCTGTCCTTTGGGCAGCTACACTTACAGGTGTTCAGCCTGCACCAGCTGGAAGCCTCTTGAACATTTAAAATTCAATTGGGATTTTGGTCCTCCTTTCCCTACCAGCACAAGGCAGCTTGCAGCATGAGGTAGTCCAGCTAAAAACAACATTTTGCTCTTGCTGCTCTGTTGTTATGGTTTCACTGTTTTATTAAATTATCTGTTGCTGCGGAACTGTCGAGTTTTTATTGTTTTCTAATGTTTGGAGTATATTAAACTGCCTTGAGCTGAGAAGTCAGGAAAACCTTTAAAAAAGTTAGCCTTTATCCAAGGTGTGAAAGAGGAAGCTATTTTATTGTGATCACGGCTGGCTCTTTTGTTTTTTCTTGTATTAGTGCCCCCAAATCCTTAGGGGTATTTTATTTGGCATATACACCAGCCTATGGGCCACATTTTTTGTGGCCAACCTTCCAAGTTATGGGCAGGGCCAGAGTTAAAAGTGGGCAGGTTATTTGTTTGACAAAATAGTGGTCTCTAACTTAATGACCGGCTATGATTATTTCTTGGCTAAAAGCCGATTTGCTACCAAGTACATACCACATTGCCTAATGCAGTCCTTACATATGCCAGGTATTGGTCAATCCAGGAGCATACCTGCACCTCTGTTCTGTGGAGAAAGGAGCATCTTGGGATGGTAGATATGAATGAGGTTGTGAGCCTTATTAAAGTCATAGATCCAGCAGGTCCTGTCCTGGAGGTTTTGAGGAGGCTGGGATAGTGGTGGAGAAACTTGGTAGTACAGTAACTATTTGGCCCAGATAACAAGTGCACAGTTTCAGGAGGCCCAGTGCTGGTGCTTGCTGTTTCCTTATCCCATCCTTTACAAAGCCCCCAGGCCACAGCTAGCTGTGTCTTTCTCCTATAAAGCCAGCAACATGCTGACTTCTGTTGACAGCCCTGAGCAGCAGTCTACACCCACCCAGATCTTGCATGCATTTCCATCAGGAGAAACCTGTGTGCTTCAGCAGACCCTAGTCTGGAGTTCCCAGCTAAGAGTCTCCCATGGTCCCTTCACAGGCTGCTGGTTTAGGAAGGAGGCGTTCCAGATGTACACAGCTCCTGGGGGCCAGATTAAGTTGCTGGTAGCATTGGGTCCTTGGGTCTAAAGCTTGCCCTCCAACTGCTGAATCATGCCCACCGATCTTAGTGGAGGTTACTTTCACATAAAATAAGTAACAGGCTGCTGGTACCAAAGACCAAAAGCTTGACATTGTCTTAATTAGGAAAGTTTTCCTCTAGAGTTTCACTCAGAAAATAAAGCATAATTTACGACCTGTACCGGTAATTACAATGGCTTAAAAAAATGTAACAGTATGTTCTAGCAGAAAAGTTGCCAAATCTTTGTTTCAAGTAAAGAAACATTATTCCAGAACAGGAGAATCCATGCAATAAAACAGATCTCATTTCAGACCATCCCAGCTTCATAGCCTTTTATATAAGTATACATACCCTAGTTCCATCATTTTTGATTTGGCATCCATGTCTCAAAATACACAAATTCTAGACAGGTTGAAGAATAGATTGGCAATACCATTTCACCTAGTCTGTTCTTCAGATCTACATTTTTATTTCATCCTAGCTACAGGATCATCTAGTTTGACAGGGGAGATAGCGTGATAGTGCCGGTCCTTTCCCAGTCCTGCTATTCTCCTTCACTTTCCTCTTCCTCCGCTTCCTTGCCATTGTTGAAGCCCTTGTCAAAGCAGAACAAGAAGCAAGGCCATATCTCTCCTTCCAAATGCTGTCCCCTCTTTCATAAGCCAAATTTAGTCTCCAGCCTCCGAGGAAGCAAAAAAGAAATACCTTCCTCTCTTCTCCCTCAAAAACTGGGATGGAAAAAGTGCTGGGGGTAGAATACTCTTTTGCCTCCACAACCTCTAGGAGGTGTAGGGAGGGACACTATTCTCCTGGGGGGCTCAGTGATGCTTGGCCCTGTCAGGATTGTGGACATTGCGATGGAAGCTAAATAGCCCCTAGTGAGATAAAGAATTTTGCCTTCTGTCAGATGTATCCCTTATGGGATCCTACAAGTTTGCCCTGGAGAACTCTGTCAAAGCCATTAACCCCTCTGGGTTTTGTTCGTTGGTCACACTAATGTGTGGCTACCTGTTGGGAGAGTGGGATGGAATGTTAGGAACATCTAAATATAGATGTCTCATTTTCGGCTACTGATATTTTTTTAAAAAAGAAAAAATCCACAGTAGGCTTTAAAAAGCCTATACATTTGAAGGTCTATAGTGCCAATATCCAAAATTCCGTTTTTAAAAAATGTTAGTTTCTTGAGGAACAGTCGCACATTCCTTGGCAAAGGCATTGACAGAAGCCATACACAAGACACACAGTTAGACTGGATGGCACGAGACTGACACAGACAATTCCAAGGGTCACTTTCTGAATCACCAATAAATAGATTCCAAGTGGCAAAGAACCAAAATAGAAAAATCCCAGCAGCCACACCAGTATTCTAGGGACATGGTTACAGAGCTTAGAGAAAAGATCTTGATCCAGGTGGCTGTGAGAGTTCACAGATGCCGAGTCAAGGCTGTGATCTGTGTAGTAATCCGAGAGGGTGTTCTGGCTTGGCGTCCTTGTGGAGTCTCTCTGTACTTCCATGATGGTAATCACCAAACAGTTTGATGACCCATGAGAAGGACTGGAGGAAGCCAAGTTCTTTGGCGTCAAGACAACTTCTTTGCAGTCTGAGCTCCATGCTGTTTTGTCTTTTGTCATGAGTTTGGACATGATATTTGCGTCGTCAGGAAGGCCCTCCACTTCCTCTTCCTGCAGTTCTGTCTTGTGGCGGCAGAAGGGGCAGCAAATGCAATGGGAGCCATCTCCCATGTGGAGGATTTTTGTCAGGCATTTCGCACACACTCTGTGAAGGCAGTCCAAGATTTTGGGTTTGCGGCTCTGGACGTTAAACTTCTGGTAACAGATTTTGCATTCCAGCTCATCGTTCGGTACTTTTTCTTCTCCCTCTGTTTGAGAATGATTCATCTTTAAATTAGGCAGGCTGTAAAAGATAATAGCAGTGAGTTTCACCTTTAAATTATGCCCTTTTGGTAGTTGTTCGTAGAGCAGCCTTTCCCAACCTGGTCAGAAACTCCCATCATCCCCAACATTTGACTATGTTGGTTGGAGTTATTGGGACCTGTAGTCCAAACCATTTTGAGGGCATCAGGTTGGGGAAGCCTATCATAGAGTATATTCTTTACCGACAGAAAAAAGCAAATACGGTAGCAAGTTAAAACTGGTAGCAGTAGTTAAATGTAATTACCTCTTCTGATTAGAAGTTTCTGGTTTTCAGTTTCGTATAACTTCCCCAAATATTCACTGAATCTGTTTTGTTTTGTTTTATATCCTACTTTCCATCCTAGAGGAGATTGTTTCACCACCCCACAGACTGTAGAATGTATTAGACATTTTCTTGAATATCTGAACAGAACTACCTCACATAGTTAAATTGAGGGAGCCCAATATTACCCATTGAGCTTTGGGATCTTATAGGATTTGAACCCATGTGTCTGCATGCTGTGAAGCACTCTGTCCACTGCATCATGCCATCTTCCCCATCAGGGCCTAGATATGATTCCAAGGCCTGGGGCAAGTATACCCAGCAGCCCCCATTCCTCTGCTCTAAATTTACTTCCCCTCTTGAAGATTAGTTCTCCCTCTTCCCCTTCTCTAATTCCTTTTCTGAACTGCCTTGGGATGGCACCTGTGGGAAAAAGTGTCTGCACTACACTCAGATCCTGTGTGCTATTGGGAGTAAGTCTCATTAAATTCAGTAGTGCTTCTGTGCAAACTTACATACGGTCGATCTGTTAACATTAAGGAGCAATTACTCATCTGGAATATTTAGTTACTGCAGCTTATCAACATGGGAAAAAAGCAAGTTGGCTGGAAAACGTTTGGCTTTCAGTTGAGGATGTAACTCAGAAACTTGTATAACAGTTGCTACAACCCAACCTTGACAAGCATTTAGAGTTTGATTTGCATTGGAGACGAATCTTCTTATCATGCACGGATGCTCTTGTAATGTTGCACTCTGTTTCTGAGCTTACAGAGGGAGGGAAACTTAATAGTAGCTCATTTGGTGGTGCTGTGCATTTGAAATTATTGAGCAAAGGTATTACTTAACCTTTAGGGGGAAAACACCACCATTGAATGTAGGTTTCCCATGGCATTTCTTTGATTAATAAGAATGTGTGGTTGTGAAACTCTTAAGGATTTGATGGGTAAATAAGTGCGACAGTACATTTCACAGTTTTGTCTGTTTTGCCTGAAAAGGGGATTTGTTTCTGTTCACGTTTCCTAATAAGCAGAGCTGGCTCAGTCTTGGCTCATCACCCTCACGTTGCCATGCAGCAGTGATGGAATTTTAATGGGAACAGGCAAGGATTACAACAACAACAACAAGGGCATTTTTATTAGGAGACATTTTCATTTGCATCTTTGTCTTAACCATCAGGTCTGCTAAATGGTCTCGGTTTCTGACTTATTCTCTGGTGGGTCCACCCTGTGCACTCTTTCACAAGCATGGTGGAGCAGAGCAGGGTCTAACACTAGAAACAGAGAGTATGCATTTTGCATGTGATTCTTCCAAAAAATAGTTATGATAGCAGCATGTCCAAACACAACTTCTCTTTAACCATTGCTCCTTGGAAAGCATTCATAAGAGTGTAAATAGCAGGCATTAAGTTCCTCAGTTACCAAATTATCTCTGTCTGCTGTGAAATACTTTAACATATTCACCTGGATGGCGGGTGGGAATGCTTTTTAAGTAACGTATTTTTTGCACCATAACACTCACTTTTTTCCTCCTAAAAAGTAAAGGGAAATGTCTGTGCGTGTTATGGAGGGAATGCCTACGGGTGGCATGCCTACGGATTTTCCTCCTCTAAAAACTACGTGCGTGTTATGGTCGGGTGTGTGTTATAGAGCGAAAAATACGGTAGATTTAATTCCATGTCAACAAAGCAAGCAGTTAATTAGGTAAAATGTTTGTATTCAGTCTCTCTTTCCCTCAGGGACTCCCCAAGGAGGCCTTCAACAATATTAAAACACATTGTTTGGTGGTTGTGGTGGTTGCTGCTGCTGAGCTTTACAAGCATTAAAAGCCCAAACCAAATATTCAAGAAGCCAGAGAACAGGGAAGTAATCTCATCATATGAAAGATAACCAACAAACATCTCAGAATGTTATTCCATTATTGCTTAACTCAAGAGCACCCTGAAAATAACAAGTTTTTCATTGGAAGTTGAAAAATAAGCCAATTGTAGGGTTGGCCTAGGCTGACTCCCTCCAATGTAGGAACTGCGATGAAGAAGACAAGTTGACTTCTCTCAAAACCAGCCCCCCCCCAATCTTGGTCTGTGTGATCAGCTGCCAGGTCTTATCCATCATAATAGGGCATAGCTAGGGTACTAGCCTACATTACTCAAAAGTCTTCATGGCCACCATCACACTTTGGCATACGGCAGCTCTTCCAAGCTACAAACCTGATCCTTAACTGGGGTGGGATGGGGTTGCAACTCCATCCAAATTAGGCACTACACTTAATCCTAGATCAGCTCTTCTCCCACCTCTGTCTTACCTGGATTAATTTCAGTTTGTTCACCTACATCCAATTCATCGCTGATTTCAGGTACTGGGTCAGAACCTCAGCCACCCTGGGTTACATGGAAAGGAAAGAGACTTGTGCATCACCAGCATACTGACGGTATCCTCCTCCTCTCTGGACAACCTCACCCAGTGATTCATGTAGACGCTAAATAGCATAGGAGACTCTTGCAGTCACCCACAAGTTAAAGACCAATGGGTGGAGCAGCAGTCTCCCAGCACCGCCTTCTGAGATTGGCCCTTCAGGTACAATTCAAACCACTGCATGTCCCATCCCAGCAAGACAGCTCCAGAAGGATGCTATGATGGGTGATGTTGAACACTGCTGATTAAGAGGGCTGGACTTTCCCTGTCCACCTTCTGGTGTGGGTCTTCTGTTAGAACAACCAAGACCAGGCAAAAAAAACAGACTGAAATGCTTCTAGATCAGTAGTATGCTAGAGCTGGGCCACCTCTGCCCATTGAAGCAGGTATGCTCAAGTATTATTCCCCTATTCCTCCCAACAAATATTCTCTCTCACCCACTCCCTCTCTGACCCTTGTGCATGCTCTAATTCATTTTGTCCCTTTCCTGTTGCAGACATGAAACATGAAAGGGATAGACAGCCGTCGCAAGCAGACGAAATGTTCAGGTTGACAAACCTGCCTGTGTTAATTATAACAAGAGGGTTTTTTGTTTTGTTCTTTTAAAGCGATGTCATAAGACATTCCTTGGAGAGGCATGGAGGAGTAGTGGGGGAAATGGCAGGAGAGTTTAGGAAAATGTTTTCTTCGTTACTTAGAAAAAGTCTGATGTGTTGCCTGAAAGGACCTTTTGAACTGGGGGCAAGGCCAGTGATACATTTAAATAACCCCATACCTAGTTCATTGCATCCTCCTCACAGTGTTGGGCAGGGGAAGGCACCATTTCCAGGGACAAGCGTAAACCAGTCTAGCAACCACTACAAGTACCGTCTTGTGTTTAATAGTACCTTGTGTAGTATACTGCTTGGACGGTCATTTTCCAAAATGCATTGCAGGGGGAGTTGAATTAGATGACCCTTTGGGACCCTTCCACCTCTGAAACTCTGTGAGTTTCATGCTGAACTTACAAGCAATGACTTAGTTTGTAGCCATGGTGCTCTTCACAGTAGCAATGACTTGCTTGGCGCTGTTCTGTTTATTGACACACATTTTTAGTGCTTTCCTTGGTTTTATGTAAGTCTCCCTAGGACACTTATCTGCTGAAGAGCCGTTTAAAAACAGATGGAATAAATCAGAGTGGCATCCTGAGGGTGCTATGCACAGGAAGAAGCAATAGGCATGAGGAATGTGCTGAGCCCTTTACCTACCTGCTACTTTTCCTTTATGACTATAGCCCCACCACAGATGCTCATGTGTGTGCACACACAAGCACACACACACCACACAGAGTACCAAATGCAAAGTTATTATTGGAGATCTCCTGCATTTAAATTGGGAACCACAAGGTGTGTTCAGACCCCAAAGTCCTCACCAGGCACAAAAGGCAACAGAGCTATGCAGCATCAGCCTCTGAGATTGGCAAGCAATATTAAGACTGAAGGTCTGGATTGGGTAGAACTAGTCTATCCCATCTTGTTCTATTCAGAGTAGACCCATTGAAATGAATGGCACTAAGTTATGCTACCAACCTGGCCTTTCCCCCCCTGCCATGTACCACCTTCATGTTTGCACTTTGGGGTCCTTGGCTGAAGGCTATATCCCTCAGATCTAGATCTGGATGTGGGAGGTGTGCCTTGCTGAACGGTCAAGAAGATGCCACGGTGACCTCTTGATTAATTTGCTGCAGTATGCTCTGTGACACTTTCTTGAAGACTTTCCAGAAACTTCAAGTGGTCCAAAATGCAGCAGCTGGAATACTTTCCAAGACTGAGGTCTCATACTACGCTAGTCTTGAAACAACGGCATTTATTACCAGTCAGTTTCCAGACACAATTCAGACTGCAGGTATTGACCTTTTAAAGTCTTCTGCTGTCGTGTTCCTAATTATCTGAAAGAAGAATGCCTTCTCCCTTATCTTCCAGTCCCCTTTGTGTTCAGATTGTCAGAAGAGACCATCTCCAGTTCTAATACCTTCCTCCGATAACCCCTTCCCCAGGGACAAATTGCCTACACTTGAGCAATCTTAACACAGAGAAAACAAAATGAACCTGTCTGCAATTATAGTTAGCAAGTTATGTTGTTTCTTAGTGAATTTAGTATTTTAGAAGGAACAGAAGACGTCTTTCTTGGGAAGCTCTGGATGTTCGCTTTCTTCTGTACCACTCAAGAAGAGCAAGTAATCCACTTCACTGGTAAAAGCATCAAAGATGTTGTGGCACCTTGAAGACCAATAGGATTGTCTTTTTCATATATATATATATATATATATATATATATATATATATATATATATATATATTATTATTCATTTGGTATACCATGAGCCACTTTGAACACCATTGCAACAAAGTAGCATACCAATAAAGGTGGTGGCGCTAGATTCTATTCAATGGAAAATTATTCCATTAAAAATGGATTAGTCTCTTTCCTGCTTTTGCTACTACTGATTAATATGGCAACCTCTCTTTGAAGTTTGCATGTCACTGCTTGTAGCTTTTTCTTTTCATTGTTTCCAAGTTTTGCTCTTCATTTATAGTTTTGCTCTTCATTTATATTTCTGGTTTTGAGGATTTTAGGCAGCTGCTTGTGTCTAGGTGATAAAATGGAGCATGATTCAACCTCCCACCCCACTCCCAATATAACAGGTTTCCTTTAGGGAGTGCCATCCTGCTTTCACTTGTGATGCACCTTTCAATTCTGTGAAGGTCTAGGTATATTTGTCAAGCTTGACAGTTGAAAGGGGGTCTGGGGGGAGGAACCCAGGCAACCACCTGATCCAGAGGTATGATTGAAGCAGTTCCCCTCTTCAGAATTGTGTGCTTTGGAGTTCTCCAGTTGTACACACAGTTTTAGACAAAGCTCCCCATGCTTATCCATTTTCCCCCTTTAAAAGTTCTAGAGCAGTTGCTGCTTTATAAAGACAACATAACTGAGGGGGATGGAAGACTCCAAAGAGCCTCAGCCTAGGGAGCACTTTGAAGAAAGTGGGATCCCTATTTAGATAAATGCACCAATATTTAAAATGTCAAGACCATATGTAGATGTAGTAAAAACGGCTGCATTCCTTGTTTTCTTCAGTTCCATTCTCGCCTGCAAGAGAAACCTAAGCCAAGAGATAAAAGCTTTGTTCTGTTTCATAGAATTTTACATTGGGAAGGGGAGATCAGTTACCTATAGGATTACCTACAGCGTGGTGTAGTAGTTATAGTGTTGGACTAGGACATGGAAGATGAGGGTTCAAATCCCCACTCAGCCATGAATTTTATTGAGTTGTTCTGGCCACTGCCTCTTAGCTTAACCTGCCTCACAGGATTGTAGCAATGGTAAAATTGGGAAGGGGGAAAACCACTTCAGGTCCTTGAAGCAAAAGCAAGATATAAATGTAATGATAATAGGAACAAACAAATTATATGGACGGGAATCATTTTGCAGTAGAACACATAGCAAATATGTAGGGTTTTACCAGTTCCCTTGAGGAAAGATTGGAAGTGAAATTTGCTGGACTGGATAAACTCTATTTTAGTGCACCTTTCGGGTTCTCTCTTTTTATTTCTTCATTAGTGCATTTTCTCCCCCCGCCCTTTATACAATTAAAAGAAAAGAAAAAATTCACAGCTGTCAAAACCATATTATATACTTCTAAGAAGCAAACTGACACAGCGTAAGATTGGCAGTTATGATAAAGTAATAAAGAAATAAAACACACTAAAAAACCCCAAACCAATAAAACAATACAACTGCAGTGTAAACTATAACCAAAACATACCCATCGGGCAGGTAAATTTGTTGTTTGTTGCTCTCAGAATGGATGAGTTTAAAATAATTGGAAGAATTTATATGTAAAAATTCAAACTTTTTTTTTTGCTGTTTTAGATACATCCTGTGAAAAGGAAAGGGTTGTCCTTTATATAAAGTGTGGCACACTGGTTCAGAGTCACAACCTGATTTCCAAATGTTTACTGCCATTAAGTAAGAAGACAGGGAGCTGTCAGTTACCAGGCCCTGCTACTCACCTATCTAGTGCAGTACTGCCTACTCTGACTGCCAACAACTCTCTAGAGTCTCAGGCAGAAGCCTTTTCTACCGCCTGCATCCCTGTGTTTTGAAACTGGGGGGCCCAGAGCTTGAACCTGAGATCTCCTGCAGATACAGTGCATGTGCTCTACCCCTGAGCTGTGGTCCCTCCCATAAAGTTCAGTCTTCCTAAAATCTCAGGTGACAGTTTTCTGAGTTCATCCGACAAGCAAGCACCCAGTGCTCAAATCTGCAGGACGGCCAATGTCCCTTCAGGTGCTGTTGGACTCCAAATCCCATCAGTCCCCAGCAACGTGGCTCGTAGTCAGGGATGGTGGGAGTTGTAGTGCAGCAACATCTGGAGACAACAAGTTGGGTACCTCTGCAGTACTGCACCCTGTTTGTGCTAAACCATTATCTTTAACACAAGTAGACACGCTTCCATATACCATTGCCATCCATTTAAATATTGATGCAATTGAACATGCTTGAATTTTTATAGGATGGACTCCCACATCACCCTAGCTTAATTCTTTCCCCGGGCAACTTGTTTTCCTTTTAATCCCTGCTCTACTTTTAGACATGACTATTAGTACAAAGACTTGAATTAGAAACGGTGCTTTTCCAAGTCTGCTGGATAAATTTTCAGACCATGAAGACCTGAGGCAAGGGTATAGTTTTGATCTTCACACTAATAAATCTGAAACTGGCTAGCATTAACATCAGGCTTATCCAGAAGAAAAGGTTAAGGTATCCACAAAGCTGAGACCTTTTACATATAGGCGGATAAGAGGTTTTGTGTAAAGTAATAATCAGAATGAAACTTTTTGTCTAAGATGAAATATTTTTTCCTCCTTCACGTTCACTTAGCATTGCTTTTTGCATGCTTAGCCATTTTGCGATTCAGAAGTAAAATTCACTGTTTCAAAAAAGAACTAATGCTTTCTAAATAATGCCTTGCTTTTCTAAACAATGCATTTTCTCAGCAAAAGCAGGGAGAAACGTGTTGCATTCCAGTGCTTCAGTGAAAGGATACACAGCTTCAAGGCACCCAAAGCAATTATAAGGCAGCTGAGTTGTTTTTCCAAGATGAAAGGATTAATGAACATACATGCCACCCAGTAGCATCTCTTCCCAGCCTTACAGTGATACGTTAACAATTAAAATCAAATTATTAAACTTGTCTATAAGCAACATGTGCTTAAAGTCCAACTTGGCTTCCTGATGAGTCAAACATATTTGGATTTAAGACCTGTTTTATAAAGACCTTTCTCCAAAGGAAGGCATTAAAATAGCACAGTAGACCTATGCAGTGACACCTTTAGCTGTATGCTGTAGAAAGTGCATGCAGTAGAAATGCTTGAAGGAAGGACCAGGTCATTTCCAACCTACCCGATTTGTTCTTTGAACAAAGCACCCCTGGTTTCAGGATGAAGCCCCTGTGGGAGAAAACCATCTTCCCGCCAGTTGAGTTCCCGTCAGCTGGCTCGCAACCCCAGTGCTGATTCTAACTGGGCTGTGCTCCAACTCTCACAGGTGTATAAAAAGACGGCTGCCGGAAAGCTCGGAGACATCAGCCTGAAAGCATCGGAGCAAGAGAAGGAATTTGCCGGGAAGGCTGCTCAGTACCAGCGTGAGATGAGGCACCTCCAGCGGCTGCTGCAAGAGAAGCAGGAAACCCTGGACGAAGCGCTGCAGCAGAAAAGGTAAGTCAGCCAAAGCCTTAAACAAACCCATTAG
This sequence comes from Podarcis liolepis, assembly GCF_965112155.1. NCBI lineage: Eukaryota > Metazoa > Chordata > Lepidosauria > Squamata > Lacertidae > Podarcis > Podarcis liolepis. The sequence continues at coordinate 31,623,890 of NC_139561.1, forward strand.
CCCCGACTGGTAAAGGAGCAGGACATGCTCTGCCTAAGAGCCCCCTCTGGCGTGCTGTGGCTGTATTCACTTCCCTGCCTAGCTGCTGGGTTGAAAATCTCCTCCTCTCCACTGACTCTGTCAGCTCCCCCATCCCCCTCTCCCTCCTTCTCCCTCTCTAAGCCCCCGACCTACAAATCCTTGAAAGAAATCGTTGCCTGCTAGCTCCGACAGCCAACCTTAAAAATCCTCCTGGCAGCTGTACTGCCTTTTGCTGAAGGAAAGCAAACATGCAGAAGCTATTGACTTGAATTGAGCTTTCAGTAATTCTCTCCAAAGTGAATCACTGGTCACATGCTCATTGATTTAATAACGTCTTCCAGTGAGGACTGATGAAGTCCCAGGCTGACATTTTTCTGACAGACAGGAAATGAGGGCAGTCAGTTAAGAGCACTTGGCAAAATGAATATTTCGTGGATCTGGAGGTTTCTAATCACAAAAAAGGGAATAAACAGCTGAATAGGTTTTGGCTGGAAGATGATTCTCCGTGTCGAGAGAACCTATAAGGAGTCCTGCTTCTTACTTCTCGTGTTAGCGATGGGAAGGCTTCAGGGATGGTTCCTTGTACCAGCACTGAAACAACACAGGAGACAGATAATTAGGCAGTTATTTTGCAGATCATCTCAGCCATTGTGAGATAAAATAATCCAGCCTGGAACTCAAGCTGTATGCCATCTGTGTCAGTTATCAACTCCCAGTAGAGGATAAGTAGCGTGGTCAGATAACTTCTGAATTTTTCGGCAAAGTGTGTATGTGCTCTCTGTGCATAGTCCCTGTGCTGCAGTGACTGGTGTATCAATTCACACGTGACATGTCTTAGAGCACCTCCAGATTGCAGAAAGCTTGGACGGAGGTTATACAATGCCCTCTATTGAGCATTCATCCTGATTTGTTTCTGCAGAGGATATAGGACTCCCCATCAATTGGTTCTTAACTATCACTTTCCTTGCTGTAAAAAGTCTTCTTTTTTAAGTGGGTTTGTTGTGCAGCTAAATTTGCCATTGTGCGATTGAGTTCTTTCTGCAAAAGCCTGCTGCTGAACAGGGCTTGGGTCTGGTGTAACTTTACAGCAGATTCTTGGGCACAGGATTGCTTCCGTAGGCAGGAAATCCACACAGCATCCTCCAACCAGCTGTCTATTTAGAAAGGGTGCAAGGAAAACTTCCTCTTGGGAATAACCTAAGCCACTTTAGGAGTCCCTTTGAAGGCTGAAAGGTAGCATATAGATGATTGAATAAATGTGTTTTGTAAGCACCAGCTTAGCATCAAACAATGCTACGGAACCAGATACTCTAACCTGGGACTGCTTGCAAATCTGGAGAACTAAAGATGTGGTGAATACAGCCAGGTTTCCCTGTGGTTCAGGTGTGTGGAAGGGAAGGTCCTGCTGCCACCATGTTCCAAACCATAGTTTTGATCTAACATAAACATTCTATTGTGCATATAGCCTTTGTTGCTTCATACAGCTTGACAATATGTATGTATCTAGGAGCGGAGAACACCTGTCCACCAATGTGAGAGGCAGTGTGGTATAGCGGTTAGAGTGTTGGACCTGGGAGGGTTCAAATCCCCCACTTGGTCATGAAGCCTTGTGGGCCAGTCCTTGCCTCTCAGCCTCCCATTGTTGTTATGAGGATAAATGGAAGGAGGGGGAAATTTTGTATACCACCTTGAGTTCCTTGGACTAAAGGTGGGGTATAATTGTAAGTAATAAATACGTTAATAAAATAATCCTCAATTTTATTTCTAGTCCTGGTATTCCCCAACATGTCACCCCCTTAGAGCAGTGTTAGACATGTCAACCCCTTAGAACCATTTCTCTTCTCTTACCTGTCACACCCACCCACCCCTCACGCTTCCCACCTCAAACAGCAAAGGCTATTAATATACTAGTCCAAGCTTTATGAAGCACTGCCATCACAATGGGTTGTATCCAGTATTCGTTCTGCTCAGAGGAGACACATTGAAATGAATGGACATGACTCACTTGAGTCCCTTTACTTCAGTGGGGCTGCTTTTAGTCAGTTGGATACAACTCCATAAAGCTAAAATAATTGGCCACACTTTGATTTAGCAGTCCACTGCGGCAGAGGAAAATGCAGTTGTGGGAAGTAGTTCTAAACAGCAGCACTTTTTCCCTTGTTATTGTCACCAACAGCAGCAGAGTTGCTGAGTGTTTTGCAGTTGGTTGCCAAGTCTTAGAATCATTGAATCGTATAATTGTAGAGTTGGAAGAGACCCCGAGGGCCATCTAGTCCAACCCCCTGCAATGCAGGTATCTCAGCTAAATCATACATGACAGGTGGCCATCCAATCTCTGCTTAAAAACCTCCAAGGAAGGAGAGTCCACCCCCCGAGGGAGTCTGTCGAACAGCTCTTACTGTCAGAAAGTTTTTACTGACATTCTGGAAGATGAGCAGTGCTTGTAGCTGGTGAAAGGCAAATGCAGCTTTTGCCTTGCCCTCAAAGAGATGCTTTCCTGCTGTGATGTCTCTCTTATTCTAGGTCAGGTTTAACAAACATCTGGATTGGATGGGACAGATGTATAGCTGGGTTAATCATTCTGGCCAGTGACCATGGGACGTCAGCTGAGCTATGCAGACAAGCAATGTTACAGTTCAGGAAGCTAAAATGCTTTGCATATGTTTTCCCTACGCTTCCTGAATGCTGGGCTCCTTTAGTTTAGCCAGATTCCTTCCATTCTGGTTGCATTCTGCTTTCAGTTCTCTCAAAATCCGGAAGCGCTTTAAGGAGTAAATATAATTTTGTCTTGTAGTGCAGCCAGTCCCTGAACAAAGCTGTCATTTGAAAGGTTGTTCTGGATCTCTCTCCTCCTCCTCCTCCTCCTCCTCCTCCCACTCTACCCCCCACCCCGGTCAGAAGAAAAGCAGACCAAGGACTTAGGGGTGGGCTTCTTGTCACTAATCTTCTGTAGCTTGGCAACCAGAATCGGCAGTGCTGGGCAAATAATGTCCTGATGCAGATTCATTTCCACCAGCGCCGCTCAAGGAGAAAATTTGTGGCCTGCAAAATTGTTCCCAGTAGATAGAAATTTCACTGACACATTTAATCTCAGCGCTATACCCAACTGAAAGTAATAGGCTGTGTGAATGGCATGTTTATTTTATTAAAACCCTTAAAGTGTTGTGCGTAAGACTTCGCCACGACAACTGATGAAGCCAGCCATCCAGTTTTCAATATGAATCACCCACTTTGCAGAGGGAGTCTTGCAGTATTTCCTTTCTTTTATATGTAATACCAGGACTTCCTTGGGGAACAATGGCAGGTGAAGTCATGGAGCACAAAAACCTAGAGAGGCTGAACTTAGAATCATTGAATGGTAGAGTTCAATGGTCATCTAGTCCAACTTCCTGCAGTGCAGGAATGACAGCTAATCATTTGCAGGTCAGAGGTTGACACTGAAAGGTGGGTTCCCAAAACGCTGAAAGATAGTGAGCTTTAGCAGGAACCCTTGAAATGCTCAGGAGGCAGTGTTTACTTTTGGATGTTGAGGATATTATTTTTTGCTTTATAGCAACTCTCCAGAATATCACTTGTACAAGCAGACTCAAGAATACCTAAGGCACACGGCTGTGTCTTTTCTATTCCAAAGAGCACGTGGGGCACCTGAAAGCTGGCATTCTTGTTTTGAGCTTCTACTAGGGGAATCTCATTTTGTCTCCACTCGCAGTGAAGCAATCTGAGAAATGCTACAGCATGATCATTAAATCTCATTTATTCTGTGAAAAAATAAGGGGGAAATAGCACCTTAAATCCTGGGTGATAGCATGGTTTTGGACATGGGAAAACTCGATTCATGTCTCTTCTCCCCCCGCCCCTTCTTCCTTGCCTGCTCTGCCTCCCCCATTTGCCCTTCACTCCATCGGGAGCAGCATTTGGGTTTTGCTCAGTACACATGTAATGAGTGAGGAAAAGAGCAGCCTTTTGCAGTCATCACTGCAAATGCAGTAGAAAGACCAAAACAACAACAACAAAACCAAAACCCAAACCCACTGTGTTAAGCAGCTTTGAAATAAACATGTCAAATTCTGGGGGCCTCGGTGAGGGAAGCTTTTAGACTTTTAGGCTCATCCTTCGAGTGATGTAAAATTTCACAGCTCCATACACCACCATATTTGATAAAGTGCTCCCTCAGATGAAGCCTTATTTGCTCCCTTTCCTAAATGGCAGTACCAATGCCCACTTAATGACTGAACCAGTGCCTAAGATCAGGATCAGCGTGGCTGTGGGAGAATAAACTGAGACTCAGTTCAAGATGGAAGTCCTTTGGCCAATAGAAAAGCAAAGGCAGGTGTGTTTTGAATGGGGTTGCAGTCCCCTTGAAGAATCAGGTTCATAGAGATTTCCTGGATCCAGTGTCCCTTCTGGATTATCATCTGCACTTCTTCCTGGAGAAGCCAGCTCTGGCTACTGGCCCACCTACCTTAGTCACAGCCAGATTGGTCTCCTGCTTCAGCACACCCTTTGTGGGGCTGCCTTTTGAAAGCTGAAGCTGGTGCAAAATATGGCAGGGAAGGCATCCTAACTGGAGCTGGCCTTTTTGATCATGTGTGCTCAGCCCTACACCCAGAATAATTGGCTCCCAATCCACTTCCAAGCTTGATGGGAAGTATTGGTTATCATCTTTAAAACCATATACAGTTTGAGACCTTTGAGGTGAAACCTTTCTCCGTGTCCCACCCAGAGGTGGCATGCCAGGTGAGGCAGAGCTGCTGCTGTTCTTGCTTCTTGGCAGGTGGGTCGCTGTTACTTACTACGAAGGGCAGGCAAGGCAGCAGGGAGTATATGCCACTTGATTGTAGAAAAAACCTCAAGGTGGTTTAGATCAGCATTAGAGTAATGTCCTGTGAAGCTGTTGATGGTGTATTTGGTTTCTGACATATAGAGCTTGAGCAGGACATGGAGCAAATGCAACAGTGGTGCAGCTTGTGTAGAACTTTTTTTGCCAAGAAAACTTAAAAATCTGTGCCCAGAATAAATTGTATACTTAATTTGCATAACTTACTTTTCTGCCATCTTCCTCCCTTTATCATGATGTCAAAAACCACAAGGTAGACAGGCTGAAATGGGCCCCTCTTGCCCTCTTAGGACATTCCTTGGCCAAGAGGTTGAACCAGGACAAGCGAATGCAAGATTTACAAGCTGGGAAAGGACATAAGCAGATTTCTGACTGCTTTGCGGGAAAGTTTGCTTGAATGATTTATGGAGCAGAGACAGATTTGAAGACCAAAAGAGCATTGAACATGTTTTCTCTTTAACCATAAGATGATCCACTAAAAAATAGATCTGATAAAATCACAGGAAGTGCAGGTGCCAGCAGGAAGGGAGATGGCACCAAATCACTTAACAGGTTCTGGAACCTGCCCTGATTGATCAAGGAATATACTTTGAAGTAGAGCGGCTTTTTGAGATACAAATAAAGGCTGTCATTCATGCCTCATTTGTTGACCTGACCATCTCTAAGCTGACTGGACACCATGGCACCAGAACAGAGAGGTGTCTACTAAGCTCTGCAGCAAAAAACTACCTCTTCGAGGTTTCATGGGCTGTATCTCTGCTATATTCAGTTATGGGAGCAACATATAGGCATATGTTATTATTGTGATTCAGATTTTCTGTTGCTGAGGATTTTTGTTGTTCTTGCAAAGGACATTATTGCAATACTCTTGAGACCAGACCAACCCCTAAAAATTGCCACATGCTCAGCTCCTTCTGATGGGATTCCTGTCAAAAGAAATGCAATGTGACCTAGAAAACCTTCACAGGAAACAGGATTGTTTTGACCGGTTGCTTTTGACCTGATATCTCACCCTTCAGCCACATTCACAACTTCGGTTACGTATTTCACAGGGGGGGAAATTCAGTACAAAGTGTGAAACACAATGAAATTTGCAGAAATATGCTATGAGGTACCACTGCGGATAGCAGTTATTTTCAATTGGAAAACAGTCCTAAATTCCTCTGAGTTTAACAGGTTAAAAATAAAGCTGTGAATGTCCAGCAGTAGGATGAGAAAATATTAAGGGTAAGAGGAGAAATTCAAGGCAGCGGCTGACAAAATGTGTCATAAATAAAAGGGCAAATCCCATGCTAGGTATTGTTAGGAAAGGGATTGAAAATGCAGCCACTGGTGTCATAATGCTTTTACATACAAATTATACAGGTGATATACCACAATCTCCATTGGAAAATCCCCACGCGCATTTAGGAACACATCCAGTTCTATCCATCCACGAGGGTGGGCCATCTGAATAGCCCCAGCACTCTTACAGGGGGCACTGCCATCCTCAAACTGAGCTTAACCTTATCTAAACATGACTCCATCTCAGTATTTTGTAGCAAAGAGGCTTTTCATCAACAATATAAAGCAGCTATGAAATAGTTCAGACATCTGGAGCAGCCTTATATCGAGCCAGACCATTGTCCACTATGACTGGCCACAGGTGTCCAAGATTTTCGTCAGGGGACTTTCCCAACACAACATTGTTGGGACATTGGGACAGTAGTGGAAAGGACTATGCGGTGTGAAAATGGCTGAAACTGAAAAGATCCTCTGTCCCAATCCACTGTGTGTGACTCAGGCAGCCAGATCTACTTACAACAGCCTTAGAGGAGAATTTGTAGTCCTGTTTTGAACCATGACATCACCAATAAGGGACCCAGGATATTAGGGTTATTTTGTGTGATGCTTTCAGAACTAGACACCCATAAAAACTGGTTAAACAAGTACATTTGATTGAATTATATGCCAGAGATCCTCTGATTACTCTTTCTGTTCTGTGCACATGGTGTTCTCTAGACAACATTCCAGGTACAAAAATAAATTTAATTGTTCTTTCTGTACTGGCTGGGTAGTTCACCTTAAAAATACTCTCAAAAAAGGCAAAGCATCTGAAACTTGCAAATCCATTTTCATTTTTCTTCCTAGGGAAGTGGAAAGTGAACTTGAAATAATTTGGGAATCAACCACCAAAGAAAACAGGAGGATGAAGGAACTCTTGCATAAATCTCTAGAGAAGAGGAACACACAGAGTCCTGTCAAAGCTTATGAATCAGATTTAGCTGACATTTCTCAGAAAGACCTGCTGGCTGGGTACGGTTTTAGCTACTGTGATGTGGAGCTTCTCTTGCCTGCGAAAACTCAGAGTCAACAGGAACCTGCATGTTAAGAACACAGACACTCCTTCCTTTTTCAGAGGAGAATAGGTCTGAAAGAAACAAACATGAAGACCAAAGCAGTTTAATCAGAATACAGTCGGCATTGCATTCAAGTTGATCTTTCAAAAGAAGCTGATATTCCCCTTTGGTACTATTCTGGGCTTTTAGAAATCATCATGGCAGGGATTTGTATTGTACCATAGAAATATGGCCGGTAGATTCTTCAAAATCCAAATGTTTCTAGCTCTTAACAGTTGCAAAAATTAAAAAAGTACCAAACACATTTTGACACTTTCTGCTAGATACTAAAAGTGCTTGCAGATGGGAGTTCGTTGTGGAATTGGTACTGCTCGTGCATTTAAGTTTTTTAAAGCACCCACATTATGATGTCATTAGGCAGAGACAGAAGCATGATTGTTAAAAGAATTATGGGGGGCAGAGTTTCTTAAGTTGGTGATAGTTAGGTGAATCGTACCCTCTTCCCTGCACATGCAGCAATATCATGCCTCCTAACAGGATGCTCATACACAAAAAGTGTGGTATCCTTTGCCACGTGGGAAGTCAGCACAATTTCATGTATACCTCATAGTGGAAGATCAGATGACTGAGTCATCTAAGGAGGGAGGTGTTCATCTGGAAATACCCTAAGAAAGGAAAATGTGTTCCCGTGGGGCTCCTAATTATGAGGATGGGGCAGATATTCCTACAGCTTAGATGTTATCCGCTATCTCTATTGGAATGTTGGGGACTTTTTCTCCCAGGCCTCCAATACTATGAACCCTGCCTTGGAAATAAGCCTCGCTGAGTACAGATTGGCATGCTTCCAAGTGAACATACTTAGTATTGCATTGCCAGTGATGTTAACAGTTAAAAGGAAATGGGAGGGATAAGTCCTCTGTGGGAGATGTGCTGTGGGACATCTGTGGGAGATGTTGCCTCCACTGATCTCTCTGGTCTGTTTGCACTTGCAGCAGCAAGACCACTGCCTCCCCCCACCAGAAATTACAGCGCACTATAATTCACCAAATGCAAGCAGCCAGATATATCTCATTTCCACCACTTTCTTCCCAGTTTGTGACCGAATAATAATAATAATTAAAAAGCTCTCTATATCCTGAAAAAGCCATGCAGTTGAAATAAAAGAATGCAAATTCTTTTTTAAATTTGCGTTGTTTTATATTCACAGAATTTGCGTTTTTAAATACTGGTCACACTGCTATAAGCTGCAATGTTTGGGTTTTTTTTAAATAGAAACTTGAAATCAGCCTTTTTGCCAATAAGCCATCTAGCTATTCAAACCAAAGTCAACCATAATGCAGCCCAAGCTGCTGCTTAGAGCTGTTTGCACTAAATTTGGAATTGGGAGCCATTATTGCCGGCCTGGGCCTGATTTAGCCAAGCTTATATAAAGGTAGGGACAAAAGGAAAAGAGAGTGACTCACCCATTTTAACACCTAATACTTTTATCAAAGAGCTTAACCGAATTTCTAGTAGTGTGAGGCCGTCTCTCAGTTCAGCTGGAGACAAAGTGGGAGACTTGGCTTGTGATGTCTTTTTTCTTTTCTATATGAAATTTTCTTTTGAAATAAAAAGCTAAACACCACACAATCAATAATTAGGAGAAAAGAATTAACAAGAATATTCTCACAATGAAGCTCTCTAAGGGTCCTTAATACAGGGATGGGGGAACCTGTATGTTGTTGGAGTCCAACACCCTCATTGAGACCATTGATTCTGTCGGCTGGGGCTGATGGGAGTTTGAGTCCATCAACATCTGGAGGGCCACAAGTTGCCCATCCTGACCTTAGCATATCTTGGAAGAGCTTGTGAGACAGTTATAGTAAACCCAACCTTGATGAAAGAATCACTGTTGAGGTTTTGAACGTGCAACTTGCAATGCCTGATACATCAGAGAAATTATGTGCATCAGTAGTTGTGGTCAGAAGCTTGAAGGGCTTCAATAAAGGAAAGACAAACTTGGGACCAGTACATCATTTTAAAAATTGGAATTCTTTGCTTGCTGAGTGGGTTCATACATATCAATTTTCTCCCAGATTTTATCAATCCACTACTGTTTAGGAGATTGTTTAGAGATTTTCGGTTACATGGTATATTGCCTATAATCAAGCAGACAGTTTTTCCGGGTCATGTGGCCAGCATGACTAAGCCACTTCTGGCGCAACAGAACACTGACACCAGAGCAGTGCATGAAAACACCGTTTACCTTCCCACCGGAGCAGTACCTATTAATCTACTTGCACTTTTTGGCGTGCTTTCAAACTGCTAGGTTGGCAGGAGCTGGACCCGAACTGTGGACCTTTTGATCGGCAAGCCCAAGCAAGGCTCAGTGGTTTAGACCCAAGTGCCACCCGCAGCCCTAACAGTTTATGTAGCAGAACATAAAGTACTGACTAATCCTACTAGATGTACACAACATTATTGGTTGCTTGGGTAGTTGATAAGGTAACAAACCCATCCAAGAAGAGGAAAAGGAATGAAAAGGAATGAGACAGTCTGGAGATTCCTAACTACCTTTAGGTCTTAGAAGACAATAATTGATGCTGCCAAACTCGAAAGAGTGCAGGAAGGTCCGGCCAGGTGTTTTGCCCTGACAAATGATCAATTTCATATGCAACCATCCTCCTTAAGACTGAGAGGTTGGTGAACATTATCATTTCAATAAATTAAACTAGATTTTGCTTATTTAGAAGCCTTTTTATGGGAATGTCATTTCATCCAATTAGTCTAAAGCATTTGTCCTTCATTCTTACAAAAACAGGCCACTACACAACCAACACAGAACTCAGAGTTTGGCGTTTATGTATACATTTGAATGGTTTTATATGAAAGGTCTCGAACTATGATATCTTAAAACAGCAGTATTATCTGGAGAGTTATCCTAGAACCAGGGGGAGAGATTTTTTTTTAAAAAAACTATCTTGCTAATCGCCTAGTCCTAGTTATATTTTAGTTGATTCTAATAAAAGCTCTTGAAACTACAGCTGCTTTTGGATCTCGCCCCCCACCCCCGGACAGACAGCACAACCTTCAATTTCTGAAGTTACAGCCTTCCCCCCAAAATCTTATACAGTGGTACCTCGGGTTACAGACGCTTCAGGTTACAGACACTTCAGGTTACAGACTCCACTAACCCAGAAATAGTACCTCGGGTTAAGAACTTTGCTTCAGGATGAGAACAGAAATTGCATAGCAGCGGCGCTGAGGCAGCAGGAGGCCCCATTAGCTAAGAACAGTTTCAGGTTAAGAATGGATCTACAGAACAAATTAAGTTCTTAACCCGAGGTACCACTGCATTTCCCTTTTGGATAATTGTCACCCCTAAAGCATTTTTAAATCAGCACTCAGTATGATGTATGATCCAATGGCATTGGCTGTGGTCTTACATTGGTCAAATGGGACGGAACGCCATTTCCCAAGAGTTTAGTTTGATTCTTTGGCTTTTTGCCTGGTCATTCTCACAAGCATCTTGGAGCTTGCTGCCGTCTTTGAGATGTTGGAAAATCCCTATTTTCCAACAGACCATAAACAGATGTTTAACTGTGCCTTACATATACAAGCTGCAAGTGCAAGTGAAAGTGACAAATTCTGACCTAACTTGGTCATGTAAATTTTCAGTGGGACTATTTAACTTAGTTAAATACCACCCCTATAAGTGGTATACATCCATTGGTGCTTGTGTTCACGTTCTGTCTCATGCTGGTTCAGGTACCTGCTTCCTCTTTTCTGCACACCGTAGTTTGCCCTTATATCTGGCTTGTGTGTTCCCTTCTAATCATGTTTTATATGGAGCACCTTGTAAGAGAGAGTGTTAACACTAAATCATTAGCCCACATGCCAGGACCTCATCTGGTTAACTCCTTGCTGCAGAAAGTTGTGAAACCAGGGCACCATTTTCAGAACATCTTCATATCGCTTGTGGATACTGCCTTAACATCTGTCACACAAAAATAGATAGTTTGCAGCATTGACAGCACAATCCTATGCATGGCTACTCAGAAATAAGCCCTGTTGATTTCAGTTGGACTTAACTCTGACATGAGTGTGTTTAAGATGAACCCCAAATGGCCTTAAGCTCTTCCCACACATGTGCCAATGTGTAGTAACCAAATAAATAATGCTGTGCGTTCTTGTTTCATTTAGGTCTTTGACAATGGCTGCACATTTTGTATATTAGGGTAAAATAGAGACTTGGTACTATTGAGTGGGAGAGACATGTTACTGTACATACAAGTGTGCATTTCAGGCCATAGAAATTTATGCACTTGAATCATAGCAAGATGCCAAAATGGATAAATGGTTTGGCTTTCTGCCTTTAAACTTGCAGCCCCCCTCTCTCCTAACCACTTTTTAATTGTTTTTTATATGTCAACATTTGGATAAATGTTCAATTTTATAAGTACTGTATTACCTTGGCTGTGTACTATCAAGGCCTTTGCTTGTTTGTCAAATGTGTATCCCCCCCCAGCATTAAATTTGTAACAATAAAGCATTGTTTTATTTTAAAGGATGGGAAGTTGCATAGCTGTCATTGTCAGGCCGTGTCCTCAGAGAGAACAATGAATATTAAATGTAAAATGTAATACAGAGTGGTGAGCCTGCAAGTCCTTCAGTTGTACTGAAATCAATACAAATGTATGAAAAAGCCCCAGTAGATTTGCAGTGCTGTATGCGCTTAAACTACTGATTTGTTCAAGTGGTTAATTGGACTTTAAAGAGCAAAAAAAAAATCTCAGAGTCACTGACACCACTTGAGATTAAAGATGAATCATGATAAAGAGCAACTGCCAACATCTTCACTACAGCTCAAGATGTAAAACAAAGTTAATTATGCAAGTGGAATTAATGATTAGAGAGGCTATTTCTGCTGGGAAGCCCCTGCAGCTTATGAAGAAAAGTAACCTTGCTCCTTTTCTCTCTACTTGATAGCTTTAAAAAAGTCAATTTTCCATTAAGGCTGCGTCTGCCACAGATTTAATGAGCTACACATCACACACACAGAGATGAGACACCGTCTAAGCCAGGCATTCTCGTCCTGTGAGACTGGAGCAGTCAGATCTTTCATTTACTGCAGTCAGAGGCTGGCTTTTATCCGTCATGTCTCCCATGGTAGTTTACCACAAGAAACAGAAATTAGGTATTTATTCAGTATACAGACACGTACCACAAATTGCACACACCAATCCAAGTGTCTTTGTTCCAGCTCTCAAAACAGAAAGACAGCTCCCCCCCCCTTTTTGTTGTTGTTGTTGTTGCTTCTTATGTTCTTCACAGTCCAGTTGCCTTTTAGTTCAGGCCTCAGAGCCTGGCATTTTGCTGCCTTCAGTGGGACCTGTAACAAAAAACTGCAATGCTTTTGCTCAGAGTGCCAGCCAGCCATCGCTTAATACAGCAAGGTTGCCGAACGCCTTGGAACTCGCATGTTTCGGCTCCTGAACGATCAAAAACTGGAAGTGAGTGTTCCGGATTTTCGAACAATTTTCGGAAGCTGAACATTCGGCGTGGCTTCCAATTGGCTGCAGGACACTCCTTGGCCATGCCTTGGTTTTCAAACAGTTCTGGGAGTTGAACGGATTCCCGAAACACATTCTGTTCGAGAACCAAGGTACAACCATACTCCGTTCCATTCCCCTCGTCTTCTATGTCTCCTGCCACCCCATAAGGCTCTCAGCATTCAGTAGCCCCTAAGCGTGCTCAGTTCTCATTGGGTTTTTGTTACAGGCTTTCCATCACCTCCTCCAAACTTGCCTACAAATCTCTGCAAACCTTGGGGCTCCTGCCAAACTGATGATACCTCCCATTCATGCATGGGTCATGCTATTTTGGCTACATAGAGAGGCACACTCAGAGAATGACATTCAATATTAATCATACTAGGTATGTGGCAGGTAAAGGAGTGACTAGTGTAAAAAGGGATTTGCAGGCTCCACCCACCCCTGATAAACAGATTGGGGGCACCTACAGCATCCTTTGTGCTGGGCTTTGAGATGATGATCACCTATTAAACAGAATAGTTCAACTAACCACTGCCTGGAACTCCCACCTCTTCACCTTGTTTAGTTAACCATCTTGAACATAAATTCAATCTAGTTTATGGAGGATTTGTAGACAGTAAGGATTATGTTTGTTTTCTCCACCAAGATTTAGGATATTGGGAGACCCTGCTTACGGTCCAGCTATTGCCAGGTTCACATGAGGTTGAACAGGTGAGAGATCTTTTGACAATACAGCCTTCCTTCCTTGGTGCTCCCTTGGGGCCTTCAAAACCATTCTTGTTCTGTGGTCCAGCTAGATAATGTTGTGGTATCAGGCCCATTTCTTTGTACTCTTGATCCAGTAGCCAAGGTTTTTTTGATGCATTCATTATTGGTACAAACCTTCTTTTTCTTTTTAAAATGCTTTTCCATTTCAAAATATACATGTTTTGAGTTGGATAGCCATGATTTATCTATATGTGTGCACACTGTTGCAACTGATGTCACATGATATAAAACGTGTCTTTAAGAAACAGCCCTCAGTAGACACCAGACAGATTCCATTTCGCTCAAGCACTTCTTTTGACGTACGGTAAGACTGCAACTTACACTGAGTTACTTTCTGGAGATCACGCCTAAAGCCAAAATCACATATGATCAAAACACATTGGGTTCAGTGGTGGATGTGATTGCCTTTTTTTCCTGGATGCCTGCCCCACCCTTTTTAATTTTCTTTTTACCAAGCGTGCGAAAATGAATGTGCACAAATTAAATGAAAGTAAGTTGAGGGCTTACTTCATCTTCAAAAAGAGACCCTCCAGAACAGGGTGGGGGTGGCACCAGGATGGGGGGGGTGCAGGAAGGGAAGAGGGAATTTGCAAAAAAAAAACAAAACTCTGCTCCTTTTCCTGCCCATGAGAGTGAACAGCTCCTAGAGCAGGTATCTGCTATATTTGACTGACTTCTGGAAATGAAAGAAGCTCATCCTACCCCTTGTTAGTTATTAATCTGATTTTTGGCTGCATTTCGCTATTTTATTTTAGTTATAGTTTAGGGTTTTTTTGGGGGGGTGCTTTTTATATGATGATGTGTATGAATTCTGTTCCATTGTGGATGCTCCCTTGGGAATCTACTTGTAAGATTGAAAGTTGGGATAGAAATACCCTGGCTAAATACTGTACCTCTTGGCTGCCTTGCCACTGATCTCTGACCTGACTGTGAATCAGTTACAAGAGCCAGTGGGGTGTAACCTCTTTACGCTGGCCTTTGACAGCTGAAGTATTTTGTTTTGTGGGACCCAGCCTCTTGTGTCAAATCTGTTTTGAGTGGAGCAGCTTAATTGTTTTACTTGTGCTTATAACTGTGGGATTATGTTGTCGTAACCCATCCTCAGACTTCATGGTGAAGAGCAGGTAAGAAATAGTTAACTAGCTAGCTAACCTAAGGATCGTGTCTGAGAGGGGAAGACCTCAGTACAAATCCTTGCTTCACCACGAAGCTCAAAGCACAGCTGTGGCTAGTCATTCCCTTTCTCAGCCTAACCTCTCCTTCAGGGCTGTTGCAAGGATAAAAGGGGACAATATGTGTGTGCTGCCTTGATCTCCTAAAAAATGTAAACAGTAATAATTGGGGGTGTGACATTTAACTGGTTAGAAGCCTTTTTTAATGGGCTAAAAAACATTCCTGACCCATTTATTTATTTTTTTGAGATAAAGACTTTGGATTGTATCCCATGTAGTGTTAAGGTAAAGGTAAAGGGACCCCTGACCATTAGGTCCAGTCGTGACCGACTCTGGGGTTGCGGTGCTCATCTCACTTTATTGGCCGAGGGAGCCGGCTTCTGGCGAACCAGAGCAGCACATGGAAACGCTGTTTACCTTCATGCCAGAGAGGTACCTATTTATCTACTTGCACTTTGATGTGCTTTCAAACTGCTAGGTTGGCAGGAGCAGGGACTGAGCAATGGGAGCTGACCCCATTGCGGGGATTCGAACCGCGACATTCTGATCGGCAAGCCCTAGGTTCTGTGGTTTAACCCACAGCGCCACCCGCGTCCCAGTGTTAAGTTAAAGCCCCTTAAAATACTTGTTCTGCTGGCAAAATCTGTTGCACCAGTGGAACGTTGTTGCATAAACAAGTTGCTGGTGGTCGCCTTGTTGCACAATATATTGTGAATCTGTTGCACAGGTTTCTGCTAGCACAGTTGTGGTGTTGGGATTCCTTTTTTATGCAACAATGAAGCTCACCTGTCCACTAGCGCAAGTGCCCTTGCACTAGTGAATAGAGAAATGCTCTGCAGGCAGGTGGTCCCATGTTCAGTCTCCTTTGGCATCATCTTCAGTCAGTGCTAGGAGCATCCCCTACCTGATGCTCCGTAGAGCCGCTGCTGATGCTGGTCAGAGTAGACAAATATTGGGCTAGGGGTCTGACTATGTTCCCTGTAGGTGATATGGTCCATTATTTTGAAAATTCATTCATTCATTCATTCAAAAAACCCCAGAAGATTCCAGGCATCATCTTAAAAGGCATCCCTCTTCACTTTCATATAGAAAGGAATGCTTCTTCTAAAGCCACATGACTGATTGAAAACAACACCCACCCTGCGCTGGGTGAGTTTCAGCTGCTCCCTTCACCTCTGAGAAGACCATTGAGAACTATTGCCTGGCCACTAGCAGCAATGAAAGGCTGAGTAGGATCACGCTGTTGAGCCTCATGCGCTTCCCTCAAAGGACATCAGAAGGTCCTGCTGCCTAGGAGGTGGAGGCTGAAGGGCAAAGCCAAGTCAGGTGAGGATGGGAATTGTTACCTGAAGGATCCCATCACTCACCATAGGGAATTTTCTGTTATTGTGGAAATCTTTCAAAATCCATGAGGAGAGCTTCTTGGGCAGGGGTAGGCAAACTAAGGCCCGGGGGCTGGATCTGGCCCAACTGCCTTCTAAATCCGGCCCGTGGACAGTCCAGGAATCAGTGTGTTTTTACATGAGTAGAAGGTGTGCTTTTATTTAAAATGCATCTCTGGGTTATTTGTGGGGCATAGGAATTCGTTCACCCCCCGCCCCCCACAAGGTCTGAGGGACAGTGGACCGGTCCCTTGCTGAAAAAGTTTGCTGACCCCTGCTCTTGGGGCTATAAAGTGGGATGTAGGTATTCTAAATGAATAAACATGTCCTGTCCTTCAAAATTGTATTTTTGGTCATCCGCTGGTTTAATATTTTGAAACTCATTTGATTAATCAACTATGATTTATTCCCCTGAGTGACTTAGTTTTGTCATCATCGACATCATGGTTTCATAGAATCAGAATTCTAGAGGCAGAAGGGACCCTGAGGATCATCTAGTCCAACCCCGTGTAGTTCAGACATATGCAGCTGTCCCATACGGCGATTGAACTTGCACCATGCTCTAACTAACCAGCCGAGCTGGTATATAATGTAGATCTTTGGAGATCTGTTTTCCTCCCTTTGTTAGAGAACACCACCTTTATTCCTCCCTCCGTTCCCTTCTCTCTCTTTTGCTTGTTGGTGATCCATGCATCAGGAGAGTCCCATCCTCTTGCCTCAAAACCACTGATTCTCATAGGAGCTTTTGAGAGAGGGTGTTATATTTTTTTTACAAAACCCTTTCAGGTATCGGCACATGCAGTACATCATCCCTACCTACATGTTTCGTGGGGAGTTCTGAAAGAACTCTTGAAAGGTTGGTGAGGCAAGGCTGCTTTGCTGGAGCTGTGCCAAATAAAGCTGGTTACTACCTGTGTTTTAACAGTTTTGACCCTGATGCTAGCTTTCTGTCACTTTCACCTCCTGAAAGAAGTCAGGTTGACAGATGTGAAATTTCCTGGCTCTTAAAAAACCCAAAAGACTGGTGCTCCCTGGACCAAGTCAACCAGCAAGGAGACTGATTTCAGAGACAAAGTTACATGTCTGAGTTAATAGTTGAACAATTACACATTTTAGGCCTCTAAGAGCCCTTGGGTGAACGCCATCTGCCCCAGCACCTTGTTACATTTTAATTTGTCCATTAGTTCTAAAGTGCCATCCTTTGTCACCTCTCAGCCATTCTGTTCTCCAACTGCAAATGCAAGAAAGGCATCTTCTTTGATCATGGAAGTTGCACTTTTTTTTAGCTTTGAAGGGCTTTTTCAAACAGCTGCTCTTCCTTAGCTTTCAAAAGGCCATTCTCTACCACTGGCCCTAAAGAGCAAGCCAAACTATAAGGGCATAGGTAGGAGTGGAGAATTATAATTTATTTGACCGTTTCAGGGCAGAGGAATATAATTACGTTATTTAATAATTGGCCATGTTTGATTAAGGACAAAGCTGGCACGAAAATGTACTTGAAGGAGATGTTCAGGGCCAGTGGTAGAGAATGCTCTTGTTTTCAGTGTGGCGTGGAAGGGACTAAATGTGTAATAGCCTGAGCTGTGATCCAGGAAAATGTCCAGTTCAAAAGTCAATTCTGCCAGTCATAGACTAGGTGGCCTTATGCATGTGGCAGCCCCTCAGTTCCTGCCTCCAAGTGCAATGTGCAAGGGCTGTGTGGGAGATGTTGTAAATAAAAATATGCCCTTTTCCCTTATCCAAGAGCCCATATAGAGTCCTTACGTGGGTTCCCTATTGGTAGGAGAAAATAACAGAGGCCAACCAGAGAATATTGAGAAGCAAAGCAGCTAGTAAGTTTGATCTTTATTGATCTGTTGCAACAGGGTGCTCCCCTCACACGCAGGAGAGGAAGAGGACCCAGAACAATGGCATGCAAGGCCTTATAAAGACTTTTGAAATTCCCATTCTCTAGATCAAGACCACCCCCAGAAACATTATGCATACATCACAGAAGAGGTGTAACCTAAGACCACCCCTCAGATACATCCCCCTACATCACAGAAATTTAAATATTGTTTTTCTCCTGTTGTTGTTTATCTCCTGTCTGGCAGGTTGCTTGATTGGATTTCCTGGGGAGCCTGGCCATTCTTTTGTAGTGGTAAAATACTTATTTCCTGGGCCAGGTCACAGGTTCACACCTTATTCATATCTTTGAGACAGGATTTGTGAGGAAAGAGACAATGGGGAGGCTTTTCCAGTTTTAACCTTGCAGAGAAAGGATTTGGTCAGTTTAGGAATCAAAATGGTTCCAGGTTGGCTTTCCTGTGCTGATCTATGTATGTGCAGTTATGAACATTACTATATATCTAAGACCATAAAATTCCTATCACAGAGACAACAGCACCTACCCAGCAAGGACACCCTGGTCCACTTCACCTCTTCAATAAGCAGAATTGGCACTACTACAGGTGACACAGAATACTCATTCTGCATTAGTAACAACTCTGTTGTTTAATGTGGCAGCACCCAAACTCTGCAACTGCTTTGCCTGCTGATATAAAAGCAGGCACCTTCACTGTGCTCTTTGGCACCTTCTGAAAACATGCTTAGAAAGTGGAGGTAATTTTTATCTGTTTTAGTATTTTAACTTCTGCGTGTTTTAAAGTATCATTACAAGTTTTTCCTTATTTTATTAAATGGCTTTGAGGGCGGGGTGGTTTTTACTTCTTTTTCTTTTTTCTTTTTTGCAATCAAGCAATGTATAAATTTTATTATACCCAGCCAGATCATATAGCCTGTCTAGCCCAGTTCTGTCTACACACAGACTGGAAGCAGCCGCCTAGGGTTTCAGGCGGGGGCTCCCCCCAGCCCTACCTGGAGATGCCAGTGGGAACTGAATTTGTGACCTGCATGCAAGGCCTGCATGTCTACTCAAAAGTAGGTCTCCTTGGGTTTAATGGGAAAGTGTATGTGGGACTGCAACCTACATTTCTGGCTTAGACAATTGTTGCAAACTGTCCTGGGACCTGCTGGCGGAATGTGGGTAATAGATTTAACAATCATAGAATTGGAAGGGACCTCAAGGGTCATGTAGTCCAACCACCTCCAATGCAGAAGATCTCTTTGCCCGATGTGGGGCTCAAATCCATGACCCTGAAATGAAGAGTCTCATGTTCCACCATCTAAACTATCCTTGCTGCAATGATTATACCAGCGTCCTCAGAAAGATGTCTAAGCCTCAAAGATGTCAAAGCCTCAAAGATGTCAAAGCCTCAGAAAGTTTCTTTCGCCACCATCCCTGAATCTCTTTCCTCAACAGCACAGCAGCAATGACGGATGTGATTACTTGGGACCACAATGGTGAAGCGAGGGGGCCTGAGGGCAAGAAATAATAGGATAATGTTTTGCTTGAAAATTATTCAATTATGTTAATTGTTAGGGAACAACTGGGCAGCACTCTCCCAGATCGATATATAGGCGGGCGTTCAGACACAGATACATATTTACAAATCAGCCAAGTTAATTAAGGACCCCTTTTTATTTGATTAATCTTACCAATTCAGCAGTTAAACAGCATCTCTGACGAGTACAGAGTTTCAGGGCTTGAATAAAAAAAGATCCCCACCAGTTCTTCCCTTGAGAAAGAAGCAGAAAAATGCGGGGGAGGCTGAGTAAGAGAGTGGCAAGCAGACTGGTGCCTGGCAAGAGCCAAGGATCTTTTGTGAATCCTTTTTTTTAAAAAAACAAAACTTGATTTATACCTTTAAGGTGAGAATGAGCCCTTTAACTCCCTGGGCAAGCAAGCCAGAGGCCAAACAACAGCAGCAAATAACCCTGCCTGCAAAAACAAAACACCCAGGGCTTTGCACTCATTTGCCCGGAGAAGGTAAATTACCAGCTTCTTTGTTTTCCTTTGAAGCCTCGGTGACAAATGAGGGGAGAACAGGCTGCAATTAGCAAGCTGGAGTCTGGGACTGCATTGCAGGACCGCCTTTCCTCTGATGCATAATTAAAAACTCCTGCTGGATTAAAAGGCAGAGACATGACTGGAATTTGCATTGCGGGGGCAAGATTGCCTAATTAGCAATCCCACCCCAAGCCCTAGTCTGAACCTCAGGACAAGAAACAGGCGATAACTCTGTTGCCCTAAGAGATTTGTTCTTCTCCCCTGACATCCACTGTTTATTGGATTAATTGTTTTATTTCCACTACTCATTATCCTGTGCTGGAGGGAAGGGGGTTGTCCGCTCACCCCCTCAGTCAGCCAGGTCAAGGCAGGCTTCGAGTACAAGGGCAGACCCAAAGAGATCTCTGGGTATATCACAACAATCCTCACTACCAATTAGTTTCTGGGCACAGTTTGCTGGTTTTGACCTATAAAGCCTTAAACAAAGACTCCTCTCCTCACACGAACCAACGTTCATATAACACCAGTCCTGAAAGACCTACATTGTCTCCCAATACGTTTCCAAGCACAATTCAAAGTGTTGGTGCTGAGCTTTAAAGCCCTAAATGGCCTCGGTCCAGTATACCTGAAGGAGCGTCTCCACCCCCATCGTTCAGCCCGGACACTGAGGTCCAGCGCCGAGGGCCTTCTGGTGGTTCCCTCACTGCGAGAAGTGAAGTTACAGGGAACCAGGCACAGGGCCTTCTCGGTAGTGGCGCCTGCCCTGTGGAATGCCCTCCCATCAGTGGTTAAGGAAATAAACAACTATCTGACTTTTAGAAGACATCTGAAGGCAACCCTGTTTAGGGAAGTTTTTACTGTTTGATGTTTTATTGTGTTTTTAATATTCTGTTGGGAGCCGCCCAGAGTGGCTGGGGAAACCCAGCCAAATGAGTGGGGTAAGAAGAAGAATTACTCATTTGAGGCCCCTTTTTTGTATGCCCCCTCTGAGATAGGTGCAGAAAGTGGGCAACTGGAGAACAGGCCTTCTCAGTGGTGGCTCCCCATTTACAGAGCACACTTTCCAGAGAAGCAGGCCAGGCACCATCTCTCATCTGTTTTTAGGTGCCAAGCAAATAATGTTATTCACCCCAGCCTCCAGACCTTAAGATTCTGCTTAGCTTTCAGTGGGGTGGAGCTGCTCTTAGATAGATATAGATATAGATATAGATATAGATATAGATATAGATATAGATATAGATATAGATATAGATATAGATATAGATATAGATATAGATATAGATATAGATATAGATATAGATATAGATATATAAAATTGATGCTTTTTAGGTTGCTTTAATACTTTTTTTTAGTTTGTTTTTGTTCATTTTGAGAACCCTGAATATGGTCTGACTGGCAAGGAGATGGGGGAAGGCTAGCAAATCCACCTGCAGAGCTCTCCCTGGTAGACCCCCCCCTGCAATAAATTTTCTCAGGACTAGGAAGAGGAAAGGAACAACAGCTGTGGATTATTGACTGACTTACAGCTGACAGCTTTCCTATTTAAGGAGTGGTGGCACAGACCCACTCCCAAGACTGCAACACCTTGAGGTCTACCTGTGTCAGCAGGTAAAGAGAAAAGAAATGGGGGGGGGCACTGGGAGAAATCCACCTTGCAAATGGTAGCCTTGCTGGATCTGAGGACTGGGGGGATAAACACCCACTGTGGTTCATTACACTTGGGGTGGAGTTTGCTCTGTTCCTACTATGGAGAAGGGAGGGGAGTTTTTTGTGGGATTCTTTTTTTTGGCATGGATGCTTGTGGCCTTTATGCCCCTTAGGATGAGAACAGGAAGGGATTGGTGGAGGGGGATACTGAAATATGCTAAGCGACTCAAAAGCCACAGAGAGTTAGTTGGCACAGAGTGGGGCCCTCTGTGTGGAAGAGGGAGGGAGGGAGGGGGCTGCCACAAGTGAAATAGCATGTGGGAACCATTGCTAAGACCCCTTGGTTCTATAATCTGCTCAAATGCTGTGTTTGTTTTTACCTAGGTATTTGGTTAAATTGAAGCAATTAATTTTTGTTGCTGCCATTTTGCTCATGATATAATGGTTCAGTTGTTCATTGGTCCTGTTTATATGATTTTGTAATTTTTGTACATCCGTTGCTCCCCCCCCCCCCGTTTGTTTTTATTACTTTATTCCCTGCTCTGGGATTGGGAACATTAAATGAGGAGGGGGGGCTATAAATACTGCCAATAAATATAATAAATGAGTGACACAGCCACCTGCTTTGTGTGCCGATGTTCCCAGTTCAGCCCTTGGCATTTCTAGCTAAAAGGGTTTGGGAGCTGGTGATGGGAAAGGCATTTTCTGGAGAGCTGCTGCTGCTGATCAGAGTATGCAGTACTTGGCCAGGTGGCCTGAATCAGGGTACGATAGCTTTGCATGTGCATATAATCTGGGATAATTTAGTGTAAAAAAGCTGGGGTACCAGATCATTTAAAATGTGGTACTCTTCCTCTTCTTTCAAGCCTCTTCTAAAACCTTAGATTTCCCATGAAGTATTAGGCCAGGGGTGGGAAAGCCCAGGCCCAGGGGCCAAATGTGTGGCCCTTCAGCTCTCTCTCTCTGGCCCTCTGAACTCTTTCCAGGCTCCACCCCTTACTGGTCCTGCTTCACCCCTGGAGTGTTTTTGTTGGGCTGGATTGTGCCCTTGGACCCTTTTGCTTTGCTTGATGGGATAGAGAGGGGGTGTGCAGAAACGAACCTACTGTACAAAGTAAAATTTGCATGGATTGCTCCACCCACTTTTCCCTATACCCTGCCCCCCGCCAGCTTTTGTCATGTGACCCTCTGAAGGTTGTCCGGAAGAGAATGCAGCCCTGATTTAAATGGTGGGAGCATTGTTTTAACATTGGTTTCATACACCCTTGGAAGAGCGAAGCCAGGTGAAGCAATGACACAGCGAAAGGGCAGAGAAGGCAGTGGGTAATTCTGGTGCAAACTACAATTTTTGTTTTGTAAACACCTGTTTATATAAATATAAACAAACTGTGCACCTCTTCCAGCAGGTATATGTTAATTGTCCTCACATGACGGGAGTATTATGACCAAAGCTCTCCCTGCTATAGCTCACACCCTCTTCTCTTGCTTTATTTCCCATGATATCCTCGTGGGCTGTGACTTTTGCTCCTTGCACTTTAATCAAAACTTCAGCACCTACCCTCTTGAAATGGGAGTGTTGTGAAGTCTTTAAAAAAAACCACATGGCAGAAGAAATTGGAATATTGTTCATTCATCAGAAGTACGATCTGTTGTCCTCAGTTGACCTAGATATCTATAGAAGGGCCCAGAGAACTAAATTAAAATTTAAACAGTGGGACAGACTTGTGACAAATTGATGCAAAGCTGAAATGTATACAAAATAAGCAGAGAGACCATTTGAGATACCTGGGCTTGTTTTTGTATATGCGTCTGAGCTCTTGCACAGAAATGTCTCTATCTCTTGTAGGGCATGGTTTTTTGGCTCCAGAATCTCCCAACTGAGAACAACATTTAATGCATCTGCCAAACTAGGCTCTGCTCCATGAAAAAAATCCACCATGCTACCTTCTCTTTTAGGTGCCACACAACTCTTTCTGCTTCTTTGTTTCTGCTGTAAGAGCCCAGCAAGCTCTCCCTCTCAAATCTGTTCTCTTAAAGTGACCCCATTCGTTCCCTAAGGTGGACTGCATGTCTTATTCTACAAAGGACAGGTGGGTGTTTGAAGCGTTGCCAGAGGATGGTCATCTTTGAAGGACAGACACACTTTGAAGGTGTCCTCTGTTTGAAAGGCTGTTGGAGGACAGTCCTCTGTGCAGAGGTGGCTTGTGAAGGAGGGGGGGGGGGCAGAAACAGTGGTGGTCTCCAAGCAGCAACAGCAGAAGAAGCCATAGGGCCTTCTGCATGCCAGACAAATGCTTTGCCACTGAGCTGCAGGCCTTCCTGTAAGCAGATGGCTCAGACTACAGAGCCAAGTTGCAGCACATGCTACTTGGGACAGCAAGCCCACTTGCAGTTAGTGCCTGGAAAGCATAGAGGATGAGTCCTGCTGGATAGGACCAAAGGCCTAGCTAGTCTGGCATTCTCTTCCTACAGGGCACAACTTGATGCTTCTGGGAAGCAAACAAGCAGGAGGTGAGGGGAGATCACTCTTTCCCAATCGTGTTCTCCAGCGACTGGGATTCTGAGGCTGTGGCCTCTGATGCTGGAGGTAATATAGAGTCACCATGACTAGTAGCAACCGATTTGCCTAGTCCCATGCCGAAACTAAATTGGGGACCATCAGTGCATCTTGTGGAAGCAAATTCCATAGTTTAGCAATGTGTTGTGTGTAGGTCTTACATGGAGGCAACTTTTTAAAAATTATTATGCTGATTGGCAATAGCTCATTGTGCACTTTACCGTGAGAGATTAGCAAGATACTGGCTTGACTCTGTGCTTGTTGGCATCAGTGCTGCCTTTATAGCTCAGCTGTGTAGGTTCAGAGCAGGTAGCTACTACAATCTGGGTGTGTTGCCATTTTGTTTTAAAAAACTATTTATTCCATTCCTGACTAATGTAATTACCTACAATAGACCATAGAGTTATAAGGAAACGTTGCATTGAACATGTTGTGCCTATCCCAGAATGTTGAACTTCATTCTCATTATGCTCAAGGATTAGCCCTGGGGGGAGTCCAAAGTGCGTATGAATTAAGATTGTCCTTAAACTATAGATAGGGACTCTAATGTTCCTTTTACATTTCACCTTTGCAAAGCCAAGCTTTATTGTTGGGCTTCCCTAGCTCTAAGAACTAGGCAGCCTCCAACCTATTTTATTTAACTTTAGTTCTGGACACACAGATAAAGAAGACGAATTAAAATACAGATACTGTAGAAGTTCTGAATGTCTCTTAAGAAAAGAATGTGAATGTCAACATTGGAGACATTTTAAAAATCCAGGGCTGGGGTGAGAAACTTTGACAGCCCTCCGCATGCTGTTGGAATCAACTCCCAACAGCTGCAGCTAGCAAGGCCAATAATCAGGGGTGATAGGAGCTGGAGTCTAACAACTGTTGGACTTTTTCGCCAACACAGAGTGTGCACAGCGACTGGAGCATAGAAATAAAAGGCTGCCCGCAATATCTTTGCTTAGTTTTAATTTTGAAAACATAACAGTCAAAAACTGCAAGCCATCACTCCTCACCAGCAGCATACAAAACATTTAATCAACTTAAATACAGTTGCCAAATAATCAATTATCCTATCACATCCCTTCCTGCATCCAGTGCAGAAATTTAATTAGTCAAATAGCTGCACACCTGTGGTCTCTTGACTAAGTACCATAGGTCAAACAACAAACATACATCTGTGAGCTTCAATTAGCCAACCCCGTTCCTGCATAGCATCATTGACCACTTTAACGTAAAGAAAAACCAACAACAACATCTGGGTAGCCTGGGTATCTTCAGCTGCCTCTGAAACTATCTGCAGCCTAAGGCGAATTAAGGACTCTCGGAACAACAAGAATGCTAAATATGTGCAGAATGCAACTTGGAAAGCTTTGTCTCCTGCAAAGCAAAGCTCGGAAGAGGGCGAATCTCCCAAGTTTATCTGCAGGAAGGGATTGAGCAAGGGAAAACACTTTTTAAAGCATAATGTTTACCTGGTGCCTGCAGGTTATCAACTGTGTCTGTCCTCCCCCCCCCCCCCAGGAGCAGAGATCTCCCAGCACATCAAGCCACTACTGAAAGGCACCTTGTGCTGAGCTCACAGGCAATTTTCAGCCATGTTCCACATTACAGCATTAATATACCATTAATAAGATTTATGTACATATGAATATACAACGTCTCTAAATGGTGTGCATTAAACAGAATAGGATCATTAAAAAATAAATTCAGTATAACACCAGAAGCTAAAATTCAAAGAAATACATCAATACAACAGAACTTTGGTACAGATTGTCTTTACTACTCAATTTAGGCCTCAGAGCAGTGTTCTTTTATGTGTTGTGAAATCCTGTACAGCTTTTCCTTTTTGCACGTTTGCAATAGCTTTATATTCTGCCACAGAGATTTCCTAGTTAAAAAGCTGGCTGCTCTCCAGTATCCCATGGATAAGAACCAATCTGGACACCCGAGTTGCAAAGATGAGGGTCTGATGTTTTTGTTTGCCAGCAGGCTCAAACAATTCCACTTGCGTGTCGAGACCCCGCAGCCACCCCCTCGTTGGAAATAACTCACACAAGGACACAGATATTAGGTTCATGTTATTGGGGAAATTTTGGCCACAACTTTATTGAATTACAGAATGTGAGCGGTATTGGCTTATTCCTCTGGCTCGCTCCTCAGTTTAAACGGCACCAACCATGCCCCCTGACCAGTGGATTGGCTGGCCGGGCTCTGACGTAGCTGGGATCCCCCAGGCAATGGGGGACAAAGTTCCCCGCCCCTCGTGGGGAGTGGGTGGCCACACGGTCCACTGCAACTCCTCCCCACTGGGAAGTGGAGTGGATTTGTCAGGCTCGCCATGGCAAGTATGGCACTGCCCTCTGGTGAACAGGGTGAGCAGATAGCCTCTTGCCCCTTATGAAGCCTCCCTAGAGGGGCTGAAGGGGGAGGTGATTTCCCTGGCCCTTGTGCAGTGATTCACACCCTCCCCAACTAGATGGCCAAGACACCTGGAGAACTCCAAAACATAGACAGCCATGATGATGTGGGTAATAGACACTTATTATATGTGATTTTTGCCTAATATATACTTTTTCACGTGTCTTCTGATTGGATGGCTGCATTGCAAAATCCAGATAAGTGTGTGTGTGTTTTAAAAAATAATACCTGGGTTTTAGTTCATGTATTGGTTCAGGAAGTACAAAATAAGTGGGCTCACAGTAGGATTTTTCTCTCACCCCTGGGTTGTTCCTCTGAAACCCCTGGGTATGGTCTAGTTATTTCAGAGCACAGCTAGTAAAAGGAAGAGGCTTTTACAGTGCATCAAACAGTAACCTGGGATTAAAGGCAGGAAACAGGCAGTGAAGTGATGAAACTGAGATAGGAGTGTCCTTGAGGTAGGGAGCAATATTTTTAAACGACTCCTACAGTCTAGCTGTGACTAGATGGACTCCTTTGAGTCTTGAGAAGCAGCCTTGAGATGTTGCCAGCGCAGCGACTGATCTAAAGAGGAGCGTGCTTGTGCTGTAAATACCAAGGAGACCAAACATTAACCATGCCATTCCTGGCTCATATAATCCATGCTATAGGACTAACATTGCAAGATGTGTTTGAACCCTAAGAACAGTGAAGGAATAATATTTTTAAAAAAACAAACAAACTAGAACAATGCAAGCAAAGTATTGTGATATACTGGCATCCGTCCATGCATTTCGCTTTGAAAATATATATTTCGTCTCAGATTATATCCTGATTCCATTGGGAGGAGAATAAGTGTTCCCATGGGCCAACCTAACATACACGCAAGACAATCACACCAAAGCAGATTCATTCTGCCCAAACTGGTTCTCTGTACCCTGGTTCTTTTGCCGGCAGGTGAAGGCGGTTTTATTCTGATAGGCTTTTGGGGGCTTATTGTTTGTTAAGGAAAGTGTGTACGTGTGTGTAGTAAATAGTAAATGGGGCCAAATAGCTATGAAATGCAGGAGGAACATGCAGGACTGGCCCTACCAGTAGATAGAATGTGGCAGCCACCTGATGGGAGCCAATCTTGGGAGACAGAGGGCAGCCTCAAGATGTTCTGGGCTCTGTGTTCTGGACATCCTGCCTTGTGGCCCTTAAGCCAGCCTGCTGCCCTGAAGGGGGATGGAGGAGGAGGCTGTCCCATTGCCAGGGCTGAAATAAAACCCAGCTGCCAGTTCATCCAGTTCCTCTACGTGCCATGTTGTCCTTCCCTCTGGGCAGCATAATGTCTTGGGGCCGCCCTGGGCAAATGTGTACCATGCGGATAATGACCGCTCTCCAGTACTGTCTCAGAGTCTCTGAGAAGCCCCTATCTGCCCTGAGCTGCAGCTGTAGTCTTGGGAAATGCCAAACGACCCGTTCCCCAAGTTCAGTGGGTTTTGCTTTTGTTTTGAATCATGCAGAAAGACCTTGATGTCTTATAAAATCACGGCAACCTGCAATTTGCTGGCGCCTTGGTCCATGAGTGCCGCAAATCGCAAATACTTCAGTGCTTGTTCAAACTGCAAGATGCAGGGTTTGTGTGTAGGGGGAGAGAAACATCAAAATGGAACCAAAAACTCTAGCTTTTTTGGGGGGGGCGATAAATTAATTGGGCTCTTAATGTTTCTTGGAAGCATTCTAGTTTAATCATTACCTTTGTTTATAACCTCTGTACTTAAGCGACTGCTGTTTCCCAGCATTCTGCTTTCCAGTTGCGGGCATTGTCTGCTGAAGGAGGAGATAAGTGAAGGAAGGTGTTTCGATGACTCAAGAGCTACGCGAAACAAGGTGAGTGCCACTCTCGCTTCCAGGCTGAAAATGTGAAAAGATTCACAGGGATAATTATGAGGGTTGCCCCTGACTCCAGCAAATTTATGGGCTGTTCTTGATGTTGACATGCTTTCCTTCCAGGTGAAATGACTCCTAAGTGAAAAACAGTTAACAACTGGCGTGGAACTTTGCCAGTGAAATTTGTCTGCAGTTCAGAGCATCCGTGGAAATCTAAGCCTGAAATCCTATGCACACTTCATTGGGAAGGAGGATGGGGGAGGAAATAGATTCGGTCTTAAAAATGAACCTGCCTAGTTTGAGCTTTCTGGAACAATAAGCAAACTGAAATTCAATACATCTGCACTCCTTGGAATTTTGAAATGTGGTTCTCTAGCCTTGTAATGTGTATAGCAAAGTGTGCATAAAAATGCATACATAGTAACTTACTGTGAATCTGGGGGTGCCTGTTTCAAATCTCAGTCCTATGAACATACTAGATGTGGTCTTATCTCAGCCTCCAGGCTCCCATATTTGCAATATGGGGATCATAATACCGTCCTCAGGGTTGCCTTAATAATTTCTGAAATAGTGTGCCAAATTCTCCCGTAGAAATCAATTGACCTTAGAGGCTTATATATATTTAGAGAGAGACTTGCATAAATATTTGCTGTAGATCCTTGTGTACAGTATTTGGAATAGACTTGCTAGAACTGTCATTGTATTACTCGGTGTATCCATCCATCCAAGTGTTCTGTTGTTCTTTCTTCATTTACTGTTCAAAATTCAGGCGCAGCAGTCTTGGTCAAGTAAACCTGGTTCTTATCCTGGTTTATAGTCTGTAAGATTAAACCACAATTCCCCAGTTTGCTTTGTTTTTTACATCTCACCTTCCTTCCAGGTAGCTTAAGGTGACATACGTGACCCTCACTGTCCCCACACAACAGCCTCTGTGAGGCAGATTTGTGTGTGAATTAGGAACTTGCCAAGGTCAACCTGGGAACTTCATGGCTGGGTGTGGATTTGGACCCTGGTCTCCTCAGTCTATGAGGGGTGTGGCTTATTTACTACAGTGGAGTCCAGAGAAGGCTCTCCCACTGCAATTAGACTTGAGGTGGGAGAGCCTTCTGTTGACTCCATTACAAGACTTCCCCCACCAAATCCTAATAGTGTGTTGTTATTGTTTTTCTGGGGTGAGTGATGTTCCTTATCTTAAAACCATTGTAAGCAGTGAGGGAACTGCCCTGCTTGCCACCCCAGCTGGACTCTCCAAGAAGATCACCCTGCTGCCGCCAATTAGGCTTAAAAGAAAACTAAGACTTCCTTCCTGCCTAAGCACTGGCCATGAAGGGAAAGTGTGAAGGTGTGCCCAGGTGTGCGATGGCCACATCCACTCTTGCACGCTTGCCATCAGTGCATAGTGGCTATGGCAGTCCCCCTAGTTTGCAAATGCATCTGTGGGCCCAAATGCACCACACTGCTCTAACCAGTGCAGCACACTGCCTGCAATCCTAATTTAATTTATCTGTGGGTAAGTCCCACTGAATCCAAGAGGAGTTGCTTCTGAGTGGACATGTTTAGGATTGCACTTTCAAATGCCGCAGCTGGAGTTGGCAGCTGTGCCCCCTGCCCCCAATATATATATATATATGTGTGTGTGTGTGTGTGTGTGTGTGTGTGTGTGTGTGTGTGTGTGTGTATGTGTATGTGTGTGTATATATATATATATATATATATATATATGTATATATATGTATATATATATATATTCTTCAGTAACATGAGTCTAGCTGAGTTCCAGGGAAGGAAGCAACACCAACTGGAGGAGAGAGCCAGGTATGTGCAGCAACAATTTCCCCTGCTTTTCCTATCCTTATGCAAAGGCAGCCCTCCCATTCTGTTTCAGGAAAAAATTAAAAGCCCAGGCAAAAGGCATGAGCAGGGGGCATCTTCACTAAGGCCACCTTTCTTCCCAAGGATTTTTTCTCAGATCATGATAGTAGCTCAGACCACAGGCCACGTTCTCCATCTTTGTGATGACGGTTCCCAAAAATAAGCAAGCAACGCCTCTGGCTTCCCCAAAACAGCACCTTTCTTGTTTTGAGAACTGCTGCCCAGCAAAGAAAGCTGCTCACATCCTGCATTGTGACTGCCTATGGGCGACCACAACCCTGCCCTCTCTCCCCTATCAGTTTAATGTGTTGTGCTCCTCCTCTGCGTTATATTCTAGTGCATAGCTTTCCAGACTGTGTGTCATGTGACACATTGGTGTGTCGGCTGCAGTGTGTAGGTGTGTCATGGGTCGCTCCTCTGGGGGCTGGAAAGGGGTTAGTTTAATCTCTGGTTTGCTCGTTTAACCTTGGTCTTCTCTTCTCCAAGCTAAACAATTCATTCATTCGTTCATTTGCTGCCCTTCATCAAGAGATCACAGGGCGGTTTGCAGCATAAAACACGAAGTACATAACCTAATAGGAAAAGAATAATAGGAAAAGAAAAGGGACAATACTCCTTCTGCTTTACAAGTCCATAGATTAATGTCCTCCTTTCCTGTTGCTGCTCCTCAAATGCCCTTGTTAAATCCAGACACTTTCCCACCACATCCCGTCCCCAATTCCTCCTCTCCACACCCCCATTATCACTAGCAGCCTATAAATCTTACACACAGAAATGCATACACCCTCCCATGTCTGCTCTTGTTCCTCCCACTGGTCCTTTGCTCCAAACCAGTTCCATCTGCCCTATTTTATCATACAGTGAGATGTATTCAAAGAGAGGAAGACTGCAGAACACATAATGGGCTTATTATGTCCATTTCCCTCTTTGCAAGTGCAAAACAAGGAAGCACATTATAGACTTGCAGAACACCAAATAGGCATGTTAAACAATCAAACCAGCTATAAAGTTTACAATATAAAATGAGCAAACTGATAACAAAGTCATCTGATCACTGCTGGCCAGCAAACCATCTGATAATAAGTTATCCGTAACATCAAATCATGTTTTGTACAGCGAGTTCATTTCCAACCTTTGAGCTCCCATCAAGGCAGATAAGCCACCTTTATATGGCTTATACATTTCTCCTAATCGTCATGGAAATGGCAAACTGTCATTTCAAAAAATGGAGTGCTGCAAGGCATTGGCATTTATACCTCTTAAGTTGAATACTGATTACTACCAAAATTCAAGCTTAGTTAAATGGATTAGCCATAACAGGTAAGTGTGGAAGTGAAAGGTACACTGCTTCACCCTCTTGGCAGGCATTAAAAACAGGGTGGTTCTTGCTGGCTACGTGATCTAGATAATCAGGGATCATAGGACCAGTGAGGTGATAGCACAGTGTCCCACGCTTAGATTGGATTATGCTATAACATTACAAAGCCAACTCGGAGTGAGGTAGCGCATCCCACTATTACTTTGAATTAACTGTGTAAGAGCGCTATGGGTCCTCCGTTGATTTTTTTGAAGTCAAAAGATAAACAGACTTTTAAATAATATGTTCATAGTTAACTTTGTGCTTTTTGCAGGATTCACTAATAGGCACATCAGCATCAAGTAAGCAAAATGGATGAAGAAGGCATCAGAAAACGAAGTTCAAATCAAGAACCTGATGAAACGCCCATCAAGAAAAGCAAATCTATGAATCTACAGAAAGAGGCAAGACTTGTAATATATTACATTGGAAACAGTCCTAGAAGCTCTTAGCCTCCCAGATCTCAAATATAGTTTCCATTCTGCTGTAAAAATCATTTTATTGTTTGTTTGTTTGCTTACTTACTTCGATTCTTAAACCACGCTTCGTCATATACAATCCCAGAGTGGTTTTCAAAGATAAAGCAATAGAAATTAAAAGCCACTAAAATTACAGAAAAAGGAGGCCCTCACAGCAGCAACTCAAAAATCACTGCTCTGATTAACTCTGACCCACTAGCACTGCACCAAAGTCCTGATGCCTCTAGATGTCTTCCTTAAAACTTAATGAAGGTCTGAGGTGGCAATTGTTGGGCCCTTTTGCACAGACAGAGGCTGTGTAGACACTATACATATAAAACACATTTTCCTCCACAGAATTCTGGGAACCGTAGATAGTTTAGGGTGTTTGGGATTGTAGCTCTGTAAGGGGCTAAAGTACCACTCTCAAGATTCTTGGAGGGAGGGATGCTTTTAATGTTTAGTGTGTGTGCGCAAGTAGAGAGGCCTTAATCAGTCCTTTCCTAAAATGGTGCTCTCACAATAGCATAGTTAGGGAATTTTAGATTCTGGAATTAATAGTCTTAAGAGGAGATTCACATATGCACAGAGGTAGTGAACAGCGCCAGGTGGCCTCAACCAAATTGTCTCTCCTATGCCTAATACCTTCCCCTGGATGCTTATAGGTTTGCATAGTTTATGGCAGGAATGGGGAGCTTGTGACCCTTCAGAGGTTATTGGCCCCCAATTTCCAGCTATGCTGGTTGGGCCTGATGGGAAATGAAGTCCAGGAACATCTGATTCCCCATTCCTGGCTTAGGGCATTCACTTTGAGACACTACAATACAGTCAGCGTTTTCGAAAGCAATGAAAGCAATGTGCTTTAAGTATGCTTAAATTCTGGTTTGCCAGAAGCGGCTTAGTCATGCTGGCCACATGACCTGTAAGCTGTACGCCGGCTCCCTCAGCCAATAAAGCGAGATGAGCGCCGCAACCCCAGAGTCGGTCACGACTGGACCAAATGGTCAGGGGTCCCCTTTACCTTTACTTTTAACCCTTTGTTGGATTTTGTTTGCGGCAAAATGTGCACCGTGCAAAACATGGGAATTAGCTGTAAATAGGCTTAGAATTAGGGATGAGGTAGAAATTTGGCCAGCTTTCATTTGCAGTTGCCAAACCAGGACCTGAATAGAACCAGTTATCCTTCAAAATTCACACTTCTATGAATTTTGCATTTCGGTTCTCATACCAAATGTTTGCAAAATTGTGTAAACCAGGGGGAAAGTGTGCATGGTTGGCATCCGTCTGTCTCAAGAGACAATGCCAGTGTGCTTCTGGGGTTGAAATCAAACCTCTGGAGAACGATGGAGCTTGCTGTGGCTGCAAAGACTGGTAACTCACAGTGGCTGCCTTGCACGTTGTTTTTGCTGCTGCAGTAAAGGAGAACTGAATTTAATACTGGGAAAATGTGAAACTGGGGAAGAAACTAAATTTGACAGATTTTCCCATCCACACTTAGAATTCCGTCCCTAAACACATCCTCGCTCTCAAGAAGAGGTGCAATTGCCCTTGGTACATGTCCTGTTGTAAAAACAGGGAATAGTCTAGTTAGGTCCAGCTTTAATGCCCCGAGTGGGGAAGTAAAATGCTCTGTGATGTTAAACACCTGAGTTAATTAGTAGAGTGTTGTTTGAAAATGTGGAGATAATCACAGAGCTCAGTGAAGTACAAAAGGAAAGCCTCTTTTCCCAGAATGTCAGGTTAATGTTTGCATTGTACCACAAGTTGTTCCTGGTGTCACCTCACCTGTTAATGGCGCTGAAAGTCTCAGCACAGCAGACCCTGTTTGTGTTCCCCTCACACTCATTACCTTTTCCCTTGGCAATGTTGTAAACAAAAATTGCCCTTTTCCCTTATGGGGTATCCAAGAGCCCGTATAGAGTCCTTACATAGGTTCCCTATTGGTAGGAGAGAATAACAGAGGCCAACCAGAGAATATTGAGAAGCAAAGCAGCTAGTATGCTTGATCTTTATTGATCTGTTGCAACAGGGTGCTCCCCTCACCCACAGGAGAGAGGAGGGACCCAGAAAAATGGCATGCAAGGCCTTATAAAGACTTTTGAAATTGCCACCCTGTAGATAAAGACCACCCCCAGAAACATCATACATACATCAAGAAGGGGTGTAACCTAAGACCACCCCTCAGATACATCACACCTACATCACAGAAAAGGCGGTCTAAAACAGAAATTTGAATATTGTTTTTCTCCTACATCACAGAAAAGGTGGTCTAAAACAGAAATTTGAATATTGTTTTTCTCCTGTTGTTGTTTATCTTCTGTCTGGCAGGTTACTAGATTGGATTGCCTGGGGAGCCTGGCCATTCTTTTGTAGTGATAAATACTTAGTTCCTGGGCCATGTCACAGGCTCACCCTATTCAAACACAGACATACCCTTAATACATGATTTATGAAGGAAAAGACAATGGGGAGGCTTTTCCACTTTGACCTTGCAGAGAAAACATTTGCTCAGTTTAGGAATCAAAATGGCTTCAGGTCGGTCTTCCTGTGCTGATCTATGTACGTGCGGTTATGAACATTACCATATATCTAAGACCTCAAAATTCCTATCACAGCAAGACTATTTCCTTGGCACCGAATATGAAGAAATGGTCATGGTCAATACTGAGCGCTTATTCCTCCACATTCTTTTTACCCTTGCCAAGGCAACAAGTAGCATATATATTCTTTTTAAACATTTTCACCCCACTTCCAAGCTGAAAAAGGCTCCTAGAGAGGCTTACCAAGGTCATTCCCAGAACAGACCTTAACTCTGACCTCAGGCTTCTGAAAGTTTTTAGTCTTTATTTCATTTTAGTTTTCTGTTGATTTTAATTTTTGTGTTACATTCCAAGTTGCTTTGACTTCACTTTTAATTTAAAAAGCGGCTAAGAAGTACAATTAATAAACTGTAGATCCTACAGATGTGTTTGTTGGGAAAATAAGGTCCCCCTAAGATACATAGTGGGATGTGGATGGTGCTGTGGTCTAAACCTTGGGCTTGCCGATCAAAAGGTCAGCAGTTTGAATCCCCGCGACGGGGTGAGCTTCCAGTGCTCGGTCCCAGCTCCTGCCAACCTAGCAGTTTGAAAGCTCTCCAAAAAGTGCAAGTAAATTAATAGGTACCGCTCCGGCGGGAAGGTAAACGGTGTTTCCATGCGCTGCTCTGGTTTTGGTGTTCCATTGCGCCAGAAGTGGCTTAGTCATACTGCCCACATGACCTAGAAAAACTGTCTGCAGACAAACGCCAACTCCCTCAGCCTGTAAAGCGAGATGAGCACCGCAACCCCAGAGTCGTTTGTGACTGGAATTAATTGTCAGGGGTCACTTTACCTTACCTTTAAGATACATGGCAGTAACTGTTGTATTAAATCAGTGTTTCTGCAATGAGTGGACCCTTCCAGACATATTCTTGGGTTAACATCTGCTTCAATGTTCCTGTCCCCCATCCATCTCCACCCTCATTATACTGCCTATAGAAGACTGAAAGAACCACTCCAGTTGAATTCACCTAACCTCAATTTCTTTTCCCAGGTGGGCCTGCTCAGTGGAATCTGTGTCATTGTTGGAACAGTGATTGGTTCGGGAATCTTTGTTTCTCCAAAGTCTGTTCTGGCTAACGTTGGAGCTGTTGGGCCCTGCTTAGTCATCTGGGCAGCCTGTGGAGTACTTGCTACGTTAGGTAAATCACTAATGCTCTTTCCAGCTTATTCTGTCTCCCCCCCCCCCCGCCCCAGATAATTACAAGCTCCTTGTTATGTGTTATTTTGTTTAGCCCTTTAACGATGGATTTGCATTTGCTAGTTTTGCGTTTGAAACTAGCATATAAGATATAGGTGAACAATTTGTTTGGGGGAAATACTAGCCAAAGCTAATACGTTACATTACAGTGGTACCTTGGTTCTCAAACAGCTTAGTTGTTGAACAAATCAGCTCCTGAACACCGCAAACCTGGAAGTGTTCCGGTTTGCGAACGTTTTTCGGAAGCTGAACATCCGACATGGCTTCTGTTTGAGTGCAGGAACCTCCTGCAGCCAACTGGAAGCTGCGCCTTGGTTTTTGAACGGTTTTGGGAGTCGAATGGACTCCCGGTATGGATTAAGTTCAAGAACCAAGGTATCACTGTATTTTGAAGCTCCTTTTGTTCATCTGGCCTCTCTTACAAATCACCATGTGATGAAGAACCAAGAGATGTATGTTTAGTATATGGCAACCATATCCTAGCATGTTTTGGTGCTTAGACTAGAATTGGGGGTGTTCAGGGTTCAAATCTCCACTCATCCATGAAGCTCTCTGTGTAATCTTGGACTGGTCACCATCCCTTAGCCTGACTTACCTCACAGGGTTTTTGCATGTATTGAAGAAAATGGAAAGGATGAATGAGAGATAAATATAAATGTAATAAATATTTGATAACTGTCTCTAAAAATAACTTTTTTGTCACTGGCTTTTCTTTTATCGATGCCCCCTGAGTCCCAAGGCACCCGCTGATGATGTCATGGACAGTGTCTAATAAACACCATGAGAACAAGCGCAGTGTTCATAAATGAAAATAATCAATCGTGCTTGTGGGGGAGAGGGGGAAAAGCATTTCTCCAGCAACTCAAAATTATAGTTGGTTAGGACCAGATGATCTTCTCACAAGAGAGGCACTCATTAGGTGAGAGAAATGTTGACTAGTTCCATATACCATAACAAAATTATGCACTTAATAGGAACAAAATCCCTGGTGACTTGAAACAGGCTAGAAGGACCAGGTGCATATAGAGTCCTCCAGAAGCCATATTGAAATGGAGATGGGTGATTGTGGCAGTGGTGGTGGAAGCGGAAGGTTATTTTAAAAACTCCCACTTCTTTCTTCAGGGGCACTGTGTTTTGCCGAACTTGGCACCATGATAACAAAATCAGGAGGAGAATATCCGTACCTCATGGAAGCCTTTGGCCCAATCCCTGCGTATTTGTTTTCCTGGGCAAGTCTTATCGTCATCAAGCCCAGTTCCTTTGCCATTATTTGCCTCAGCTTTGCTGAGTACACAGCAGCTCCATTTTATCCAGGTTGTGACCCCCCCACAGTTGTCATCAAGTGTCTGGCAACAGCAGCCCTCGGTGAGTATTTGGCTTTTGATCAGAAAGACAAAGGTAGCTGGAAGGGTGAGTTTGCAACTTAAGACCAAATGCATACAGAGATAACAGCAAAGAATAGGCTTCCTTCTACACCATGCAAATTTGTGGGTTAATTTGGGTTAAACTGGAGGCAGCTGCTGCGCAACAGAAGCGAGACGCTGCTAGGTATCACAGGTCAATTTTCACCTCTGCCATGACCCCATGTGAAGCCTTGGTCAAACTCCCCTCTCCCTTTTGGGAACTTGGGAATACGTAGTACCACTAACCCATCTTCTATACGGCTCCTGCCAACTGAGCAGTTTGAAAGCATACCAGCACACCAGTGCAAGTAGATATATAGGTACCGCTGCGGTGGGAAGGTAAATGGCATTTCTGTGCGCTCTGGTTTCCGTCACGGTGTCCAGTTGCACCAGAAGTGGTTTAGTTATGCTGGCCACATGACCTGAAAAAGCTGTCCGTGGACAAACACTGGCTCCCTCAGCCTGAAAGCAAGATCAGTGCTGCACCCCATAGTTGCCTTAGACTGGACTTAACAGTCCAGGGGTCCTTTACCTTTACCTTACCTGTAAAGAGTGCACATGATGATGAGTGAAATGGTTTGAACACTTTGAATGCAGAGGAACATATGAAGCTACCAGTGTGGTGTAGTGGTTAAGAGTGGTAGTCTCGTAATCTGGTGAACCAGGTTCGTGTCTCCGCTCCTCCACATGCAGCTGCTGGGTGACCTTGGGCTAGTCACACTTCTCTGAAGTCTCTCAGCCCCACTCACCTCACGGAGTGCTTGTTGTGGGGGAGGAAGGGAAAGGAGAATGTTAGCCGCTTTGAGACTCCTTAGGGTAGTGATAAAGCGGGATATCAAATCCAAACTCTTCTACCATGCAGAGGGTCAGATTATTTGTCCAACTAGCCCATTATTGGCTACTCTGAGTGGCAGGAAAATAAACTGGGAAGGCAAAGGACAGATTCCAGGGGTACAGAGGCTTATTTGTTGAGGTGACATTTCTCGTGAACCTTCCACCCTTTCCTTTCTCTTAGTTACAATTACTCTGGTGAATGCCCTGAGTGTGAAGTGGGCGAGCTACGTACAGAACTTTTTCGCTGCGGCTAAAATGGTGATTGTCATAATTATCATTGTAAGTGGGATTGTTCTTCTAGCCCAAGGTATGTTATGTTGAAGTCTTAGTTGCAGCATCTATCTATCTATCTATCTATCTATCTATCTATCTATCTTATCTATCTATCTTATCTATCTATCTTATCTATCTATCTATCTATCTATCTATCTATCTATCTATCATCTATCTATCTATAATGTATCTGCAGCAGTTGACTGGGATTGATACAACTGCTTTGTTTTGTTTTGGCTTTCTTTTTGGGGAGTGGGTGGGAACCTGTTTGTTGATATTTTTAATATTACCTTCCTTGTAAATAAATTAAAAGCTGTTTATGACATACATTAAAGAGAAGTCTCAAGTTTCTAAAAAGTCACATTCCGTTTCAATATATTCTGAAACATTTGAAATATATATTGAAACATTCCGTTTCAATATATTTTAACATATTGCCCCTGGTGAAGTGGTGGTGGCCCTTGCCCTTCTTCTGATAGGAAATGCTCAGCGGTGAGGGGACCACAAAAATGGGGAAGGGATCGAGGAGGGTCAGTTGGGTGGTGAGCGATCAATGTCCCTCTTATTTTCCTCTGAGGAATGAATTTGGAGGATATGATATCAAAACCACAAAGGGTCCAGTGGCATCTTAGGCAAACAGATTTATCAGGGTGGGTGGGAGTTTTCATGGACTCTGAGCCAAGTTCCTCAGCTGCAAGAAATGACATGTTTCACTTTCCCTCCCCCAGGAAATACAAAGAACTTCAACAATTCGTTTGATGGTCCCCCGCTTTCTGTGGGCACCATTAGTCTTGCATTTTATAATGGACTCTGGGCCTATGATGGATGGTAATATAATTTTATGACTGTCATTAGCAGTTAGAAAATGGGAGTTCATGCCTTATTTTGATGTGTCTTTACTGCACTTTAAGAAAGATATTGCATGAAAACTCTGGCACCTGAAGTCTTGCTGAAGAATCACACCTGGAAATAGTGTAGAGTGGGGAATACTTATTCTAAACTTATGGTGACTTCCTGGTAGGCATGAAAGGAGACAGAGCCCACCCACTTTTGTGGGGGAGAGCTAAGCAGACCATTAACTTGTGGAACTTGCTACCACATGATGCAGTGATGGCCAATAGCTGAGATGGCTTTGGAAGGCACCAACAATATAAGCTAGTCTAAGGTCATTAGAACCTTAAGCATTGTAAGGTTAGAACCACTACTTAGAGCCAGTTCATATGCACAATAAAATCTCTAATCCAGTAGGTCTCGCCAGATGTTTCCATAGGTCGGGGTGTGTGTTGTCTTAATTGATGGTTGCTTCTCATATGGGAGGTGAATGGATGCCAGGTATTATAAAAGGAGGAAGGACTCATATTTGTTAAGGGCATATTTTTTTCCTGAAGTGGTAAGGCTATGTCTGGGCTGTAGTATTTCAGATGGCAGATGGCAGCTCCTTCATACTCAATCCTCAGAATAGACCCCTGCACATAGAAAACAGCATGTCACAAAGAAACGTAACTGAGAAGCTTTTCGTTTTGTCCAGGATAGCCATATGCAGGGCATCAGGCTGCCAAAGACTGATCTAATGTATGCTTAGATGTGCAAGGGATTATTTTTGCACAGAACAGGTGCATATATTCCTGATTGTTTATTGGTACTTGCTATTACTGTTGAAAGCCATATTGGGCACTTGCTTCTGTGCAAATGCAGAACACAAATCAAAATCGGACATTTTCTACTTGGCTCTGTGAAATGTCTCATGTTGCTGTTGTTGGTAGTTGAAAGGGTATTATAATTTCAGTAAAAATATGTATTGCCACCAAGACATACACCCCATAACTCTTTTATTTGGAAATTAAATTCCACTGGTTTCAAGAGGGTTTTCTCTCAAGAATGTGCAGGATGCAAAGTAACGTTTTGGTACTTCTCCCCCCCCCCCCCATCCCTTCCAGGAATCAACTCAATTATATCACAGAGGAACTTAAAGATCCTTATAGGTAAGAAAAATGCTGCATCAGCTGACAGAACACCATTTCTTTTTCCTCCTCCCTCACAGTCCCATTGAAACAAGGATTTCCAACCTGCCATTCAGTGTGCAGCCCTCCTAAGGCAGTGTGCAAAAAGTTTCACAAAGCAACAACAAAATCCAGTAAGCTGTTTTCTGAAACCAGGCCCAAGTTAGTGAACTGCATCTATACAATCAGGAGGAAATACTGTATTTTTCTGTGTATAAGATGCCCCCATGTATAAGATGCCCCCTATT
Source organism: Podarcis liolepis (assembly GCF_965112155.1). Taxonomy (NCBI): domain Eukaryota; kingdom Metazoa; phylum Chordata; class Lepidosauria; order Squamata; family Lacertidae; genus Podarcis; species Podarcis liolepis. The sequence goes on from NC_139561.1 coordinate 31,664,524, forward strand.
TTTGGGGACCCCAAATTTAGAAAATGGGCATATGCACTATCCATGTGTAAGGTGCCCCTAGATTTGTAACCTTATTTTAAAGTAAAAAAACTCTAGTCTTATACACAGAAAAGTACGGTACAGTGGTACCCCGCAAGACGAATGCCTCGCAAGACGGAAAACCCGCAAGACGAAAGGGTTTTCTGTTTTGGAGGTGCTTCGCAAGACGAATTTCCCTATGGGCTTGCATCGCAAGACGAAAGCCCATAGGGAAATGCTGGCGGTCGGGAGCAAAGACTTTCGCCCACAGCCGGCCTTCAGAAGAGGACCTCTTCTGAAGGCCGGCGGGGGGCAAAAGTCTTTGCTCCCCCCCGCCTGCCTCCCCCCCCCCGCATGCCCCGGGCGATCTTAAAATGCTGGCGGGCAGGAGCGAAGCATTCGCTGCCGACCCCCAGCATTTTAAAATCTCCCCGTGTCCCGGGGAGATTTTAAAATGCTGGGGGTCGGGAGCGAAGCGTTCGCTGCCAACCCCCAGCATTTTAAAACGCTGTTCCGAAGCAGGGCGGGGGGGGCGGGAACACCTGCCCCAGCCGCCCCACTTCGGAACGCTGTTCCGAAGCGGGGCGGGGGGGGCGGGAACACCTGCCCCAGCCGCCCCACTTCGGAACGCTGTTCCGAAGCGGGGCGGGGGGGCGGGAACACCTTCTGAAGGCAGGCGGGGGGCGAAAGTCTTTGTCCCCCCTGCCTGCCTTCCCAGGGGCTTTTAAATCGCCCCGGACAGCGGAGAAGTCCTCCGCTGTCCGGGGCGATTTTAAAATGCTGCCGGCCAGCATTTTAAGATCGCCAGGACAGCGGAGAAGTCCTCCGCTGTCCCAGGGTTTTTTAAAATGCTGGGGGTGGGAAGAAAAGCCCTTGTTCCCCCCCCCCCCAGCCTTCAGAAGAGGTCCGGGGACAGACTGTCCCCGGACCTGGTCTGAAGGCGGTTTCCCTAGGAACGCATTAATTGATTTTCAATGCATTCCTATGGGAAACCGTGCATCGCAAGACGAAAAACTCGCAAGACGAAGAGACTTGCGGAACGAATTAATTTCGTCTTGCGAGGCACCACTGTATATCTGTTCCAAGTCATTTTGTTTCCTGAGGCAAAGGACAAGATGGTTGCCACCTGCGGAAGCTGACTAGATTGGCTGTTTTAGTCTGACAGTGCCCTTCAGAACCACCCAAGATGGGAGAGGCTGTGTGGCACACCCAGCTCTATCCTCCACCAGGAGGGAAATGCCTGGGAGCCCAGGAGCAACTGCCTCTGGCCACCAGCATCTGCCACCCAAGGCAGTTGCCTCACTCTACCTAGTGGTAGAGCTGGCCCTGCATCCAACAACAACAGAGCGAAATTTTAAAGTCTAAATACACAGCTGTTTAGAGCCAAACTAGATGTAGTGTTCAATGTACTGATGCAATTAATATATATGTATTTTATAACGTTAATGAACAGCATCCATGGGGATGGGGTGGGAGCTGATGCTTCCCCCCCTTAACCCTCCCCCACTGCTTTGTCCTGCTGACCCTCCCACCCAAGCTGCTATTTGCATTGGGAAGCAAGCTCCTCCTCTGGTTCTGCTTGTGTGTCCACCCATCTTGTGTTCTTATGTTCTCAATGCAAATATCATTGCTGGAAGTTGGGGGTGTTAATCAGGACCATAGCGTGGCAGATGTTGTCTTAGAAGATTTGTTATTGTTACTCAAATAAGAGACAGTGCTTATTTAAAAATTGATAATTTCCCCCTTTCAGATGCAAATTTATGCAGAAACCTATATGGTAAATCAACAAATATTTCTTTAATTGTGTAAAAGCTTGGATGTGTAACAGATTGCATATCTCTTTATATTATCTAGAAATCTACCACTCTCTATTGTTATTGGAATCCCTCTGGTCACAGTTTGTTACGTTCTGATCAATATATCCTATTTCACGGTTATGACGTCAACAGAACTTCTGCAGTCTCCAGCTGTCGCTGTGGTGAGTCCAAGTGGGAAAATGTGTTGTTTTTCACCTCTGTACAATTCCCAAGAGGATGTTTTGATACAAACGGCAGAATAAGAGCGAAAGTAGTTTAAGTTACACAAGGGAAAAATTGCTTCTCTAAAAAGTTGTGCAAGCTTTTTATTAAGTATCTTTCATTACTGCTGTATCTTCACGTGCCCAATTGGTTGACCTCTAGGTTTTAAAGATGTGCATTATTTCAATTCCTTCCATCACAGACATTTGGAGACAGGGTTCTTTATCCTGCTTCCTGGATAGTCCCTCTCTTTGTGGCTTTTTCTACCATCGGGGCAGCCAATGGGACTTGCTTTACTGCTGGCAGGTAAAACAATACTTTCTGATGTGGAATTCTAGTGTGCCCAAGGTTAAAATTGATTTATGTGCCCCCAGCCCTGAGTCCAGATTGCAAGACTTCTGCACTTATATGTACCTGGAGTTAAGAGCATCACAGTTGCCAACAGGCAAATGCCCAGGTGACACTTAAAAGCAGATCATATTGCAGACAGCTGCTAATTAGAAGTACAGTGCCTCTGAATTTTTCGTTTTCCTCTGAATTAATCCCATCATTTTCAAGTAACTCATGGTGGAAGCTGCCCTAGCATTATGTGAATAAATAATTCAATGTGTTAGTGATATATTGTGTAAAGGAGTACTTCATAGTCATTCTGAACGGGTCCCATGTCTGCATCATCCTCTCATTAAAAGTAACCTGGGGGCACTCAGGAGATGGGGCAAATTGACATCTCCAAGCTATTAAACTTTGCTCAGTGGCTGGCAGGTGGTGCAAGGAAAGGTGGTATAGAGGGGGAAAGCAGCTTAAATTTAACATCACACCTGCACATTCACTCACATTTATTGGGAGCACAGTAGTGATGTACTGTATATGTCAGATGGTGGAAATCCCATACCCTGTTATTCACAGTGCATGTGGCAGTTGTGCTGATCTCATTCCATTTCCCAGATTTTTATGCTTTTAACATTGGACTTAATCAGGATCTTGTTTTTTCTCAAACCACAGCCGTTGCAACTAGTTCCTCATACACTCTCCATAGCCCATATTACTGCATGACATGGTAAACACAGATTCTGCAATGCTCTCTGAATGCATCACCAAATATATGAAAAGTGCAGAAGTCTTGTCATCCTTTGCTCTCGGTCAGCCCATCACAATGGCTTCTCTAATGAGAATGATTTACCTTCTCAGGCTTGCTTACGTAGCTGGTCGTGAAGGACACATGTTAAAGGTGCTCTCTTACATCAGCATTAAGCGCTTAACTCCGGCACCTGCTATCATCTTTTATGTAAGTATGATTTCTGAAGTGTCAGAAGAGCATCATAAGACCCCTGCTGGATCAGACCAAAGGCCTGTCTAGTCCAGCATTGTTCTCTGTTATTGGAAGCCGGGCTTAGCCGTCACAACTAGTAGTCAATGATGCTTTTATCCTCCATTAATTTGTCTAATATCCAACCTGTCCAAGTTGGCAGGCATCACAACTCCCGTGAGGTCAAATTCCACACTTCAATTATGTGCTGTGTAAACAAGCCCTTCCTTTTGTCTGTGTCTCTTGACATTCAGCTTCATTGGCTGGCCCTGGGTTGTAATACTGCGAGGGAGGAAAATGCAATTGCATACACCTCTATAACGCCCCCTCCACTTCATCTCCTGCTTTTGATATAAGATCTTAAATATTTAAATCTTAAAGATCTTAAATCTTTAAATAAAAACAAACACATCTCAGCAATCTGGAGCTGTAATTAAAACTCTTTTGAAAGCTCTGTGATTGCACACAGCTTTCCTATCTGTATGCGAAAGGGTCTGTATGCAAATGGAGGCCTTGTATTATAATGAAACAACCATGCAGTAGGGCTGCAAATTTAAAGTCACTGGAGAGACTAAGCAAGCATGTCTGAATTAGTTTTCCAACAGAGTCATCATAGCCACAATTAGAATTGGCCATTAAAAGTCCTCTAAACCCAACACTGAAATCTGTAGGGTTTTTTTTTTAAAAAAAATGCCTTCTCCATAATGCATTTCTTTTGCTTTCAGGGTGCAGTAGCTATTATTTATATAATTCCCGGTGACATCAACACCCTCATCAACTACTTTAGCTTTGCAGTTTGGATATTCTATGGTCTAACTGTGCTGGGACTCATTGTCATGCGCTTTACAAGAAAAGATCTTGAAAGGCCTATCCGTGTAAGTAGCCCACCAGAATATATTCTCATCAGTGTTCAGGATGGTTTGGCAGTTCCTCTTGTGTTGCACCTTTTGTTACTGCTGGACTTGGGGGAGAAATTAGGTTAACATGTGAGCTGCCTCTAGGTTAGATTATTGCAATGCACTCTATGTAGTGCCGTTTTGAAGAGCGTTCAGAAACTGCACTTAGTGCAGAATTCAGGGGCCAGAATTGACTGGGAGTAGGCGGTCTGATCCTAGAACGCTGCTCCTGGTTCAAGTGCGTAGGATGTGTTAGCTCCCTGGCCCAATTCAAAGTGTTGCTCTTGACATATAAAGTCTTACACTGCCCATGACATCAGTACTTCAATACTTAATACCTAATCATCTGAGGGCCTTTTTGTGTGCCCCCTTCAATAAACAACAACATGAGAACAGGCCTTTTCAGTGGTGATTCCCAATTGTGGAATCCTCTTTTTAGAGAGAGATGCATCTGGCACAATCATTATCAATTTTTAGGCACTTTGGCAAAGATGTTTCTTTCCCCAGGCATTTGGCTCTTAACTGGAGTGTCAGAATATGGTGATATCCAATCCTTGTGTTCACTGTTTAGTAGGTTGGGATAGGATTTGTCATTTTATGTAATTGCAAGATGGGTACTTTTTGTCAATTATATTTTGGGTGCATTTTAACTTTTGTATCATGTATGTTTTCAAAACTCTAACTCACTTTGAGACATCTTTGTAGCAAGCGCTGAATACATCTTGAGCGAGAATATTATTTGGCCTTGCTAGGTCGTTCCAATCTGGGATTCCTCAACACACACAATTACATTCCCACCCCCTCCGCTCTGTCTTGCAGGTCCCTCTTATCATCCCCATCCTTGTGCTGTTTGTTTCCATTGTGCTGGTCCTGGCACCCATCATCACTGCACCCGAGCTGCCATATCTGTATTGCGTTCTGTTTATTATCAGTGGACTTGTCTTTTACGTACTTTTCATCCACTTCAAATTCAGCTGGGCTCAAAAAATCTCAAGTGAGTATATGGTTGGTTTCCATCCCAGGGGAAGAGGTGTTTGTGATGAAATAATCTGGGTGTGGCTCTTTAACTCTGATTCAAAGGGAAAGAGCTTCCTAAAGGGGAACAGGTGGCGTGCATGAGATACAATAAAGAGGAAATTATGGGAATAGGGGAGGCTCATAGAGCCGGGAATGGGGTATGTGGTCTTCTCAGATCACTTGAGTGGCTAGAGATTACATACACAATGCATGCTTCTGCGCACTGGCCACTTGCCCTTTGCAGGCACATGGGTGCTAGTGTTTCCAGTTACAAAAACATTCCAATTGGAATTTCCCACCTTCCTTCAGGGTAGGCAATTTTTAAGCCTCCCTATATTTTAAAGAGTTTTAGACATTCCTGTGCCTGCTTCTTCCTAACCACTAGCCATCTTTTCTTTAAAGAGTGAAACTTGATGGTAGTTTGACATACACAGGAAATAGATCCTTCTGATTGTGGCTACTGGTCTTTTGAGTGGACTCTGACACTTTGCTAAAGTTACAGCTCATTATGTCCTGGAAACCATTTGAAATGTGGTCCGAGATGCCCTCACTTTGCCAGTTGCCATGCCAACAAATGACCACTTATAATTTCATCATGTTAAAGCGGTTATCCAAAATCAGCCCATAGTTTGCAAAGTTAAAAATAAACATGTAAATATAAATCAATTGAACCAGAGTTCCAGTAGAACAGAATGCTACTCTACCCTGATAGCACCAATAGTATGACTGTGTATACTGATTTTGAATAGACCTCTTAATGTTTCCAGAAATAACAATATGCTAATATTGAAAATGTTGCTTAGATTGGTTTTCAGTTGCCCTGATGTGCTCAGTATTGCACACACCATCTGGTACACTTAAGAAATGGAAGGCATCAAATGTAATGGTCCTGGAAAACATTTGAAATGTGCTCCGAGATGCCCTCACTTTCTGGAATATTCTCAAGACCCATGTTAATATGGTTATAGGAAACGTATAGCCAATAATCTGGCTTATGGAATCAACACTGAGGCTTCTAAGTGGTTAAGTACAAAGGGGGAAATGATCTAGGAAAAGAAATAGTACTAACAGTGAAATTGCCATTTCTAAAGGCTTCTGACTTCAACAACTTCTGCGTTTCAGAGCCCATCACTATGCACCTTCAGATGCTTATGGAAGTAGTTCCACCAGAAGACGTTCCTGAATAACATTGAATTTTTCCATCATTAAAAAGGCTAGATCCTGGAAATGGTTGATCAGGTATGATACACCAAGTCCACAACTATAGGTCTCAATGCTGAGGATAGGGGATGTTTGTGAGACAGTAAGTGTCCTGAAAAAGACACTGTTCTGTTCTTTCCCCCTGTAAAATGCATTCATTTTTGTAACACATTGTATTCAGGGATTTTCAGCATCTTAAGAAAATATCTGAATGGGGGTAAAGACCTGAGGATTTGTAGGCCATGGACTTGATTTCAGGTATGGAATTTCCACATTATTTTCTCAGCAAGCTAAAAGGACAGAACATACAGTATTACAGTGCCATCTACCAGCAAACAAACATGGAAGTGCAAAGATGAAATCTCATATATTAAATGCCTCACAGATTTATAAAGGGTGGAAACCCAAACGAAATGACAAGAGAACGTATGGGAGGGAGAAAGACATGTGATCTAGACGTAATCTGTATGATATTGACTCCTGCGGTTGAAGAGGTCAAGACAAGTACCGTAATACACTGGAATAGGCTGAGGCTTCTCAAAGAATGACTCTGCCTTGACACAATGAAACATGAGCAGATGATGAGAAATATCTCAACACTGGAGCAGATTTTTGCAGGCACAATGGTTTGTGTATTAGAAGTGTAGAGTCTGTCCAGCATGAGGCTTAAGGGCAGATCCTTGTCTGCCCATAGGAAGTGTGTTTTTGCACCCAGGGAGCCTCAGCTTGGTTTGCTGCTGTCATGGTTCTACCTCAGTATCCTGCACAGCTGCATCTTTTGAGGAGTGCATGCAAAGAGAGAAGCTTAATCAACATTTTTTATATAATTCCAAAGAAAGACAGCAAGGAGACTTGTAGCACCTTAAAGATTTAATGGATTTATCACAACATTCATAAAAAGAACTTTTGCCACACCAGTTTCCCTACTTGCAAAATGTCTTCCCCTCTAAAACAAAGTTGCCACTAGACAGATTTCAATTGGGGTGCCAGACTAAAACTTGTTTATTTACTCAGGCTTAATTTGTAATAACTGTCACCCATGTTTTATTGTTTATCCACTTTCTCCTGTGCAGTTGGATTTGCTGTTTTAATTGTTGTACCCACTCTGAAATCCTTGACTAGAGTGGGTTACATATATTTTAATTAAATAAATACAAGCAGATTTATTACAGGATATGTTCGACTTTTAAAAGTGCCAAAAGCCTCTTTGCTGCTACAGATTAACACAGCTACCTAGTAAAAGTAAGTAAAAGTTAGTAAAAGTAAAAATGGGCTGTGGTTGTGTAGGCTGGATCCAAGAAGCTACATCTTTGATCTGGCTACCACCATTCCTCTTACCATTGGTTTGGGGTCAGGGTTCCACAATATGTTGGTTTGGGATGTGCAAGCTAGGTTTTCCATGCTGTGCTCACCTGTTGTCTCATTACTGAGACAGTGGTAATAATTTCAAAGGGGTAAAAGTCAGGACTCATATACTGAGCAGGTGGTGATCTTGGAAGAGACATGTTTGTTGCTTTTCAAAATTACTTTTGTGAAAGATTGGCAGGAAAACCAAAGATGTAGCATTTCATACTGCTGCAAACATGGGATGAACTGCTGGTAAATGGAACACTAGACGTTCTTTCCCTACCTTCCTCTGGCCTTCTCTAGATTCCTTGTGCACGCTGAAAAGTCAAAGTTCCAGCATTACTAGTTTGTGACTTGTTGCAAATGCCTTTGGTATATTTTTATTATATTTTCTATTTAATTAATAAATAGTTTCTAAAAATGCCAAAGATGTAAAGGCTGGTTTTAAGAGTGTTCTTTATTGCTTTTCTAGCAGGCATAAATAACTTTTTCCATAACTATTCATAAGATTATGGCCTTAAGAAGGGTTTATCACAACCAGTGGCGTAGCGTGGGTTGTCAGCACCCGGGGCAAGGCAAGTAATTTGCACCCCCTAACCCGTGGATTTGCGCCCCCTAACCCGTGGATTTGCGCCCCCTAACCCTAACCCCCAGATGTTGCAGCCGGTGCGGCCGGCACCCCCTGCACCCCCCACGCTACGCCACTGATCACAACATCCATCTTTAAGCCAAATACTTCTGATCTAATTGCATATATGATAGACAGAGATGTCCAACTGTTATAATGTCATTTGGGTCAATTATGTGAAACACTGAAAGCAAAACAATTGCTGCCATATTCATGTTATAGAGTAAACTGTTGTTGCACTGTACTGTTACACATTTGACAATGTGGAGTGGGAATATTTAACTGGAAGAAGGGGCATTTAGAAATTAGGACACAGGCACCAGAGGGCTTGTTAGACCCATTGCAACTAATACCTGCAGCTTCCAGAGAGACTATCAATTCAGTGACAGAATGCTGCTCCTCGTTGGAGGATATAGACTATAGCATCTTAAAAGCTACTATTTATCCAATACTGTCAACAGAACAATTATTTTGTTAAGCATACTGCCTTGTGATCTTCAGATGAAGGGCAGCATATAAATTTAATAATAAGTATATCAAAGGGACTATCATATATCATTATGCCTGTGCATCTGACATCAGACAGTCATTTGGGATTCCTTCACTTTACTTTTTGTTGTTATACTGCTATGCGAACAGGTAGGGAAAGCTGTATTTATTGTAGCAGTACTTTATGATAATTTTTAGTTCTTCTGATTAAGTGGCTCTACCTGCCCCTCACAGCTCCTGGATCCAGATATACCCTTTGATTCTAAGGCCATCTCTAATTCTTCCTACACATACCTACAGCTCTTTGTGCCAACATAATAACGGACAGAAACAGAGCAATTGAACAAAGTATCTAGTAACTAACCATTTTGAATATTGATGTTCAATGGAGTGCTATAATCTAATTTAACTTTTATTATCTACCATATTAGATCACATATTAGATCAGGAAAAATTAGCATCAGCTGTGTTGGTCCAAACAATTCCACACAAAACAAACCGATCAAATGATCAAAGAACTAGAAATAGTTTTCTAATCAAGTACTTTAACCTTTCAAATTAGTTCTCATATTCTGGAAACAAAAATATTTTCTGCACAGATCAGTCAGCATCTTAGTTTTACACCTTATGATACAGCTGACAAAGGGTATATTTAGTACGTCACCAGTATTAAACTGGTTTTGATGGCTACATTTTCTTAAAATAAGATAAGAACTAAATATTATGCTAGATTGAACACCTGTCTCTAGCAATACAACATAGACATGACATCACACCAAACACTTGGTATAAATGGATGCCAGAGAGGGGGGGAAAACCACAATGCTTTATGTGGCCGTTACAAGCAAAGGCAATGCCTGGTTTGGGCTTGCACATTGTCATTTTAAACAGGTTGCTGGAAAGGATTCAAACCTATTCTCCATTTTCCTACCTACTACAGAAACCTCATCTAAATGTTAACACGCTGAATGTTCACAATTCACTTTCCTAAATAAATGGTTCTTCATTCAACATATCCAAGTGTAACCTAACTCAGAAATTCATTGCTTCATAGAAGCACATTACTCTATTGCCAAAAACAGTTTCATTGTGCCAGCATCCATTCTGTTACAATGTCCTTTGTAGTCAATAATCACCACTGTACATAACTGCTTTGCTTTACAATGGATCATAAAGCTTCAGGAAAAATTCTGAAGGAAAAGGTTCCAAGGTAGCACGAGGGAAAATATTCTGGGGGTTGTAATGGCTAAGAAATCCAAGTTACATTTAAGAACTTGAATGGTGCTTCTCAGACTGTTTCTACTCTCAACTCTTTTTGTCTAAATATCTGTATGAGGCTTGATAATTTGTTTTGTGAGGAAAAGGCCAGAAGCTGTGCTTTTTTATTTTGAAACAGGCTCCAAGAATAGCCATACACACAGAGAGGATTTTCACCTCCCTCCATTGGTTTCACGGTTAGGTAGTTAGCAAAAATCACTACAACTCTTCTACTCAGAGCAAATGTACCTTGAATTAAAACTCACTGAAATCAATTGTACATGTGATCAGTCTATGGCAGTTAAGTCGAAGAGCAAACATCCCACCCCTCCCACCATGACAAGCCTCTTCAAAATCATGGTCAAAATTTAGAACTTTTCCTGATGTTCAAAAAGCTAAAATGCTTTCATTATGGAAATGCCACCCAAGCTGCTTGAGCCTGCCAGAATGTGGGTTCTTATGTGACAGCCTAATTCTTAATCCCAATTTCCAAACCAGAATCAACAGATGGTGTCACTGTTATCCAAGAATTCCTCTTCCTCTTCCTCCTCTGTAGAAACCAGGTGCACTTTCTTGGGACCTGTGCCTGCTTAAGAAAAAAGCACGTTATGCATAGATCTAGAAAAGCTCATTTCCAGCATTCTAGTACAGTTTAACATGCCCCTTTGAAGAGAGGGTCTTGACTGGTTCTTAATGGCTCTGGGTGCTATACGACAAAAATACTGGCTGCCATCTGGTGGCTGGTTTTACATTAGGAATATAGGGTGTGGGGAAGGTGGAGGTTTCACCTTTTCCCAGATGAAATCCTGACAAAAAATGGTCTCCCCCGTCCCCACAAGGCTTTGACTCTTTAACACCAATGGGTGTTTAAAAAAGGAAAAGCCCTACAGGAAACTGCAATGTTCATGTCTGTGTGTAAAATGTAGATCAGTTGCGAGTCAAGGCCCTGTCCCCCGCTTTGTGATGGAATAAAACACATGGACACAAGTATTTTAGGTTAATTGGCTAAAAAAAGGCCACAACTTGATTGGCTACAGAATGTGAGTGGTATTGGCTTAGGCATTGGATCTGAACAGACTATACTTGACTCCTGTCCACTCTGTAGGAAGTCACATAAGGGTTAACAACCTGTAGGGGGAACTTGTTGATGCAAATCAACTGGAAGATTTCCCCTAATCACTGGAGGTAGTGCCATGGCCCTAGCCACCACCTGGGCTTTGGACAGGAACCACGACCACTGGATTCCTTTAACGGAATACCCTTCAAAGGGAGTTGTAGGGGATGTCCACAACCTCCCCTCCAACACATGACTCATGTCATTGAATCTGTCTGTAGGCAGGCCCCCATGAGCAGGAATGAGCAACATATTCTCTGGCTGGGAAGCCAGGGCTTCCATGGCCAAATGCATCACCCACGTGAACTGATGCTGGGCGAGGTGGGTACCATCCCGATATATCAGGGATGTGCTAGAACCAGGGGGCCTAAGGTAACGGTATCTCCTGGTGTCGTTTGCAGGGCAGGGACCTTATGTTCTGATGCTGCGAGCTGAATAAGGGCGCCTTTCCCCCTTTGGTCAGTTTTCTATTGATGGATGCAGCCCAGCAACTCAGCACTAGATAAATTTACGTCTTCCAAACGAAGCCCCCTAGAGGAGCATCCCAGCTCAACCTTGTTAACAACTACGCCCACTCTTAGGGCGCCAAAGAGGGCAACAGAGAAAGCGTCAGAGTACAAGTGAGATACATATTTCAACCAACAAATTATCTATCATCTATCTATCTATCATCTATCTATCATGTATTTGGCAAAGAGTGATGAACGTGATAGGCCTACAACCTACACCACTTGGTATCTACTACCTGTGCCAATCCTCAATCGCCCTGCGGACTACGAATTCAACATGAGGGTCCGTAAAATAAATGGATTTACTGAAGAAGGGAATATCGGCTGACTGCATCCTTAAAGTCTTAGCCGCACGCCCCAGGTCACGCAGGTGTACAAAGTATTGAAGCACTTGGACTGTTGGGTGGGGCAGACTATGCCCAATACCTACAAATTTTACCCGATAGGATATAAGATCAGACCAGGTCGTCTTCTAAGACCTAATAGTTGAAGGTGCCACTGAGGCCATACTCCATCACTTCAAGTTTGCAAGGTTCCAAAGATGCTCAGGGAATGGGTCCAGCAGCAGTTGCGTCTCTGGTGCTAAAGAATGGAAGCGGTCCATCTTCTTGGAACATGGCGATTGCTTTGCCAGGACACTGATGGCAGCTTGATTATCAGTCCAAAAGCCAATGCAGTGATCTCTGAAGTCCACCGTCTAAAGGTGAACTGCCCCTACTAAGAGAAAAAAACTTTTAAAAGGTTTAGACGCGTGTAATAGTTACCATACCAACTATTGAACCTGAAAATCTGTAAACAATTTTGAATTGTCCTGCCAGGTGGATACCCCAATATAATGATCCAGTAGGTAAAGCCAAACCCTGAGGGAGGACCATGCATCTGCCTTTGTCTTTAATAGTTATTTAAAAGAAGACAGCACGTTATGAGGGGTAACAAGCTCATATCACTAACATGCTTCGGCCTGATTAATGCATGAAGGGTTTAATGTCATAGAGTGAGCTGCCCTGGCAGGCTTAGTCAGGTCTCTTCTCCTTGCAATGGGAGGTAGGTAATCAAGCACAGTGTTCTCCCTCAGTTTCCCTTAAAGGTTCAGCATGCAATGAGGTTTAAATCTGACCAATGGAGAGTTTGTAAGCTATTATTATTACATTACCAAACGTGTGCTAGGGGAGTTTAGGAACTCATAAGATCTAACATCTTCTATTCCCATAGTTTACTTTGCTGCATATTTTGTGCAAATATATGCTGGGGTTCCTTCAACCAGAAGTGTATTTCCCCCAAACCTGGATCTTGGCATCCAAGAATACTCATTTTATACCTATTTTCCCCCTTCCCAACCAACACACTTCACCCCTGTAGCAATACCTGATAAAGTATGTTGGCTAAATTTTAGACTTATGGTAAAGCTGTTAGTGGTACCTGAACCCTGATAACTAATGAATCTGATCACCCATTTTCAGAAGCAGCATGTATCAGGCTTTCCTTTGCGGGTAAATATCACCAGAGAATTATGATGTTTCTGTTACAATTTACAAATACAGTGGTACCTCAGGTTACAAACACCTCGGGTTAGAAACTCATCTAACCCGGTAGTACCTCGTGTTGAGAACTTTACCTCAGGATGAGAATGGAAATAGCGCGCCAGCGGCACAATGGCAGCGGGGGGGCCCATTAGCAAAAGCGTACCTCAGGTTAAGAACAGTTTCAGGTTAAGAACGGACCTCCGGAAAGAATTAAGTTCGTAACCCGAGATACCACTGTAGAGAGTAGGTAGAGAGAAACAGCATAGCTTAAAAACATTAGAACACCCTTGTGGACCAGGTCAGTGGTCCACCACTTTATATTTTATTGTGGCTAACAAGATACCAAGGGGAATCTTGCAGGAGGAACCTAAGCCTAGAGGGGAACAGCAGTGTGTATTTTGTGTTGTAAATGGCAGCTCAAGTTCACGTGGCTGGCGAAAATGGCAGCCACCTAAGCCCTGCCTGATACCACAGCCCACAGAGCCATGCTGAAAAAAAGGGGGGGGGATAAAAAAATGAAGCCACAGTGAACTAAGCCCAACACGTGAAGGCAATGCACAAACATGAGCCAAAGCCCCCCCAAAATCAGGACAAGGTGTGTGTGTGTGTGTGTGTGTGTGTGTGTACACACACACACACACACACACATATTTCTTCTTCTTCTTCTTCTTCTTCTTCTTCTTCTTCTTCTTCTTCTTCTTCTTCTTCATTGAATTAAGGTTAAATAAAGATAAGCACTACCAAGAAAAGGACACACACTAATATAATATAATGTTAGTTACAATCAAAAGAGTTTCTCATGTAGCACAGGGGTGTGTGGAAGCATGTGCCCAAAGCAACATGGCAACAAGAAAAACAGAGGCCATGTGTCCCGTCCCAAATAGTCACTGGGAAAGCTTGGCCACGTGGTGTGCTCAAAATGGCTGCCGGCAGCAACACGCTGTTCACCCGAGGAAGCACAGACAAACTGCAGCCCCAACACACCCAAGAGTAACTCAGGAAATCTGAATCGACCTACTGCCGATACCAGAATAGTCAAGGGACCTCGGCAACAAAACAAAACAAAAACCCAGCAAAACTACCCCCTTATGTACCATAAAAAGCTAAGAGGCTTTAGTGCCAGACAGCTGATCCCCAGGCCTGAGCCTATTTAAAATGCACACTACCCCTTTAAGGAGAAGAGATACCCCTGCAGTATAGAGTAAATGAAAGTGATTGATTTCCCTGTCTAGAATGGAAGGTGGGGAAGCTGACTGAGCCAGGTACCTGCCCTTTAGCAGACACCCCACCATTTAATAAAACGCGCACCAACTGAAGGGAAGCAAACACCCGCTGGGACAAGTCAAGGCCAACAGAAGAAAAATCAAGAAATAAGGAGCAAGGCACCTGCTGCTTTGAGAAAGGAAGGAAACTGAGAACGCACAAAGAACCAACACACACTGGGCAAGCCGAGCCCAATAGATGAACTCTGGTAGAAAGGAACAATGTACATGTGGCTCAGGGGAAGGAAGGAAGGTGGAACCGTACAGAGTAAACAACAAACAAACAAACAAACAAACAAACAAACAAACAAACCCACAAGCAACCCAGGGCAAGGGAGGAAGCTGCTCAGAGCAGGGGAGGAAGGTGGGCTGGAAAACCTAAGGAACACAGCCCAACTCCAGTCAAGAAGGAGCAAAACACCACAGTTTAAGGGCAAAGATAAGAGGCAGGGAACAAGCACTCGGAGCAGAGGGGGAAGCTGGACTGAAGAAACCTAAGGAACGCAGCTCACACTCCTGTCAGGAAGGAGCACAGCACACAAACAGTTTAGGGCAATGAGGGAGCTGACAGGAGGGAAGGAGGTTTAGGGAAATGGCAGAGGAAAGGGAAATCAGATTTGAAGGGGTCTCCAGGAGCGCTCCAAAGCTCTGCTTGCACAAGCCCATCTGTGAAACTCCCCTCGCAGCGGCTGCAGACTTAGAAATGGGGGGATGTAAAGGTGCAGTCAAGTGCAACATTCCGACAGAGGACTAACGGCCTCCATGTTCTAACCGGTTGCTGCGACAACCAGTTTGTCAGTTGCTGGTAGTTTTGAAAGATAACTGCTCAGTTGCAGTCACCTCAGGACCAACTTCCCTCTGGTATAGTTAATTTGCTTGTTATGTAACCTAAGCCTGCCTTCAGGTACAGTTCTGTAAACCTGTATGAATATTAGAGTAAAATAGTTGTATATTAACATGAATCAGATTTGTGTGTATATTCTTTAAGAGGGATTCAAAGGGATTTTTAACCAGAAAGGCATATTTTTTAGTAGAACTCAGATGAGTAAGCAACATGCTGATCACTGCATAAACTTATAAAGGGGATTGTTTAACTCTGCTAAAGTAAACCTTCCCACAGAAACCTGATGGCGCGGTGCTGAGAGTCGACTGCTTCTCCTACGGAGTGAAGCCGCATGCCATGGTCGGAGAGCGCTGACTTCTTCTTGTGAACAATTGGATTTTAAAGCAGCAACCCGTGAGTAGTACGGAAATTAGATTTCTAAAGAAAAAAAAAATTTTTTTTTAATTAGGCACGATCAGGGAAGGCGTAAACAGGAAGTCCATCTCGTCTTGTAAATAATCTAAAGCAAGGACTAACTAACTAAGGTCAAGAGGATTTTTTCCTTCTTATTGGGTAAAAGACATTAATTTCACAATTTGGCAGTTTGAGTAATTTTTACTGGAGGATAAGAGCTAGTTTTTGGAGCTGAAGTGACACCCCCCTGGACCCGGGAGTGATCCGCGAGAGAGCCTGTTGGAGAGATATTGAAGAGCTTGACAGCTGTCAAATTAGCTGTCAAGACGGAAAAAGCGAACTTTGTTTTCTATTGTCTCTGCTGGTTATATTCGTTACAATTTGGTTATATTTTGTTGAAAACAAGGAAGAACTGATACAAACTAACTTGATTTTTGGATTTGAGCTGGAAGGAATACTAAGTAACCAAAATCCCTCTAGAGGGGGTTTTAGGACATTACAAGAATGGCTGAAGGAGGGAAAACTCAAGCTAAATTGGACAGAATTTTCTTTCTCTTGGGAAAGTTACAAGGCCAAATTGATGTTTTGGCTACCAACGTTGCAACCCTGGACTTAACAGTAAACAAGTGCATTGAATTTGATAAGGATTTGATCCGGGAAGTTCACGCAGCTGGACAAGAGGAGAAATTTGAGAACTTTGAGAGTGTGGAGCAAGAGACACATGTTGTTTTTGAGGAAAGGGAAGGAGGAGATGTGGTGTTGCAGATGATAAAGGAGAGCCAGAGTCCTGACATGATGGCTACAAAGGAAAATAAGAACTTGATGATGAAAAATTGGTCCAAATTGGAGATTGAAGAATGGAGAGATCTCCCTATGTGGAGATCTGAAGACCTAAGGATTACAAATTTGATTAAGGTGAAAGTTGGAGCTTTGGGGACATTTGGACTTGAAAGGAACAAGAAACAAGATTTGGGCTCCACTTTTAAGTATGGTGGTCTGGCTGGAGGAAACATTGTCCCCATCGGGCCAGAGCGTCTCCGAGATCTGGTGTTTAATATTAAGAACTATCAAAAAAACCGGCAGAGAGGAACTGAGAGACAATTAAGAGCCTTGGACGTGAGATCTCCAGGCTGATAGCAGATTAAGACTGATAGACATTTCTTGGGGATTGAAACCGGGAAAGGGGACGGGGTGGGGTTTGGGGATCCAAAGGGTGTATAATTATAATTTGTCTTTTTCTTTTTATTCTGTTTTGTTATCAGTATGAAAAGTGGGGAATTTGTGGAAGGGAATTTGGGTCGACTTTAGAAAAAAGGATTTAAGAATGAGTACTGATGTATAAATTTTGATGTTTATAAGGTAAAATCGGTTTTTTAAAATGAATTAAATATAAAAAGGTTAAAAATTGGGGATAAGAACTTGTTGAATTAACAATTTGAATTGGAATATAAGAAGGGGAGGTGTGGGGAAGTCAGGGAAATATGTTATAGAAAATAAGGATTGTAAGCTGTATATGTTTTTAATTTTTCTTTTTGTTTTTTCTTTTTGGCTTTTTAAAATGGAAAATTCTCAAGAAATATCTAATAATAAAAAAAAAAAACCTGATTTGCTCCAAGTGCCAGAACCCAGAGGCGTTAAGTTGAAATAAATTCCTGTGCTGGCGAGCAGCGCGCCGAGGAAAACCAAGCAATCCCTGGCATGAAAGTCCCTGTCGCAGCGTTGCAGCGAAGGCTTTTAGGGACTTCAATATTAACGAAGCTAGAACATAGCAAAGGACCCACAAACAGCATGTGGTAAGTAAGCGAGATCTGTGCGTGCAGGAACCAAACAGGTAGAGCCGGGGCCAGGGCCGCTTAAATGTGGCAAATCACACCCCCAGCTAGGCGGATTGGCCAGCTGAGGGCGTGGCACGGGCCTGGGACTCCCTGTGATGCAGGGGGCCCAACCACGCCCCCCTGTGAAGCACGGGGAGCAAGTCCCGCTCACAACTCCTCCCCTTGTGAAAGGGGAGAAGTTAAATCAAATAATTGAGAATGGGTATAAGAGACTATCCCTAACCCTTTAATACCAGTAGCTTATGAAAAGGATTGAAAAAAAGAACAAACACTTTGTTTTAAAAAAAGCAAACAAACCCACTGCTTAACCCACTGCTTTCTAGAGTCCTTCTGCATACCTCCAGAGAACCAGCTATTCATATTTTCAAGGCAGAACTATACATGTTTGATATAGGGGTGTTCTCAGCAGCTCTGCGGCTTTAGATGGTGCCAACACTATGGCCCATCTTCAGGTGCTTGTAGCAATAGTCTAGAAAGCCCAGAGCAGCCTAACCTTGGTAATGTTTTATTGAAATACACTATGTACTTCAAGGACCCACAAGGACTCACAGAGACTGTCCCCACCAAACTTTCGAGTTCCCTTTCTTTTAAGGCTTGCCAAAGTCCATGCCTGTACTTCTTCAAAGAATGGCATGAAACTGCCTTTGTCGGTCTGGGATAGGGAAGTAGAGAAAAGAAAAAACCCTGCTACCCACTCAAGGCATTGGGACTGGGAACGACATAAGCTCCAAACGAAACAATTAAAATTGATACCATTCATGAGATGGCTGTAGACATTCATCTGCTTTCTTAGCTGCAGTCATTTCAACTAAATGAAAGACAGAACAAATTAATTTTACACAGCACATACTGTTGTGTTTGTTTTTACTTAGGTATTTGGTTAAATTGAAACAATTAATTTTTGTTGCTGCAGTTTTGCTCATGATATAATGGTTCAGTTGTTCATTGGTCCTGTTTATATGATTTTGTAATTTTTGTACATCCATTGTTTCGCCCCTGTTTGTTTTTATTATTTTATTCCCTGGTCTGGGATTGAGAACATTAAATGGGGTGGGTGGGCTATAAATACTGCAAATAAATATAATAAATAAGTGACAGAGCCAATAGAGCCAAGATGCAGCACATGCTACCTGGGACAGCAAGCCCACTTGCAGTTAGTGCCTGGAAATTCTTGAAAGCATAGAGGATGAGTCCTACTGGACTCAAAGGCCTAGCTAGTCTGCCATTCTGTTCCTACAGGGCACAACTTGATGCTTCTGGGAAGCACACAAGCAGGAGGTGAGGGGAGATCACTCTTTCCCAATCGTGTTCTCCAGCGACTGGGATTCTGAGGCTGTGGCCTCTGATGCTGGAGGTAATATAGAGTCACCATGACTAGTAGCAACCGATTAGCCTTATCTTTTGCCTAGTCCTATGCCAAAACTAAATTGGGGACCATCAGTGCATCTTGTGGAAGAAAATTCCATAGTTTAGATTGCTAAACTGTGTAAAGGACTTACACGGAGGTAACTTTTTAAAAATTATTATGCTGATTGGCAATAGCTTATTGTGCACTTTACCTTGAGAGATTAGCAAGATACTAGCTTGACTCTGTGCTTGTTGGCAATGGTGCTGCCTTTATAGCTCAACTGTGTAGGTTCAGAGCAGGTAGCTACTACAATCTGGGTGTGTTGTCATTTTGTGTTAAAGAACTATTTATTCCATTCCTGACTAATGTAATTGCCTGCAATAGATCATAGAGATATAAGGAAACATTGCACTGAACATTTTGTGCCTATCTCAGAATGTTGAAATTCATTCTCATTATGCTCAAGGATTAGCACTGGGGGGAGTCCAAAGTGCATATGAATGAATTAAGATTGTCCTTAAGCTATAGATAGGGACTCTAATATTGCTTTTACATTTCACCTTTGCAAAGTCAAGCTTTTTAGGACATTGTGTAAAAGCCTGTGCGAATCTTATTCAAATGCATCTCAACATCCATGAGGAATGGACACTACAGTAATACTGCTAAGCATACCTGTAGTAGCAATTTAGAACATCCTTCCACAACCTGTCACCCTCCAGCTATTTTGAGCCACAACTCCCATCAGTCCCAGAGAGCATGGTTGATGGTCAGGGATTTGGGGGCTTTGTAGCCCATCTGGCGGACGCCATGTTTGGGAAGAATGGTTTAGAGCATTAGTCTTCAGTCTTTTCAGACCCAGGCCCTGCTTTTAACCCAAACATGCATTTCTTAATCTTTTACTGTATATTTTCATAGTGGGTCCTGGCCCACCAGCTAAAGACCAGTAACTGGAAGCATTATTCACACATCAATCACATCATCCTTGCAACAACCACATAAGCAGATTAGTTTTGTTATCTAGGGTGGCTTGATTTGAATAAAGGCAATTTAAACAAATCAGTTTATATCATTGAGGGGATAAAAGTCCAATCTCACTCACTTATTCAAATCAAATTTCCCATTGTGAAATTAATATGCCGAACATGTGTACATACTTACTGGTTGCTATAACAGTCGAAACATTTGTTTTGAGCTGCTTTGAAGTCTTGCACAATCTTGGACTATTACCAAACCCTTTGCTCGTGTAGCCTATGTGATTTTTGCACCACACAATTGTTTTTGTAACAGTATGACAGAGGCATCGTTTCTGGTGATGTGCACCCTAATCTCTCTTGTTCTGCTGTGGTCAATCGAGGTGTGTTGGTTTCTGAAGCACTACAGAAACCTATTTGGCCTGAGAGTGATGGGGAACCCCCCAGTCCTCAATATGTTGTTGGGCTTCCCTAGCTCTAAGAACTAGGCAGCCACCAACCTATTTTATTTAACTTTAATTCTGGACACACAGATAAAGAAGACGAATTAAAACACAGAAGTTCTGAACGTCTCTTCAGAAAAGTGTGTGAATGTCAACATTGGAGACATTTTAAAAATCTAGGGCTGGGTTGAGAAAATTTGACAGCCCTCCGCATACTGTTGGACTCAACTCCCATCAGCTGCAGCTAGCATGGCCAATAATCAGGGGTGATAGTCAAGGAGGGATCGAACAAGATATATTCTAAACCCCAAGTGCAGAAAAGTAATTAACGAAGTTTGTTTGTTTATCTGCAAGTGTGCTCAAGGCTGGAAACAAAAGTAGATTTTCTTTCCTTCTTTCTGACCGCATTCAGCCTGTTTGCAAGTTCAAGAGAAGTTCAGTCCATCCAGACAAACAGGACAGGAGAGCAGTTTGGCAGCCAGCCAATTGTTTGAAGTAGATAGGAGCTGTCTGTTTCCTTTTTAAATTCTTTCCTTTTTGCTAAAGTAAGTAATGTATTGCTTTAAAAACCTTTAAAATTAAGGTTTAAAAACCTTTAAAATTAAGAAGATTGTATACAAAATAACCCACAATGATCTCTTCCCCAAGTTCAGTGGGTTTTGCTTTTGCTTTTTAATCATGCAGGAAGACCTTGATGTCTTATAAAATCACAGCAACCTTGTTGGTGCCTTGGTCCATGAGTGCCGCACTGTCAAATACTTCGGTGCTTGTTCAAACTGCAAGACGCAGGGCTGGGGGTGGGGACATCAAAATGGAACCAAAAACTCTACCTTTTTTGCCAATAAATTAATTGGGCTTTTAATGATTCTTGGAAGCATTCTAGTTTAATCATTACCTTTGTTTATAACCTCTGTACTTAAGCGACTGCTGTTTCCCAGCATTCTGCTTTAGAGTCGGGGGCATTGTCTGCTGAAGGAGGAGATAAGTGAAGGGAAGGTGTTTCGATGACTTAAGAGTTACGCCAAACACGGTGAGTGCCACTCTCGCTTCCAGGCTGAAGATGTGAAAAGATTCACAGGGATAATTATGCGAGAGACTTGCATGAATATTTGCTATAGATTCTTGTGTATTTGCAATAGATTTGCTAGAACTGTCATTGTATTACTCGGTGTATCCATAGAGGGCAGCCAAGTGTTCTGTTGTTCTTTCTTCATTTACTGTTCAAAACAATTCAAGTGCAGCAGTCTTGGTCAAGTAAACCTGGTTCTGCTCCTAGTTTAATATCCTGGTTTATAGTCTATAAGATTAAACCACAATTTCCCAGTTTGCTTTTTTTTTTTTACATCTCACCTTCCTTCCAGGTAGCTTAAGGTGACATACGTGACCCTCACTGTCCCCACACAACAACCCCTGTGAGGCAGATTCATGTGTGAATTAGGAACTTGCCCAAGGTCAGCCGGGAACTTCATGGCTGGGTGTGGATTTGTACCCTGGTCTCCTCAGCCTATGAGGGGTGTGGCTTATTTACTCCAGTGGAGTCCAGAGAAGGCTCTCCCACTGCAATTAGACTTGGGGTGGGAGAGCCTTCTGTTGACTCCATTACAAGACTTCCCCCACCCAATCCTAATAGTGTGTTGTTATTGTTTTTCTGGGGTGAGTGATGTTCCTTATCTTAAAACCATTGTAAGCAGGGAGGGAACTGCCCTGCTTGCCACCCCAGCTGGACTCTCCAAGAAGATCACCCTGCTGCCGCCAATTAGGCTTAAAAGAAAACTAAGACTTCCTTCCTGCCTAAGCACTGGCCATGAATGGAAAGTGTGAAGGTGTGCCCAGGTGTGTGATGGCCACATCCACTCTTGCATGCTTGCCATCAGTGCATAGTGGCTATGGCAGTCCCCCTAGTTTGCAAATGCATCTGTGGGCTCAAACGCACCACACTGCTGTAAGCAATGCACCACACTGCCTGCAATCCTAATTTAAGTTACCTGCGGATCCAACAGGTGTTGCATCTGAGTGGACATTTTTAGGATTGCACTTTCAAATGCCGCAGCTGGAGTTGGCAGCCCTGCCCGCCGCCCCCTATATATATATATATATATATATATATATATATATATATATATTCTTCAATAACATGAGTCTAGCTGAGTCCCAGGGACGGAAGGAGAGAGCCATGGATGTGCAGCAAGAATTTCCCCCTGCCTTTTCTATCCTTATCCAAAGGCAGGCCCCTCTCTCTCTGTGTGTGTTTCTTCAGAAAAAAATTAAAAGCCCAGTTAAAAGGTATGAGCAGAGGCATCATCACTGAGGCCACCTTTCTTCCCAAGGATGATTTCTCAAATCAAGATGATAGATCAGACCACAGGCCCCATTCTCTGTCTCTTTGTGATGACAGTTCCAAAACATAAGCAAGCAAGAGGTAAAAGAAGCCCTGCAAATGCTTCCAGTTTCCCCAAAATGGCACCTTTCTTGTTTTGAGAACTGGCTGCCCAGCAAAGAAAGCTGCTCACATCCTGCGTTGTGACTGCCTGTGGGCGACCACAACCCTGCCCTCTCTCCCCTATCAGCTTAATGTGTTGTGCTCCTCCTCTGTGTTATATTCTAGCACAAAGCTTTCCAGACTGTGTGTCACGCGACACATTAGTGTCGGCTGCCGTGCGTAGGTGTGTCGTGTGGACGCTCCTCCTGGGGCTGGAAAGGGGTTAGTTTAACCCAGTGGTGGCCAAACTCGACCCTCCAGATGTTTTGAGACTACAACTCCCATCATCCCTAGCTAACAGAACCAGTGGTCAGGGATAATGGGGATTGTAGTCCCAAACATCTGGAGGGCCAAGTTTGGCCACCACTGGTTTAACCTTTGGTTTGCTAGTTTAACCTCGGACTTCTCTGGGCTAAACAGTTCGTTCATTCATTCATTCATTCATTCATTCATTCATTCATTCATTTGCTGCCCTTCATCAAGAGATCACAGGGCGGTTTACAGCATAAAACACGAAGTACATAACCTGATGGGGAAAGAATAATAGGAAAAGAATAGGGACAATACTCCTTCTGCTTTACAAGCCCATAGATTATCGTCCTTCTTTCCTCTTGCTCCTCCTCAATCCTGCAGATGCCCTTGTTTAATCCAGACACTTTCCCACCACATCCCCTCCCCAATTCCTCCTCTCCACACCCCCATCAGCACCAGAAGCCTAAAAATCTTACACACAGACATGCACACACCCTCCCATGTCTCCTCTTGTTCCTCCCACTGGTCCTTTGCTCCAAACCAGTTCCATCTGCCCTATTTTGTTATACAGTGAGATGTATTCAAAGAGGGGAAGACATCAGAGGGCCAGTTTTTATATAACTGGCTTTCCTTCACAAGTCCCAAAGTGGTGGTGGATAGGCTTTTTATGTCCATTTCTCTCTTTGCAAGTGCAAAATGAGGAAACACATTATAGACTTGCAGAACACCAAATAGGCATGTTAAACCATCAAACCAGGTATAAAGTTTGCCATATAAAATGAGCAAACTGATAACAAAGTCATCTGATCACTGCTGGCCAGCAAACCATCTGATAATATGTTATCCATAACATCAAATCATGTTTTGTACAGCGAGTTCATTTCTAACCTTTGATCTCCCATCAAGGCAGATAAGCCACCTTTATGTTATTCATACATTTCTCCTAATCATCATGAAAATGGCAAATGGTAGCTTCAAAAAATTGAGTGCTCCTAGGCATTGGCATTTGTACGTCTTAAGTTGAATACTGATTACTACCAAAATTCAAGCTTAGTTAAATGGATCAGCCATAACAGGTAAGTGTGGAAGTGAAAGGTACACTGCTTCACCCTCTTGGCAGGCATTAAAAACAGGGTGGTTCTTGCTGGCTACGTGATCTAGATAATCAGGGATCATAGGACCAGTGAGGTGATAGCACAGTGTCCCACGCTTAGATTGGATTATGCTATAACATTACAAAGCCAACTTGGAGTGAGGTAGCACATCCCACTATTACTTTTAATTAACTATGTAAGAGCGCTATGGGTACCCTGTTGCTTTTTTGAAGTCAAAAGATAAACAGACTTTTAAATAATATAATCATAGTTAACTTTGTGCTGTTTGCAGGATTCACTATTATAATAGACACATCAGCATCAAGTAAGCAAAATGGATGAAGAAGGCATCAGAAAACGAAGTTCAAATCAAGAACCTGATGAAACGCCCATCACGAAAAGCAAATCTATGAAACTACAGAAAGAGGCAAGACTTGTAATATATTACATTGGAAACAGTCCTAGAAGCTCTTAGCCTCCCAGATCTCAAATATAGTTTCCATTCTGTTGTAAAAATCATTTTATTGTTTACTTACTTACTTACTGTGTTCTTAAAGCACGCTGTGTCATAGTTAGGGAATTTTAGTGCCAGGTGGCCTCAACCAAATTGTGTCTCTCCTATGCCTAATACCTTCCCCTGGATACTTATAGGTTTGCATAGTTTATGGCAGGAATGGGGAGCTTGTGACCCTTCAGAGGTTATTGGTCCCCAATTTCCAGCTATGCTGGTTGGGCCTGATGGGAAATGAAATCCAGGAACATCTGATTCCCCATTCCTGACTTACAGCATCCACCTTGAGGCAGTACAATACAGTCAGCATTTTTGAAAGCAATGTGTTTTAAGTATGCTTAACTCCTTGTTGGATTTTATTTGCAGCAAAATATGAACTGTGCAAAACATGGGAATTAGCTGTTTTGCCCTGAGCCTAAATAGGCTTAGAATTAGGGGTGAGGTAGAAATTAGGCCAGCTTTCATTTGAATGCAGACCTACCTAATTTGCAGTTCCCAAACCAGGACATGAATAGAACCAGTTATCCTTTAAAATTCACACTTCTCTGAATTTTGCATTTTGGTTCTCATACCAAATGTTTGCAAAATTGTGTAAACCGGGGGGAAAGTGTGCATGGTTGGCATCCGTCTGTCTCAAGAGACAATGCCAGTGTGCTTCTGGGGTTGAAATCAAACCTCTGAAGAACGATGGCGCTTGCTGTGGCTGCAAAGACTGGTAACTCGCAGTGGCTGCCTTGCACATTGTTTTTGCTGCTGCAGTAAAGGAGAACTGAATTTAATACTGGGAAAATGTGAAACTGGGGAAGAAACTAAATTTGACAGATTTGCCCATCCACACTTAGAATTCGGTCCTTAAACACATCCTCGCTCTCAAAAGGAGGTGCAATTGCACTTGGTACATGTCCTGTTGTAAAAACAGGGAATAGTCTAGTTAGGTCCAGCTTTAATGCCCCAAGTGGGGAAGTAAAATGCTCTGTGATGTTAACACCTGAGTTAATTAGTAGAGTGTTGTTTGCTAAATGTGGAGATAATCACAGAGCTCAGTGAAGTACAAAAGGAAAGCCTCTTTCCCCAGAATGTCAGGTTAATGTTTGCATTGTACCACAAGTTGTTCCTGGTGTCACCTCACCTGTTAATGGTGCTGAAAGTCTCAGCACAGCAGACCCTGTTTGCGTTCCCCTCACACTCATTACGTTTTCCCTTGGCAAGACTATTTCCTTGGCACCGAATATGAAGAAATGGTCATGGTCAATACTGAGTGCTTATTCCTCCACATTCTTGTCACCCTTGCCAAGGCAACAAGTAACGTTTTATATTTTTTAAAATTCTTTTTAAATATTTTCACCCACTTCCAAGCTGAAGAAGGCTCCTAGAGCAGCTTACCAAGGCCATTCCCAGAATAGACCTTAACTCTGAGCTCAGGCTTCTGAAATTTTTTAGTCTTTATTTCATTTTAGTTTTATATTGCTTTTAATTCTTGTGTTACATTCCAAGTTGCTTTGACTTCACTTTTAATTAAAAAAGCAACTAAGAAGTACAATTAATAGTATTAATTAATAGTAGATCCTACGGATGTGTTTGTTGGGAAAATAAGCTCCCCCTAAGATATGTGGCGGCAGCTGTTGTATAAAGCAGTGGTTCTGCAATAAGAGTGGACCCTTCCTGACATATTCTTGGGTTAACATCTGCTTCAGTGTTCCTGTCCCCCATCCATCTCCACCCTCATTATACTGCCCATAGAAGACTGAAAGAACCACTCCAGTTGAATTCACCTAACCTCAATTTCTTTTCCCAGGTGGGCCTGCTTAGTGGAATCGGTCTCATTGTTGGAACAGTGATTGGTTCGGGAATCTTTGTTTCTCCAAAAGCCGTTCTGGCTAACGTTGGAGCTGTTGGGCCCTGCTTAGTCATCTGGGCAGCCTGTGGAGTACTTGCTACGTTAGGTAAATCACTATTGCTCTTTCCAATTTATTCTCTCCCCCGCTGCCCCCAGTTTATTACAAGCTCCTTGTTATGTGTTATTTTGTTTAGCCCTTTAACAATGGATTTGCATTTGCTAGTTTTGCATTTGAAATTAGCATATATGATATAGGTGTTTGGGGGAAAACTAGCCAAAGCTAACACATTACATTACTGTGGTACCTTGGTTCTCAAACAGCTTAGTTGTTGAACAAATCAACTCCCGAACGCTGCAAACCCGGAAGTAAGTGTTCCGGTTTGCGAACATTTTTCGGAAGCTGAATGTCCGACGCGGCTTCTGCTTGAGTGCCGGAAGCTCCTGCAGCCAACTGGAATCCGCGCCTTGGTTTTTGAACGATTTCAGGAGTCAAATAGATTCCCGGTACGGATTAAGTTCAAGAACCAAGGTATCACTGTATTTTGAAGCTCCTTTTGTTCATCTGGCCTCTCTTACAAATCACCGTGTGATGAAGAACCAAGAGATCTATGTTTAGTATATGGCAACCATATCCTAGCATGTTTTGGTGCTTAGACTAGAATTGGGGGTGTTCAGGGTTCAAATCTCCACTCATCCATGAAGCTCTTTGTGTAATCTTGGACTGGTCACCATCCCTTAGCCTGACTTACCTCACAGGGTTTTTGCATGTATTGAAGAAAATGGAAAGGATGAATGAGAGATAAATATAAACCTAATAAATATGTGATAACTGGCTCTAAAAATCACTTTTTGTCACTGGCTTTTCTTTTATCGATGCCCCCTGAGTCCCAAGGCACCTGCTGATGATGTCATGGACAGTGTCTAATAGACTCCGTGAGAACAAGCGCAGTGTTCATAAATGAAAATAATCGTGCTTGTGGGGGAGAGGAAAAAAGCATTTCTTCAGCAACTCAAAATTATAGTTGGTTAGGACCAGATGATCTTCTCACAACAGAAGCACTCACTGGCTGAAAGAAATGTTGACTAGTTCCATATACCATAACAAAATTATGCACTTAATAGGAACAAAATCCCTGGTGACTTGAAACAGGCTAGAAGGACCAGGTGCATATAGAGTCCTCCAGAAGCCATATTGAAATGGAGATGGGTGATTGTGGCAGTGGTGGTGGTAGCGGAAGGTTATTTTAAAAACTCCCACTTCTTTCTTCAGGGGCATTTTGTTTTGCCGAACTTGGAACAATGATAACAAAATCAGGAGGAGACTATTCTTACCTCATGGAAGCCTTTGGCCCAATCCCTGCATATTTGTTTTCCTGGGCAAGTCTCATGGTCACCATGCCCAGTTCCTTTGCCATTATTTGCCTCAGCTTTGCTGAGTACACAGCGGCTCCGTTTTATCCGGGTTGTGACCCCCCCACGATTGTCATCAAGTGTCTGGCAGCAGCAGTCCTCTGTGAGTATTTGGCTTTTGATCAGGAAGACAAAGGTAGCTGGAAGGGTGAGTTAGTGACCTAAAACCAAATGCATACAGAGATAACAGCAAATAGGCTTCCTTTTACAGCGGTGCAAATTTGTGGGCTAATTTGGCACAAGCTGGAGGCAGCTGCTGCACAACAGAAGCGTAGAGACTATGCTAGGAACCAGAGGTCTCTAATTCAAATTTCATCTCTGCCATGACCCCATGTGCAGCCTTGGTCAAATTCCCCTCTCCCTTTTTGGGAACTTGGGAATAGTACCACTAACCCATCTTCTATATGGCTCCTGCCAACTTAGCAGTTTGAAAGCATACCAGCACGCCATGGCAAGTAGATAAATAGATACCACTGCAGCAGGAAGGTAAATGGCGTTTCTGTGCGCTCTGGCACTCATCACTGTGTCCCGTTGCACCAAAAGCATTTAGCCAGGCTGGCCACATGACCTGCAAAAGCTGTGAGATGAGTGCTACACCCCATATATGCCTTTGACTGGACTTAACCGTCCAGGGTTCCTTTACCTTTACCTTACCTGTAAAGAGTGCACATGATGATGAGTGAAATGGTTTGAACACTTTGAATGCAGAGGAACATATGAAGCTACCACGCAGCTGGTCAGATTATTTGTCCATCTAGCCCATTATTGGCTACTCTGAGTGGCAGGAAAATGAACTGGGAAGGCAAAGGATGGATTCCAGGGGTACAGAAGCTTATTTGTTGAGGTGACATTTCTCGTGAACCTTCCACCCTTTCCTTTCTCTTAGTTACAATTACTCTGGTGAATGCCCTGAGTGTGAAGTGGGCGAGCTACATACAGAACTTTTTCGCTGCGGCTAAAATGGTGATTGTCATAATTATCATTGTAAGTGGGATTGTTCTTCTAGCCCAAGGTATGTTATGTTGAAGTTTTAGTTGCAGTATCTATCTATCTATCTATCTATCTATCTATCTATCTATCTACCTACCTATCTACCTATCTACCTATCTACCAACTATCAGTTGGGTCAGTTGGGTGGGGGGGTGATCAATGTACCTCTTACTTTCCTCTGAGGAATGAATCTGGAAGATATGATACCAAAACCACAAAGGGTCCAGCGGCATCTTAGGCAAACAGATTTATCAGGGTGTGTGGGAGTTTTCACGGACTCTGAGCCAAGTTCCTTAGCTGCAAGAAATGACATGTTTCACTTTCCCTCCCCCAGGAAATACAAAGAACTTCAACAATTCGTTTGATGGTCCCCCGCTTTCTGTGGGTACCATTAGTCTTGCATTTTATAATGGACTCTGGGCCTATAGTGGATGGTAATATAATTTTATGACTCATTAACAGAGTGTAGCAGTTCATGCCTTATTTTGATGTGTCTTTACTGCACTTTAAGAAAGATACTGCATGAAAACTCTGGCACCTGAAGTCTTGCTGAAGAATCACACCTGGAAATAGTGTAGAGTGGGGAATACTTACTCTAAACTTATGGTGACTTCCTAGTAGGCATGAAAGGAGACAGAGCCCACCCACTTTTGTGGGCGAGAGCTAAGCAGACCATTAACTTGTGGAACTTGCTACCACATGATGCAGTGATGGCCAATAGCTGAGATGGCTTTTGAAGGCACCAACAATATCAGCTAGTCTTAGGTTATTAGAAAAAAGAGTTAACAGCATCTTAAGGTTAGAACTATTACTTAGGCAGGCACCCCCAACCTCGACCCTCCAGATGTTTTGGGACTACAACTCCCATCATCCCTAGCTAACAGGACCAGTGGTCAGGGATGATGGGAGTTGTAGTCCCAAAACATCTGGAGGGCCGAGATTGGGGATGCCTGACTTAGAGCCAGTTCATATGCATAATAAAATCTCTAATCCAATAGGTCTCTCTAGATGTTTCCATAGGTCGGGGTGTGTGTGTGTGTTGTCTCAATTGATGGTTGCTTTTCATATGGGAGGTGAATGGATGCCAGGTATTATAAAAGGAGGAAGGACTCATATTTGTTAAGGGAATATTTTTTTCCTGAAGTGGTAAGGCTATGTCTGGGCTGTAGTATTTCAGATGGCAGATGGCAGCTCCTTCATACTCAATCCTCAGAATAGACCCCTGCACACAGAAAACAGCATGTCACAGAGAAACATAACTGAGAAGCTTTTCCTTTTGTCCAGGATAGCCATATGCAGGGCATCAGGCTGCCAAAGACTGATCTAATGTATGCTTAGATGTGCAAGGGATTATTTTTGCACAGAACAGGTGCATATATTCCTGATTGTTTATTGGTACTTGCTATTACTGTTGAAAGCCATATTGGGCACTTGCTTCTGTGCAAAATGCAGAGCACAAATCAAAATAGGACATTTTCAATTTCGCTCTGTGAAATCTCTCATAAAGATTTTGCTGTTGTTTGTTGTTGAAAGGGAATTATAATTTCAGAAAAAATATCTATTAACATCCAGACTTACATCCCATAACCCTTTTATTTGGAAATTAAATTCCACTGGGTTCAAAAGCGTTTTCTCCCAAGAATGTGCAGGATGCAAAGTAACATTTTGGTACTTCTCTCCCCCCCCCATCCCTTCCAGGAATCAACTTAATTATATCACAGAGGAACTTAAAAATCCTAATAGGTAAGAAAAATGCTGCATCAGCTGATAGAACACCATTTCTTTTTCCTCCTCCCTCACAGTCCCATTGAAACAAGGATTTCCAACCTGCCATTCAGTGTACAGCCCTAAGGCAGTGTGCAAAAAGTTTCACAAAGCAACAACAAAATCCAGTAAGCTGTTTTCTGAAACCAGGCCCATGTTAGTGAACTGCATCTATACAGTTAGGAGGAAATATATCTATTCCAAGTCATTTTGTTGCCAGAGGTAAAGGACAAGATGGTTGCCACCTGCAGAAGCTAATTGGACTGGCTGTTTTAGTCTGACAGTGCCCTTCAGAACCACCCAAGGGCAGAGAACTAGTTTAGGCTGTGTGGCACACCCAGCTCTATCCTCCACCAGGAGGGAAATGCCTGGGAGCCCAGGAGCAACTGCCTCTGGCCACCAGCATCTGCCACCCAAGGCAGTTGCCTCACTCTACCTAGTGGTAGAGCTGGCCCTGCATCCAACAACAACAGAGCGAAATTTTAAAGTCTAAATACACAGCTGTTTAGAGAAAAACTAAATGTAATGTTCAAATGAACAGATGCAATTAATATATATGTATTTTATAACGTTAATGAACAGCATCCATGGGGACGGGGTGAGGGCTGGTGCTTCCTTCCATTAACCGTCCCCCACTCCTTTGTCCTGCTGACCCTCCCACCCAAGCCGCTATCTGCATTGGGAAGGAAGCTCCTCCTCTGGTTCTGCTTGCGTGTCCACTCATCTTATGTTCTTAAGTTCTCAATGCAAATATCATTCTTTAACTGATAGCATATCTCTTTACTTTATCTAGAAATCTACCACTCTGTATTGGTATTGGAATCCCTCTGGTCACAGTTTGTTACGTTCTGATCAATATATCCTATTTCACGGTTATGACGTCAACAGAACTTCTGCAGTCTCCAGCTGTTGCTGTGGTGAGTCCAAGTGGGAAAATGTGTTGTTTTTCACCTCTGTACAAGAGGATGTTTTGATACAAACGGCAGAACAAGATCGGAAGTGGTTTAAGTTACATAAGGGAAAATTTGCTTCTCTAAAAAGTTGTGCAAACTTTTTATTAAGTATCTTTTTCATTACTGCTGTATCTTCATGTGCCCAGTTGGTTGACCTCTAGGTTTTAAAGATGTGCATTATTTCAATTCCTTCCATCACAGACATATGGAGATAGGGTTCTTTATCCTGCTTCCTGGATAGTCCCTCTCTTTGTGGCTTTTTCTGCCATCGGGTCAGCCAATGGGACTTGCTTTACTGCTAGCAGGTAAAACAAAACTTTCTGATGTGGAATTCCAGTGCGCTGCAAGTTAAAGTTGACTTATGTGCCCCCAGCCCTGAGTCCAGATTGCAAGACATCTGCACTTATATGTACCTGGAGTTAAGAGCATCACGATTGTCAACAGGCAGATGCCCAGGTGACACTTAAAAGCAGGTCATATTGCAGACAGCTGCCCCAATCATCTGCTAATTAGAAGTACATGTGCCTCTGAATTAGTTTTCCTCTGAATTAATCCAATCATTTTTAAGGAACTCATGGTGGAAGCTGCCCCAGCATTATGTGAATAAATAATTCAATATGTTAGGGATACATTGTGTGAAGGAGTACTTCATAGTCATTCTGAACGGGTCCCATGTCTGCACTATCCTCTCATTAAAAATAACATGGGGGCACTCGGGAGACAGGGGCACATTGACATTTCCAAGCTACTAAACTTTGCTGAGTTGCTGGAAGGTGGTGCAAGGAAAGGTGGTATAGAAGGGGAAAGCAGCTTAAATTTAACACCACACCTGCACATTCACTCACATTTATTGGGAGCACAGTAGTAATGTACTATATATGTCAGATGGGGAAAATCCCATATCTTGTTATTCACAGTGCATCTGGCAGTTGTGCTGATCTCATTCCATTTCCCAGATTTTTATGCTTTTAACATTGGACTTAATCAGGATCTTGTTTTTTCTCAAACCACAACCGTTGCAACTAGTTCCTCATACACTCTCCATAGCCCATATTACTGCATGACATGGTAAACACAGATTCTGCAATGCTCTCTGAATGCATCACCAAAAATATGAAAAGTGCAGAAGTCTTGTCATCCTTTGCTCTCGGTCAGCCCATCACAATGGCTTCTCTAATGAGAATGATTTACCTTCTCAGGCTTCCTTACGTAGCTGGTCGTGAAGGACACGTGTTAAAGGTGCTCTCTTACATCAACATCAAGCGCTTAACTCCAGTTCCTGCTATTATCTTTTATGTAAGTATTTCTGAAGTGTCAGAAGAACATCATAAGACCCCTGCTGGATCAGACCAAAGGCCTGTCTAGTCCAGCATTGTTCTCTGTTATTGGAAGCAGGGCTTAGCCGTCACGACTAGTAGTCAATGATGCTTTTATTCTCCATTTATTTGTCTAATATCCAACCGGTCCACGCTGGCAGCCATCACAACTCCCATGAAGCCAAATTCCGTGTGACTGCACACAGCTTTCCCATCTGTATGCAAAAGAGTCTTTATGAAAATGGAGGCCTTGCATTATAATGAAGCAACCATGCAGTAGGGCTGCAAATTTAAAGTCACTGGAGAGACTAAGCAAGCATGTCTGAATTACGGTAGTTTTCCAACAGCGTTATCATAGCTACAATTAGTATTGGCCATTCTATTAAAAGGCCTCTAAACCCAACACGGGACGTGGGTGGGGCTGTGGGTTAAAGCCTCAGCGCCTAGGACTTGCCGATCGAAAGGTCGGCGGTTTGAATCCCCGCGGCGGGGTGCGCTCCCGTCGCTTGGTCCCAGCGCCTGCCAACCTAGCAGTTCGAAAGCACCCTCGGGTGCAAGTAGATAAATAGGGACCGCTTACTAGCGGGAAGGTAAACGGTGTTCCGTGTGCTGCGCTGGCTCGCCAGATGCAGCTTGTCATGCTGGCCACGTGACCCGGAAGTGTCTGCGGACAGCACTGGCTCCCGGCCTATAGAGTGAGATGAGCGCACAACCATAGAGTCTGTCAAGACTGGCCCATATGGGCAGGGGTACCTTTACCTTTAAACCCAACACTGAAATCTGCAGGGGTTTTTTTTTTAAAAAAATGCCTTCTCCATAATGCATATCTTCTCCTTTCAGGGTGCAATAGCTATGCTTTACATAATTCCCGGAGACATCAACACCCTCATCAATTACTTTAGCTTTACGGTTTGGCTATTCTATGGTCTAACTGTGCTGGGACTCATTGTCATGCGCTTTACAAGAAAAGATCTTGAAAGGCCTATCCGTGTAAGTAGCCCACCACAAGATATTCTCATCAGTGTTCAGGATGGTTTGGCAGTTCCTCTTGTGTTGCTCCTTTTGTTACTGCTGGAGTTGGGGGAGAAATTAGGTTAACATGTGAGCTGCCTCTAGGTTAGATTATTGCAATGTACTCTATGTAGTGCCGTTTTGAAGAGCGTTCAGAAACTGCACTTAGTGCAGAATTCAGGGGCCAGAATTGACAGGGAGTAGGCGGTCTGATCCTGGTTCAAGTAAGTGCATAGGATGTGTTAGCTCCCTGGCCCAATTCAAAGTGCTGCTCTTGACATATAAAGTCTTACACTCCCCATGGCATCAATACTTCAAGAAAGGTACCCATGCCCGTACGGGCCAGTCGTGACCGACTCTAGGGTTGCGCGCTCATCTCGCTCAAGAGGCCGGGAGCCGGCGCCATCCGAAGACACTTCCGGGTCACGTGGCCAGCGTGACGAAGCTGCACTGGCAAGCCAGCACCAGTGCCACACACGGAAACGCCGTTTACCTTCCCACTATAAAGCAGTACCTATTTATCTACTTGCACTTAGGGGTGCTTTCGAACTGCTAGGTGGGCAGGAGCTGGGACCGAACGACGGGAGCTCACCCCGCCGTGGGGATTCGAACCGCCGTCCTTACGATCAGCAAGTCCTAGGCACTGAGGTTTTACCGACAGCGCCACCCTTAATACTTCAATACTTAATACCTAATCATCTGAGGGCCTTTTTGTGTGCCCCCTTCAATAAACAGCAACATGAGAACAGGCCTTTTCAGTGGTGGTTCACCAATTGTGGAATCCTCTTTTTAGAGAGAGATGCACCTGGCACAATCATTATCAACTTTCAGGCACTTTGGCAAAGATGTTTCTTTCCCCAGGCATTTGGCTCTTAACTGGAGTGTCAGGATATGGTGATATCCAATCCTTGTGTTCACTGTTTAGTAGGATGGGATAGGACTTGTCCTTTTTATGTGATTGCAAGATGTCAATTACCTTTTGGGTGTGTTTTAAATTTTGTATCATGTATGTTTTCACAACTTTAACTCACTCTGAGACATTTTTGTAGCAAGCGCCGAATACATCCAATAAATATATAATGCCCAATTCACACTTCCCCAAACGGTATGAAAACTGAAATACAGCTGTCCTTTATATAGGCCCTGTGTGCGCCCATGATAATCAGCATTTTTAAAAATCCCGCTTCCAGCCCCAAACAGCCTAGGATGACTTGGGTATCATGCAGAAGCCAATTAAGATGTGGAATGCCTGGACTGTAGCAAGACTTGCCAAAACCACCAGATCCTCTCTTGGCCTAGCAAGTAACATTTGTATGCTGTTCCTGATGCAACAGCCAAGTTGTTAAAATGGAGTGCATTAGACTCTTGAGCCAGAATATTACTTGGCCTTGCTAGGTCGTTCCAATCTGGGATTCCTCAACACACACAATTACATTCCCACCCCCTCTGCTCTGTTT
Organism: Podarcis liolepis; assembly: GCF_965112155.1. Classification (NCBI taxonomy): domain Eukaryota; kingdom Metazoa; phylum Chordata; class Lepidosauria; order Squamata; family Lacertidae; genus Podarcis; species Podarcis liolepis. Next base: position 31,700,016 of record NC_139561.1, read on the forward strand.
TGCAGGTCCCTCTTATCATCCCCATCCTTGTGCTGTTTGTTTCCATTGTGCTGGTCCTGGCACCCATCATCACTGCCCCCGAGCTGCCATATCTGTATTGCGTTCTGTTTATTATCAGTGGACTTATCTTTTATGTACTTTTCATCCACTTCAAATTCAGCTGGGCTCAAAAAATCTCAAGTGAGTATATGGTTGATTTCCATCCCAGGGGAAGAGGTGTTTGTGATGAAATAATCTGGGTGTGGCTCTTTAACTCTGATTCAAAGGGAAAGAGCTTCTTAAAGAGGAACAGTGGGGTGCATGAGATACAATAAAGAGGAAATTATGGGAATAGAGGAGGCTCATAGAGCCGGGAATGGGGTATGTGGTCTCCTCAGATCACTTGAGTGGCTAGAGATTACATACTCAATGCATGCTTCTGCGCACTTGCCACTTGCCCCTTGCAGGCACATGGGTGCTAGTGTTTCCAGTTACAAAAACATTCCAGTTGGAATGTCACACTTTCCTTCAGGGTAGACAATTTTTAAGCCTCCCTATATTTTAAAGAGTTTTAGACATCCCTGTGCCTGCTTCTTCCTAACCACTAGCCATCTTTTCTTGAAAGATTGAAACTTGATGGTAGTTTGACATACACAGGAAATAGATCCTTTTGATTGTGGCAACTGGTCTTTTGAGTGGACTCTGACACTTAGCAAAGGTTACAGCTCATTATGTCCTGGAAACCATCTGAAATGTGGTCCGAGATGCCCTCACTTTCTGGAATATTCTCAAGACCCATGTTAATTTGGCTATAGGAAAAGTAAAGCCCATAATTTGGCTTGTGGAATCAACACGGAGGCTTCTAAGTGGTTAAGTACAAAGGGGGAAATGATCTAGGAAAAGAAATGGTACTAACAGTGCAATTGCCATTTCTAAAGGCTTCTGACTTCAACAACTTCTGCGTTTCAGAGCCCATCACTATGCACCTTCAGATGCTTCTGGAAGTAGTTCCACCAGAAGACGTTCCTGAATAACATTGAATTTTTCCATCAATAAAAAGGCTAGATCCTGGAAATGGTTCAGCAGGTATGATACATCATGTCCACAACTATAGGTCTCAATGCTGTTTGTTTGTGAGACAGTAAGTGTCCTGAAAAAGACACTGTTCTGTTCTTTTCCCCTGTAAAATGCATTCATTTTTGTAACACATTGAATTCAGGGATTTGTAACATCTTAAGAAAATATCTGAATGGGGGAAAAGACCTGAGGATTTGTAGGCCATGGACTTGATTTCAGGTATGGAATTTCCACATTATTTTCTCAGCAAGCTGAAAGGACAGAACATACAGTATTACAGTGCCATCTACCAGCAAACAAACATGGAAGCGCAAAGATGAAATCTCACATATTAAATGTCTTACAGATTTATAAAGAGCAGAAACCCAAATGAAATGACAGGAAAATATATGAGAGGGAGAAAGACATGTGATCCAAACTATGGTTACCAGACGTCCCCGGCTCCACCAATCTGTCCCTGGGCAGAATCCGCCCCTGGAATGTCCCCGGATTTAATGTAATGTCCCCGGATTAATCATATGCCTGGGGACTTCCGGTGATGGAACATGGTGGGCGCATGCAGGCTCAGCGGCAGCCTCAGCAAAACCCTGCTACACCCTGGCTTGTGAGGAGACCCTCCCCAGAGCCCGAAGCAGTCATCTGGTACAACTCCCTCCTTGGGAGCCCGAAGTGCAGTGGGGCTTTGCTGCAACTCTCCCGCCTAACAGCTGACGCAGGAAAAGAATCCTCCCTCTCTGTCAGCTCTGCAAACAGCCCTGCTCCTCCTGCTTAAGCTGGGTCTCTCCTGCTTGCTCAAGAGGAAGAAGCACTTTTTCATGCCTTTAAAGCCCCCTTTGCTGCATTCTGCTTGCTTGTGAGCTGAGCTACCAAGCCGGCAGAAAGCAGGATGCTGCCTTGAGCCTTCCCTGACAGAGGTTGTTGCTTCAAAGTTAGGCTGGATCCAAGAAACTACATCTTTGATCTGACTACCACCATTCCTCTTACCATTGGTTTGGGGTCAGGATTCCACAATATGTTGGTTTGGGATGTGCAAGCTAGGTTTTCCATGCTGTGCTCAGCTGTTGTCTCATTACTGAGACAGCAGGCAAGTAAGTGGAAATAATCTCAAAGGGGTCAAAGTCAGGACTCATATACTGAGCAGGTGGTGATCTTGGAACAGACATGTTTGTTGCTTTTCAAAATTACTTTTGTGAAAGATTTGCAGGAAAACCAAAGATGTAGCATTTTATACTGCTGCAAACATGGGATGAACTGCTGGTAAATGGAACACTAGACGTTCTTTCCCTACCTTCCTCTGGCCTTCTCTAGATTCCTTGTGCACTCTGAAAAGTCAAAGTTCCAGCATTACTATTTTGTGACTTGTTGCAAATGCCTTTGGTATATTTTTATTATATTTTCTATTTAATTAATAAATATTGTCTAAAAACTCCAGAGACATAAAGGCTGGTTTTAAGAGTGTTCTTTATTGCTTTTCTAACAGGCATAAATAACTTTTCCCATAACTATTCATATGAAATGCGTAGAACTTAAACCATCACCAATCACTATATTATTCTTTCCATTAGAACTCACTGTATGAGGGTTCTGAGAAACTGCAGGGCTGTGTTGCCCCTGGTGCTATGCTAAAAGTCAAACAAAATTTTACATGGCAGATGAAACCACTAGTTTCTTAATTTTCAAAATAAAAGCAGCAGGAAGGTTCCACATTGGATAGGTGGACTGGCAGGGAAACATAAACAGGAGGAGCTTGTTTCCCCCTCCCATTCAAATTTCTTTCCTGACATCCTGCTTTTACCTACAGAAGATACATATTTGTTGCAAAAAATTGCCAGAGACAAAGGGGTTAAACAGCCCTTCCCCGCAATTTCTTTGACACAGTTTGTATAAATGAAAATCAGTCTTGAAGGTTGCAAAGGCCAAACTCTTGGAAAAACACTGGCAGTGCAGCCCTATGCACATTTAGCTGGAAGCAGGTCCTACTTGAGTTCAGCTCCCGAATAAAGCTGCAATCCTCTATCTGCTTACCTGGGAGTATGCCCCATTGAACTCAATGGAACTTTTTTCTACTACATGCATAGGATTATGGCCTTAAGAAGGGTTTATCACAACATCCAACTTTAAGCCAAATACTTCTGATCTAATTGCATATATGATATACAGAGATGTCCAACTGTTATAATGTCATTTGGGTCAATTATGTGAAACACTGAAAGCTCAACAATTGCTGCCATATTCATGTTATAGAGTAAACTGTTGTTGCACTGTACTGTTACACATTTGACAATGTGGAGTGGGAATATTTAACTGGAAGAAGGGGCATTTAGAAAATAGGATGAAGGCATCAGTGGGCATGTTAGACCCATTGCAACTAATACCTGCAGCTTCCAGAGAGACTGTCAATTCAGTGACAGAATGCTGCTCCTCGTTGGAGGATATAGACTATAGCTACTATTTATCCAATACTGTCAACAGAACAATTATTTTGTTAAGCATACTGCCTTGTGATCTTCAGATGAAGGGCAGCATATAAATTTAATAATAAGTATATCAAAGGGACTATCATATATAATTATGCCTGTGCATCTGACATCAGACAGTCATTTGGGATTCCTTCACTTTACTTTTTGTTGTTATACTGCTATGTGAACAGGTAGGGAAAGCTGTATTTATTGTAGCAGTACTTTATGATAATTTTTAGTTCTTCTGATTAAGTGGCTCTACCAGCCCCTCACAGCTCCTGGATCCAGATATACCCTTTGATTCTAAGGCCATCTCTAATTCTTCCTACACATACCTACAGCTCTTTGTGCCAACATAATAACGGACAGAAACAGAGCAATTGAACAAAGTGTCTAGTAACTAACCATTTTGAATATTGATGTTCAAGGGAGTGCTATAATATAATTTAACTTTTATTATCTACCATATTAGATCACATATTAGATCAGGAAAAATTAGCATCAGCTGTGTTGGTCCAAACAATTCCACACAAAACAAACCGATCAAATGATCAAAGAACTAGAAATAGTTTTCTAATCAAGTACTTTAACCTTTCAAATTAGTTCTCATATTCTGGAAACAAAAATATTTTCTGCACAGATCAGTCAGCATCTTATAGTTTTACACCTTAAGGTACAGCTAACAAAGGGTACATTTAGTACATCACCAGTATTAAACTGGTTTTGATGGCTACATTTTCTTAAAGAAATTAGGATCAGAACTAAATATTATGCTAGATTGAACACCTGTCTCTAGCAGTACAACAGACTGTTTCTACTCTTAACTCCTTTTGTCTAAATATCTAAATAATTTGTTTTGTGAGGAAAAGGCCAGAAGCTGTGCTTTTTTTTTTTGAAACAGGCTCCGAGAATAGCCAGAGAGAGAGAGGATTTTCACCTCCCTCCATTGGTTTCACGGTTAGGTAGTTAGCAAAAATCACTACAACTCTTCTACTCAGAGCAAATGTACCTTGAATTAAAACTCACTGAAATCAATTGTACATGTGATCAGTCTACGGCAGTTAAGTCGAAGAGCAAACATCCCACCCTCCCACCATGACAACCCTCTTCAAAATCATGGTCAAAATTTAGAACTTTTCCTGATGTTCAAAAAGCTAAAATGCCTTCATTATGGAAATGCCACCCAAGCTGCGGGTTCTCATGTGACAGCCGAGTTCTTAATCCCCATTTCCAAACCAGAATTAACAGCTGGACAAATCACTCTCGGTGTCACTGTCATCCGAGGAGTCCTCCTCCTCTTCCTCCTCTGTATAAACCAGGTGCACTTTCTTGGGACCTGTGCCTGCTTAAGAAAAAAGCACATTATACATAGATCTAGAAAAGTTAATTTCCAGCATTCTAGTACAGTTTAACATGCCCCTTTGAAGAGAGGGTCTTGCTTGGTTCTTAATGGCCCTGGGTGCTATAGGACAAGCAATACTGGCTGCCAGCTGGTGGCTGGTTTTAGGGTGTGAATGTAGGGGAGGGGGAGGGTTCACCTTTTCCTCCCCAGATGAAATCCTGACAAAAAATGGTCTCCCTCCCCCACAAGGCTATGACTCTTTAACACCAATGGGTGTTTTTTAAAAAGGAAAATCCTTACAGGAGATGGTAATGTTTGAGTGTGTGTGCGCGCGCGCAAAAAATGCAGATCAGAAGTCAAATAATTGAGAATGGGTATAAGAGATATTATCTCTAACGCTTTCATTCTAGTAGCTTATGAAAAGGATTGAAAAAAGAGCAAACACTTTGTTTCTTAAAAAACAACAAATAAACAAACCAATAAACTGGACATGGTAGCTGTTCACTATGCATTTAGTGCAACCCAGTGTCAGCACCCCAGTGAGCTCCTGCCCTAGAGAGTGCACAGAGACACATCCACCCTCCAGACATCCCTGTGAACCACAGGCTCTCTTTCCACATTTCCTGTCCACCAGAACAAGAGTCATCAGACATTGGTTTATATCACTCCAGCTAAATGGAGGATGCTGACTGCCTACGATGCTAGCCCAGGAAGGCTCCTCCTTGCAGCCAGCTCTGATTCTCCCCTCCACAGAGTATGCAACAGATCTGTAGCAGGCATTTCCCTCATCAGTATCAGGGACAGAAATGTTTAAACTACTTGCTATCAGGACAAAGAAAGAGAAAGAATCCAAGTTCTGTGAAAATCCTGCTGCTTTGAAGCAGTGGTGTGTGTGTGTGTGTGTGTGTGCGCGCACCCTCTCTCACTGAAGGGGACCAAGCAAGAACTAATTTGCAGTCCTATCTCTGAAACAAGTGAAAGGAGTGGCCCATTCTTGGATAACCTCTATGACCGAAGAGACATGTATACATAAAATGCAATTAGTGGCTTACCCGCAGAAAAGGGACTTCTTTCTTCAGAATAATCCAAGTAATCAAAATCAAAGGAGACGTGGGGATTCTGTTGGAAGGAACATTTCAGAATACTTCAGTCTACCATGCCAATATTTTAAGATCCATAAGCCACTTTTGAATGTCCAACCTACTTTGTGCTTCAGCAAGTTGCACCAAGGTTCAGCCTTCTCTTTTGCAAGGGTAATGACAGGTTCACCATTCTTAAGGTCACAAGCTGATTTTTCTTTGATGATATTTTTCTGCAGCTCCATATCAGCCAAATAAAATCTGTCTTCTACAGAAGCACTGACAGTATTTTAAAATATTAGTTTGAAAACAGAATCAAATCATTTTTTAAATCCTTTTTGGTGAAATATTTCCTATCTACCTGAAAATGATCCTCTGGGAGAAAAACTTGCAGTCGTAGCTGGTAATATTTTGTAATTTTATCTTCAGAACAACAACATCCTGCTTTTCAAACCATTTTATTGATGGATAGAAGCTAAAAAAAGGAAAAACAGTGGTTAAAATGGATTTGATTTTTAAATACAAATTCCTACATAGGAATTTCCAATATCCTGGGAGTAATTCAGTTAACAAGCCATGTAATGCTACTGCTCGATTCTACAACATATAGTAAAAAGGTTTGACAATGCCAAAAGTGACAGCCAATAAAGGCACATCCTCTTCAGAAGCAGCCTACCTCCGATTAGCAGATGCTTGGGAAAGCTGAGGATGGCTTTCTCCATTGGGCCCTTCTTGTGAGCTTCTCGGGAGCATCTGGTTAACTGCTGTGGTTGGACTCAACCCCCATGTGGAAAAGAATATCAACATTACAAGAGGAAAAAGAGCAAATCAGACAGAAGAGCTTGAAGAAGCGTATTGGCGGGGGTGGGGTGATGGAGCTCCATTAAGAGTCTCCCCTCACGGCAACGCTCTGCAATGGAAATATGGCTGAAGCTGGCTTTTCATACATACCCTTGTCCCACAAAACAAAAAACTGTAACAGACCATACAGATCCCAAACTTTTCTCATATATACAGGCTGGGCAATTGGTTCACACAGAGTGGGTGCTCTTTCCTAGAGCGTGCAGGAGGACTCCGGAAAACAGTTCCATGTTTTTATTGCAATTGTTTCCTGCCAAGACCCAAGGCAGTTTACCACTTAAAAATACTAAAACAAAGAAATGGTATAAACTATAGTTGCAGGGGAATCTTCTCTGGCAGACTGATGGGTTTCTCAGCTGCTGATGGTACTTGCTCCCTGGCGTGGGTTTCCTTGCCCTACCTCAGGATACAAAGGTCTTAAAGACTCCCAGAGAAAGTGGGGCTGTTCCATCAGTTCTCTTAGGGCACTGAGGGCTCCCTGCCAGGACCAGCTGACAGCACTTGCTCCCTGAAACGGGCTTCCTTGCTTCTGCCTTCTCCCAGAGCCCATGTCCTTAGACAGCCCTAGGGAAGGTGGGGAGAGGAGGCCCTGACAGTTGTCTCAGGCCACTGATGGTCTGGTGCCCTGATTTGGGCTTCCTTGCTTCCATTAATATCCCTAACAGTGCCTAGGAGATCTAAGGGAGAAAGTAGATTCAAACTGACCAAAAAAAACCAAACCTTCAGAATAACAAAAAAGACTTTTGATATATTAAACAGACAAGAAGATGAGAGCTGCAGAAAGGAGGGGAAAAGACTGTCAGAACAAGTTGAAGAATAGAGAAATTAAGCAATGAAACAGATGAGAGAGCTAAGTGAAAGAAGAAGTTTCCCTTTTTAGACAGTGTTAGAAACAGATATGAAAGCTAGGAGCTAAATGACACCTTAAAGCTACGTTATGGGTGCAACAATGGAATGTCTAGGTGCGTTATTTTATAACAATACAAAACTGAAAATGAATGAACTGCAGCTAAAATATTATGTTCATTTCCCACATGGTCTAATCTTCCCTGCCCACCCCCTAATATTCTTAAGAGGGTCCCTTCTTCAGTCTTCAGAGTGTATCTGGAAGTGGGGAGGCAGAAAAAGGTCCTCCTTTCCTGCCACTCTGCAGTGTTAATCTGAAATCTTAGGCGCAGTACTGTGCCCAGAGCTCAGAAACTACTTGCGCTAATGAAATTCTGTGTTGCAAAATGCGCCTAGAACAATGGGAGTTTGGAACCCTTTCTAGACAAGGTCAGGAAAAGAGCTAGAGGGACAGCACTTTGGAGCTGCCCAGGACTCAAGTTTCAACTCACCTGTTCCTATCTCTCAGAGATGGGCCATTAACCCACTGCTTTCTAGAGTCCTTCTGCATGCCTCCAGAGAACCAGCTATCAGCACTCAGGCCTTCATATTTTCAAGACTGAACTATACTTGCTTGATATAGGGGAGCTCTCAGCAGCTCTGCAGCTTTAGATGGTGCCAACACTATGGCCCATCTTCAGCAATAGCCAAGAAAGCCCAGAGCAGCCTAACCTTGGTAATGTTTTATTGAAATACACTATGTACTTCAAGGACCCACAAGGACTCACAGAGACTGTCCCCACCAAACTTTGGAGTTCCCTTTCTTTTAAGGCTTGCCAAAGTCCATGCCTGTACTTCTTCAAAGAATGGCATGAAACTGCCTTTGGCGGTCTGGGATAGGGAAGGAGAGAAAATGAAAAACCTTGCTACCCACTCAAGGCATTGGGACTAGGAACGACATAAGCTCCAAGCAAAACAATTAAAATTGATACCATTCATGAGATGGCTGTAGACATTCATCTGCTTTCTTAGCTGCAGTCATTTCGTCTAAATGAAAGACAGAACAAATTAATTTTACACAGCACACACTGTAAATACAGGACTTCAGTAAAGCTATATGGGCAAATGGAAGATTTCACATTTGGCAAGCTGCATTGGGTTACTTTTTGTATATAAAAAAGCAACTGGTAAGTGCAATTCATTATTATTGTTATAACGGACCCAGATTCAGCTAACACTTGTGCTAGTGGAAGCCAGCACAGGGAGTTCCACTAGCCCACCCCCAAATTGGCTTTGGAGGATCAGTAGTACTCTCCCCCACCCCAGAGCACACGGGGGGGGGGGGATGGTTCCACCTAGCAAGCATAAATGAGTGCGCTGATAGAACAATCATATTAGTATGACGTTGAATTCCATTTATTAAATTTATATCTGCCTATCCTGAGCACAAACAATAAGTAATAAAACAAACAAAAAATCTTTAAAACTCCTTAAAAGAATTCTAATGCAGATACAGCCTGGGAAAGATTAACTTAAATGGCTTGTTGAAAGAGGAAGATCTTCAGTAGGTGCCAAAAAGACAACCTGTCTAATAGTCAATGGGGAGGAGCCACAACACTAAAAGTCTGATTCCTACATCCACCCTGAAGGTTCCTAGCACTCAGTTCAGAAGGATTCCATGGTCAATGGTTTCAAAAGTCACTGAGGGATCAAGAAAGAGTAACAGGGCCACATTTCCCATCTTTCTCCTGATAAAGATCATCCATTAGGGTGACCAAGGCTGAATCAATCCCATAACCAGGCCTGAATCCAGACTGAAATGAGTTTGAGACTATTTCTTTTATCCAAGACTACTTGCAATTGTGGCGCTGCAACTTTTCTGAAAAAAGGGGGAATTTGCAGCCCATCAGATCACTGCCCCTTTCACTCCCTCCCACAAGGATGCATTGGCTGCACCCTGGATCCACTTGGTCATATCTCATTGGCAAACTTTAATAAGGTAAGGAGGATGGGAAGGCATGTTGCTGGCTACAAGGACCTCATCCACATCCACTGAAACCAATCCTAGTAAGTTGTAGCAGCTGCTGTAGTGGATACCTCACTGGAGACTGTAGTAAATATGGATGTGGCATCAAGATTGCTACATGGGTGAGCAGTTTTACCCTCAAAGTGCTTTATGAGCAGTTCACAGTAGGCTTCCAAAGAGTCTAAAACTCCATTGCCTGAAGCAGATGCTTTACCCCCAGGAATGATAATTTTGGTTGACGCCTTTTGCTACCCAGGGGGATGGGTGTTGAACCTGGCAAGCTAGAGTTCAGGGTAACACTTCTTTATTCATTTTATGTACAATCTTTACAACAGAAGACTTCAAATTCAAGACAAAACAGTATATGACAAAACCTTGAGTCTCATATTTTCGTTTGTACTGATTCTTCTCAGATTCCCTTATTTTACTATTCCTTAATATTTGTCTTCTTCTTTCAGTTCCTTATCCTTAATCTCTTAGGTCCCATATATATCTAACAATTTTTCAATTAATGCCCTCACTTCCCTCCCCCTAAACCTGTTACTTGTCACCCATGTGCGATCTTCTTTACTGTTGTTGTTGTTTGTTGCATTAACAGCTGTTTATATTTGTCGTTCCATATTTGTTTTAATATCAGCCTATAACCTTGTGCCCTTTAAACTATTGCATATTAATTTTAGGGTCTGGAGCCAACTCTTTTTATGTAATCCCCACTCAGCCACGAAGCCACCTGGGTGACTTTGGACCAGTCACTAACTCTCAGCCTAAGCTACTTCACAGAGTTGTTTGAGGATAAATTGGACATGGAAGGCAGTGTGTATGCCACCTTCCGTTATTTGGAGATAACACACACGTGTGTGCAATCAATCAATCAATCAATCAATCATAAAGGTCCTTTCAAGGCAGCATACTTACCATGATGATTTTGTAAAGTTTCTTGAGAAAAACTCTGATTTGTAATAACATCATCCTCTTGCACATCATTCTGCACATTGGATACGGCTTGTTCTTTGGGGGGCTGTGAATTGAGAGTAGCCTGGTCCAAGATGCTTTGTGAAGGAGATGCGGCCTGCTCACTAACCCCACACTTCAGTGGATGTATCCTAAAAGGGGTGTGTGAGATGTTACAGTGCACTTTGCTTAAAAGAACATTTTACTCATTGGATGGGCAGCAGTCCAGACACCGAGTGATGTTGGTCTCCAGCCAATATAAGGCACATTGAGGCTTCAACGTGTTCTGCAGTTCTTCCTGCTTTTTAAAACCTCCAGCTAGGGGCAGAATGTCTGCGTGGAAAAAGGCTGTGATGAGGAAGGATGATGAAATACTTTCTACTTGTGTCATTTTCCTGCTCAAAAATTATACTCCCCGCATTGTTTTTAATCCTCTGGTGCAAAGATTTTTACCTTTGGGTGCAACAGAAGCTTGGGCACACTGATTCTGAGTTAGAAAATGACACAAGAAGAAAGGGTTAAACAGCCTTTCCCTGCTCAAATGCAGCCTGCCCCAAACTTCTGGTTTAAAAAGGAATCACCACAGGGACACTTGGGAAAGGACTCACCTAGGAGGGAAGTTTCCTTCTCTCTCTAGTCAATCTCAGCCTTAGAAACTAATTTGAGACTCCAGCACACTAGAAACCAGCTACACCCACCCCGGACACTCAAGACGTTCCACACCAAGACAAGTTTTGGAACTGAATCTATTAAACAAGGAGAGCTCTCAGAGAAAATGTGGTGAAAGCTCAACAACAGAGGTTACCAGAATAGCGAGAGTAGTTTGTCCATATGTATCCAAGAGCAAAAGCCCTACTAACTTATTTATACATTGCATTTCAAGGACTATATACCCCTCCTAAGGTGACTTACATCATAAACTGTAAAATACAGTAAAACCAATATCAAACCAAGTAATTAATGCTCAAACAGATCAACCCCAGTTTGAGAATGATACTGTAACACCCCTGAAAACTACCTAAACAGGTGTTATTAAAATGTAAGTGCTATAAAATTAAGGAGAACAGAATGCCAGCTAATGCAATCCCTTAGCCTCTGTTATGATCTCAATATGTGATTGAACTGTTACCTTCTAATTTTAGTACACACAACACTTCTTTAGCTAAAACTTTAAAGCTTCATAATTTAAAAAGAAGAAATTGAAGTCACTCCCTTACAATGAAGGTAATTCCTTTTCCTCTTGAACCGTTTCAGCATCTCTATATAACTTCTGGAGTTCACTGATGTGTTCTGGGTTGTCAGTTCCCATTCCAGTAGACAGGATCTCAGAACGAATATTGTATTCATTAATAGACGTTTTCAGATCTAGAAGTCTGGTGACACGAACCTGAAATTTAATTATGAATAAGTAGTATTTGCTTTCACACCACTAGTTTGCAGCTCCTTCATCCCTCAAACTTCCTAGTTATGACTATGAAACTGACCTCCTTATCTTCCTTCTTTCTGCTGCAACTATCAACTAGAGTTGAGCCCTTAGATTGGTACATTGATCTGTCTCTGGTGGGAGATTTCTGTATCCAAAAGCACAGAAATTTTGGCAGAAAGTTTTTGCAATCCTTACTGATCATCACAGTCAAACCAAGTACCATACCCTATCACACCACTTGTGAATGGTACATCTGTCTGCATCTTTCTAATCCCAGATGCATGTGTGCTGCCACAAGGAGGTGGTTTATCAGATTCTTACAAGGGTGATCCCTTCTGCACCCTTTAAATAAAGAGAGCAAAGCTAATCCCAGTTCTATTTCAACATCTCTGTGATGATCAGTAAGGACTGCAAAAATTTCCTGCCAAAATTTCTGTGCTTTTGGACACAGAAATCTCCCACCAGATAAATTATTAATGTTTTCATCACTAATACAGATGGGGCCAAGTCCTTCTTAAAATCAAAGTTGCCCACTGTGAAAACGGTGCCATGTCAATAATGCCTCCTCTAAAAACTAGCAGCTCAAATGTTTGGGAAGATTTTCCAAACCATTTGTAAAATCTGTTTATCCATTGTTAAAATACTAAGATGGCAGTACTGGAGACTTCTAAACCAAACCTCAGCGAATAATTCTTTTCACGGTCCTTAAATCCATAATATCCCAGCAAAACCACCTGATAATACAACCACCAAGCTGGGAGCATGCTGATCAAAGTGGTATAATGTGGCAAACCTGAGAAAACCAAGTATCTTGTACCACATTCAAAGTATCCCATATTCAAAAGGAGGGAGGGAGGGAGGGAGGGAGGGAGGGAGGAAGACTCCTCAGTACCAACTTAAAAGAAGTTCACTTTGGAATTTATTAGGCAGTTAGATAAAGTATTTAATGTTTTGCTACATACCACTGGATCCACCCAAATTGTGTTTCCCAAAGCAAGTACTATTTTTGCTTCATGAGCTTTCCCTCTGATCATCTGATTAATGTATCTCGTAACCTAACAAAAAAGAAAAATCCTCAGATATCAAATGTTTTGCTTAATACAGGCTAGTGACCTGCAAAAAGTTGTTTTAAAAAACAAAAATAAAAAATAGCTGGCCATTACTGAAACAAGTTTAGGCACCGACTTCTCTGTGTACCGTAACACAAATGAAGGTAAGAAAAAGGAGTAAACTTACTTTTGGATTCCATTCCACTTCATTATCAATGGGTTTAACTCGACAAACAATAAATTCCACTGCTTGAGGGGGCAAAGCTTGGAATTGTTCAGGTAAGTAAAGCAATTTATAATTTTGAACTTGACCAAATCTGCCTTCATCTATATACTTGATATGAACACTATAAAATACAGAGTTTTCTCCCTTGGGTGGTACTTCAAGCACCTGGACCCTGTAATAGAATGGAAGAAAGGGAAATTTAAAAATTTCCAACATATAAGGTAAAGTTAAACCAACAGAATTCTTATGTGTTTGTATAGAAGGTTTATCTTTAAGAGATGATGCTATACTCCTAAACTTCCTTCCAGATTTCAAGAAATCTAGGACTAAAACTGCAGTTCAGTTCTGCTGTTAAAATGCAATTCTCCCTTCCTTGTAGCAGCAACATTGTTGGTGAATTCTGCTAATGAGACTTCATGACTTCACAGGCACCCACTGTACAGTGCCTATGACATCAGTGAATTAGGATCACACAGTTCTTCTCCCTGTACCAGCCATTGCAGCACAAATCTATCTTTAAAGGTTTATTTGTGTTTACATTTTTTATGGAAGTTATATTGAGGCTAAGTGCTTAAAGCAATCCATCCAGAAATATTGAACATTTACAAATTATGTTGTACAGATTATATTGTTAGCTGTACATCTCTGTGCCTAGGTCTGAATAGCTTTTACTGGCATAGAAAACCGCTAGGCTAGATTATACCAAAATTTGTTTGCAGAAGAAGCGAAACATTCTACCTGTGGAAAGTGTTTTCTTCACGTAATCCATACATTGCTAGCTTCTCCAATGGGTCAGCAGGGACAAGATTCTTGGCTTTTTTATAATATGCATTCACTTCATCTGCAAGAGCTGCATATGGATCTTTCTGTTTACTGACAATGCGGCCAAAGTAGTTTGTGGCATCCACAATAAAAAGAGGGAGGATCTGAAAGAGGGGAAATAAATGTGAAAAGGAGTGCTGCAACTTTAGCAAATAGGCGTATTCCCAAGTCACTGGATTTAAATGTTTGTTTTAAATTCACCTGCTTCCATCACTCATCTTTTTCAGATTGCAATAATAACAAACAAGAAAACTCATACCAACATGTAAAACATATCTTGTAATAAACATTCCAAAAGGTTTCGCCACATCCTTGCATGTGTAGAGGGTGCACTTTTCTCATGTTCTGGCCTCATTTCTGGCACTTTTAACAAATCTCTTCTTCTTTGACTGTTTCCCTCCCCTCTCTTTCCCACATGAGCCGAGTCTCTGAGACCTAAACTACATGCAAGTGAAGGACCCCTGTATGTTTTATCCAAACCTACTGGAATTATACAGAATGTGCAAGTAAGGAAAGTGGTCCATTTTAAGGAGAAAAGGAGGAAGTGAGAGAGACTGCATCCCCCCAAGGCTTCCTTCTCTGTATCATCAATCAACCTCTCTTCCAGCATTAGTTCCCCAAGTGGGAACAGTACCTTGAAAGAGGGCTGTGAGAGTCTCAGCCCCCTGACTGTTGCACTCTGCTCTGGAGCTTAAAATCAGACTGAGTGCTGCTCTGCCCCACTTTCTGTCTGACTGCAGCAGATGGATTGCGTGGCGAGTTCCCGCCCCCCACCAAGATAAATAAACACACGAGACACCATAATTAAGGTTAATTGGGCGAATTAGGCCACAACTTTATTGAATTCAGGAATGAGAGGCATTGGCTTAGGCATTGGTCCTAACGACTATCCGTCTCCAGCCCATTTGCTGGAGACACGGTGAAGGGTTAACACTGATCGGGGGAGTCTCCCGCCGAGGCACGTCGACTAGGAGCTCCCCCGGGTCACCGCTCTGGGGCGTGCCTTTGGCCCACACCTCCATAGGCTTCGGACAGGGCCACGCCCCCAGAGTCCTTTAACGGACTACCCTTCGTTTACTGGGGGGAGGTGATGGCGTTCCTCCCCCCTCACACATCCTCTTAACCCCTTCTTACCAATGCCTACCGCCAATGCCGAAGAGTTGTGACGAGTTGCTACGAGGTAGGCGAAAAACCAAAAGGCTGGAAATTGCCAATTGGGAAAAATTCCTACCATGCCCCTTGCGGCGACAGGCCGAAGCCCATAGCAAAGTCAGACCTACCTAAAGCCCAACTAAAGGGGCGGAGGGTGGGGAAACGTGGGGCTAGCTGGAGAAGAGAGGGCGAGCCCCCTCCGCTCCGGCCCTAAATAGGGCAAGCCATGCCCCCTCCAGCCAGCCGATTGGCTGGCCGGGAGGCGTGGCCGGACGGGATTCCCCTGCTCTCGCGGGGGCTGAGACCAGCCCCCGCTCACGTGGGGAAGGGCGTGATGCCCGCAACCCCACCTCCTGGGGCAGGCCTGGAAGTGGCTTTGTTAACAACACAGATCTTCCACATTCACATCTAATTTGAGTAATATACTACATCAGTGATGACAAGGCCATGTATACATAGCAGCTTGCAACCATAGGCACTCCAAAAATTTGGGGGGAAATCTAAGGTATCTTCTTACAGTAATTAAAAAGACTGCTGCTCCAGTTCCCCAGTATGCCTATTATGAAACACAGTCCAGTTTCCAGAAAGAAAGCTCAGTTTACTTTTGCCAGCATTAACAGCTATAGGGGGGGGGATCATCTGTAAAAGATTTGCAGTGGAGGAGGAAAATTCATTTTATTATGTAAAATGAAGTTTGGGAAGGCAGAAGATCTGTGATCAGCGGATCAAAAGAAATTATCTTCAGCTCTGATTCTTTCATGCTCTGGGGCCTGAACTCTCTTCCACCAGAAGATAGATACACCACGTTTAACATGCAAGAATGAAGCCCTAACTTACCGTTACATTTCCAGTTGCAGGCAAAGTTTCATTTGTTACCTTTTGTAGCACATCTATTTGTAAACTAACTCGATGTCGATCTGGACAGCGTTTCTTATCCCTGTGACAGAATAATGATAAAAGAAGAATTCAGTATTTTAAGAGAGCAAATGCCAGGAAGGTGACAAGAATACAGGTGGCTGGTAAGAATACAGGTGACTCTTCACTTACGGCAGGGGTTACGTTCCTGGCACAAGTGAAAGCATGTAAAGTGAGGAATACCCTCTAAGGACCCTTTAAATAAATAAATAAATAAATAAATAAATAAATAAATTATACACTACCCATCTGGCTTGGGTTTCCCCAGCCACTCTGGGTGGCTCCCAACAGAATATTAAAAACACGATAAAACATCAAACACTAAAAACTTCCCTAAACAGGGCTGTCTTCAGGTATCTTCTAAAAGTCAGATAATTGTTTCTTTCCTTGACATCTGATGGGAAGGTGTTCCACAGGGCGGGCACCACTACCAAGAAGGGCCTCTGCCTGGTTCCCTGTAACTTCACTTCTCACAGCGAGGAAACTGCCAAAAGGCCCTTGGAGCTGGATCTTAGTGTCTGGGCTGAATGATAGGGGTGGAGTCGCTCCTTCAGATATACTGAGCCAAGGCCGTTTAGGGCTTTAAAAGTCACCAACAGTTTGAATTGTGCTCGGAAATGTACTGGGAGCCAATGTAGGTCTTTCAGGACTGGTGTTACTGTATATGGACTTGGCGGCCACTCCCAGTCACCAGTCTAGCTGCCGCATTCTGGATTACTTGTAGTTTCCATGTCACCTTCAAAGGTAGCCCCACATAGAGCGCATTGCAGTAGTCCAAGTCGCTCTCTCTTCAATCCATATCAAAAATACTGTATCCAAAAATATCCACAACTAGAATTGAAGCTTTAGGCCTGGCAGGAGGATGGGGGATGTGCAGCAAAGCACTACCCCCCCTCCACATCAGCTATTAGGCTGAGAAGCATGAACAAAGTGCAGCTGCACCTCTGGTTTATTCTGGGCTTCCTCTATCCTCACTGACGTCGTCTTCGGGGAATGTCTCCTTGCGTGCCATGTTGATTCTCCATCTCTCTCCTGTGATTTCTGGGTTTGAATTATTCATTTCCAGGTGCCACACATATATGCGGTCATGGGTGAATCAATCATGCTTAAATGGGGTGACACCTGTAAATGGCATCTGTTGGCCTGCTTTGTACTTAACAGTAAGCCCTAGCCAGAAATAAACCACAATTTCCTTTGCAGTATGCCAGTACTCAATGCTGAAAGAACTTTTACTCCACTCCAGCCAGCCTGTCTGCATCTGGAAGAGACAGACTATGAGGTTTCGCTTAACACTACATATGACCCACTACTCGTGGGATGTTTCTCTCCTTGGCTGACTTATTGTGATTTGTTTGGTGAGAAACAGACTCTGAGCATTAGCTCACAGGCTATGCTAAACCAAGCCTCACTGCTTGTTTCTTCCAGAGGCAGGCAAGGAAGAGCAGGAGCATCTGTGCAAGAGTACCCTGGATGCTCATGGAAAGCGATGGCTTATTTCTGATCCTGGCTTACGGTTGCTTGCAAAAATGAAGCCAATGACAACCATCCCTACAACTTCCATGGAAAGCAGGGAACAAATGCAGAATGCAGGACTCACAAAACTCAAGAGCTGTAATTCCCAAACTGTACACTAGGGCACGCCAGTTCACCATGAGAAATAAATTCAGAAAAAAGACTTCTGTGAGCCCCAAAGTAGTCATCCATACAGGAGGTGGCTCACTTAAATTCCACATGATTCCCTGGAGAAATCGAAAGGACTGTAGTTTGGTGGTACAGCTCATGCACTTAGGTTAAAATCACAGCCTAAATGCAGAATGTGCATTTCCAAGTGCTTTAATAATCATCCCTGGATTTTCCTTCTCCTTGTTATTGCACAATATTGCTGTCTACAGGAGGCTTCCTCAACCTCGGCCCTCCAGATGTTTTGGGCCTACAACTCCCATGATCCCTAGCTAGCAGGACCATTGGTCAGGGATGATGGGAATTGTAGTCTCAAAACATCTGGAGGGCCAAGGTTGAGGAAGCCTGGTCTACAAGTTATGCATTTTCCTCTTTATAAG
Source organism: Podarcis liolepis (assembly GCF_965112155.1). Taxonomy (NCBI): domain Eukaryota; kingdom Metazoa; phylum Chordata; class Lepidosauria; order Squamata; family Lacertidae; genus Podarcis; species Podarcis liolepis. The sequence continues at coordinate 31,718,265 of NC_139561.1, forward strand.
GTCTCTATGCCTTCTCCGGGACGCGGGTGGCGCTGTGGGTAAAACCTCAGTGCCTAGGACTTGTCGATCGTATGGTCGGCGGATCAAATCCCCACGGCGGGGTGAGCTCCCGTCCTTCGGTCCCAGCTCCTGCCCACCTAGCAGTTTGAAAGCACCCCTAAGTGCAAGTAGATAAATAGGTACCGCTTTATAGCGGGAAGGTAAACGGCGTTTCCATGTGCTGCGCTGGTGCTGGCTCACCAGAGCAGCGTTGTCACGCTGGCCACGTGACCCGGAAGTGTCTCCGGACAGCGCTGGCCCCCGGCCTCTTAAGTGAGATGGGCGCACAACCCCAGAGTCGGACACGACTGGCCCGTACGGGCAGGGGTACCTTTACCTTTACCTTTTATGCCTTCTCCAGCTACTGCTGAAGGATGCAGACTCTGGGTGCTGGTATAAATGTAACAGTCTCAGAGAACAAGTAAAAATGCTACATTTTTGAATAGTCCCCCCATATGCCAGATGTTCTTTTTTAAAAAATCATATGCAGGTCATTTTAAAAGGAAAATTTCACAGAACACTATATAAATTTTGTCTACAGAAAAAGATATCCTAAATAAACTTCTGCCGAATCAAATAAAATCTTTCATTAAAATGAAAGAATTTTCCCAATATAAAAAACTAAAGTTGTTTCTACATTTATTCGTTTTTTTAAAAAAATTGTTTCACAGAACTCAATCTTTATTTTGGGCCAATCTTTCCAAAGAGATCAATGGTCCATCAAGCTTCTCCCACAACCCTATCTCATAAATTTCATACCATAGAATCTCAAAGGAACCTTTTCCTCTCCACAGGATTTTAAGGCAGAACCCTTTTGCTAAGCCACTTCTTTCCTTGTGCATTTTTTCTTCTTCTAGAGCAGAACAAGCCATTTCTCCTCCCACCACCACCACCACACTGCCTTGCGTTATCCAAATGTGGTGGTGAGGAACAGGTGGATAGCCCTGGCAAATCATTGACAGGAATGCCTGTACCATACAACTGACAATCTGCTTTTGCCAAGTGATCATATCATTTAAGAATCTAATAAGTAATTTCATTTCCCTTTGTCTTTTTAAAGGTAGGAAACTAGTTGCTAAGTTAACAGGTATTTTCTTACTTGCAAACTCCATATGCTTTAAGGTAGCGACAGAGAGGTCTTCCTTTCTTTCTGTCTTCTTTGGCCTCCAGCACTCCAGATGTAAAGTTGCATAATTCAGGTGGAATGTTGGTTTCTGTGCGTTTTAAATACTGCATTACTCCAACAGCATGGGGTGCACTCTTTTCTGTCAACAGCAAGATGGATTTTGCATTTGGCTGTTCTTTTTCCAGAGACGAAATCTTCACAAGGGGGAGAAAATGCAACATTTGCCTTCAGTTTTTATTATCAGGTATTGTAATGGTGTTAACAACAACAACAAAAAGTAAAAAAGGTGTCTCTGCTCCAATAACCCTGCAACCAAAATTTTGACAGTGGGGCAGACAGCAGAGGGAGTGAAGCAAATGACAACATTATCAAAATCCCAGCAGATAGACTTGCACACTTAAAATTTAATTTAAGTTAGGAAAAAAGGGGTTTAATCTAATGTCACTGAAGAAATAGGCCTGGAGGTAAACAGGTGAGCGTTCTGGGAGAAAGTGTCAGGAGTTAGGAGGACTAAGACAACAGGAAAACCGCTTTGAGAAAAAAATTGAAGGAGCAAGAGTGTTGGAGCTGGAGGAATGAAGATTACAGGCAGAATATTAGGATAGAGGAGGGGCAGGGGATCAAGGAGAGATTTTTTGTTTGAAATTTCCACATTTGGTTTGTACAAACCTTTCCAACTGAGTTTTGGAAGTTATCAGACAAACTGTATAAGCGTGCACCGAAAATTCTTGGAGATGCAGGAAAACTGAAATGAACGACCCGAGTTGCATCAGTAATTCCTAAGGTTCTTATGCAGTCATCAGTTAAAACTGGAAAGCAAAACCAAAAAACATATAATTCAAAACCACTGCAGGGTTTTGAAATTAATGTTGGATACAACATTAATTTAGTCCCAAACCAACACTAATTTATTACTTCATTCCTAACCAACACATACTTCTCATCATCTGATTTTCAAGTTCTAGGAGGGCTCCTGCAAATCTCTCTCCTATCACTCTCCTATTTAAAATGACAATACTGGTAATGATAAAAAGTACCAACCTGGCAAGCTGTATAAAAATCATCAATCAGAAGTATTTGGAATAGCATAAAATGATGTAGACAAACAGAGAACTTTTCTATCATAATTTCCCTGTTTTTTAGTTAACTGATTAACCCTTAGCTGGGTTTTATGTTACATAAATTGTTATAATCTGCTTGATACCCTGTTGCCCCAAGTCTGAAACTGGAAAAACCTTTGCAAGATACAGTGGTACCTTGGGTTACGAACTTAATTTGTTCTGGAGGTCCGTTCTTAACCCCAAACCGTTCTTAACCTGAGGCGCGCTTTCGCTAATGGGATCTGCTGCTGTGCCGCCGTCAAGCGATTTCCATTCTCATCCTGGGGCAAAGTTTGCAACCCAGAGCAACTACTTCCAGGTTAGTGGAGTTCAAAACCCAAAGTGTTTGTAACCTGAGGTACCACTGTACCTGGCATTCTTCCTCCCTTCCTGCCAAAACATACTAGATGTCAACTGCCTGTTATTCTGGGGCTGCAGAAGCAAGGGAAAAGGATGCTCTGGCCTCAGCTATCAGTCAAAGGAACAAAAGACATAAACAAGAGATTTAAGCAAGACGACCAGGCAAAGGGAAACCATATATATGCTTGTAGCTCAGCACTTTGCTCTAACCTTGAAGAATGAATTCCCTCCTCTACCTACCCTCCTTTCACTCCCTTTCCCAAGTGTGCCTTGTCTTTTTTATAGAATCATGGAATTGTAGGGTTGGCAGGGACCCCAAGGGTGAGCTAATCCAACCCCCTGAAACACAGGAATCACAGCTAAAGAATACCTGATGGATGGTTATTTTACCTGTGTTTAAAAACCTCCATGGTAGGAGAGGCAACCACTTTCAAAAGTCATAGAATCATAGAGTTGGAAGGCACCCAAAGGGCCATCTAGTCACATTTCAAGGGAGTCCATTCCACTGTCAAACAGCTCTTACACGCATAAAGTTATTCCTAATGTATAGTCAGAAACTCCTTTCTCGTCATTTGAATCTATTTGTTTAGGTCCTGCTTTCTGGACCAGCAGAAAACAAGCTTGCTCCATCTTCCATGTGACAACCCTTCAGATATTTGAAGATGGCCATTATATCCCTTCTCAGTCTTCTCTACTCCAAGCTAAACCTTCCCAACTCCCTCATAAGAACTGGTTTCCAGACCCTCAGTCATCTTGGTTGCCCTCCTCTGCACATGTTCATTTGTCAATATGCTTCTTGACATGGGGTGCTTAGAACTGCAAACTGTAGTCTGCAAACCTGATGGCAACCCCCCCCCTTTAATTTTTTTTTTAATGTGCATCACTTTGGGAGACAATAATTATCTGAACAGTTTAATGATAACATAGCAAATAATACATCTAATTAAATTGTAATGAAAGAGATTGAGAGTCTTAAGGTTTTAGAGCAAGCATATGTGAGAAAAACAGTATTATTTACCTAGTACAACATGTGTGCCAGAGCTAAATTTTTTCTTCCATTGCTCTAAAACATAATCAAAATGAAATCCAATGTTTGGGTGCATTTTCAAACAAAATATTGAAGTGCTCTCCACTGCCTAATTAAAAAAGAGAATGGTTTCAAAAAATGTGGATTACAAAAGAAATGTATAATTACTGAACAATGCTCTGATTTAAAAAACAAACAAACTGAATTGAACACTGCTGCATTCAGAATTAAAATTCTGGTCATGAGTCATCTTTTATATTCTACGTTCTCAAGCAGTAGTGGCCAAACTTGGCCCTTCAGCTGTTTTGAAACTACAATTCCCATCATCCTTGACCACTGGTCCTGTTAGCTAGGGATGATGGGAGTTGCAGTCCCAAAACAGCTGGAGGGCCAAGTTTGGCCCTCCAGTTGTTTTGGGACTGCAACTCCCATCACTGTCTAAAGGGGCAGTTTCATTTAGCCCTTAAATGAAGGCTAATGTGTCCCTGGATGATTATATTCATTTAGATATCAAACAAATACATGGCCTTTTGTGAAATAAGGAGACACAGATCAATTCATTTGGAATGCTTATCAATTCCTTGGTAAGATCTTGTACCTATCAGCAGCAGTGAAAATGCTGCCTCTGTAAACTTTGCTGCACTGCTTGTGTTGCCAATTTATGCTGTTTCAACCCAGCAGTGCCTTCCGAAGAAACGTTCATCCCCTGCAGCAAGGGAATCAACACAGTGACTTTGGTTGTTGTGGGAATACGCCACAAACAAGGCAAAGCCTTATCAGTCATAGCAGGACTTTTGTCCTTCCCTTCAGGGATGTTTCGGAACACAGGCAACCAAGGCTGGCCCATTGGTCTTTTCCTTTCCTTTCCACTTCTGAACTCCTTCCTCTTAGCCCCACTATCACCTGCTGGCTGCTGCAAAAGGGGTACCAACTGAACAGACATGTGAACTCTCATTATCAGCAACTGCATTTTTTGAATCTCATTGTCAAACTCCTACCTAATAATTTTTTATTTTTTATTCCTGCAAGCGAAGATTTCATGCCTCTGACAAAGCAGAGCCTGACTGCAAGAAAACTTCTATCACCGTAGATTTTTTAATCTTAGAAAAGGAAACTCTCTGCAGCCTCTAACCCGGCACAAACTGCTTGTAAAACAAAGGGACATTGAACTGACTGTGATCTCCTGTGAAAGTAACAAAGTGGAAAGCCTTACTGCTCATTTGTTACAAAGTTTCTGGATTTTGTGGACACAATATATTAGAGAAAGCTGGGACTTTATCTATTGGGAAAGTGTTGTAATATATATGTAGAGCCTCCTGACAAAGTTGCTTTTTAAATACTTTTTGTCTTTGTCTGTGGACATTTTGATCTGCTCCCTCTAGAGGGTGAATTAAAAGTTGCTACGCTTTGGGACAGTGGAATTTTCCTTTAGGAGAAGGCTCTCGTGGGAAACGACCTTGGGATATGAGTGGCCCAGCAGAGGAGATAAGCACGAGAGCCAAGACAAGGCAATATCAACAACAGCTGCAGCAACACAAGAAAAGAGGCTCGATCTCAGGCATAACCACTACAGTGACAACAGGACAAGAAAAAGGTACAGCAGTCTCCATGGATGCAGTGTCGCAAGCCCTTCTTAAGATAAACCAATCTTTGGAGAATCTAACAAAACAGACGGCAGAAAATACCAAGAAATTGACAGAGAATTCACAGAAATTGACAGACTTAACAACAAGACTTGATCTGAATACAGAATCTATAAACAGGCTTACGCAAGAAAATTCTGCCACACGCCAAATTGCGGAGGAAGCCAGAACTATTGCTGGAGAAACCCAGGAGAAATTAGAACCGATTGCCAGGAAGGTTCATGACCACGACGCAACTCTGGCATTGTGGGAATTACAAAGAAAAGAAAGGAATTTAAAATTACGATCAATTCCAGAGGACGAAGGAGACAATCTTACGGACTTTTTAACCAAAGAGTTTGCTGATGCCTGGGAAGATCTAGAGGAGGACGAATTTAAAATCATAACAGCATTTAGACTGGGCAGAAGACAGAATAGAAAGGCACCAAGAGACTGTTTGATTACCCTGAGATCGAAGGAGGAAAGAGACAAAATTCTAAGACTACATTTTGAAAAGGCCTTACAAATTGGGAACTCACCGATACAGATCTTTAAAGATATCCCTAAATACATTCTGGACTTGAGAGCTTCTTATAAGGATTTGGTTTACCTGTTGAAGAAGAATACCATCCTCTTCAGGTGGGAATTTCCACAGGGACTGTCTTTTGACTACAGGGGCAAGAAGGTGAAAATAAAGACGATACAAGACAAAGACAGGTTCCTGCAAAGAAATCAAGAAGATTTGCAGAAAGGAACTGTAGACCCAATTGCTGAGCAAAAGAGTGTAATAGATATCTTGAACCTTTCGTTTGGACAGAACCTTCCACCACCAACAGAGGAGGAACAACAATTGGGAGCTGTTGGAGGAATACCAGAAAAATAACAAGATGGCCCTGCAATTCCTTAGTTGGAATTGTAATGGGATGAATATGCCTTTGAAGAGACGACAAGTATTCCATATTTTGTACAGAGAACAACTGGACTTGATTTGTTTACAGGAAACTCATATAACTAGAGCCCATAGGAGATTGCTTATGAACAAAAAATTGGGACAAGAATTTATTTCGTCGGATAAAGTGAAAAAAAGAGGAGTTGTGATTTATGTAAAAGAGAAATGGGCTCCAAAAATGATGTTTAAAGATGAACAAGGAAGATATTTAGCGGTGGAGATACAGATACAAGGAGAAAAATTTTTGATAATAGGGATCTACGCACCAAATGAAGGTAAAGCAGAATTCTTCAAAAAACTTCATGAAACTCTGATGGACTACATGGAATATAATATGATAATCATGGGAGATATGAATGGCGTGGTCTCCACAAACATGGACAAGACACAAAGACTGACACTTACTAAAGAAGGGAGACTCCCGAAGACTTTCTTCGAAATGACTGAAAATATGGACTTAATAGACATTTGGAGAACAAGGAACCCTCTTGAAAGAGAGGGAACCTTTTTCTCCCAAGCAAAGATGACCTGGACCAGAATCGATCAAATATGGGTGACTAGTGGAATGGCTCCGAAGATCAAGAAGGTAGAAATCTGCCCGAAAACCTGTTCCGACCATAACGCCGTGAAGATGGAAATGAAAGTTACAACAACTGGTCAGTTTAGATGGAGAATGAATGACACCCTGTTTCGAGATAGAGAGTTCCACCTGAAGGCCCAAAAAACCTTAAAGGACTATTTTGAAATCAACCTAAAGGGCGATGTGGAAAAAAGAGTGATCTGGGATGCAAGTAAAGCTGTGATGCGAGGGTTTTTGATTCAACAAAATTCAATAAAGAAGAGAAAGCAGAATGAGAAAAAGGGAAAAATTTTGGAAAAGATAAAAGAAGGAGAGAAAAAATTAAGATCAAAACCAAAATCCCAGGAGATTTTGAGGGAGATTAAGCTTTATCAAACACAATATATGGAATTGATGAACCAAGAGATAGAATGGAAAATAAAGCAAATGAAACAAAAGACATTTGAATCGGCAGACAAATGTGGTAAACTTTTGGCATGGCAACTTAAGAAAAGACAGAAATTAAATACAGTTACAAGTCTAGAAGTGGATGGAAAGATTATATCTAAACCCAATGAGATAAGAAATTGTTTTGTGAGCTATTTCAAAAAACTTTATTCCCAAGGATTACAAAATGAAGAGGACATAGATAAATTCCTTAATAAATTTGGATTACAAAAAATCTCTCAGCAAAGCAGGGTGGATCTAAACCAGAGAGTAACAGAACAAGAGATAGAGGGTGCCATTCAGGACATGCAACTGGGCAAATCTCCAGGGCCAGACGGACTGACCTCCAGATATTATAAGTCTTTAAAGGAATGGTTGATACAACCGTTAAAGGACGTCTGTAATGAGATTTTAGAGGGAAAGAAGGCACCCGAATCGTGGAAAGAAGCATATATTTCACTCATACCAAAGACGGAGACTGAAAAGACTCAACTGAAGAACTACCGCCCAATTTCGTTACTCAATGTGGATTACAAAATTTTTGCAGACATTTTAGCAAAAAGATTTAAAAGAGTATTGATGGAGAAGATTCACAGAAACCAAGCAGGCTTTCTCCCAAAGAGACACCTCTCAGACAATGTTAGGAATATAATAGACATTTTGGAAAAGTTAGGGGTGAATATAAATACTAAAGCAGTTCTAATATTTGTGGACGCGGAGAAAGCCTTTGACAATATTTCGTGGAGTTTTATGAAAAAGAATCTTCATGGGATGGGGGTAGGACAAGGATTTGAGAATGGTGTGGGTGCAATATATTCTGAACAAAAAGCCAAGTTGATTGTAAATAATGTAATAACTGAGGAGCTTAAGATAGAAAAAGGAACACGACAGGGGTGCCCAATTTCCCCATTGCTTTTTATTTCGGTCCTGGAGGTGTTGCTGAACATGATTAGAGAGGACCAGCAAATCAAAGGTGTAAAGGTCGGAACTAAACATTATAAGTTAAGAGCGTTTGCAGATGACCTTGTATTGACTTTGCAAGAGCCAAACACTAGTACAAAAAGAGTGTTGGAAATAATCCAACAATTTGGACAGGTAGCTGGATTTAAATTGAATAAACAAAAAACTAAAGTCTTAGGGAAAAACCTAACAGATATGGAGAAGAATAAGTTTCAAGAAGAGACAGGTCTGATGGTGGTTAAGAAGGTGAAATATCTAGGGGTTAACTTAACATCTAAAAATCTGAATTTGTATAAGGATAATTATGAAAAATGCTGGTCAGAAATCAAAAAGGATCTAGAAATATGGTCAAATTTGAGATTGTCAATGTTAGGTCGAATTGCAGTGATTAAGATGAATGTATTGCCTAGAATGTTATTTTTATTTCAAACTTTGCAGATTATTGACAAGATGGACTGTTTCAAGAGGTGGCAGAAAGATATTGCGAAATTTGTCTGGCAGGGCAAAAAGCCCAGAATAAAATATAAAATATTAACAGATGCAAAAGAAAGAGGGGGATTTGCCCTGCCGGACTTAAAATTGTACTATGAAGCAGCAGCATTCTGCTGGCTGAAAGAGTGGATGCTCCTCGAGAATACAGATATCTTGGATTTAGAAGGTTTTAATAATGCATTTGGTTGGCATGCATATCTATGGTATGACAAAATTAAAGTGCATAGTGCCTTTAAAAATCACATTGTAAGGAAAGCGTTGTTTAACGTTTGGATGAGATATAAAGATCTGTTGGAAAACAAAACCCCTAGATGGTTATCACCCTTAGAGGCCAAGGCCCACAAGAAAGTCAATATGGAGGTCGGATGGCCAAAGTATTGTGAGATTTTAGAACAAGATGGAGACAAATTGAAATTGAGGAGCCATGAAAAACTAAAACCCAAAGTACAGGATTGGCTCCACTACTATCAAATAATGGAGGTTTTTAAACAAGACAGGAAAATTGGCTTCCAGGTGGAAAAATCAAAACTTGAGACAGAATTGTTAGAACCCAATATTAAGAATCTGTCAAGAATGTATAACTTGCTGCTGAAATGGAATACACAAGACGAAATAGTCAAATCAGCCATGATTAAGTGGGCGCAGGACATTGGTCATAATATTATGTCTGCTGACTGGGAAAGGTTGTGGAACACTGGTATTAAATTTACGGCATGTAGTGCTCTAAAGGAAAATCTGATGAAAATGGTTTATAGGTGGTACATGACCCCAGTTAAGCTAGCGAAAATTTACCATTTGCCTGATAACAAATGTTGGAAATGTAAGGAAACTGAAGGTACCTTTTATCATCTTTGGTGGACATGCCCGAAGATTAAGGCCTTCTGGGAGATGATATATAATGAAATGAAAAAGGTATTTAAATATACCTTTCTAAAGAAACCAGAGGCCTTCCTCTTGGGCATCGTCGGCCAATTGGTGCCAAAAAAGGATAGAACTTTTTTCATGTATGCAACAACAGCAGCAAGAATATTGATCGCAAAGTATTGGAAGACACAAGATCTACCCACCTTGGAAGAATGGCAGATGAAAGTGATTGACTACATGACATTGGCGGAAATGACGAGCAGAATTCGTGACCAGGGAAAGGAGACTGCGGAAGAAGACTGGAAGAAATTTAAGACTTATCTTAAGGACTATTATAAACTTGATGAAGCTTAGAATGTCGAGATCTTATGGAGAGAAAGGGTTGCAGTAATACAAGATTGGATTATGAAATGACTATGATGAATTAGGATAGGAAAAAACATTTATAAGTTGCTATAAGATTTGGACATGAGGATGCAGAAAGGGGAGGTATGGGGGAGTCTGAGGAAAAGAAGTTTATGAAAGAACATTAAGAAATTATATCTGTTTGTTTGTTTGTTTTGTGTATGTTTGTTTGTTTGTTATAAAAACTTATGTAAAATCAATAAAAATTTTATAAAAAAAAAAAAAAGATTTTTTAATCTTAGTTGCTTTTATCTCAAATTAAAGAATGATGAGATATGGGGTTTATTTTGAATAACTCAATGGCATGCAGAGTCCTTCAATGCAAAAATCTATCTGAGTTAGCCAAAGCTTTCATTTCATCAGTATAATTTGTCAACAGTGCCCAAGTGGGGAGGATTGAAACGCCAAGCAGTGGTTTCAGAAGCCACTGGCAACCATCCTGCCTATTATTTTCCTTGTCTCTGTCTCTCTGACACAGGCACACCATTCTGCCACATTTTTAAGCTGGTTGAATTACCCCTCGAGTTCAATATTTATTTCTAGCAAACAAAATAATGTAACAGCTTCAAAAGCAAAGGTTTGTTTGCTTTTTTGAAGAGTTGTTTGCTGTATTCATGAGAGTGAAAGTGCTCGGGGTGCTGTTATCCATCTTTGCCCTTTGAACCCCAGCTGTTTCTGTTTGCTGCTTTTGAGGCAGCCCCATAGACAGACAGTCCTGGCGCCGCCAACGCCTCTTGCCTGCCCCTCATGTTTGATCTGGGCTCCTGTTGTGAAGGACCAGGGCCAGCAAGTGGCAGCAAGGTGGGAGGGACCTCAGCCAGTGCCTTAACGCTGATCAGTCCTGCTGCTGGACTTGCATGCAAAACACCCTTATCTGCTGATGTAGCAAAACAGTGTCACCTGGAGTACCTGAGATTTTGCATCCTGGCTGAGAAAGCAATATTTGGGGTCTGGGTTTTCACCCCACAATTCTTTTACAAAGGGCCAACTAATCATAATTAGTTGGCTCTGTTGTAATGCATTGGCATTTTTGAGTAATGCAAGTTCAAAGTCATCAGGGGAGTTGCTCAAGTCCCTAAAATCGCCAATTGACCACTTAAGACTACTGATATCAGATTTGGAGTATATCTCACCACTGGGGGGTGGGGGGAGGAAACCAGTCCTTTTCTGGAAGTGACTAGCTTTTCCTGCTTTGAGATTCCCATATGACAACACTTCATATGCCTTATGCAAAGCTTAGAAAAGCTGGCTTTTCAAAGAAGAAATAAAACCATTTCCTTTTGCAACACCCTCTTATTGCCTATTCAGCTATGTATTTATCCATTAACTGGGATAGAAAAGAGGAGAATCTTTCTTTCTAAACAATTTGGACTGTATCATTTAGGGGGGAAATACCTTGTAAATTATATCTGTTTCTTCTACGGAACTGGTGAAAATCAATGTTTTCTGAACATTAGTAGGAGTAAAGTCCAATGACTGAAGTAAAGTAGATATTCTGTCACACTCAAGGCAAAGCTGCACCACCTAGAAGTCACATGTAGTTCAAATGTGTCAGGTTAAATTAAATCACTCTTTATAAAAGCCAAGTATTTCACTTCTGCTTCCCCTTTATGTTAGGGAATAAAAATACCCATGGCTTCTATCCAATGACGTTACCTAATGTAGGCCCACTGAAACTGATGGACCAAGATTAGTCATGCCCATGAATGTCAATAAGTCTACTCTGAGTAGGACTAGAACTGGCTACGACCTTCTATACGGAGATGCTGAATTAACCCTATTTAACATGAAGATGGGGTTCCACAATAGTTTGATTTATCCTTTTGTTTAATCAGCGCTTCTGGGATAGAAAATTCATGAAATTGTTCTGTGGAAAATTTATGAGCACCTCTCAATCTTACTTTCAAGTAACCAGCTCAAGAAACCGTACACACATAATAAGCATTCTTATCCTATTTTTGCACATCATAGCTAAACCAGCAGGTTTCATAGGAACCATTCGTGATGCTATTCTCAGAACTGAGGAAGTTACTCTTATTATAACCCTTAAAGTTTCCAGCTTCTTAACCAACAGGTCTGACCAACTGGATTTGTTCTGTACATAGCCAATCTCAACCTCCAAATTCCACTTAGTATTTTAAAAGCCACAGTGCTTATAATTTGTGCCTGCAAGAGTTAGTGAACCTGTGCAGAGCCTAGTCTTCAATCCAAAAGCAAATATATAAGAGAGCTATAAAGCTCCTAATATTTTACCTGTTGCACTTTGCCATATATGGCAGCTTCTTCCATGGATGTGATCACAACATACGGATCATTCATGAACTCTTTGGTTAAACATTCTATGTTTTTGCTCCAGTGCCTTCCGATAGCAACGATCTGCTGAGGTGCAGATTCTTTCTCTTCAACGTTCAAGGCTGTTTTGTAATATTCTAGAATACGAAATATCTATAAAACAGGAATTAACACCCATCATTATCTTTTCCATCTGTTAGAAGTAATACTAGGGCAGCTGTTTACCAGCTCCATCTGGTACGTAGGCTGAGACCCTATCTGCCTGCAGACTGTCTCGCCAGCGTGGTGCATGCTCTGGTTATCTCCCGCTTGGACTACTGCAATGCGCTCTACGTGGGGCTACCTTTGAAGGTGACCCGGAAACTACAACTAATCCAGAATAGGGCAGCTAGACTGGTGACTGGGAGCGGCCGCCGAGACCATATAACACCGGTCTTGAAAGACCTACATTGGCTCCCAGTACGTTTCCGAGCACAATTCAAAGTGTTGGTGCTGACCTTTAAAGCCCTAAACGGCCTCAGTCCAGTATATCTGAAGGAGCGTCTCTTCCCCCATCGTTCTGCCCGGACACTGAGATCCAGCTCTGAGGGCCTTCTGGCGGTTCCCTCACTGCGAGAGGCCAAGTTACAGGGAACCAGGCAGAGGGCCTTCTCGGTAGTGGCGCCCTCCCTGTGGAACGCCCTCCCATCAGATGTCAAAGCGATAAACAACTACCTGACATTCAGAAGACATCTGAAGGCAGCCCTGTTCAGGGAAGTTTTTAATATGTGACATTTTAGTGTATTTTTCATCTTTGTTGGAAGCCGCCCAGAGTGGCTGGGGAAACCCAGCCAGATGGGCGGGGTACAAATAATAAATTATTATTATTATTATTACTATGGGTAAACTACAGGCAGAATTGGTGATGGGAAGACAGTTAACTTACAGTACTAATCAACTAGCTGCTTTGGGTGGAACTAGGTCTTTGGTTCACAGGCAATCCCTCGTTCCGCACCAGGAAGAACTTTTTAGCAATGTATATTTGACATAAGCAGTACTGTATAGTCGACTATTTTGGGGGAAAGCACAATCTGTGCTAGGGGCAACTATGATTGTATCTTTTTTATAATATTCTTTGAGTTTACATTATTTTAGCACATTTATCTTACGTGCAAAAACCCACACTTACTTCTATGTTGGCTTCAGCAAACAACACATCAATTTCATCAAGCACAAGATGGCAGAGCCTGAGGAACAGTAAGCTGTGATATTCAAGCAACCTCAGAAGGGTATATGGGGTTGTTATAAGGACCTCACCTGTAAGGAAGTTGTCACATTATTTGGTTGAAATCTCAAAAAAAGCATAAAGTACCATCAAAAACTACTAGCCTGTATCCCAGTTACACCCACGCTAGCTAATAATTCATGACCCACAGACAACCCAAGGGAAAAAAGAACCTGTTCTCTTGTTTATGAAAGCTTTCCTCTTATGTTACCTAGAAGTGATTTGCAAGTGCAAATAGCTTAGTGCTGTAGCTTAGTGACAAAGTAGGTGTTTTGCTATCAAAAAGTTCCAGGTTCAAGAGCTGGCATCTCCAAGTGGGTTAAGAAGATTCCCATCAGACTCTGGAGAGCCACTGCTAGTAGGTGTAGACCAGGGGTAGGCAACCTAAGGCCCGTGGGCCACAAGCAGCCCACGGGGGTTGTTTAACCAGCCCAACTGAGCTGCCTGCTCGGCGAGTCCCTGCATGCTGCGCTAAACTGGCGTAGCATGGCGACTCGCTTCCACGGCACCGGAAATTGCTTCTGCACAAATGCAGACACCGGAAATCGCGAGCACGCAATCCGGCCCACGGAGGGATCTCTGCTGGAGTGAACTGGCCCAGGTGACGTAAACCTTGCTGACCCCTGGTGTAGACAATACTAACCTAGGTAGACCAATTCTGTATTAAAAAGCAGCTTCCTGTTTCTAGGGCTACAGACAATTGGAAAGTAATAACCCTCTAACTTGCTTTATCAACTGGAACAAAAATCTGCATAGCAAGGTACAAATTAAGAATGTGAAATCCAATTAGCTATGATGAATTCAGCTTCTCCCCTCCCCTCTTTTTTTACATAACACAAGTCAGATGCCTAGTATACATGTCCTGGTAAACTGCAGTTAATTGGTTGTTTTTATATGGATTTTATAGTTCGTGTGAATTGCCAATTTAAAGCAATATTTTTATTTTCGCTTTGTGGCACTGAAACTGTAAAGAATGATTTAGTCACACTTGTGATAGACCACTTTAATAAGTTAATGCTACTGTATGATTTTATACCATATTTGCATTTTATATTTTGTTATTCCCTTATGGTCCAGATAAATTTATTCAATCATATTTTCAACATTAATGATCATGTTATGCTTACATCCTCTTGGAATTCTTGTGCTCTGTATTTCTTCCTTATTTGTTCCCAGTAAGAGCAATATTGGGTGAATAGGCCTGGAACAATGGCTGTAAGTTTCCAGAAACTCAAACACCAGTTCTGCTTTCTTCTTTCCTGGGCACAGGATTAATGCAACTGGCTATGTACACACAAAACACATCAATTCATACTAAGAGCAGAAACATTTCCATGAATCAGAGGCTTATCAGTCAGAAAATCTCTTTAAAAAGAAAACCCACTGTTCAAAGTAATGCAAGCTAGCCAAGATTTTTAAAATCCATGAAGGGAGTGGAAAAAAAATCACACAGTGGTATAGACTCTAAACAGCCTTGTTTCTACAAAACTCCTCTCTCTCATTCAGGCCTGCTCTTTGCTGCATGCTTACTCAACCCTCCAAATGGCTTGCTGTGCATAACCCTCATGAAGTGTGCACATTGGTTATTAACTGAAACATGCAAGGGGATTCTATAAAGCAAGTTTCCTCAACCTCGGCCCTCCAAATGTTTTGAGACTACAATGCCCATCATCCCTGACCACTGGTCCTGCTAGCTAGGGATCATGGGAGTTGTAGGCAAAAACAAACAAACAAACCAAACATCTGGAGAGCCAAGTTTGAGGAAGCCTGCTATAAAGGATCAGCACACCAGCTCCAGACAAACCTTTTGCCATTGCTCTCATGGAAGCTCCCTACTCCAGTCAGTCATTCTCCAGCTTACGGAGGGAAATGAGAATAATGGCAGGACAAAGCTAATATGCTCATTCTCATTGCCCCCCCCCCCGTACATATTTAGTTAATGCCAAATATGCATGCCTGAAGAAGGCCTGTTTGGTTCTAGTTCCCCCTCCCTGCCAACCCCTAGAGGCATTTACACAAATAAAGCTTGATCCTTCTCTTTACTCTATGGCATCCCTTAGGAAGAATATGTTATCACAACTTTTAAAAAGTTAATCTCATGTTCTATTGCTTGCAGCTAACTTTGGATGAGCCGAGCCCATTCAAACATCTACTGCTCAGGGTCTTTAGATACAACTATCTAGGCAGGCAACTGGTTAGGCTTAGCCATTCAAATCAGAGGCTACAGCATTCCCACGTTCCCTATATTACCTGCATATCTAAGCGGCTTCTTAAGACATGGTTACAATGGACTTAACCATTTGGTTGGAGACTAAGATGATTGTTGCCACTCATAGTCCCATTCAGAAGTGATATGATGCACATTCAAATGCAGAGCCCACATCCAAAAAGCAACCACAGAAAGCACCACACATTCTGACTGCTCAATCCAAGCCGACACTGTTCCAAGACTTGGTTTCAACAAAGAAGGCATTTGGGCATGAACTGAAGATCCTACTTACACCACTCCGAGCTGGCAGTGATACATAGCAACTTCTTGACTGCAAAAACGTAATAATTGGCAGAAGATATAGAAGTGGATCATTTTCAGGAGAGATAATAACGGAATCACATCCGCGAGCTATTGGTGGCCACGAATAAGACTGTACATGATTAGGTCCTGGGAACTGATTCCTTAGAAGTTCCTACCAGGGGAAAAAATGCATCAAATGTATTTATATATTTGCTTAAAATAGAAGAATCGGTCTTAGGGAGATGATCAAATGAAGCTACACTATGTACATAGCCTCAGTTTTCCTGTTAACAAGGGAGCAATGTGAGTTGCTTCCTGCAGAATCCCCGTGGAGACCACCACCTGTGTAGGCACAGGTGACCCACTACAGGTGTATACTGATTCACTGGATGACAGCCTACATATTTTTGTACAGCATGTGGTTCAAACAGTCTGGGTTATTGAATATTCTGTATATGAGAAATCAATACAGTATTAAGGGGTGACAGGGGTTGGGGCAGCACCAGCTATGGTCAGGACCAAGTTTTAAGCAGACACAGTTATAACTATTTATACTCTTGGAAAACAATTCCCTGCCAAGCTAACAAATTCCACTGAAGCAAGCGGCACCTGAGTGCAAACGAGCACACAGTTGTAGCCTTAATTACCAATTAAATCTTTTTGAGTTGCTTATCAGATCTACTGCTAACAAATGGGTAAAAAGCCATAAGCAATGCAATTTCTGGGTATGAACTGCATCATATTTAAAATGTATTACTTCCACCAGCATAAGATGTATTAAAGTGGGGCGGGCAGAGTCATAGCTGTCAACTTTTCCCTTTTCTTGTGAGGAATCCTATTTGGAATATGGGAATTTCCCTTAAAAAAAGGAAAACGTTGACAGCTATGGGCAGAGTATCAACAGCTAGCTTGCTCTGCTTTGCAAAGCTTCATAGTTGTTGTTCAGAGATAGTAAGTTGCCATATCTATGGGATTAGGACATATTATTACAATGTTTCACTTTGAACCATTTCATCCTCATGGTCATCTTGTCAGGCTGCTTCGTGCAAGGTGCTTGCCCATAGCTATCTAGTGAGCTTCATGGTAAAGTAGCAATTTGAAACTCACAGGACAATCCTACAGGACAATCCCTATTCAAAAGCAAGCCCCATCATGTTCAATGGGACTTTCTTCCATTTAAGTGTGTAGGACTGCTGCCTCGGTCTTCCATGCCCTCTTCCAAAATTGACATTCAGCCTTGTGGTGACCTCAATGAATTACTGGGATTCTATTATGCAGAAGATGGCAATAGAAACAAGTGCTATTTTTAGAGCATGCTCAACTTCAAAAAATAATTTTGAGCTTTCAGTATTAGAGGAATTTAATCAAATACACAACCCTTGCTTTTATATATCATATAGTGAATATTACCTTTTTCAGAGTTGGAAACAGTGGTGCTGTTTCAAGAGATAAACACGGTTCCATATTTTTATTAAGGACAGCAGAGTGGAATGCACTGGTATTCATTTGTAGCTTCTAAAATTAAAGGTAACAAACACAAGTCTGCAACAGACAGGCTACAAGATGATTTGCATTAAAATGTTCTACCTCACTGCAAATGTTTCCATATTTTTGTTTCTTTAGGAAAAAGCACAAAACAATTTATGTCTTTTATGGGATCACTAAGATTTCATGAGTACCAGTGCTACAATTAGGATTCTGAAACATATTCAACCTTCAGCTATCAAATTCTAAGATAACCCCAAATTGCTTTCTATTTTCAAATAGTCCTCCAGTTCCAATCCGGAAAGCACATTAGTGGACAGTTTTGAGATCATCCAGAAATTTGTTAAATAGGGTGTGTGTGTGTGTGTAGCAATTTCTGAAGTGGTAGGTACACTATGTATCAATTCAAAAAACTAGGTAAACAAACCAAAATTCTGAAAGCTCATTTATATATTCAAATGGCACTAACAGTCCAAAAGTGTTTATGATCTGCCAAAAGCAACAGTCAATTGAAATACCTCGGTCTCATCTTGTCCATCAACAGCTTTCAAAGGATTTAAAAATTGTAGAAGCCTGAAAATATACAAGTTCGCTTTTTTTAAAAAAAGTTTGTCACCACATGTCAACTTAAAATCCTTTATTTATTACACTTTTATTCAGCCCTTCTCCCAAAGAACTCAGGATGGCATATATAGTTATTTCTTTATTTTATTCTCATAGCAACCCTGTGAGCTGAACATAGTCTGCTGGATCAGGACAATGGCCCATTTTGTCCAGCATCCTGTTCTCACAGTCGCCAACCAAATGCCTGTATGAAATCAAGGAACCAAAAATGAGCACAAGAGCACTCTCCTCTCCTGCTATTTCCAGCAACTGGTATTTGGAAGCATTACTGCCTCCAACTGAGGACAAAGAGCAAAGGCATCATAGCTGGCTGAGAGGTGATTACCTTGGCCAATCAGTCAGTAAGCTTTATGGCTGAGCAAGGATTTGCCTCTGGGCCGCTCCAATCTATGTTTAGCATAAGGAATAGACCACTAGGCTAGTATCAAATAATAATGCTTGTTTTGAATTGATAAACTAAGCATCTTGAACAAATATATGCTTAGCAATTAAAAACACCCATCAGATACCAAGTCAGTTCACCCAAAACATTTACTGCATAGTTTGCACCTTATATAAAACATCCTCACTGAAGACACGCTATCTGCTGATTGTCTCAGTGCTTAGTTACATCAGCTCTATGGGAGGGTCAGGGCTGCTAGAAAGCACAAATTTTGACTGACTACTACCACCAGCAAGAATATGAAGAAATTTATTCAACCAAGTTGTACTCAGATCAAACTCACTGAAATTAATTAGTACAACTAACTTTAGTCCCTGTCTTTCAGTAGTAGAATTTAGTTAGTGACAACCCAGTTAAATCTGGCTCTAAGTAATGAGCCATATACAAGAGTGAAAGTTATAAACATTGCAGACATTGTAGGAGATCCACTTCTTCTTGCCTGACCTATTAATATAACAAAATATTCATGTTTCAACTCAGCATCTGATGAAGGAGGTTGCTGCCTATGAGCGCTTATGCCATTTTATAATAAAACACCTTTAAAAACTCAGTCTCAAGGTAGCATTTCCATTTATGTAGTATTTGTATAACTTCAAAAGGAAGATAAAAGAAAACTTACTTCACACCAATATTTTTCTCATAAAGATCTTTCTCCATTTCTTGTGTTTTAGTAGTTTCCTTACATAAGGTGCTAAAATGAAACACACAATCATTTGACAAAACTTTACTCATGCCTGTAGAAATACTGGCTGCATGTGGAATATATGTGAGCTGGGGATTTTGTGGGGTGGGGGGCGCACATGGGGGGGGGTCCTTACATGACAGCCTTTGTGCCAGCTGACAATGTCCCTAACCCACATGTGACTGGAAATACCTCCTGCTCACACACAGGACTGCGTGGATCCCAGCCACAGTGGGAATGATGAAAAGCACAAAAAAGCAAGATATATTGGAAGCGAACTAATTATCAACCAGGAATATATTACTTATGGCAACTGAATAAAGAATTTAATAATGACTTTATCTTATCTTCACAAATATGCCAACATTTAAACAGATTAATTGTGCTCTAAAATTGCCAATCAGCAAGTTTATTTTTATTTTACATATAGGTTCAGCCCCTTGCCCATGTAAGGAAATACGAATAGAAGATTTAGAGGTGAAAACGAACCTGTCTGTTTGTATATCCGCCTGCAAGGAAACAGTTATGCCTTGTTTTAAAGGAGGAACCGGCACCATTACAGCCTAAGTAAGCAGACAAAAACATCCCAGGGTTATGTTAATTATGACCTAGGAAACAGGGCACCTCTGTGCTTCTGGCTGGAGCTACTTCACTATGAGACTACAATGGAGAGTAAGGCACATTGCACTGCTTTGGAACACAGTAAAATGCAGCCTTTCTCACCCACAACACAAAACACATCTACAAGCGATTGTATCAAGCTACTCTTCCGTCCCTCTATTGCAGCATCAGTAGCAATATCTCAAAGCCATGTGCAGTAGTGGAGCTTCATGCTCCGGCACCGGGGGGGGGGGGAGGCGCGGAGAGCAGGCGGGGGCGAGGCTGGTGCGCATCTCGGGGGCGTGGCGCATAGCCGCGATGGCACCCCACCAGGATTGCGCTGCCGGGGGCGGTGCACTCCCCCTGAACTCCTCTTCCTCTGCCACTGGCCATGTGGCTCAGCTGTGAAGTTGATTTGCAACTAACCTTCACCATCCTATCTATACACACACAATTTGTCAAAGAAGAGAGCACTGAATACTTGGTGTGACTGCTCATTCTTGGATTAGTGTTTGGAGAACTCCAAGGCAACTATGGGTTAAGGCCCCCCACTGGAGGTAGACAGGTCATATGACCAAGAATACTTAAAAGGTATTCCTCCAGCTCCACCCGCTTTTCTGAGCTTCTGATTTGTTGGTCACCAGTTATGAATGAGGTGACTAAGAACAGAGTAGCAAGACTACGGCTGGGTTCACACAAAACATTAAGCCATGATTAATGTAAGCCAAGGTTTATAAATCAACAACAAACCATGGCTTGTAAGTATGGTTTGTCCACAGTTCAGGACAATGGCACGAGTAGAATGAAGGCCTTAACTCTTTGCCCCTGACTGCCCCCAGCCTAATTACAATCAGACACCTCCCCAAGAGAGAAAACAAATACAGAAGCATTTGGGAATTGGTGGGGCATGTTGAAAGCTGAACCACTTACCAACAGTCATGTCACAAGCACTGTGTAAGAGGGGCTAACAGCAGTAACGCATACAGGTGAATCTGTACACATATACTTCAAGCAATGCTCAAAGCACCGCACTGAGCCAGTTCCAACTTTCCCCAAGTATTATTTGAATAGTAAACAACATATTTAATTTTAATTAAATAATAAATAGCTCATGTTTGCTGCCCTTTTCAGGCAAGCCACTTTTCTCTGCCCAGTCATAATACTGGGTCTTAGATTATTTTAAGGATTTTACAAATCTTCAATTTCAATCCCTTGTGAAAAATGCTACAATCACTCACTGGCTCTGTTTCTTCACTGGCTAAATCAGTTTCCGGCAAATTATTGCAAGTTGTTTTTTTAACATCATCAGAAGCAGAAGCACCTAAAAGAATTAAAATGCAGTATGTTTCATTATTTGCTTAAAGTGTAATAATGCCAATTTGAGACATTATCACATCAAGCTTGTGTTTTCTCTTCTATGTAAGTTTCTTTTACTTAGTATTTTCTTGGTTTTGTTAAAAAGTGCAAACATAATGAAAGAAACCAAATAAAAATATAAACTATAAAGTGTTACAGCCTGGAAGGACAAAAGTACAAAGATACAGTGCAGCTCCAAAGGGATAATAAAGTATTGACTTATACAAAATTCCTTTTAAAAATAAAAGTATTCTCCACCTGTAGCATTCCATCATTATTGAGGAAAATGGTTCTCTGAAGTCTTAGATGTGCCAGACATTTCCATATACTGGTGACACATATAAGAAATAAAACTATGACATACAGAAAAAAATAAAAATAAATCATTTGAGCAGTTCCTTTAGCTATTTTTGTTTATGAGATATTTTTTCAAGAAGGGCAGTATGCCAAACCCTGGAGTACCGGCAATCCAACTTATTAAGATGGAAGATCTTCCAGATTTGGGAATTTATGTAAGTTCTTCACTTTTCAAATCTCATTTGTTTCCATACAGAGTTTCAAAAGGTAGAAGGATGGAGTAACTGTTTGTGTGGTTATCAAAGAGATCTCAACAAACACTTTTTGAAAAATTCAGCCACCTTAGAGCAGTCACCTGGTATGCTTAAGTGAACATTAATCACCTTGAAGCTTTCATTGGTTGAGGAGTATGATTAGGTTTCCTCTCTTTTAGGTTCTTTTGTCAGTAACAGTCTGTGGAGCACAGCAGGATGGTGCTGCTTACCAACTTCAGGGTCATTGCCAGTTACTGAGGGACAGGGGCAAGCTGAGGTTGGTGTCACATAGGAGCATCTGACTGGCTCTGCTGCTACACCTGCACTGACTGCCATGCTGTGCTGCCCCTCCTCTGATAAATGACAGCAGTTCCAGTACTGAGAAGCCAGGTGAACAGCAAAGGCCCACCCCATGGATCTGTACTATGCCAGTATGTGTGCAGAGTGGGTTGAGGGAACAAGTGGGGTAGGAGCTGTAGAAGAAAAGCAGCAAGGAGAAGAACAGCTGAGCACCCTTGCCACTACCCTCCATCCTGTCTATTCATTTGGGAAGCAGATCTGTCATACTCACAAGTTTCAAAAGCCTTTGTTTCCTTGGCTTGCAACAACATTGGCCACAGAACAAGTGCAGGATTGATCTCCTCTGAAAGAGGCTCAAGGCTTAATGGTGTTTCTCTCTTCTGGTCTTCCACAGCACTAATTGTTGTACTCTTCGGTGCCTCATAGAAAGCAAATTTTTTGGCAAGAAGATCGTCATTCACACATATCTATGAAGAAAACAGATTTCATGCATGTGATGGTTTAGCATAAAGGGGGCACATTTTTACTAATGGCAAAGATAAAAATTACTAACATAATTTGGGAGGTACCTGAAATAGTTTTATAAGGCAGCTACTATCACCTAAAGTAGCTTGCCATGTGCACAAAGAATCTTCCCATCAGCTGCGGCATAAGGGCAAAGCATGTAATTCTATTAATTCAGAGGGGAGCAGCCTTTTTCACCCAAAGACTGGATCCAGAACTGACCCACCTACTGCAGGTCTGCCTCTAGACTACCTGCCAATGCTTGTAGGGTTTTTGCCTGTGTCCTATCATCCTTGCTTACTTTGGGCCCTCAGAGGCTTTGGGCAGGAGCCTCTTCTATCAAAAAAGCAAGTCATCACCCTATACAACCCCTGCTATCATTTTAAAGGATCTACTTTTTAAAACATATACAAAGAGGTGCATACAAGAAGGGAAGCTGAGTGGCAGAATGTTACTCCCCATTAGTAGAGAGGGACAGATGCTGCCACTCACCCTGGCAAACTGGATGTCTGTTTCAAAATACTATACATGAACAGAATTGTAAAGGTGACTGGCTTACCTTTTCTTCCTTTATTGTGACATAGAGATCAACATCAAAACTGTCTTCTTCAACAGCACATAACTTGGCCTCCACCTTGGTGGTTGCTAGAAATAAAAATAAATGGAGCATTAATTAGGTCTTCTAATTTCTACATTTCCCCACAGTAGGTCTTTCTTGATTAAGCCAAATGGATGAAATATCAGAGGGGAGGCAACAACAACTGATTTTCTACATTCTTGCCAAAGAATCAAAAGTTATAAGCAGCCCCTTGATTGGAGTAAGGTAATGCAATAAGCAAACGTTTTGGGAAGCCATTAACAGATAGTTAACTCGTTAGAAATGATTCTCAAAATATTTGATCAGTTTTACTCCAGTGAAGCTAGAAATAGATACATTTTATTTCTGTGCATATGTAAGTCGAGTTGCTAGACATTTGCAAGCAAGATAAAACTTTAAAATCCTATGGTGTGTGTGTAATTACAATGTGGTTGAATTCTACAAAAGTTTATTACCATTCAGCATTAAAGGATCTCCCTGTTGTGACACCAGAATAATGACAGGGGGGTTATGACAATTCTGCCTGGCCAGTGGGCTTTGAACCTGTTCAACAATTAATTTGTGAACTGCCAAGTTTCAGCAAGTAGGTATCATTTTTAATATGTTTTTTACACAGGTTGGGTGGCCATCTGTCATGGATGCTTTAGCTGAGATTCCTGCATTGCAGGGGGTTGAATGAGATGACCCTTGGGTCCCTTCCAACTCTACAATTCTATGAATTACCAATAATGCCACTTTTCTGTTATTCTGATTTGTACCAAACATTAAGTACACTAATATTCTTTACTTCAGACACAGTTATCTAAGGAAGACATTGCCTTACACTGTACTGAGTCAATTTGTTGGCTCATCCAACTCCTTCTCCAGTGACTGGTACACTGGTGGCTCTCCAGGGTTTCAGACAGGCATTTCCCTTAGATATTAGAAACTGAACATGGAACCATCTGCAGATAGCCAGCTGTTCTGCAACTCAGCTATAGTCTCCAAACCCAGCCTTTCGGTGGATTTTTTAAAAAAACCTCAACATTTTAACAGATTAGCCCATACATTTGGAATTATATAATATGCTATTCCTTATGTTTTCTTACCATTCAGGAGATTTTGGAAGTAGTGGATAGCTGCTATATCCCAGCGGTTAGCAGGGCTACAAAAAAAGCACACATGACTACTTTACTGTGGCACTATTATAAGCATATAAAGACGTATTATACATTTGTGAAGTACTCTTTCACTTCAAAATGTTTCTCAGAGAATGAAACAAACTGGATAGATATGAAGTCTGCCTCAGTGACATTTATACCAAGAAATATGGGGCCCTAGTAAATATAAAATAGGGAAATTTCACAGGCTCTCCTTGTAGCTACATGGAATGTCACCCAAATTGTTGTTGTTTAGTCGTTTAGTCGTGTCCGACTCTTCGTGACCCCATGGACCAGAGCATGCCAGGCACTCCTGTCTTCCACTGCCTCCCGCAGTTTAGTCAAACTCATGCTGGTAGCTTCGAGAACACTATCCAATCATCTCGTCCTCTGTCGCCCCCTTCTCCTTCTGCCCTCCATCTTTCCCAGCATCAGGGTCTTTTCCAGGGAGTCTTCTCTTCTCATGAAGTGGCCAAAGTATTGGAGCCTCAGCTTCACGATCTGTCCTTCCAGTGAGCACTCAGGGCTGATTTCCTTAAGAACAGATAGGTTTGATCTTCTTGCAGTCCATGGGACTCTCAAGAGTCTCCTCCAGCACCATAATTCAAAAGCATCAATTTGGCGATCAGCCTTCTTTATGGTCCAGCTCTCACTTCCATACATCACTACTGGGAAAACCATAGCTTTAACTATACGGACCTTTGTTGGCAAGGTGATGTCTCTCCCAAATTACAAGTCCTAATACTTGTCCTACAGAAACCCAAAATAATATAGAACGCTTTTACATAATACCTTGCAAAATGTACTTACACTATCTTGGCCTTGTCATTATAGTAGTTGACACGCAGTGTGGCCGGTTTTGTACCATACAGTCTAAATTTTATTGCTCTGTAGGGTAATCTCATAAATGATTCCAAGGCAACACAAATCCTGAAAACAGAAATTTCAGAAAAATAAACCCTTTAACATAAATTAATACTTTATAAGCCAGGGGTAGCTAATGTTGTGCCCTCTGGATGTTCAGAACTACAATTTCTACCAGCCAGAGCCAGCATGGCCCAACTGTCAGGAATAATGCAACTTGTATTCCAAAATGTCACAAAGGCACCACAGTGGCCACTCTAATTATAATCAAAGCATAAATTGTAAATAACAGAGTGTTGTTTGTTGTCCTTGATAGACGGACAATGTAGTCTGTCTGCTGTTACAGTAAGCCCGGAACTTACTCAGGGGCTACCTTCCAGGGATTGCACTTAAAGCCAAAATCGCATATAGTCAAAACCCATTGGGTTCAGTGGCAAGTAGGATTGCCAAAGTCATTTTTCCTGGAACTCTGCCCCTTTTTATTTTTATTTTGTTGTGCGCTTAAAGCTGAATGTGCAAAAGTTAAATGTGCCTACGTTGGGAGCTTACTGGGTGAAGTGAATGTGAAGAAAGATTAAGACAAACTTGCCCCGGACCAGCCAGCAAGTTAAAGGTTAAGATTAAATTTGAATGTAGGAGTTTACAACTCCATACACTTGGTCTATCAGAAGGATCACACAAACTCAGTGGGCTTGTGTGATAGAACACAACATTAACCTTCTGATCGTACCTTCCAGGTTCCAGAGGGCTTGCTAGTCCCAGGTTACAGTACTCTCATTGTGTATAACCTTTGCCTTTAGTATAATTAAAGCATACCGGTCTGTTTTCACAGGAACACTCTTGGCATAATCCACAAGGAAACACTCAGCAAGGTAATAATCTGTACATGATATGATTGATTTAACAACAGCTCTGCACCAGGATTTCATTTCCTGACAATAAACAGCACAAACCTGAAAAAGAAACATCCATTCTCATTTGACACAAACTCTACATGAGATTAGCAGACAATTGATGGAATATAAGGCAAACCAATGGGACGCGGGTGGCGCTGTGGGTAAAACCTCAGCACCTAGGACTTGCCGATCGCATGGTCGGCGGTTCGAATCCCCGCAGCGGGGTGCGCTCCCGTTGCTCGGTCCCAGCGCCTGCCAACCTAGCAGTTCGAAAGCACCCCCAGGTGCAAGTAGATAAATAGGGACCGCTTACTAGCGGGAAGGTAAACGGCATTTCCGTGTGCTGCGCTGGCTCGCCAGAGCAGCTTCGTCATGCTGGCCACGTGACCCGGAAGTGTCTGAGGACAGTGCTGGCTCCCGGCCTCTAGAGTGAGATGAGTGCACAACCCTAGAGTCTGTCAAGACTGGCCCGTACGGGAAGGGGTACCTTTACCTTTACCTTTTAAGGCAAACCAATAGGAAAAAACTACCTGTACCAGTAATGTGCTATATATTTCATGCTTTATATTTCATACAGTGCCCAAAAGGTGGCAGAAATATGACAATTTATCTAGAAAAACTTCCAAAAGTAGCTAAACCCAAATATAAAATGTACTGTATAATATTATAAGCAGAGGCTGGATGATCATTTTAGCTGAGTCCTGCAGTGTTGTTAAAGTCATCCAGTGCTTTCACAAAAGGTTGTATCCAATGAGGTTCACTCATAATAGAACTACTGAAATTAATGAACCAAAGTAAGTCATGTTCATGACATTCAATGGGTCTCCTCTGAGTAGGACTAGCATTGAAAGTAGAATTAATATCCCAACACTAGCCTCCCTTTCCCCCTCTTCAATTTCATATCCACTAAAGCAAATAAAGTACATAAAATTACCTGGCCTTTTTCCAATACAGATGGCTTGATATCATCCACATATCTGTGGAATTTATTATAGAACAGATTCATTTCAGATTGAAGTTTTTTATATTCCATTTCGTTTTCTACAATACTTCCACCTCCTTTTATGTAGCCCCAAAAGCACCATGGATTTTCAATCTAATGAATAAGTAAGCCATAGTTAGAGTCCTATGAAAACATTGCAAGGTTTATGCTCAGAAATGAACATTCATATGCTAAAACTTGCCAAAAAGCCACAATACCTTCAATATAAACACTTCAAACATTTTCTTTCTTCAATGACTTTTTCAACCACGCTTTATCTATACCTCTGAAAAATACAACAAAGGAACAAGCATTTAAACTGCTTTTACAAAATGACATTCCTTTAAAAGTAACTTTCAATCTGATAAAACCAGGTCACAGTCCAGGTGCTTTTCTTCCTTTTAGAAATGCAGTGGCCCCAAAACTAATACCGTATAGCTCCAGCTCCCCTAGAAGTGGAGCCTAGGTGTGCAATCAGTTGAACCGATTGACCGACAAGCAAGCAAATAAGCAAGCAAACAAACAAAAAGGGCAGTACAGGCTTCTCTTTGCCAGCTTTCTCTGGAGCAAGGAATACAGGCAGCTTAATCTACTTTATACAGTTATTATAAGCATAAAACATGTTGAAGATCACCCCGGTCCACTGCCCTGCTTTCCCTGGAGAAAGGGAAAGGAAGCAAAAATATATACTACTGCTTTAATGATATTGATGGCCTGTCTACTTACTAAGCAAAGTTCTCAAGGTGGCCAATGTTTAAAATAAAATTAGACAATAGTAAAGTAGTTACTAGGATGGGGCAAAGGCGTATTTGAGATTTCCTGCAGTTGTTAGATGTTCTGAATGCAACAAGGAAATGTAATGAACAGGTACTGAAGATTGTGTTTGATGGACGAACAGTCTGAGCTGGTAGAAGTCAGCTTCTTTACGACTTAAGACAGTATTCTTCAACTGTGTCTGATTTGGGACCTGCCTTCAGTCCAAACATGCATCTGGGGCCCCCACTCTATAGAGGCAACCCCCCTTTTACACAGGGGTTATGTAACATTACAAAGCACTGCACACATCTGTGAAATCACATATATTTGAAAAACTATCGAAAAAGCCTGCTAACACCCCAATGAGGACTTCCTAATATTATTATAGAGGGATAACGTGAAGCAGACTAGTTGATAAATTAAACCTCCCCCCCCCCCAGCAACCATCTTAAACAATAAAAAAAAAAAAGGGCAGTAGGACTGGAAACTGCCCATAGAACATATGGCTGTTTTAGGTCACAGTCCTCAAAATAAATCACTGAATGTAAATTTTACTGAGATTAGGAGAATAGCCTTGCACATATAACGGCTCTGGGTACAGGCTGCCCATTCACACCATCACAGCTCTTTTGGGGTGGGGTATAAATAATGACATGCTTCTTTGTTGTTGCAAGCTGC
Organism: Podarcis liolepis; assembly: GCF_965112155.1. Lineage (NCBI taxonomy): Eukaryota > Metazoa > Chordata > Lepidosauria > Squamata > Lacertidae > Podarcis > Podarcis liolepis. Next base: position 31,746,740 of record NC_139561.1, read on the forward strand.
TTTCAGTCACATTTGTGAAGGAAGCAACTAGTAACAATTTGCAATCATGGGAATAAGGCAGGTCCTTCAAAAAAAAGAAAAGAAAAGCCCCTCAGGTGTAAAAAGCCAGGCTAAATAATAATAAAGCATGGTGGTGGCAAGCAGTTAGGCTAAATCAATGATGGCCAAACTTGGCCCTCCAGCTGTTTTGGGACTACAATTCCCATCATCCATGACCACTGGTCCTGCTAGCTAGGGATGATGGGAGTTGTAGTCCCAAAACAGCCATCACTGGGCTAAATAATAATAATAATAATAAAGGCGGAGAAGTCACGCTAAATTAGGGTGTCAAGGAAGGGGGGAGGAGGAAGGTGGCCACCTGCGATGGTTCTAAACTGATCACGTGGCCTTGCTACCTGTATCCGTATATTAAAATATACGTAACCGCCACCCGACGCGCGGGGGGGGGGGGTAGCTGCCCCCACCTCTGAGGAAGAGAAGTCCGCTCAGCTGGGCCGGCCAATAGCTCGTCCCGCGGCTGCTTTATCACCGCTCGCACCTCCCCGCGCCCTCAAATGCAAACCTCGGGCCCCGCTCCTCAACTCACCTCGTCTCACCGCGCCCCTACTCCGTCTCCTCCCCGCGGCGGTTAACTTACGTTTTCCTTTCCGCGTGCTCCAGAACTGAAGCGGCTGTTTAACCGCCGCGCGCGCGCATGCTCAGTACCGCTCCCAGCTTCTCAGCGGCGGAGCACGTGTCAGCGGCGGGCGGCCGGTTTTGTTTTTGTCGCGGTTTTTTAAAAAAAACCCAAACCCTTAATTTTTTGTGTGAACATTTAACATTAAAAAAAAAATGTTTATTTGGTTTTCAGGTCAGAGTTTTACAATCACATATCCAACATCCAACATAAAATACATCTCCATTATGTCCAAAATTTACCATTAAACTGCAAGTGCTATTCCAGTCCTGCTAACAGTTTTAACTGTTTACAATGATTTTTAAGATAAATTATAAATTTTCCTCATTCCTTATGAAAATTTTTGGTCTTCTTGATTTCTGATTCTTCCGTCATTTTTGCCAATTTGGCATAATCCATCAACTTAATCTGCCATTCTTCTCTAGTAGGGGCTTTATCTTCTTTCCATCTCAACAATTAACATTTTTAAAACAAACTAATCAAGCGGAGAAAGGGTGCGTGTGTATGTCTGTGTGTACACGAACACATCATTTTTGTCCAATTGGTGGTTTTTTTTTAAAAAAAACCTGTTAAGACTGTAAATCGAGGGGAAAATGAATGTGTGTGTATGTCTATTTATATACAGACATCCACATGCACACACTACCTGCGCAGTCGCATCTTACGTTCTGTTCAGGATGCGAACGGGGCTCCGGAATGGATCCCGTTCGCATCCCGAGGTACCACTGTATTTAAAAGGGATTCCATCCCTCTTATAATGAAGGAGTTGTTTGGTAACAAGCAACTCCTTCATTATAAGAAGGATGGAATCGGCCATCCCTGCTAACAATACTCTGTAGCCTTATCAGGTACACTTCCCAGAATTCTTTGCAGGAAATAATGGCTGGTCAAAATGCTTTAAATGTATGTATGGTACTGTACTAATGTGGCCATCTTCTCTGAGTTATTCTCCAGCATCAGGCATGTCCACTTTTGCTCAGCCTGCACAACCTCCAGGCTGCACGGTGGAGAAACAAAATATACTTTAAGGTTTTGCCTCCCTCTTGCCTCCCCACTTAGAGCCTGTTAAGAGAGGTACTGTATAAGCGAGGGAACAACTTGCACTGCCACCAAATAAACTTAATGCAGATCCTCTTCAATCATACATTTAAGGTGCACTTAGTGCACATCTAAAGCACGTGACTCCCCACAAAATAAAATAAAATTGGGGGGGGGATGTAGTTTGCTAATGGTGTCGAGATGTTTGGAGACCCCTGTCCCCACACAAAGCAGCTCTCTGCCTTTCTTGGGGGGCAAGTCCTAAGTTACAAGGAGTTGATCTGACCATGGGTGTAGCCAAGGGCAGCAGGGGGGCAACTGCCCTCCTTAATCAATCAAAATCAATACAAATCTGAAGTTCTGCCCCCCCCCAAAAAAAATCCTGGCTACGCCCCTGGATCTGACTATACACAAATATGACTTTATGTACTATTTCTGGAATGTAACTCCCATGCATGTCGTGAGTCAGCTGTATAGAGATCTGAGAGTTTGGGGGTTTTTTTAGAAGACATTCTGAGAGCAAGAGCTGGCTGGACACAGACTGATATTATTTGTGATAACTGGTCTTGACAACAGATGTGAAATATTTAAACCAAACCTGAAATACGGCTAATATAATAGCATTCTAAGAGATACTGCATAGTCAGAGGGTTCAGTTAAGCCTAATTAATATTTATGTGTGATTGGTAAATAGTTTCTCTAAAAACAAAACTATATACACAGTGATGCATTGGAACATTAAATATAGATGGTTCAATAAATCTTCTGTGCACATTCTAAAACCTTTTGTACAACAGAGACAAAGCAAGGCAATTTGTGTAAAACTGCTTTGGTTGCAGTTTGTTATCTTTTGCTTAGCTATTCCAACACCCAAAACGTAAAACTAAAGAGACAGACATTTCTTTTGGTCTGTGTTACTTCCTCCCCTTACGTTACATCAAGTCTCAGTTTCTTAATTCCAGCTGGAAGATGGGATGGAGGAAACCCAAATCCCCTTGTAACCAGCACACATGGAGAACACTTTTTCAATAGTTTTCTATTCATTCCTCAAACTAGTTAGGAGCCAGACACAGCTCAAAAGCTCCAGTTTGGACACATGTGAAATGTAATAGGAGGGCTTTAATTTCAACTTTCAACTTTATGTTTCTGAAAATAAGAAAGCTCCTGACACACACAAACTATTAATAGGGCCTCTTCTTAATTTTAAAGAAAACAAGATGTGTAATGGCTCAGTATATCTTAGCAATGATGAAAACAGCCAAAGCAATGTTGCTAAAAATAAATATTTATTTTTAAAACAAATTCTAAAAATAAATTACAATTTGGCGTTTTAAATGCTAATTTAAATGCACATCAGTTGACATTCTGAAATATAAAAACTGAAAACCCAACCATATAATGGAATTAATTATATTGCTGTTAGACAGCACTAGCAACTTAGTGTGTCTAGAAAAGTGCCTTCCAAAAGCAGAGCTTCTGAATATTTAAAAAATAATCATTATTGATTGAATTTACAGAACTTATGCTCATGTAAAGCTGAAATCCTAAACTGCCATTTTGAATCCCAGCTAATTAGGGAGCATCACTTTTGAGTAAACATCCATAGTATCTCCACATTTTAATGAGAAAAGCAGAATAGTTCAAGATACTGAATTATATTGATAAAGGACCAGTTTATCCCAATACTTACAAATGGTCTTTGGTAACTATTGCTCCACTGCCTCTTCAGTGCCTTAAATCCATAATATGTAGATTAAGGTCAAGTTCTTAGCAGACAGATGTCCACCCCAGAATTGGCACATTTGCACAAAATTTTAGCCAGAGAAATAATTACTGTGGTACACAAACGAAAGCCTAAATCATTCACACAAGGCTTGATGTAGATAAAGTGGCACAAGAATGTATTAATTCCAGCTACGTTTGAAATACATGTTGCTTAGCAAGATGTGACGCCCCCAGGGCAGCTTATTCAGGAACTGCCATTGCGTTGGTAGATATAAAAATATGTAAACTATTTTTAAAGTATTATAATTTACTATTGCAATCTGCATTTTCCCCCCTTTTAAAGTCCATTGTTATTGGATTGATGTGTTTATATTTGGGCTGGATATTCACATAGATATTAACATGATTATGGTCTTGTGTCACTATCCGGTGAAGTCTACTGGCGCCTTTCATCACATCTTCAATCTTTTTATCTGTCATCAACATTGGTTTTCTTTCTCCTGTAAAATCGGGATCTTCTGGATATAGCTCATCACCTAAAAAATATAATGTATAACTTAAATTTGTATGTAATATTCAGTATTTCAGTGAACTTCATTTTAGGTACTTCTAGAGATTTTAAGCTATTTTGCTGTTGGATGGCTTGATAAGATTCAAAACTGGTTTTGTGACAGTATTTTTCATAAAGGTTCTCTTGGCATACAAGAATGCAAGTAATCAAGTATTCCAATGAACTAATAAAGTGGGTCTTGTTCTATCTGTGCCAAGGAATATACTGTATTATGAACAATGAATTTATAGGGAAACAAGAGCTTTAAGGCCTAGCCTGCACATACAAATATGCTCAGTTCAGACATAATACTATACTGAGAGTTACAATTACAAGGATAAGTAGCCTTGGGCTATTCTATCCTCTCTATGGATGAAGAAAAGAAATTTAGTGCTTCTGGCCATGGTTTTGAAGAAAACATTTTCCTATTATGTCCCAAAATGGGAAATTATGTTTATTATAAGTACAGTTAGTTCAAATAAACCAAAATCCTGGTTTGCCTGAATTGCAGTTAGAATAGAGCAGTTGCACAGTTCTGCATGACTAAGAAGTACCGGTATATGAAAAAGGGACTTTGATAGAGTATCTGCAGAACACAGGGTTACATGCATGGTCACAACACTGCTGAACCAAAAACAGAAAACTGACAATGTTATTTGTTTTTGGGTTTGCCAGCTATAAACTGGAGAGGAATAATATACATTTATATTCCCCAGTAAAGCAAAGAGGCAGTTCTGGGTTTTCCTGATACTCCACCTCATCCAGTCTTTTTGTTTACCTGCTTATCTTGTTGGCATGATCTAAATACACATGAGGCATCCACTTTACTGAAGCTAAGCACCTCTGGATCTGATTAGTGCCTAAATCAGGGGTCGGCAACATTTTTTGAGGCCGGTCCGGTCCACTCCCTGCTAGACTTCTTGGTGAGCTGGAACGTGCACACCTGTGTGTGTGCTCAAGCTATTTCTGGCGCACTTCCAGGACGGAGGAGCGCCTGTGCGCATGCACACACACTATTTCTGGCACTCTCCCGACTCGGAAGTCAGTCCCCGCAGCGAGAAAAAAAATGGCACCGTGAGAAAATAGCACGGAATCCCCATGCCAATCTACGTAACGGCGTGGGCCAGTTCCAGGAAGCTCATGGGCTGGAACTGGCCCATGGGCCTTAGGTTGCCGACCTCTGGCGTAGATAGAAGACTGCCTGGGAACTCTGTCTACATTGCCATGAGTTCCACCATGGAAGACAGGCCAGATATAAATATTAAAAATCTGGAACTCAACTATTATAGCTCTGGGAAGAAGCAGGGTTCAAGGTTGAATCCCCCCCTTTTCATTTTTTGCCTGCTTTGCTGAGTAATGAAAAGTTGTAGCTAAACCTGTAACTGAGTTTTCTTGCTTTTTAAAAGGCAAAATATAAAAAGAAAATGAATGCCTATGTCAGTAGCAGACCTTAGTTAGGGTACTTAGTTAGGGTTACTTCTTAAATGACATGCAAAGGATTGCACAGTAAGGCTGCAACCCTATGGACACTTATTTGGGAGTAAACCCTACTGAATATAGTAGGACTAACATATGAGAAAAGATGCATAGAATTGCATAGAAATATTTATAGCATCATTCAAGAAGCAAGTATTAAGCCTAATAATAGACAAGATCCACAGAGTACACTAGTGGCTAATACCAGACAGTTCAGAATAGACCTCCCTTATTGGGAAATTGTAAATAAATCAATTCTTCTTCAAAACACCATCCTAATAATATGCACTGGAATTTGAAAGTACTTGTTTTTCCCAAAGAATGAAAATAAACTTATCATTGTTAAAATAACTAATCCAAATGCCATGTTGATCTACCTGGTAAAATCTGCATATGGCCATCTGAAGCAATCATCAGAACAGGCATCCAACGCTCACATCCTTCTACGGCTCGTTCAGAGGCAAACCTATGCAGATCATGAAGTGATGTGAAATTGCAGAGTCTGCAGAATTCATAAAATTGAGGTGGTGCTATTGAGATGTCTTGGGACTTAAAGAGTTCAACAGCTTCTGAGGGCGTTGACCACTGAAAAAGAATGAAGAATAAGCTGATCTCCATAGTTTGTGAATTCCCATTGAAAGGAATATTCTGAATCACCTGAATCGTTTCTGCACTAAAATATAATTTTGCAACAACTTTAAATGCTCAAATAAATGTGATGTCTGTGCCTTCAGGTCTCCACACCCCATTACTACCCTCACAACAATCTTATGAGGTTGGTCAGGCCAAAAGCCAAACAACATATTTTTTGTGCTTCTTTAAAAAATGCTTAAAACCGGTTGCTTCTATTACAAAGAAATAAAGACCCGGTAGACCAAATTTGAAACGTTCTCCTGATCCAGATCAAGGCTCCTTGATAGTTTCTTGCTACAAAGTATTCCTTCTCTAGTTACTATTTGCCCCAAACCTGCAAGGATTAGCCCAAGGTTACCTAGTGAGCTTCAGGGCTGAGCAAGGACTTGAACCTGGCATCCTGCCAGTCCTACACGGGACACACCAGAAGGGTGTAGTTTCAAGCGACGTGTGGCCAAGGTCATTGTCCATAACTTGTTGCCAGTCTCTGGGCTCAGACTGTGAACATGTTCATCACCGTTTGACCGAGCATAAATCCCATTGTGCTATGCAGGCCTTGAATTCTGGTAAGCACGCTGAGACTTGCAGTCTAAGGAAGAGAATGTCTATTTTATGTGAGGCGAGAGAAGGGAATGCTGATGCCAGGGAGCCAGCAGGGTGCTATTTAGAGAGCAGGATTGGGAAGATCTGGGTTCAAGCTTCCCACCAGCTATGAAGCTTGCTGAGTGATCTTGGGCTAGTCCCAAGAAAAAGAGTTTTGCTGGATCAGGCCAGAGGCTTATCTGACCCCAAGATTCTGTCCCTGCAGAGGCCAACCAGATGCCAATGAAAAAGCCACAAGAAGCAACACATGACCACAACAGCCCTTTACTTCCTGACACCTGATATCCAGAGGCAAACTGCCACCCTCTTGGCTAGTGGCCACTGACTAGTAAGCATCCCTTAGCCTAATCTGCCTAATGTTAGAGGAGCTCTGCTGGATCGGGCCAAAGGGGGCCCATCCAGAGCCCAGCCTCCTGTTCTCACAGCAGCTGGGGAGCTGCCCCTATTGGGAAGCCCCAAAGCAGGGCCTGAGCACAAGAGCACTCTCCGCTCCTGTGGCTTCCAGCAACTGGCATTCAATTTAGTGGCACTCTCCTGGCTAGTGGTCCCTGGTTAGTAACCATCTCCTAGCCTAGCAGACCTCACAGGGTTGTTGTGAGGATAAAATGGGCACTGGGGATAAAGAGGGAATCCTGTTCAGCGTCTTGACATCCGTGGCGGAGCGACATAATAAATCTAATACGTAAATAAGTAAATGTTTCCCTCGTGTAGATGCAAAGCCTCCAGCCTGAAGACAGCGTGCTTCCCCACACTAATAATAAAAATAAAAATAAAAAATCACCTCATGTTGGAAGCAAATGGACAGCATACACCCCCTCCTCCTCCTCCTCCATAATAATAATAATAATAATATCAGCCTGGTGTCAGAAGCAAGCATGTGAGGACAGCACACCTTTTCTCCTCACTGGGCTAATAATAATATAACAATAATAGTAGTAATAAAAATGATAAAACTTCTCATGCCTGAATTGAGCATGTGAAGATGGCGAGCCTTCCCCCCCCCAATAATAATAAATAACAACAATAGTAGTAGTCGGGGCTTTCCCCCCAGCCACAGAACTCAGTTCTGGCACCTCTCAGGTGGGCGCCTTCGCCATTATAAGAGAACAAGGGAAGGCGTCCGTGGTGAGTTCTAGCACCTCTTTTTCTAGAAAAATAGCATTGGTAGTACAGTAGTAGTAGTAGCAGTAGTAATAGTAATAATAATAATAACAGCAATAATAACAACGACGACCAAAATCGCCTCATGTCTGAAGCGAGCACGTGAGGAGAGCGCGCCTTTTCTCCCGCGGCCCCGGCTTCGTCCCCGTCCCGCTCACCTGGCAGGCCGTCACCTCCCCGTCGTCGTGCGAGGCGACCGGCGGCGCCTGGCCGAGGCAGCAGAGGTAGAAGGCGGTGTCGTAGCGGCGGCCGCCTCGCCCCGCGCGGCCCACGGGGGTCAGCCAGTTGCTCCACTCGCGCAGCGCCCAGATGTTGGGCACGCAGCTCAGGTGGCGGCACAGCTGCAAGAAGCTGCCGGGCTGCCGCTGCACCCGCAGCCGCCACTCAGCCAGCTCCGAGGACGGCGGGAGGCGCTCGGCTGGCAGCAGGCGGGCCGGGCCCGTGGTGGCGGCCGTGGCGGCGGCGGCATCAGTGACCGGGCCGGGCAGCACCAAGAGGACTCCGGCTTCCTCGAAGGCCTCGCGGATGGCGCAGAGGCGGAAGGCCACGTCTCCCGGCAGCGGCGAGCCCAGCTCCGGGCGCTCGGCGGCGAAGAGCGGCGCCCTCGGGCACTCGCCCCGCACCGAGCCCAGCCCGCAGCGCGGCCCGCCGGGCAGCAGCTGCAGCCAGTCGGACGAGAAGTCGGCCGCGTCCGCCACGCCGCCCGGGAAGACGTGGGCGCTGGGCAGGAAGGCGCTCCGCGGGCTCCGCCGCAGCAGGAGCAGCTCGTAGTCGAAGGCGCCCGCTGCCGCGGGCCGAGGGGGAGACACGCCCGGCCCGCCTGCCGCCAGCAGCAGCGTCGCCGCCTCCCGCCAGTGCCGCAACCGCCAGCTCATGTTGCGCGCCTCGGCCTCCGGTGGCAAGGGTGAGTCTGGTGCCCTCACGTTCCCGCCTCTCCCGCCTCCTCAGGGCGGGCCTGTTATCGCCGCCGCCACCCAGCGGCCTCGCCTTTTGAGGTGCGGTGTCTCCTCAGCGCCGCCAGGCCGGTGTTCGGAAAGGGAACTCCGCCCCCCGACAGCAGCGTCTCGCTTTTGAAATGATTATTAGTATTGTTTAAATTATTAGTATTGTTATTTTAACAGCCCTCGACTGTTGAACGATCTTCGGCCTTCTAAATATGTTGGTGTGTGGTATTTTCATTATAATTATTATGTCCCACATTTTGTGTTTTTATGCAGCAAACCGCCCTGTGATCCTCGGATGAAGAGCCGTATATAAAAATGTAATAAATAAACAAATATTTCGCTCAACAGGTATGAGGCCACATTAAGGAAGGTGGAAGTCCAAGAGCAACAAAGGAAGGAGAAAGCAGAAAAAAGAGAGATGGCGTGAGCAGGGTAAGTATAAGGGATAAGTGAAAGCAAATGTACACAAAGTTCACAATGACAGGCAGGATAAAAAAGTTCCTTCCAGTAGCACCTTAAAGACCAAGTTAGTTCTTGGCATGAGCTTTCGTTTGCATGCACACTTCTTCAGATATCTGAAGAAGTGTGCATGCACACCAAAGCTCATACCAAGAACTAACTTAGTTGGTCTTTAAGGTGCTACTGGAAGGAACTTTTTTATTTTGACTATGGCAGACCAACACGGCTACCTATCTGTAAATGACAGGCAGGGACAAAGAAAACAAATGAGTGTAAAAGATACGCCGCCGCTGCCCATTTTTTATTATTTATTTCTAAAAAATATTTATACACCACTACGTCATTAAAAATATATCAAAGCTGCTTACAGCAATAAAATTTAAAACCGCACAATAAAACCCACAGAGAGTTAAAAACAGGTGTCAGTTAACCATTGTAAAATGCATTAGTGAAAAGGAAGCAGCCAAGGTCAGAGTCAGAAGTAAATTGGGGCTTATGCTCTCTGTGTGTTTGAGATTGCAGCCTGCATTTCAATTGAAGGGGCTTGGGATCTAATCTGTATTCATCTGCCCACAATCAGTATAACCTACCTCACAGGGTGGGTGTAAGTATACAGTGGTGGCGTGTATGCAACTGTCTTAAGAACTTTAGGGGAAAGGTAAATTTCTTTAAAAGTATATATATAATTACCTGGGATATCTTGGTTCAAATACCTGCTGAATCATGAAGTTCATGAGAGCCAGTGTGGTGTAGTGGTTAAGAGCGGTAGTCACGTAATCTGGGAAACCGGGTTCGTGTCTCCACTCCTCCACATGCAGCTGCTGGGTGACCTTGGGCCAGTCACACTTCTGTGAAGTCTCTCAGCCCCACTCACCTCACAGAGTGTTTGTTGTGGGGGAGGAAGGGAAAGGAGAATGTTAGCCGCTTTGAGACTCCTGAAGGGGAGTGAAAGGTGGGATATCAAATCCAAACTCCTCTTCTTCTTCTTCATTAGGTAACCCTAAGCCAATCACTTTTTGTTAGCTAGACTACAGCCACAAGAGATTGACTTTACATCCTTGGTGAAAGGGTGGGCTAAAAATAATAGGCAGCTCAAATATTCTCCTTATTTTCAAATTGTGGTGTGTGATGGAGGGGTGGTCTCCAGCATTAAACTGAAACGCACCCTGTAGAAACTCAGATTCATTTCCACTTGTCTGAAAAATCCCACTCGGTACTTTTGCAGCCAATGATTTATTGTATATTGTTTTACAAAGCCTTGTGGGACTCACTTCTGACAAACCTTGTTTCAAATGGAGTCTTGTTGATAGAATAAAACACACATTTTCTGTCTGAGATGTATACACACATGAGGGATATATAATATCTAAACATTTTATTCCAATAATTAATAAATAAATAAATAAATAAATAAGAAAGAAAGATTCCTTTCAGAATGTGAAACAGTAGAGATGGAATAAGGTGTTTGGGTCTATAATGTGCAACTACCAAGGGGTAAGGTCTGCACATCCACAGTGATGAGTAAATGGTAGCTTTGCAGAACTGACCCAATATTTTTTGGTTCCTGAGGCAAAAGACAAGAGGATGCTCCACCCGCATCCCATGTACAAAGCTTACTTCAGTACTAGTGATGGGACAGCATCCTCTTCTACCACACCTGATGGCAGCAGGCTAACTTATGCAAGGCATACCACATGGCACATGCTACACTGTCTTCCAGTAGCTTTCTGCCGCTTGTTCACTGCTCCTCCTGACTCGTGTTTACTCTCTTCTCAAGTACTGCAATGCAGCAGAGGAGGGATCAGCACGTGTCACGTAATCAGAGCACTGCATGCACACATATAATGACTCTTGGAAAGTGCTGACTTACCTGCTTCCTTCCTTGGCAAGTGACCTTTCTATAGTGCTGTCTATAGTCCACTGGGAAGGTGACTCAGTAGCCTGGTTCACATATGTTGCTAAACCATGGTTTATTGAACCTGTGAACCATGTCCATCAGTTTTACTATGATTTGTTTACTGCCAACAAACCAAAATCTTAAGCTATGGGTTGTTGTTTACTTATGAGCCTTGGTTTGGTTTAACACTTGTTTGGAGTTACATGGTGTCAGGGGTTTAGGAGCAGAAGCACGGGCAAGGGAGGAAACAGAGAGCGAAGGGGAGGAGGCAGAAGAAAAGATGAGTGACGACGACGACCCGAGATCTCCTAGTCTTTCCAGTGAATCAGAGGATTCACAGAAAGGAGCACCAGTGGCGAGGGCAAGGGGGGAGTCTAGGGGGGCACCCCAGGAAGACAGAGCCAGAGAGGACTCAGGGGGGAGCAGCTGGAAATCGGGACCAGCGTCACCGCCAGGAAGCAGGGAAGAGGAAGGGAGCCAGGGGGGAAGCGCTGGCAGCTCACCACAGGAGGGAGGACATGAGTCAGGAGTGGCCACACCTCCACAGGAGGGAGGACATGAGTCGGGGATGGCCACACCTCCATCGGGGAGCGAAGAAACGGTTGAGAGGAAAGTGGAAGGTTGGGCGCGCGCGCCAAGTTCAAATGCAGAGGAAGGCGGCGCAGTAAGCAGCCCCGAAAGAGAGCCAGGTCCTAAAGCCCGGCGCAAGGAGGCAGGAGGGTCTGGGTCAGCGTCAGAAGAATCCCGGAAGGAAGAAGCCCCGGGGGGTAGAGGGACCCAGAGGAGGACAGTCAGGAGGAAAAGGTGGAGCAAGGCTAGGATATTAAGTTGGTGCACACAGGGCGGAGACTCAGACGGAGCTTCGCCGACCTAGCTACTAGGCGTAGAGTTGCGCGCAGCAGCGTGAGAATGGAAACTGTAATTCAATAAAGACTTTTACTTAATGACCGCTGGCTAGCGTGATCCTCTGTGAGCTAGGATCTTCAAGCAGCTCTGACAGTAAGCTCCGTCTCCACTTGTGGGCATCTACAGCCTCGAGGAGGGGAGAGACACAGGTGCCTACTAGCAAGCTCACGAACGGCAGACGACATGACGGCTGAGCAGCAGATAGAGGAACTCAGAAACGCGGTGGCACAACTGAACGCCGAGGCTCTAGCATCCAGGAAGAGGGAGGAGGAAGCAGCCGCAGCCTGCAGGGATCTCCAGGTCAGGTTAGACGTGCTGACAAAGCAGACACCCCGGCAGGAGGGCATTGGGTTGGCGAGACGGACAGGCGGGCTGGTCTCTCACTTCGATGGGAACCTGCAACAGTATCCCAACTTTAGAGCCGACGTACTGTGCGCACTGCAACTGCTGCATAAAGACTTTAGAGATGAACAAGAGAGAGTGGGGTTCATCATGTCCCATCTGCATGGGGATGCGAGAGCATGGCTACGCAATTTATGGAGAGATAAGGATCCGGCGCTACAGAATGCAGATGCCTTTATTAAAGCAATGGATGGGTGTTTTTTATCAAGTATTGACGTGGATCTTGCACGGAAGGAGGTGCATGGGCTGAGACAAGGGAGGGCCAGCGTCAGGCAGTACCATGCCCGCTTTTTCGCCTTGGTCAGTGCCCTGGAATGGGACAGAGATTCGGCTCCTGTAAGAGACCTCTTTTGGGAGGGGCTGCATAACTCGATTAAAGATGAGATCGCCAGGGGGGAGAGACCCCGAACCACCCAGGAGGTCGTTCAGAGGGCACTGGCAGTGGGGGTGAGGCTGGAAGGACGTCCGTGGAACAGGGACGAAGGGCGTGGAGGGCGCGAACCAGCCGGGGGCCCCTCCTTCTTTCCCAGGGAAGCAGCGCGGGCGCAATCCACGCCTCCGCCAGGAGGAGGAGCCGAACCTATGGAGGTGGGAGGTGCAAGGGCTCAGTCAGCAACCAGAGCCCTAGCACCAGCAGCAGTGAAAGCGAAGCCTCCTAGAGGGAACAGGAAGTGTTACGTCTGTGAGGAGCCAGGGCATATGGCGAAAGAGTGTCCCCAGAGGCCCCACAAGCTCACTGCAGCCTCAGCAATGGTGACTGCAGCAACACAGCAAGGAGGACCACAGCAGGGAAACGAGGCTGTCTGGCTGGAGGAAGAGGCACTGGGGCCCAGCCAGACGTGTTAGTGACGCAGTCCCCAGCGATTTTACAGCCCGTGAACCCCCTCCCGCCCAAACCAGTAGTGAGGCTCACAGCGTCTCTCCAACTGCCCAATGGAATCACCATGGACGTGCCAATCACCATTGACTCAGGCAGCAATGCGGACTTTATAGGGCAGGACTTTGTCGACAGGCACGCTGTGCAGTTGCTGCCGGCCACACTGCCCCTGCAGGTTGTCACGGTGGATGGCAGGGAGCTGCTCGGGGGGCAAGTGGTGAAGCAGACGCCACCAATGGTGATGCGACTTGGGAATCACAGAGAAATCATCAGCTTCAACGTCACTCGACTATCTGACACGCCCATTGTATTGGGCATGAGTTGGCTGGACAAGCACAGCCCAGCGATGGCTTGGTACCAGAGGCAGCTGACCTTCGGCTCTTCCTTTTGTGCTGAACACTGCATCGTGCCCAGGCAGGAAGGAGAGGAAGAGGAGTCACAGCTGCTGCTAGGCACGCTGCAAGCGATTCCACACAAGTACGCTGAATTTTTGGAAGTTTTCTGCGAGAAGGAGGCAGACAGGCTACCCCCTCACAGACCATATGACTGCAAAATTGACCTGCTGCCGGGGGCGGCGCTGCCTAAAGGGAAACTGTATTCCATGTCAGAGGACGAACTGCAGGAACTCAAAGAGTTCATTGACCATAATTTGCAACGCGGCTTCATCCGGGAGTCCAGGGCAGTGGGGGGCAGTCCCGTATTCTTTGTTAAGAAGCGGGACACGCCCCAGAAAAGACTGGTAGTGGATTACAGGATTTTGAACAGTCTGACTAGGCCATCGGACTTCCCCATGCCCCGTATTGACGACCTCCTCGCAAAGGTACGGAAGGGCAGAGTGTTCACCAAGTTGGACCTGCGGGGGGCGTACAACCTCATTCGCATGCGGGAAGGAGATGAGTGGAAGACAGCCATGTTCACGCCACTGGGGACCTACGAATATAGAGTTATGCCTTTTGGATTGCAAAATGGCTCCCACGTTTTTCAAGCGTTTATGCATCACGTGTTGGCGGGACTTCTCTACAAGACGTGCGTCTGTTTCTTAGATGACATCCTGATCTTTTCGGAGTCGCAGCAGGAGCATGACGGACACGTCAAGGAAGTGCTGAGCAGGCTAAAGCAACATAGGCTCTACGCCAAGCTGGAGAAGTGCCAATTTGACGTGCCGGAGGTGGATTTTCTGGGCTACAAGCTGTCTGACAAGGGGCTCGCCATGGACAGCGCCAAGGTTCGAGCGGTGTTGGATTGGAAGAGTCCGCGCAACCGGAAGGAGGTCCAACGGTTTGTCGGCTTTGCGAACTTCTATCGCAAGTTTATCAAGGGCTTCGCGATGCAGACAGCGGCCATCACTGACACGCTTAGCTCCAAGAAGAAGAAGTTCGTTTGGACAGCGCAAGCGGAGCAGTCCTTTCAGGCACTCAAGCGTCTCTTCGCGTCGGAAGAGCAGCTGCTTCATGTCAACCCCAGCAAGCCGATGAGGGTGGAGACAGACGCCTCGGACAGAGCCGTGGGGGCGGTCCTGTTGCAGAAAGACCCGCAGGGGGTGTGGCGACCGGGAGCGTTTTACTCCAGGAAGCTCAGCAAGTCCGAACAGAACTACACCATCTGGGACAGGGAGTTGCTGGCCATTCACGCAGCGTTCAAGGCGTGGAGGCACTTTCTGATCGGCGCCAAGCACACGGTGCAGGTTTGCACGGACCACAAGAATCTAGAGCACTGGCGCACGGCACAGTTCCTGAACCAGAGGCAGATACGTTGGGCTGAGTTCTTTGCAAACTTCGACTTCCGAATAGAGTATGTCCCGGGGGACACCAACATCATGGCAGACGCTCTCTCCCGTAAGCCACAGTATCTGGAGGACGCAACGCCAGCGGCCGCCATGCACATCTTCGCACCAGCAGTGTGGGCGTGCGCCGCGGCGACCGTGGACCTAGAGGCGGTGCGACGTGCGTTGCAGGAGGACTCCTTCGCACAAGCAAAGATGGCAGAGGTGCAAAGGGGCAAGGCAGCGGCCGACGGTTTCCGGCTACGAGATGGATTGCTCATCCGAAAAGGGGCCATCTACGTGCCGGGAGACGAACTTCGAGCCAAGGTGCTGCAGCAGCTGCACGACGCGCCCACGGCCGGGCACTTTGGCAAGGAGAAGACGGTGGAATTAGTAGCCAGGGATTTCTGGTGGCCTGGAATGAGAGGGGAGGTCGCAGACTACGTGGCGAGGTGCGACACCTGCCAGAGGGCCAAACCAGTGCACAAACCGCCGGCCGGACTGTTGGAACCGCTGCAAACTCCGGTCGAACCTTGGGAAAGGGTGGCTCTGGACTTTGTCACGGATCTGCCCAGCTCAAGGGGCAAGACGGCAGTGCTGGTGGTGGTGGACCTGTTTTCCAAGATGGCGCATTTCATTCCGTGTGCGAAGGTGGCCACGGCGGAGCAAACCGCCAAACTGTTCATAGACCACGTGTTCAAGGTTCATGGTCTGCCACGGTCTATTCTGTCCGACCGGGGGCGGCAGTTCATCTCGAATTTCTGGCAGAAGCTGATGGGCTTCCTGAACGTCAAGATCAACCTGGCGTCGGCGAGACACCCGCAGACCAACGGGCAAGCGGAGCGGGTCAATGCCATCATGCAGCAGTACCTGAGATGTTATGCAAATCAACAGCCTGCGACGTGGGTGGATTACCTACCGCTTGCCGAGTTCGCCTACAACAACACGAAGCACGTGTCCACGGGGGTCACGCCGTTCTTCGCCAACAACGGGAGGCACCCAAGAACCTTCCCGGGACTGGAAAGAATGGGGGAGGGGGAGCCGCAGACAGCAGATGCGTTCGCGTCGGAGCTGCAGGAGGTCCACGATCAGCTGAGGCGCCACCTGGAGCTGGCCAAGCACGCATACAAGGTACAAGCGGACAAGCACAGAAGGGTTGGAGAAGAGCTCCACGTGGGAGACTGGGTTTGGTTAGCAGCCCACGCAGTGCCGGCCAGGTCGTTGGCCAAGAAGAAACTAGGGCATAAGCAACTGGGGCCCTACCAAGTCGAAGAGCAGGTCAACCCGGTAGCTTTCAGACTGGCACTTCCGGAGGGTTCCAGAATGCATCCGGTATTCCACAGATCGGTGCTCACTCCCTACAAGGCACCGCACAGGTTCCAGGAACCCGGAACAGCGCCGAGTCCGGTCAGAGACAGAACAGGGCACGCGGAAGTGGCACAGAAGGAGCGCATCAACGAAGTCACTGAGATTTTGGACTCCAGATGGGGGGAAGAGGGGGGTAGAATACTTTCTCGCCAAGGAGGGCACCCCGGCCAGTGCGAACAGCTGGGTGCCGGGCTACGCCTTGGACGAACCTCTCCTCAAAGACGAGTTTCATGCCCTCTTTCCCCATAGACCTATGCCAGCAGAATATTTTGACGACTGGCTTTTCACGCCCACACTTTCGGCCAGCACTTTCCGGGGGTTCGACTCGGACGAGGACCCGACACAAGACGTCCGTTCCCCGGAGGGGTCACCCTCGGGATCTGCATCAGAACCCTCGTATTGGTGGGACGATAGGCCAGAGGAGCAGTGGCGCAGACGGTGGCTGGAAGGCCCAGGACGAGCAACACCGACAGGAGGAAGTGAGGGAGAGACGGACATGGACGTTTTCGGGGACGACCCTGGTTTCGAGCACGGCTGCACAGAGATGGAAGCGGAGGTGACTGTCGTCGACGAGAGCGGGGAGGAAGACCCGGGAGACTTCAGATGGAGGCCTGCCACGGGAAGCGACCGATACCCGACGTTCGTCCCTTTGCAACAGCAGCCCCCAGCTCCAGCACCGGAAGGAGGGGAGGGGGGAATGGGGGGCTTCGAGGGGGGGATGGATGTCAGGGGTTTAGGAGCAGAAGCACGGGCAAGGGAGGAAACAGAGAGCGAAGGGGAGGAGGCAGAAGAAAAGATGAGTGACGACGACGACCCGAGATCTCCTAGTCTTTCCAGTGAATCAGAGGATTCACAGAAAGGAGCACCAGTGGCGAGGGCAAGGGGGGAGTCTAGGGGGGCACCCCAGGAAGACAGAGCCAGAGAGGACTCAGGGGGGAGCAGCTGGAAATCGGGACCAGCGTCACCGCCAGGAAGCAGGGAAGAGGAAGGGAGCCAGGGGGGAAGCGCTGGCAGCTCACCACAGGAGGGAGGACATGAGTCAGGAGTGGCCACACCTCCACAGGAGGGAGGACATGAGTCGGGGATGGCCACACCTCCATCGGGGAGCGAAGAAACGGTTGAGAGGAAAGTGGAAGGTTGGGCGCGCGCGCCAAGTTCAAATGCAGAGGAAGGCGGCGCAGTAAGCAGCCCCGAAAGAGAGCCAGGTCCTAAAGCCCGGCGCAAGGAGGCAGGAGGGTCTGGGTCAGCGTCAGAAGAATCCCGGAAGGAAGAAGCCCCGGGGGGTAGAGGGACCCAGAGGAGGACAGTCAGGAGGAAAAGGTGGAGCAAGGCTAGGATATTAAGTTGGTGCACACAGGGCGGAGACTCAGACGGAGCTTCGCCGACCTAGCTACTAGGCGTAGAGTTGCGCGCAGCAGCGTGAGAATGGAAACTGTAATTCAATAAAGACTTTTACTTAATGACCGCTGGCTAGCGTGATCCTCTGTGAGCTAGGATCTTCAAGCAGCTCTGACACATGGGTATACATCCGTATGCTAAGTACTGTTTTTCAAAAGCCAAGCCATGCACCCCCTACTTCTGAATTTTTTTTATATCTCAGTGGTTTTTGTTATGTGAATGGTACCATGGACCCCCTGGTGGGTTATGCGGACCTCTGGGGTACATGGCCCACCAGTTGGGCACCACTGTTCTAGGGAATCCTGGGAATCTACAGACAAGCTGTCCAAGTATAGGCAGCATGTGGTGTGCCTGTAGTGATTGAGCCTCAGCCTGCTTCCTGAAGTGCACACACATCCCATGATTCTAAACATACGTTTGTATATTTATACATTATTAATATCATATCTACATTTTGATGCTACTGTAAGAGCTTTGAAATTTTACCACCCAATCTATGGGTAGGCAAACTAAGGCCCGGGGGCTGGATCCGGCCCAATCTCCTTCTAAATCCAGCCTGCAGACAGTCCAGGAATCAGCATTTTTTTACATAAGTAGAATGTGTCCTTTTATTTAAAATGCATCTCTGGGTTATTTGTGGGGCATAGGAATTCGTTCTTTTTTCTTCTTCTTCAAAATCTAGTCTACCCCCCCAAAAGGTCTGAGGGACAGTGGACCAGCCCCATGCTTAAAAAGTTTGCTGGCCCCTGATCCAGTCAATGTAGCAGTTGAAATTATTGTACACTGCTCCCCTAAGCTCATTGAAATCAATGGTCTTAAATGTGGCTAACTGCACAGAAGTGCAGCATAAAGTGCTTTTGGCTGCAGGCCAACAGATGCATCTAAGAAGATCCAGAATACACAATGCATTTGGGATTCTCTATCCTGGCCTTGTTGTTGTTTTTTTAAAGCAATTGCAGCCTTTGGATGGGACTGTGACAGTCTGGGAGAGGGGGCTGATAGTGAGATTGCAGCCAGTGGATGTGACATCCTCAGTAGCAAAGAGCAACTGGGGGGAGTGATCTTAGATGAGGAAGGAGTGAGATCATGACCACACAGTGACCACCATGGCCAAGGAGAAATCAAGTCTGTGTCAAAATCCAAAAGATTATCTTTCCACTTCCCTAGAATCTCTGTTATCCTGAAAGTAGTGGCCTAGGAGATGCAGTCAGTAGCTTCTCCATGATTGGTGTCCTTTAATTTGTCTTTCAATTAAGCCAGGAAGCAGAATACCAAAATTGCACCTCCACACTTTATTACAGTACTTTCCTTCCCTTCCATGGGAACTAGGTAGCTCAGAGAAATGGAGAATGCATTTGCTATGTTTTGTCAGTAGTGGGGGCTAATGGACCAACGTTTTTTCTTTTTCTTTTTTACTGTTGAGTTGGACCATGCCAGTTTGTACAGAGTGTAAACTCTGAAACCCTTCTCATTGGTTACTAATTCATGTTCATAAATATCTGAGATAATGCCTTCTCTCATATCAACCTGCCTGTGCATTAGGATCAGCAGAAAAGGCTCACCTGGTGGTCCCTGCATTAAATGAAGTGTGTTTGTGTGGAGGCCCATGGAAGGGCCCTTTCACTGGTGATTCTACATCAGTTGAACGACCTCTTGAATGAAATGTGTGTTTCTCCAACCTTATGTTCTTTTAGATGCCATGTAGAAACTCACATTTTTTCAGACTTTTAGAAGCTGATGGAAGCTTTTATTATGTGGTTAATTGTGTAATTTAGGATTATTGCTTTAATGTTTCTGTTTCTTGTGTTTTTAGATTACCTTATTGTCGTAAATCACTGTGTGATTTTTTTTTGGGGGGGGGGAATGGTGGTATAGATTAGAAATCGCTTGAGAAATAAAAAAAGAATGCTGAAAAACTGTAAACTGCTCTTGCGGCCTACCAAACTGCTTGGCTGCAAGTTCATTCTGGTGCTAGCTTGGCAGAGTAGCAGAGGTCAGCCAGCTGGCTGATTATGTTTGGGGGAAAACTGGGACGAAACACCAGCATAACTATAATCAGACACACACGCAAGACTGGACATCTGCTCACTCTTTCTCTTATATGCTATACAAACTGTTTATCATTAATTTTTTCTTAATATTTCTCATCATTTCCTGTCTGCAGTACAGTGGTACGTCGGGTTAAGTACTTAATTCGTTCCGGAGGTCCGTTCTTAACCTGAAACTGTTCTTAACCTGAAGCACCACTTTAGCTAATGAGGCCTCCTGCTGCTGCCGTGCCGCCGGAACATGATTTCTGTTCTCATCCTGAAGCAAAGTTCTTAGCCCGAGGTACTATTTCTGGGTTAGTGGAGTCTGTAACCTGAAGCGTATGTAACCTGAAGCGTATGTAACACGAGGTACCACTGTACTCTTTAGTAAGGTTCAGTGAACTCAGTAGAGCTGACTTGTTAATAGTCAAGTATAAAATTGCCCTGTTTAAATATGATAGATATGGGGCTGTATCCAACATTCTCTGTTTGCCCTTTCACTTTTTTGGAATGTTAATGTTACACAGCAGAAGAATCCAGTTCGCAACAGTTGTAGAGGAAACGCATTGCACAACTCATGGGGTTGTGCAGCAAAGTTACCAGCAACCTGCTTCTGCATTTTGTTGTGAAACAATACAAACATGTTGCCAGTGGAACCAGTACTTCCAGTACCAAGGGACTTTAACTTAGCACCACATTGGATACAACCCACAATGTAGAGAATTATTTGGTATTCCTTTATTGCAATATTATTATTGCTATTTTTCTTTCATTCATGAAATGCCTGAAATGTTCTAGGTGCTGTATATAAATTACAAATAACACAGTCCTTATCCATAGGCCTGTAGTCCAATAGACATGACAAGGGAAAAACAAGCAAATTCAGGTACCAGTTCTTAATGGTTACCAAGTTATGTAATTGTTTTTTTGGTAACCAGCTGACTATGAGCTGTACCCAGCTAGGTATTATGCAGAGTAGACCCATTGAAATTAGTCATGTGTATTAATTGGGTCTATTCTTGGTATAACTAGCATTAGATATAACCTAATATTATAAATGACTTATATATTTGCAGATATTTTAATTTTTGAGGTAAAGTTTTTTCCAATGTCCTTAAAGGATAAAAACCATTCTTAATACAAAGGACTTACCTGTTACTATATTTCCTGTAATTTAATTTCCCATCTTTTCCAGAAAAGTGCTAGTGAACATTTAACTGCTATGAAGTAGCTAAGTGAAATTGTCCCCCCCCCCCTCTTTAACTGAGTACATTAGAACTGGAGCTTTAGAAACTATTATATACCTAGTCTTTGTTCTAAAGTCTAATCTGCACCCTAATTACAAGTAGTCATTTTTTTAGAGTCTGGACTGTTCTCTGAATTTGATTTCTGTCAAGAAATTATTTTAAAATCTTCTTAAATTCACATTGCATTCTTAAGGTTTTTGTATTAATGTTATCTTCCTTGCCAACTGTAGAAGAAATAAGTAAGTTACATGATGGGCTCTGATTTAATAGCTACTTTTAAACGTTGAAATATTCATGAAAAAATATAGGCTTCCCAGAGTTTACGTGCAGCAGATATGGATTTTGGCAAATAAAGAAAATAGAGATTGATTTGATTTCTCATTATCCTTCTGTCAACATGACTTGTAAGAAAAAGATTAATGTCTACATAAAGACCTGCTTTGCTTTCAAATCTGCAGTAAAATAATGTAAGGCCCAGTTCAGACACCGCCTCACAGCCTTCTCCCTTCTCTGTACGTAAACGAAAGTGAAGTCTTACTTCACTTTAGAACTAGCCATAGTTGTGCATTGTATACAAACTCAGTTAACTGAAGTTTGGGCTTGTCATCCAGATTAAAATAGAAAATGGTTAGTTTCAAAATGAGCCAGCATCAAACCATAGCTGGCATATTTAAGTTACCATTGTTTGTTTTAAACCAAGATTCCTGGTCTGTATGCAGTGCTTAGCTGTGCAAAATATGCCTGGTGGAATTATAACATGAAGTTTTGTCATCTCATCTGTGCAATATACTTTCATATAGACTGACTTCTCATTCCTCACTGTAATGTTATTCAGATACTTGGCACATGCACAATTTCACAAAAGATTTAGAAAGCAGTCATTCTTCAGTAATCCCAGTTGTACTGTAGACTGCAGCTGACTGCTCACGTGTAGCCCTACTATTCCACTCAGACCTCAGCCTGCATTAAAAGACTAACATAATCGTATTGAGAGAAAGCATTTAGAGGACTATAATCCACTGGTCTTCCTGAATGACTTTTTACATAATGAAAATCTGTGAAGGGTAAATATGTTGATGAGGAGCTTCACAAACATTTATTTATATTCAAATTATTATTCTGCACTCTTAATTTTTAGCCGGAAGGCTAGGAGCTTTAATACCTCTTGGATTTTGTTTATATATAGAAACAATCCTGTGACACATGGCCTTCCGGGTTCTGTTGTTTTGAATTTTAATTTAATATTTCTTTTTTCATTACCGGATCTTTCCAAATGATTTTGGTTTGGTCATTTTTAACCTGCGAAAAACAGATGAAACCTTTAAGGTTCTTTAGTTCAACAAGCATAGATCAGCATTCAGTGCTTGATTTTTCCAGATGCAGACCCCTTGGCTTCAGCACATCACCATAAATTGTAATTGAATTTTTCTCTTTCTGTCCTCTCTATAGATCTCCAAAATTCTTGGTGCTGTGAATCTTAGGGTGAATGTAGGGTACCAGTGTTCTAAGAGTCCGTGTGCTGGAGTAATTCAAAAGCTGACACCCCCACCATCTAAGTTTATTTACTTTAAAGGTAGTGACACTTTAAAAAAATAGAACTTCCAAGTGAATGTGGTTATATTTCTGAGAATTAGCTTAGGTGCCACTGCTATAAAATGGAATTCACAAAGTCATCTGTAAGCAAATTCCCATTGCATTATATTATATATAAAGATGAAAAAGTTTGCGCTTGTCGTGAGATGGAAGCAGCTGATTTTATAATATTTAAACAGTGTTTTGCACTTCAGCCTTGCACACATATATGTGGACAATAATAAATTCTTTGCAGGCGAGATTCCACTCAGTAAAATAACTATGGAAGTTTATGACAACTCTCTAATGCAGTGGTGGTGTTTCACAGTATAATAATGAAATGGGTTATTTGGAGTGTGTAGGCAATTCAGTATGGGTAACTCAGTTTGATTGATAAGCTTATGCTTGGGCATCTGTCTTTTTTTGAAAAAATGACTGTCACAAACAGGCTGGCAAGTTGACAGAACAGGCTTTATTTTAAATAAATAATAGCAACAGGCTTTATCCTGAGCACAAAAGCAACACTTTTGCTCAGATGGAATGATGCCAGCTCATTATAATATTTTAACACTTCCATATTAATACTAAAACAATTCTGTAATATGAACCTGACAAAACATTTTGAAGTAAAACCTGGATGTTATAAATCAAAAGTGCTTATTTCCTTTTATATTGCACACTCTGTATTTATAATTACTGGGCTATCATCATGGTCGTAATACATTACTTTGTCATCCTCTGTAAAATACAGCAAAGTTTGATTTTTAAAAAATCTTATTTTACAAAAAAAAAAGAGAGACTCCCTCTGCCTTTTCCAGTGAATATATACATTCTTAAAAATTACTAAGGCTGTAAACATAAGAAAATAACCAGGCCTTTAGAAGTGTGTGTGTGTACATACGTACACAAAAGCCAAGCTTCTGCTTTAAATTTGTGATCCAGTTTATACATAACACCTAAGCCAAACCATGGGTTGGTCCAAATGGAGATTGTGGCTCCTTTGCTTCTTCAGTCCTGGAGCATGTTGTATGAACCAAGGCTTGTGGTTTGTTTTCATTCCCAAGAAACCATGAGCTGTAACCGAGTTTTATTTGGCTTACAGCTTATGATTTGCCTGGAGGGGACAAACTATGAGCCCAGGGTCAGATGACTTACTAGGTTAAACCATGGCTTAGCTCACAGCTACAGAAGACTAGACCAAGAGCAAAGTGCCAGCAATCTCTCCTCTAGGAGTCTAAATGCTTGTACATTTGTGCCAAAAAATTGTTCAGATTACCGTTAATGTGCAACCCGAGCGAATGTGATCTTGTGTGTAAAATATATTCAGTACATCACAATCTAGTGGCTCAAACACTAAGATATAAATCGTAGAATTGTAGAGTTGAAAGGGACTCTGAGGGTCATCTAGTCCAGCCACCTGCAATTAAGGCAGGCTTCCTCAACCTTGGCTCTCCACATGTTTTTGGCCTACAACTCCCGTCATCCCTAGATAGTAGGACCAGTGGTCAGGGATGCTGGGAATTGTAGTCTCAAAACATCTGGAGGGCCAAGGTTGAGGAAGCCTGAATTAAGGAATCTCAACTAAAGTACTGATGGCCATCCAATTTGTGCTAAGAAATCTCCAATGAAGGAGAGTGCACCACCTGAGGGAGTCCATTCCACTGTTAAAGAGCTTTTACCATCAGAAAGTTATTCCTAATGTTCAATTGGAATCTTCTTTGTTGTAACATGAATCTATTGGTTCTGGTCCTATCCTCTGGAGGAGAAAACAAGCTTCTTCCTTCTTCCATGTGATAGCCCTTTAGATATTTGAAGATGGCCTTCATATCTCCTCTTTTCCATGCTAAACATACCCAACTCCCCCAACCTTTCCTCATAAGACTTGGTTTCCAGACCCTTTATCATCTTGGTTGTCCTCTGCTGCACTCATTCCAGCTTGTCATTAGCCTTCTTAAATGGTGGTGCCCAGAACTGGAGACAGTACTCCAGGTGTGATCTGACCAAGACAGAATAGTGGTGCTATTACTTCCCTTGATTTAGACACTAAACGTCTGTTGACGTAGCCTAGAATAGCATTAGCTTTTTTTACTGCTGCATCAGATGGTTGACTCATGTTAAGCTTCTGGTCTACTGAGACCCCTAGATCCTTTTTGCATATACTACTGGCAAGCCTGGTGTCCCCCATCTTATATTTGTGCAGTTGGTTCTTCTTGCCTAAGTGTATAACATTACATTTGTCCCTATTGAAATTCATTTTGTTTGTTTGGGCCCAGTTCTCTAATCTGTTAAGGTCAGTTTTAATCCCAATTCTGTCTTCTGTAGCATTAGCTATCCTTTCCAGTTTGGTGTCATCTGCAAATTAATGAGCATACCCTCAATTCCTTCATCCAAGCCAAGTCATTTATAAAGATGGTGAACAACAACAGGCCCAGGACAGAATCCTGTGGCACCAACTTGTCACTTTTTTCAGGATGCCGAGGAACCATTACTAACTTCTCCATGATATCATGGGGAAAATCTTACTGAAATCAAAATATACTATGTCCACGGCATTCCCCTGAAACACCAAAAAAGAAATGAGGTTCGTCTGGCATGACTTGTTTTTGAGAAACCCATGCTGGATCTCAGTAATCACAGCATCCTTTTTTAAGTGCTCACAGACATGGCCGTTTAATTGCCTGTTCTGGGCCAAGCAAAAACTGAAAGAAGATGTGAAGCAGGGCTGCTGAAGGGCAAGGGGTGTGCTGTTGGGAAAGTCACAAGGGCTAGACAGAGGCTTGGAGGGCCACATTTGGCCCTTGGGCCAGAGGCTCCCTATCCCCGCTTTATAGCAACTTGGATATAAAGACCCATAATGTAAATTTACTGGAGTTATACTACTTAGCAATTCTTTGCTTAATTATGTTGCTTAATGTGAAGTACTTAATGTGGAAACTAATTTGTATTGCTGCAATATGTAATATTTCCAGGACAGCTAGGCACGCTCATGCAAAACAAAGTTTAAATATGTGAATGGACATATATTCTACCACAAAAAGGGAAATTATGAAAAGTCCTTACTACTTAGCTTTCTGGTTTTTCTCACTTCACCTTTTAAGTTATAAATGGTCTCTAAAACATGGATAACATTTTCAAGCTCTCTTATGCCCTCTAAACCTGTTTATCAATCAAGATAGGTCCCTTAGCCTTTAAAAACTTCTGGAGGGTTTAGAGATGTGCTGGGCTTTTATTTTTGGCAGTGACAAATGTCCATGAATTTGGTGAAACCAAGTTTTGACTGGGGTGGCCTGAAGTGCAACTTCTAATAATTCAACAGTAATTTACTCCCACAAAACAAGCTGGAATGATTGCTACCTTCTGCTCTCATTGCCCATAGGGAGACCAGTGCAGAGGACACAGAATAATAGAATTGCATTGTAGAAGGTACCCCAATGCTCATCTAGTTCAACCCCATGCAATGCAGGAATCTCAACTAAAGCATCCATGACAGATGACCATCCAGCCTCTGCTTAATAACCTCTTAGCAAGGAGAGACTGCCATCTTCCAAGGGAGTCCATTCCACTGTCGAACAGCTCTTGCTGTCATAAAGTTCTTCCAGTGTCTCATATCTTTCACATTTCCATAGAATTTTAGCTGTTATATTTTATTCCATTGATTTCTGCCTAGCAGGCTAAACCTGTCAAAATGTCTTCTTCCATACCACTATTTAAAGGTATGACAGTCTTGACCCCCTTTGCATCTGGTCAGCTTAGTAAACCATGCGTCAGGCAGCTGTGCCTAGGTCACATTGCGCATGTGATTACACTGGGCGATCATGGGAGATTAATGGTGGACCCATTAGGTAATTAGATAGTGACAATCCTGTGTCTTAGATCATTTGGAAAACAAATCTTGTATGTCAGCATAATAGATTTACATCTCAAACCTGAAACTTTTACAAAGATGAGTAGAGAAATGACTGCACCCAAGTTGGAACTAAAAAAAAGTTATTGAATCTGGATTTCCTGTTTGTTCCAGAACAAATGCAACCCTTGGAGTTCTAAATGTGCAAAGAATATAGAATCTGTTTCTGATTAAAATACTGCTAGCTGCAATCCAACTATGCAGTTCCCCCACTCTCAAGTTTAATAATGCCATTTGCAGACCAGCTTTAAGTGCAAAGTTTGTGAATCACACTGAAGAAAAAGGTCTAGCCCTTGTAGCAGTGAAGACAGCCGTCACTACCTCTCATGAACAATGTTTGAAGTGAAACAGTGGTCAGAACACAGGATCAATAGCAGCAGTTTGAGTCTATCTACATATGCAGAGATAGGTACTTTAGCACCAATATGAGCACACAGTTTTGACATCAAATACATAAAATCCAAATCCCACCTCTCAATTCCATTTTGGACTAAACACATATTTACAATCAAATATCAAAACACTTTTGATACCTTGAGTAATTAAGGCTGCTGTCTTGCTTATTGAACACAGGAGGATTTATTTATGTGTTAACATGCTTTGAAGTCTTGCCTGGTTGCAACCTCTACAGAACCAAGACTTGTTTGACGGCCTGCTGTCCAGGGCTGCCTGCAAACATTCAGCACAAATTTACTCATATAACTTATATTTAGGAAGATTAGTGGTTCATTCCTAAAGAGAAGCAAGTTACGGAGTTAGGCTCTCATTCTGTGCATACTTACGGAGCATTCTTTCCCATAAAATCCCTGTAGGACAGAAGTCTATCTTGAGCATATTTGACTTGAAATATGGTCTACCTGTATGCAGAGAATTTTAAGTTTTGGCTTACAAGTAAATAAGTGTAAACTTAAAATTCTAAGGAAACTAATGTGGGTATGGCGTAGGACTCACATAGAAAGAGTTCAAGATTGGTCAGTAAATCATTAGTCTTAATAGATTTGCCAGGTACATACCTAAGTATATGCATTTGAAGGCAGAACCTATAGATTTTCACTGGCAGCCCTGCCTCCTATGCATGTTGTCTTAGAAGTTAAAGTCCAGCTATGTTCAATGGGACTTTACTTCCAAGTAAGTACAAAAAGCATTGCAGCTGTGCAGCCTGATCCTATTGCATGTAGGTCCCACTTATCCCAATGTTGACTAGCTTTCAAGTGTTTTTAGGTTTGCCGACATCCATTGAGTCCAACATAACCTTCCGTGTAAATATACAGAGAACTGGGTTGCACGTATCCAGTTTGCAAGGACATTAATGAGACAAGCATACTAATCCTAAACATGCCATATGGAAGTTCCTTTGAAATTAATGGGACCTAATTCCAAGTATTACATTCAGGATAGC
The DNA here is from genome assembly GCF_965112155.1 of Podarcis liolepis. Taxonomy (NCBI): domain Eukaryota; kingdom Metazoa; phylum Chordata; class Lepidosauria; order Squamata; family Lacertidae; genus Podarcis; species Podarcis liolepis. The sequence continues at coordinate 31,774,767 of NC_139561.1, forward strand.
TCTATTAATAAAACTTAACAGATTTGTCAATAGGAGACTCATGCTCTTAGCCCAAGTGACTTAGGGTCAGGGTATAAGATTTTGCTGCCTGCTTCTTAGTAATCACACAATATATTCTTGTTAGCCTTGTAGCAGTTGCTGGGTGGGTGGATGCTCTTGAGTTAGCCAATTGATTTAAATGTAATGAGCTAGCCCATAGTGTTAGACCATGTAGATCAGTCCTGTCTAGAGCAGGGGTGAACTTCAGGTCTGGGGCCCAAATGTGCCTCCAGGTCTCTCTATTCAGCCACTGGAACTCTCCTGAGGCCACACATCCTCTCCAGAAAGTTGCCCAGAAGGGAATGTGAATTTTGGGCTGAAAAAGGTTCACCATAATGGGTATAGAGAAAGTGGAAGTAGCTCTTAAGGAACTCGTGTAAAGGAACTTAGGGCATCCTATCATGCAAAGTATATCACTATCACAATGCCAGGCCAAAACACATATCACCATTGCTAGGAAATCTGACACTGGACAAATGTAATTCATGGCTTTGTTAGACCCAAGGGTTCAGATTAAGGTTTTCACCGACTTGTGCACTTAAAAGTTTGAAGAGGTTGAAGCTTGACCTGTAAATCTTCTCACCACTTCAATTAACTCAGTTAATTCAAGGGGCAAGTAGAGAAGCATGTTTTGTGTACATGAGCAATACAGTCCTAAGCACGTTTATTCAGAAGTAAGTCTCACTTACTGCTAAGTAGACAGGGATGGGACCACACTTTCAGTTGCTTAACTTTGTTGCCTGGAACTGCTAATTGCAGCTAAAGAGGTTAGAAATGTTCAGTAACACCTTTGTAGTTTGAATGAGTGGAACTGTTGTTCTTGACAATCTGCTGTGACTGAAATGAAACTCTGCTTTAAAAGCCATTTCAGATAGGGCCTTGTCTGCACAGGAATTCCTAATGCATCCACTTTAAAGATACTGTTCCACAGACAGCTTAAAAGAGGAGCAATGCTCTCTTTTACATAATGTTTATCTAGCTCCACTGTCTAGCTCCAACAGCCCTGTGCTCAAATGCTGCCATCCAAGTCACATTTGTGCCAGGTCTTGGGTATGTCAGGATTATAAGATTGATTCTAATCTTCTTGGCTCTGGCAGGTACATATGTAAATCTCATTAACAGTAATAGGAGATGTACATGTGTAAACTTCAGACTGTCAACGTGAGATCATGCCTCTTCTTTGCACCATAGAATCAGAGTGGAGCTCAAGCACAGGAAAGGGTTCTCTGGAATCTCCAGGTAAGCCTGGGAAAGACCCCTGTCTGAAGCCCTGGAGAGCCACTGCCAGTGAGCGAAGAAACATAATGCTGTGTTAGATGAACTAATGGTCTGACTTGGCACAAGGCAGATTCATAGGTTTTAACGTCCTGTTACAGCATTAAAAAATCAGTGATAGTGGCTTGTTTTTAGGCCACATTGACACCCCAAATCTGAAACACATTATATGAAAGTCCCACTGAAATAAATGGAATCTTCTTTATAAGTATGCTCAGGATTATAGCCAGAGCCTGCATTTAAAGCTTTGATTCTAAACACATTTACCAGAGAGCAAGTCCTATTTAACTCAGTAGAGTTTACTTCTGAGTAAACATACTTGGGATCTTGCTGCACTCTAGCTTCACTGTTTTAGAAATACCACTGTTCAGCTTCCATGCACAAACCAGGGGAGTTGTGCAGTGCGATTTTATTTACTCAGAATTAAATCCTGAATTCACTGGGACTTGCTCCCAGCTCAGGTATGTGTATCCATACATGATTTCAAGGCAATGAATACACCTACTAGGGAGTAAATCCTACTGTGGGTATGTGATATATGCATTATATATAATGCAGCATGTGTGCACACTGTAATGCAGCATCCTTTCTGGAAGATTTGGTCCAAATAGGCATTTAAACTTGACTGACAGTGAACAAAGAAGCTGAACTGGTTCTACCCCACAGCAAACTATAAGTGGTAGAATATGTTATGCAACAGTGAATTGAACACAGAGCTTCTTAAGGTCTCTGTAAATGGTGCTTAATCTTTCTTCTGCAGATTTGGATTGCCTTTCACAGTGTATGCTGTGCCAAAGTGCAATTAGTTCCGATAAAACAAAAGAAGTTCAGGTCTCTTAAACCATTTGGTTCTAAACTCCCCCTCCCACAAAAAAAAATAATACTATCAGGCTTAGCACCCAGGGCTAAAAGCACACTTCTTTTAGAGAGAGAAAACAAATCTTCAGCTCAGGACCACAACATCATTTATGTTTGTTGGAAATTATATGTAAATTTATAGGTGTCTCCATTTTGCCACTGAATTAATTCCCATCTCCAAATCATGTGCAATTTGTAATCAGTTTGTAAACATGGACCAACAGTAGAACCTACTCACAAACAATACTTTTTTCTGCTTACTGAGAATAATCATCTATAAATAGCGAACAAATCCCTACTATGGCTGGGAGTTGTAATACCCACATACCTTAGATGGACTGTTCTTTAAAGCTAGAATATCGCACAAATCCTCAGGCTTAGGACTTGAACAGAACACATCCCCTGCCCCTTATTCCGGCACAGGGATCCCATCTCATACTCGCCTCCTCCCTCCACCCTTTTGCTTGGAAAACCATAATCTGGGGGAACAAACGCCTCTCCTTTTTCTCCCTCATCAAGAAAAGCCAAACTCTTCTCCTGAACCTGGCATCCCCCACCTTAGGAGAGCTTTGCCACACACACGGCCAGGATGATGGCGATGAGGAGGACAGCCGTGAAGATGATGCCGGCCAGCACTTTGTTGATATCGCAAAAGGCCTTGCTCTCCTCCACCTCGATCATGCCGATGGAGGAGGCGCCCACGCTGATGGTGGACTTGAGCTCCGCCCCGGGGTCCTGCTTGGCCTCCACCGTCCATTGCGGGACGCTGACTTTCATCTCCATCTCGTACATCATCTCCCCCACTTGGTTGATCTCGTTCTCCAGGTCCTTCAAATCCACCACGTCGATGTTGTTGTCCGCCTCGTATTTCATGTTCTGGACGCTCATGGCCCGGGCGGCCACCCCGGAGGTGCCGCCGCTCATCCCCGTCTGGATGAGCGGCTTTTTGGGTACGTTGAGGGGGAACTCCTGGCCCAGCTCCAGGGCGCGCCGCATGTCGGTCTCCAGTATCTCCAAGCAGGTGGAGAAGAGGACCCAAAGTCGCTCGAATTCCGCCCTGTCCTCTTTGCTCACCGTCTTGTCCCGCAAGGCGGCCGTGAGCTTGTTGCGGTTGGCCACCGCCAGTTCCTGGGCTTTCTGCCGGGTCTTCTTGAGCTCCTCGCGCAGGTTCTGCGAGTCCGAGGTGCCGCCGATGGTCAGCACCATGTGCCGGTAGCAGGCCGTCACTTTGCTCAGCGCGTCCAGCAGCGCCTTGCACTCATCCTTCGCCATGGCGCGCACCGGCCGGGGCAACCGGGCTGCCGCTGCTTCTCACGGCCCTACGCGCTGCTGCTCCTCCTCCCCCCGCCGCCCCTCCTTCGAAGCTCAGCCCCGGTGGCTCCGTCTCCGGACCCCGCGCACATGGCAGAGCCCCCCGATCGCCCACAGCCCGCGCCGCTCACCGCCTGCTGGAGTCAGCGCAACGCCTGGATCTTGGGCGAGCGAGAAAGAGCCTCGCCCTGTACTGGTTGCTCTCCAGCATCCTTAGGAAACGCCACCGCAGGAGGTGAAAGACAGGTGTCAGGAGAGCTAGCTGGCCGCCCTCGCTGTCTTGTGCCTTCCTCGGGAGGCTGAGCTCCGTTCCGGCTCCCTTTAAGCGCGCTCGGGCTCCCGAGCAGGCGCCGGGCTGCCGGCCTTAAATAGCGCACAGCTGGAGCTTCTGGAGCCAATCACAGGGGCCCCCAGCTCAGCTTTTCAGAGTTGCCTCCGCCGCCACCACCACCACCGCCGGGCTCCTGCTCTTCCTCTTCTCTCCGTCGAACGCCGCATCTGCTTTTCCGGCTGCTCCTGCTGCTGCTTTTCGGTGAGCCTTCCCCCCCCCCCCAAGCTCCACCTTCTCGGGCTGCTTACTGAGCAGACGTGGTCGAAGCGGCTGTGGAAACGGCCCGGCGGATTGGCTGGCCTGCTGGGAAGTGCCCGCCTCGGTGGCTTGGCGAGGAAGAGGCAAGGCTCTGGGCGGCTGTAGGGGGGCCGGGGGCGCAGGAAGGCGGCGAGTGAGGGCGGCCGCCAAGGAGCCCTGGTCGCACTCGGTGGCTCGGGAGGCAAGTGAGCCAGGAAGTCCGGGGGGCCAGAGCTTGAAGCGCTTGAGCGCCGGCCGAGAGGCGTCCTGGCCAGCGGGTTCCCTCCAGGCCTCTCCTGCGGGGTTTGGTCCTCAGCCTGGGCCAGTGCGGGCGCTTCTTGGCGGCAGGCGGCTGGAAGGGAACTGGGGGGCCCTGCAGCCCAATGTCGCGTGTGTCGTGAGCTGCTTCCTTTCCGCTTCCTGCCTTTCGGGCGTTGGAGTGCTCGGACGTGTCCTTTCAGTAAGTGCTGCTTTGCAAAGGGAGTGAAGTTGCAGGGTGATGCAGAAAAGTTCAGAGGGGAAGAAGCGTTAGGGGCTTATTGCTTCCCTTGAGGCAGTCCCTGGAAAGTGTTTGGTGTGTGGCCTGAAATATCCTTGACTGGAGAAGAAATAGGCAGCTGAAGATGTGTTTGAAATGAGTTTCTGGCTGGATATCGTCCTTTGCTGGTAATAGATATTAAGCCGAGTCAACCATGGGGATTATAACTGGAGACTTCATCGGGAATGCAGCGGTGCAATCCTGCATGTTTTACTTTGAAGCAAAGGCCACTGAGCTCTATGGGGCTTGCCCCCAACTACCGTAGTTATGCATAGGATTCTGAAAAGAGGAGTTCTTGCAATGTACTTTCTGCCCACACAGGAAGTTGTGGTCTGCAGTCTTTCCAGTGTGGGCTTCTCTGTAACTCCTCTGTGGAAGGACAGGTTTGAATCCCTTGGGCATTTTTGAAACATTAAGCAGTTCATAAATGCTTTAAATTCACATAAATACATGGGTAAGCTTAATTTTTTTGGATGGAAAACAGGATATTGATGGTAACTTTTATGTAAAGTAGCTAAAAGCACATATTCCAAAATACCCACCATGACATAGTATCTTTCTAGCAGGCAAAGACAGTAATTAAGCAATTAAGACAGTAACCCTATATCAGTTTACCTAGGAGTAAGTCCAGTGGAGCTTCCTGCTGTGTAGGCATGTATAGAATTGCATTGTGACTGGCTTTACCATCCCATAGACTGGTGTTCAAGAGACTAGAATCCTACTCTTGTCTGCTTTGATGTGAGCTCCACTAAATTCAGTTTTATCTTATTTCCAATAAGTATAGGATTTTTAAGGAGGCAATGCATAGTATCTGCTCAGAGTAAGCCCCCTACTGAACTTGGTGGGGGCCCGACTCTGAAGAAATATGCATTTATGTTGGGTTGCATGCCTGCAATTCTAGACACTCATTAGGAATAAATCCCACGGCAGGCACCTGCTGCTGAGTAAACATGGGTGAGAACACGATGACTTAAGTGATATGTAGGCCATGTTCTCAAAGTGAAACTTTTATTTGTAATTTTCAAGATGCCTTGCATAATACAAAGAAACAAGTGTAATAAAGCATTTTTATTAAGAGTTTTGACGAATTCTGGGGGTGAGGTGGGGGACACGATGACTTGTGTGTGAAGAATAGTATAGTTCACATCCTAGCAGAAGCCCAATTCTTCATTTACTAGCATTCACCCCCCCCTTATTTAAAGTTAAATGTTGGGGTTTGGTATTCTACCTTGATATAAGTTGAGGGTTTTTATCTACATGGAGGTTGAGTTCCACTTGTTGTTTTGCTTAGATTCACTAGTTTTGTTTCCAAGATAGTGGCAGGCATTATGCTAAAAGCTTGTGTGTTAGAAATCAGTGGCTGCTTGGAAGCAAGTGCACTCCTTGTATGCAGTTAACAAAACAACATAGGAAGCATCAGTTTTGAGTTACCAAAACTTATGCATGGAGCATTTCTAAGTAGAACGTTGATAAGTCATGTGGCTGGGCGTTTAAATCGGTACCACATCTTGTCAACTGACTTTCTTGGAAAGAGCTTATGCGAACACTGCTTTTCAAGTTTGTCAAAGCAGCAACTTCACCAGTGTCTTGAGCCAACTTATTTTGCAGGGTGGGGGATAAGGGCACCCCTCAAACCCCCAGCCCAGTGAAGATTGTGTCCACACTGACCACATAATGCTGAACAGGGTGTGTGGGTGGGAGAGGGAGAGGGAGCAGAGTATTCTGGAAGATGGCAGTGTGGCTGGAGCCCTAACCAGAGCATTCCATCCACACTACAGCTTCTTGTTGTAAATAGTCTGTTTTGAAAGACTACAAGCTCTGCACTCTGAACTCCGTGGCTCAATTATCAAATTGCATTATTGCATGCCTGTTTTGTAAGTTAAGTGGCAGCATGAACTTCATCAGATATTAGCTGCATAGATCTGTGGTGTTACAAATCTCTTCAGTGGCCCTACAGGTGGTCCTCATTTACTGCACTGAGAGCAGCAGGCACTTTCCTGATGCTGTGAGTTTCCTAACTAGCTTGGGGAATGGGGAGGAAGCCATACTTAATTGTTTGTGTATATATAGATATATTGGTTGTTTTAAAGGCCTTGTTTGTTTTGCATTTTAATTATGAATGTTTTGATGTTTTATTACATTGTTTTATTGCATATTTTATGTGTGGCCATCCTTTTTAAACTGGTTTTATATTTGTAAACCACTAAAGCGGTAAATGAATCAATCAATTTGTTATATATTTTGGAAAGTGGTTTGTCTTGTCTTCTGTTTCTTCTCTATATATTCAGACGCCTCTTGAGATATCGTTGCTAAACTTGGCACAAGGGTTCCTTCCCAAGGTGGGGATCAGTCTTCATTGATGTTTAGATGCCAGGCACCATTTTGAATCAAGGTGGTGGACCAAAACATGGGTTTGGATTGGCAGCACCTGATTTTTGGTGTCACAGGTCCAAACTCACAAATTGCATTATCTATCCATTTTAAAAAAGGTTTCTAAAAATACCCAGGCAGCACCGGGCACTTCCTGCTAGTCAAATGATGATGATCATGATGATCACGATATAATAATATAGAGGATTTCCTGAGGGGATCTGTCTGACTTCATAGATGATAAGGTTACCACCAGTGGGCCAAATAAAAGTGAGTACAATTAGAACTTAATGATTTTCAAAAGGTGGGGGTGAGCGTTGGAGATAAACTTCTTGGTCTGAAGCCAAAATACTGAATGTAGACACATTGGCATCTTAAAATACAGCTAAGTCTTCTTTTTCTCAATTTCACAGGATGCAATAGGATAGAAAGATATAGATTGGAGCCAACATTGTGTGTACATGACTTCCCAAATAAGTGGTGGGCATGCATTGGATTCAGCGAAGATGGGAGTGCATACCCAGCCTTTGTGGCATGGACTCTTCACTTCCCCGAGCAATTCAGTTATGGGGTAGCTTGCTCTGAGTTTAGCTTTCTCTGGATTGGAGCGCTTAACTGTATTTCTTTGCTCAATCTACAAATAAACGAGTAAAACAGGAATGCAGAGAAAGAGCAGACATCCCATGAAGTAGAAGATCTATTACACCGTATCAAATCCCCAGAGAACAGGCCAGACCCCAGATATACTTCTAGCATTTAGCTAATTCTGACTGCTCTGCCTCATTTATGCCCAAACTATTGCTCAGCCCCTTCCATTAACTGGTGTGTGTGGAGTCACCACCTTGAATCTTTGGCTATCTCTTCAGACACAATGGAGGGATGATTGACTATCTCATAGCAATTGGTTCCTATCAGCTGGCCATTAAGAGTAGTAGGCCAGAAGCTGTAAAGCCATGTACGGCTTAGGCAGGGAACTTTTCAGCTCAGTGTCACATTCACTTGTGGGGGCCGCATGCCATTTGTGGGATTGGCCATAGGCCAATGTGGGCAGAGCAACAAATGGGAATTTTATCTTTGTACAAGAGGCTAAATTCTACACATACACACTCCTCTCTGTCCTTCATTCACACAAGCTAGAAGCATTATCAGAAATCAGGGACATAGTTCTGCCAGCAAAAACACTCAAGGGGAAATGCAAAGCAGAGCTAGTGAGGGGTGTTGCCTAAAAACAAGGGTGTGTGGCCTGGGGAGAGGCCCATGGCTGGATAAAGGGGCCCTAGAAGGCTGCATTTGGCTCCTGGGCCTGAGGCTTCCCATCTCCGATGCAAGAGAATAGTCTTATCAAATAGTACAGTTTTTAAATTAACTTGGTTATGTGTTGGGATATACAAGAATATTAAGTGGGTATGTTTTTCATAGACAGAACTACTAGGCTTTTGCCTCAAACTTTGCAGGATATCCTGGGGTGAGACATGGTTGTGGGATGTGCTTGAGATCATTTGCTTGCTTTAAATGAGGTTTGGCTTTCCTTTTCCCCCAGTCATTTGATGCTGTAGCTGTAAAAGAATGGATCCATTGAAGTTAAGTTTAACTGCCTTAGTCATTGTGAAAATGCTCTGCTTAACAGATGCAAAAACAGACCCTGCTTTAGCCACCTCATAAACTTAACAATGTCAGAAGATGACTCATTCACACAAGTGACCTTGGAATATTTCCTGAAAACATGCTTGATTGTCTTGCATTGCTAAACCTGTTTAGAGGTGGGCTTGTGGCATTTATGCGAGAACCATCCAACAAATGTGACCTGCTAGACATGCTGTGAAATGTTTGTTTGCCAAGCAGGGTAATATTGTGTGGTATCGGCACATGACCACATCCCGTAACACATGTTAAAAAAAAATCTAGTGATAATCCTTCCTGGGGTATAAGAATATAGGTTCAGGGATACATAATCTTCCATGTTAATGTTCTAGGAGGAGAGGGCTAGGCTAGTACTTCCTTATATAAGGAGGGAGCCTTTTTATATGCAAGAGCATTAATCAAGTGATTCCTCCACATGCTTTTCTGGTGGCTGTGTCATGTGGTTTTCTTCTAAACGTCTAACATGGCTTTGGCTCTAGTTCAAACTTTCTTCTATGAACTTGGGCTAATTGCAATCCCTCTGCCAACCCTACTGTGGGCAGTGGTGTTGACTGTAAAAAGGGAATAACCCTCTGTTTTCCTGAGCCACTCTGAGAAAAGACGTAATGCAATGCTAAAGGTATCACAACACACCTGGTAAGTGTGAATCCAGGGCAGATAGGGGGCCTAGGGTTGCATCTGACGTATTCCCCTGTTTTTCCATATTCTACATTATTCAGCACTCTTCTTTGAAACTTTTCTCAAGTTAGACTATTTCCATCTAGTATTACTACCCCAGGGGGAACACTCTCACAACCCCTTCTAGGATTTTTACTCTTCAGGAATCATAGTAGTTTGCTGTGCCAAGATAACCCCAAATCCCCTTCAGAACTGGTCCCTGTCTCTGCAGGTCGTCAACCCCTATCTAACAGTTTTAACTGTCAAGTTTTGAATTGTTTTAACCAGCTCTGATTGGCTCACCAAGAGGCTGACCATGGGTATGTCCATCAACTCCCCTCAGCATAAAGTAAACTAGGGAAGAATGAAGTGTTGGAGAGAAGATATAGTCTGCCAGCTGGTTCTGGGAGCAACTGTTAGTGTGGCTTGGCTTGTATCTGTTCTGTTGCTACTAAGCAGTTTAGACTTGTCACTTGCAGCGTGTAATCCCATATGCTGGGAATTGCCTGCTGTCTTGCCATCACTTGGAACTACTACTTCTGGCCCATCAGAGCTACCATCTGTCAATATCAAAATTACTTTATATCACTGTCTATTTGCGTTATGATCCCATCTGCATTTGGCCATGAGCTATAGATGCTACACTTATAACTAAGCAGCAGTGTTCCCGATTAAAATCACCAATCGTTTTTGCCCTTAGAATGATTGTAGCTGTTGGTACTACTTGGCTTATAAAGCTATGTTGTGTTTACTAGTTAGTGGCATCCTTCAGGTTTCTCTTGGCAGCTGCAAACTGGGCATCTTTGCTTGATCTATTCAAGACTATACAGAGATTCTGAACTCCAAATTTTCTTGAAATGGGCCTGTCCTAATCAATAGGCTTTATCAAGAGGCTCCAGCTGTGTCCCAGAGCATAGCCTTATGCACTGGGTAGAGTAGCAGTGGGGAATTCTAGTTAGGCCTGCCTGGTCTCCCCATTTAGCCAACAGCATGGTTTGGGCCATGCCATGCCCACCTGTTCATCACCTGATGAGATACTGTCAGGCACAGGACATATCAGCCCTTAGGGCCAAATTGTAAAGGAAGAATAAAGAACTTCCTTTTGAGTACGGTATGTGCCTCTTTGCCCTCACCTTTGGCATCTGAGATGTGTGTTTTAAGGTCCTCCCTATTATGTAGCTGTAATCTGTTTTAACCATTCTGAATTCTAAATGGTTGTAACCTAGCCTGGGACCTGCTGGTGAATGATGGGTAATAGCTTTAGTAATAATAAGTGCTCTTCTGATTGTGCCTTTCCTGTTTTGGGCCCTTTCTGAGTTTGCAGCAACAAGAAAAAGGTGCCAAATTCAAAAAGGACTAGATTACAACTGGAAAGGAAGAGAGGCTTGAATTAAAGCTTGGACTGCAAAGGGAGCATTGTGGGGCATGCTTGGAGTGCACTCCTGATCCTTGGGTTCAGAGTTGGATCACCTGATGTCAGGTGATTGACAGGTAGGCAGCCACTCCCACTTGTCCAAGTGGTCCATGGAGAGGGGGAATGCTGGATCTGGCCTGCCAATTTGATCCAGTTCCCCACCCCTGGGGCAGAGAGAGGGCCTCAGCTGAGAAATCTTTAAGCCTGCTTGTAGGTCGTTTCTCTTCCCTCTAAAACAGGAGCCATACAACTGAATGGCATGGGGGGAAGGTGCTGCTGCTTAGAGGCCCTTATGATGGGGGGAAAAACCTGTGGTCCCTGTTCACTTACAACATTTTTGTGTGGTGGTGGTGGTGGGATTTGGCAAACTATATTTTCACCCAAGGAAGCAAAATAGCATGAATAGACCCTACCGGTGTTTTGTTTTTTAAATGGAGGGAATGGGAAACTTGACATTCTAGGATGGATTCTGAAGTGGGCAAGATTGGTTGGGAAGGGTTGAACATGACTTGAGACAGAAGGCTTGGTTGTGAGTCCTGGAAAACCTGCTCCTTGCCTTGTAGGCCTTTCCCCACCTGGTCCAGGAGGGTGAGGCCATGACAGATGCCTGCTACAAAAGCTGAGGACCGAACAAACTATTGGGCTGGGGTATTGTTAGGAGTAGTTGTTGTTGCTGTTACTGATTTTAATTTTTTGTATATTTATTTTGTATCTTTATTGTTATATATGTGGCAATTGTTCAATTTGGTTGTGTACTTTTTAAGGTTTTATTTGTTTTGTTTTGCTTTGCTTTGAATATAAGCCGCACCTTTAAAATTGGGGGGGGGGGAGGAAAAATACCTGAATATAAGCCGCTCCATTCCTCATTGCTCCTGGCTGCATACTGGGGGGGGGGGGGAGCCTGCGCTGTGTTGCTGATGGCCTTTCCCCTTCCTTGCTGTCTCCTGGCCTTGGGGGAGAGGACAGGGGAATATGCGTGGGGCGGGTGCCTCTTTGCTGTGCTCCTGGCACTGTTTGCCTCGCGCTCCTGGCTGCATACTGTAAGGTTGCGAATACTGTATAAGCCACACTAACTTCGTATGGTCAGAAGTTGGGGGGAAAGTGAAGCATATATTCAGGCCAATACGTTATGTATTTTTTTCATGTTGTAAACTGCCTTGAGCATGGTTTTAACTGTCTCGAGCAAGAAGAGAAATTAAAACTTGAGTATACAATGGAAGGATAGACAAGGGCTGTAGTCAGTCCTCTGGTATCATGGTCTTCTTGCTTTCCTTTTCGTACTTCATAACCTTCAGCTATAGATTGAAGCAGAGCTTAGTGTTTCCTTTATGGTGCAATACGGGAAAGTAATTGGTCTAAACTGTTTCTGATCCATCAGAGGCCAGTGAATAATTAATAAACAAGAATACTAATGATTTTATTCATGAATCATTTCCAATTCAGTAAAAAGTAGTAAAACAACTGCATATATAAAAACAAAAGGACAACTGCATATATAAAAACAAACGGACAATTGCATATTTTATATATATATATATATATATGTGCGCACGCAATTTAAAATCCAGCTGGGGATAACAGTCTTTACTGAGAAGACTTTTTAGAAGAGGAAAGTGAATGATTGGTAGATCCCTGGTGTCTGGTGTTACAAGGGACTGAGTTGGGATGGTGGCACCTATTCCAAGGCATAGAAACAAACACCCCTGGTCTCCTGTCACATAGTCTGGAAAACACCCAGGACATTTTGCTGCTTGAGGGAAAAAAAGGGTGGGGTGGCACCCGTTCCTGTCCATATGCAGAAACCTACTGAACTGTTGGTTGACTTTCTTCAACACTTCTGATGGGGCAGCTGCCTCCACTTCCTCTGAAGGCAGCAACACTTAGCTTGGAGGGGGCACAGGGCAGATTGCTTGGCACATACAGGTTGCATTCTGTTCCCTGCCTACCAACATTTGCTGCCTGAAGCAGTTGCCTCCTCACTCTGCCTAATACTAGACTAGAGTTGGACCTAATGCACCTTCTTCTCCAGTCCCCCTAGAATTTGACTTTTTCATACTCTTCTATATAATTGTGTACATGGAAATAGTGGTACATAATTATGCAAATGGTTGAGAGGGGTATTGTGGTGCAATCCTATGTAAGCAAGTGCCATTGAGTTCAATATGGCTTTCTTTGACATAAGTGCGTATAGGATTGCAGCCTATGTCTGTGGGAAGAATGATAGGAAGTGTCTTTCTTCTGGTTACTAATGGTAGCAATTGGGTTTTGACCACGGAGATATATCTCTCTCTCTCTCTCTCTCTCTCTCTCTCTCTCTCTCTCTCTCCCCCCTTTCCAGAAAGTCTCTAAATTGGATACTTGGGGGGTCCATATGGCTGTGTATGATGAAGACCTCTTGAAGAACCCTTTTTATCTAGCTATGCAGAAACGACGTCCTGATCTCTGCAGGAAAGTTGCAGAATTCCACGGAATTGTAAGTAAACTTGATGCCTTCAGAAAATGGGTCCTGCAGCTTGGCAGGGAATGAGTTCGGACTTTGGGTTCAGGGGGTCTATTTAACAGATGTGGAAAAATGGGAAAACTACACTTTTGCTGTGGTATACTATTAAGTTTCCTTGCTTTTTGCACCACCACATGTTGCACATATGACAAAAGCATTAAAAAAGTGGAGGCATCTTTGGGAATGGGAGGAGGGTGTTACTTGATGCCAATTCCGTAATTTAAAGATAAGTTTTGTGTAAAAAAATATTAAAATGTTTAAAAAGAAAAAGTGGAGGAGCTGTGCATAGTTGTAGAGAGACCACTCAGTGAGGTGCTTTTAAATGGTTGCCACAAGAGTTAGCCCTGTTATAAGAATAATATCTTTTGATGACTCTACATGGAGAATCCAGAATTTTTAAATCAACAATTTTTTAGATGGTTTACAGTACTTGCTTGGTGCAATCTATTCTTCTCTGAACTTGTGTCTGCCTGCCCTTGGAGGAAATACTGGGTGGTGTCCAATGCTACGCCTGGACAGAGTAGACCCACTGAAGTTAATGAACATGATTAACTTCGGTTTGTCAAGTTTGGTAGGTCTACTCTGAGTAGGACTTGGTGGAATACAAAACATTGCGTCAAAGTATTAAGGGTTTGAGATACGAAGTGGTGGCTCTCGTGGCCTCCCACAATATCGTATTTCTTCCCCCAGCCCACTGCACCATGTCAGGGTCTGTCCTCATTTGTGGTGATTGAAGAGCACCTCCCAGTGAGTAATGGTTTCTTGATCTGTACTATATTACTGCCTGATTTCAAAACTTGGCATCTTAAAATAGTGTTGTCTGGCAAAATGTTAATACTATTAGGATTTATCTGTTTTGTGTGTGCGCGTGCATGCACCTGACTCCATGCTTACTACTTCTTTAGGTGCTAGTTCCATGCAAAGGAAGTCTTTCAAGCAGCAGCATCTCAGCTTGCCAGTTTGACTCCTACGTTCTGAAGTCTGTGGAAGAAAACTTTCAAACTGTGAATGGAAAGGTACAAAAAGTGTTTTAAGGACAGGGATCTAGTGCAGTCTTGCATTGAGAGTGGTGGAGGCATCAGCCCACTCTGCAACCTCAGGAAGTTCAGTGGAATAGATGAATTCTAAAGGAATACAACAGTAATGCTGTAAGAGCTCAAGCAGAGAAGGCTTCTTACTCTAAAACTGATGGACAATCTTGCCCTTCCATCAAACATTTAAAAATCAATTCCGTAATACCATTTCAAAAGCAGAGTAGTGTGTTTTAACTTTCGGATTGCACCTGTCTTGCTTTGGAGAAGCCGCCTTATCTTTCTCAAAATCTGCATGACTAACCACTATTCCTAAATAATTGTTCTGCTTGCGTACTTCTCACATTGGTATTGATCTTTTTTCATTTGCCTTTCCCTTACTCCTGTCCCTTTAGGAAGTCTTCATACAAGGAAGCTTGATCATCCTTGGGGCTGGCTTCAGCCCTCGTTGCTCAGTGCCTGTTCTTTTTGAGGAAACTTTCTACAATGAGAGAGAAGAGAGCTTCAGCATCCTTTGTATCGCTCATGCGCTAGAAAAAAATGAGAGTGAAGGTGAGTAGTAGTGCTCTTCTCAGCAAGCCCTTGGATTTCAACAAAGCCAACTCTAGGTATTTTGCTGCCTGAGGCAGATGGCAGGAGAGTCCCATTTTCCCTTCTGCTGCTCCATTCCATGTACATAATTGGATTGGACTGGCAATTGAACCTTTTTACAACACTGGTGACAATGCAATGCCTTCCACCACACTGGAGGGGGCAGCAGACTATATTAGGAGGTACATGGCAAATACCCAAGAGGGCACAGACTAGGTGGCTATCACTGCCACTCCACCCTCTGCTGCCTGACGTATCTACCCTACTCTGCCTAATGGTAGGGCCAGCCTTGGGCAATAACACTTCTTTCAGGACCTTCATATACCATGAGCAGACAGCTTATGTTTTCTAGAAGGCAAGGTCAGAAGCCTTTCATAAGGCGACAAAGATGAGAGCTAGATCACCCTAGCAGGCTTGCATGAAGGATCTTCATCCTGATTATCATTTCCTGGAAGAAATGACTCTTCAGAAGCCAGGAAAAGAGTTAAGAGGTCAGCAATAAATATGGGAGTCCTGGTTTCTTGCCATGACTTTTTGTATCTGGCAACATAAATAAATCAATAAATAAGGAACTGTTGCTAATGCTAGGAGGAACTGCAGATCTTTCTGTGCACTGACAACTGCCCTCCATTTCAGAACAATCCTCAACGCCGTCAAACTCTTACTCCCTGAAAAACGTTGAAGATGTGAGAGAGTTCTTGGGGAGACATGCTGAAAAGTTTGATAAAGCCATTGCATCTTTCCACAGGACTTTCAAGGATCATGACAGGAAAATCCTGCGTCACTACATAGTCAGTATCTCTGTTTTCAGCCTGCCTTAGTCTGTTGCAAATGCCTGTTGCGAGAAACATTCTCCCATTTCTTATGCAGGAAGAATGCCTCTTCTGTGCCATGTACGCATAGTCTAAAAAAAGTACAAATCTGTAGCTATATGCAAATCAATGTAGATTAACCCATTTCAGATACCTTTTTAAAAATTGAGTTGCAGCCTTAGTTACTGCTCGCTGCTAGATTACTTCATAATGAGAATGGCTCAAGTGCAACTCTAGAATAAATAAAGCACAGTAACCGGCTTGATGCAAATGTGCTCTGCACCCACATGAACTAAACCTTTGGAAGATTAATCTGGAAACTCTACCTTCTCAAAGAATGCACTGGCACTCCACCCAGTTAAGCAACTTGGACTCTCCTCATGTCTTTCTTAAATGTTCTTTCTCCCCCATCCCTGCAAGGGCCCTCTACCTAGACATGTTGACGCAGTGGCCCAGTTAGGATGGCACACTGAACCATAGCTCACAAAGAGTGAGCTGCAGCAAGCTTCAGGTGCTCCCTGTTCCTCTACTTTGACCTCAGTGAGTCCATAAGCTTTGGTTCTGTTTCTGCTTAGCCACAGCTGCTTGTGCCATGGTTTACAAGTTGTTTTGTGTGAAACAAACCATGAGTTAACCAGACTTTGGACAACACGACAAGCTGTCGTTAAGCGAAAACTTCTGAGCTCCACCTGGCAGCCATGCTGGTCAGGGGAAGTGGGAGTTTGTGAACTTGAGTCTCTTGTGATTTAATGTGACATCTGAGCCCAGCCTTTTGTGCTCCATAATGTCCTTCTTTTTGGTCTCCAGGATTCTGTAAATGCCCTCTACACCAAATGTATTCAGCAGTTATTGAGAGACTCGCACCTTGTGAGTATGAAATGGCTTGTGTGTGTATGTGTTAAATACAGTTTTCTACCCCTTCCCCAGACGGTGCCTGTTAACACTGCCTTTTCTCTCTCTCTCTCGTGTCCTTAGAGGATGCTTGCCAAGCAGGAGCCTCAGATGAATCTGATGAAGCAAGCTGTGGATGTAAGTAGTGGGTTGTTTGTTAGTGGGAATTCCATAAACACATGGTCATCTCCGGTTCAATTTATCTATTTGTGTTTCAGATGTACATCCACCATGCTCTATATGACCTGATCTTTAAATATGTGGGGACTATTGAGGCGAGTGAGGTAGGTGTCGCTTTCCCTTGGCAATTTGAATGCCTACTTTCCCAGCACCAGAATATAAGGTGCTTATCATAGCACTTATGGAAAGGGTACACTTTGATCAAAAGGCTTTTGCCTCAAGGTGCATGTCAACATTTCTGACCATTGCTTACATGTATTTTAAAGGAAACACACTTGGACTATCTGATTGTCCTTAACCATAGCTCAGTGATAGAGCCCCTGTTTTGCATGTAGGAGATGCCAGGTTCAATCCCTAGCATCTCCAGTTAGAAAGGAGTAGGTAGAAGCTGCCTGAAAAGCTGGAGAATCAAGAGTAGACCATATAGGGCTAGATGGACCAAGCCTGATATACTGAGGCAGCTTCCTATGTTCTATGTACTCGTCTACTGGATGGTGTCTTCGTCCCTCTACCTATTGCTACAATTCCCATCAGACCCAGCAGGCATGGCCAATGGCTAGGGATGCTGGGGGCTGTAGTTCACCGATTTCTGGAGGGCCAAAGTTTCCCCATACCTTATCTTCAAACGTCTCAAGATACAGCCAAGAGAGCAGCTTGTTGTGTTTCTAAAATGGCCTCATTTGTATTTGTCGACCAGGATGCAGCTTTCAACAAAATTACAAGAAGCTTACAAGATCTGCAACAGAAGGATCTGGGTATTAAGCCTGAATTCAGGTGTGCTGCATGGAGATGACAATCTTAAAAGCTCTACCAGGTTTTTGGGGTTGGGTGGGTGGGGGAACCAACAACTTGGGTAAGGGATATATGGCTGCTGCTCAGAGCATCTTGCTCTTTGCATGCTATGAATCTGTGTACTCTTTGCTGCTTTACCAAAAACAAATATGCAGGTAAGTGGGTTGTCGCCCATATGCCCTTGGTGCTACTGAATGAAGAAGTAGGAAAGGGAGAAGATGAGTTCTGCTGTCAGCACGTGTAACTGGAAGGGCTTGACGGCAACACTGAACTCTAGACAAATCCCAAGGGATAATACTTTTGCTGCAACAGCATATGGAAGAGAGCTTGTAGAATTACTCCCTTGGGATATGTGCACAGGAGCTTATCAATATGTTGATAAGCAACACAAGTTTTTTATCAATATGTTTGTGCTGGAGTTTGCTGACTCCTCAGCTTACTTCCTGTATTTGTGCCTTCAGGAACGGCCGGATCTGGAGATCATAGTAGGCAGCAGGGTCTTATCTCTGTCGTAAAAAGATTCATTTGCTAAGCTTTGTGAATGAAAAGTCATCAGAACAGGCCAGACCACCTTCTCTTCCTGGTCATTTGGCAAGCCTTAATTATGCTGAATGTAGGGGTAGAAGTTGCTATGGTTTGAAATAGTTGCCCACTTTTCGACAGTCACTGTTGCTCCTGCTCAAGTCTGGTGTATGTGCTAAGTACTCCTTTCTTTTGACCACACTTCACAGCTTCAACATTCCTCGTGCAAAGCGAGAGCTGGGCCAGCTGAATAAGTGCACCTCCCCACAACAGAAGCTCCTCTGTCTGCGCAAAGTGGTTCAAATCATAATGCAGTCTCCTAGCCAAAGAGGTCTGTAACCATGGCAATGTAATAATGGCTTCAATAGATCGCCTCTCTGTGCTTTTAAAAGCCATCTTCATAAGCTTTTAAATGGGTGCATGTGAGCAGAACCTTGAAATGTAACATTCAGGTGCTTGTTTTCAGGTGTTTATTGGTCTGTTCTTGTTTTATCATGTATTTTGTGTCCTCATTTTGTATTATGTTGTGAACCACCCTGTGATCTGCAGATAGAGTGGTATACAAATGTTTACAACAACAACAATTTTTCTTATCACTTGGAAATTAGTGCTTTCCCTTGAACTGAGGCATCTGAAATACTTTTCCAGGGTGTATGGCAGGGCTTGTTATCTGAGACCCCCCAGCTTGAAAGGGCTAGAATAGAAGATATAATTCAGACAGTAGTTAGACCATTGTCCCTGGCACTTGGACTGGTCTCTTCTTCCTTTTACCCAGAAAGATGGCTTGAAAATGAGTAAAAGCCTTCAGGGAACTGGTTATATCTGTGTAGGATTTTAAATTGAACTACCTTGTGTTTAGGAGTGCCTGCTGCATTTCTTTGTTTCACACAAAGGGCATGCCTTCAAGATGTGCCTGAAACTTCTGGATTTTAAAACTGCTGCTGATCAATCGTGGTGGCAGCACCTTTAGTCTGCCGAAAGCTTTCTAAACACTGCAGCCCTAATTAGAAGCATTTAGGCACTATCACTAGCATAGAAATGTGACTTCACTTTTTCCTTCCCACTTCAGTTAACATGGAGACCATGTGTGCAGATGACCTTCTCTCAGTCCTGCTGTACCTTCTTGTGAAAACGGAGATTCCAAACTGGTATGTGACAAGTCTCCTTTTGCTCCTGAGTGTTATTTCTCTGCTGCAAGAGCGCTAAACAAGGCAGAGTGCTGAAAGGTTTCTAGCATTGCTTGAAGTCATGGAGTCTGTAAGCTAGGATGGCCATCAGCTGCCCGCTGCCCCCCCCCCCCCCGTTCAATATTGATTGTGTTTCAGGAGGCGAAGGGGTCTCGTTTGTGACTCTGGGTAGCTCCACTTATCCAGATGATTGCATAGCTGATTTAAGTGTTTGGTTCCCTTTCCAAATGTGATTAAGAAATCACATGTTCCAGTATTGGAGACAAACCCACTCCAAATAAACTGGATGCAGAATCTGATTTAAGTCTTAAAACCCAACCTACATTTGGTTTATGGGATAATTTGAAGTCTGTACTAGCTGTTCACTAGCAAATGACCATTGCAGTACAGTCCTGTATCCTCAGCAAAGCCTTAATTGGATGCTTCTGTGTTCTAAGGTTTTATAGCAGAACTGTGAGAAGCATTGTGACTTGCTTTGGACTTGAAATAGTAGTTTGAATCAAAGACCAAAAATACATATTATCAATTCTGTGATTGCATTGCCCTGGAAATGGGCATAATAACACTGCACAGCTGAGTGCTTCTAACTGGTGGCTGTTTCAGACTCTCCAATCGAGATGCATCCTGAGTCAGAAATGTTCAACCTGGTCCTCTTATTGCCATTTGAGTAGAAACCCCTTTTGGGTGTGAATATTTAATATTTTGCTGCTTTTGGAAATCACTTGCCTTGCTTGGACAGCATGTATCACAAATCTGAAATCTCACAGATCTGAAAAACGTGTAGGGTACTAACATCTGTCACAAAATAGACCTTGGTTGTTACATTGGTAAGATGCAACTGGGATCTAAAAATGTAAATGCTTACAGCAGACCTGTTGTATTAGCAACGTGCCATTTCCAGGGATTACATGCATTTAACAAATGTGCTTATGTTTTTGGACGTCAGTTAAAACGCAGGGCTGATTTTTTTTTTTTAATCTGCGTGTCTTGAATGTGCACGTGTTGTGTCCTTTTGTAAATGTGTGGCTGATTGCACAGCTTGCATCCCAGGACAGGGCATTGCAATACAAATGGCATGGCTTTTTGTGGTGGTAACCTGCTAAAAAATAAAGCCAAATTGTTTTAATCTGATTTTTTCTTCTGCCCCCTGCCTCCTAAAACCCACCAATATGATTGTACCCATCAGAATGATCCTGGAAAGCTGTAATAAGTGTGATCCCTATAGTCTTTTTTTATAGCTTGTCAGTTTTGACTGCCAATCCAAGAATGCCATTTCTGGTTTTGTTGGGGCTGGGAGTTCAGTAGTATCAGAGATAAAAACATATCTTGTTATTGGAAGTATGCAGGATCAAACTGCAGAAAAAGTGTGGATTAATAACATGTTGTCTTCATGGCTTTCTGTTTATTCAGGAGCCTTTCATGATCAGCTGTGTGCATTCTGAAAATGGAACAGGCGCCCTGCTCTTTCCTCCCTAAACATTGTGCCTGCAAGCATTGAAGCCCACTCAGAATAAATTAAACTTGTGGATGATGAGGGGCTCTCTGTGGGAGATAGGATAAATGTTTTGATCTTGCATTAGTGATTGGAAGTTGAGGAACCAATTAGATGTGCATGCAATTTTAAGTGACCTTTCTCAGTCATCTCCACTTGAGTAATGTCTTGAAAGCCTTATATGCTATTTTATTTTCTGTCTAGGATGGCAAACTTGAGTTACATCAAGAACTTCAGGTTTTGCAGCTCAGCAAAGGATGAACTTGGATACTGCCTGACTTCAGTTGAGGCTGCAATAGAATACATCCGTCAAGGAAACCTCTCGGACAGGCCAACAGTAAGTCACTTTAATAGGGGTTGCAGCATAAAGTCTGGCTTGATAACGGCAAATTGTGCAGCAGTTGTGATTGTAATAGGAGTTCCTTCTGGACGTACATCTCCTTTGCAACAGTTTACTGTTTGCCTGTGCACATTGCTTAAAGGTCTCCGTAAGCAAACTTGAGCCATTGCTCAAAGAGGCTTGTAAAAGGACAACCTTGAGCCCTGGTAGACTTCTGTTCAGCTTTATTTGAAGGACAAGGAGTATGAGCTGTAGATACAGTTCCTGCATCTTGTGCCTTATAGCTTGTATGTGCATAAGCACACCCATGCTCTTCTATGCACTCCACCATTTGTCTCCAAGTGTTTGGCATGTTTAGTATAGACAATGCCCAAAATTATAGCAGTGGGATACAATTGGATCCCTTTTGTCGGTAAAAAAAATAAATACCATTCTTAACATTTCAGAATTCAGGAAACAGATCTGTAGCATTGCTGAAGCTAAGTAGCTGTTGCCCTCTTCAGGAATTGGGATGGGATATCACCAGGAGAGCCCTGTAAGAACAGAACATGCACACAATAAATGTGGGCCACATCTACACCAGGCATTGAAAGCACTATTAAGCCACTTGCTGCTCCCAAGGAATTCTGGGAACTGTTGCTAAGTATCAGGAGTTTTTAGGAGATCGACTATTCCCCCCCCCCCTCCTGACCTGCAATTTCCGTAGTGGGTTAACAATAACTCTCTTCCCAGGGAATTCTGGGAATTGTAGCTCTTTGAGGGGGAATGTGGTATCCAACAACTTTCTGAACTCTTAACAAACTACACTTCCCAGGATGCATTTTTTGGGGTGAGCCATTCCTATTAAAGTGATACGATACTGGTTTAAATGTGGGCAATGGATGTGGCCATGAAACAGGTGGAAATGCTGCAGAAATCCTTTGGTCAGTGTAGTTTTCTCGGACTTTATTTTAACCTTCCAAAACTAGGTGCTCCCGCTCTGATCTGGAGGCTGAAGGATGTGAACTTGGTACCACAATGAAACCTGCACCTGATCCAGCTGCCAAGAAATGGAACTTAGCTGCTTAATGGCTCTGTCTGTGGGGGCTTGATATAGAAGGGGGTGGAGGCCCTACTGTGGGACACACATCACAAAATCTGCTTTTTAAAATGGTTTTACAGCATTTTTCACTTTGCTCTTTCAGTGGTAAAATCTTTTAAGCAGATTTGTGGCACTTGGCTACTCCTTTTTTATATTAAAAAAAAAGCAAATGTGTATCACAAGTCTTGCTTCCTAACTACTATGTAAAAAAAAGAAAAGAAAAAAGTTTGTGTCCAAAAAGAGGAGGGGGATAAAAAATAAAAATAAACTCCCACATTTATATTTCAGTCTTTGATCTGAAGGAAGTTTGAACTCTTTAATATCAGTTACCCACCTTGTTAACAGAAAAGATTTGGGCAGAGATGTTAAGACTACAGCAACTTGCTATGTTTTGTAAAATAAAAGGCATAAATGAACTTGGATGACAAATGTGTGTGTGTTCTTTAAAGTAAAGCTGCTTTGAAACAACAACAAAATGCTTTTCTCTCTTTAAAGTTAGTTTGCCTTTTCTTGCTGGCAATTTTACCTAAATACATACTTGGATGCTGCTAAGCTGCTTTTGTGCTGCTAGGTTTCCATAGCTTTTTACTGTTAGACTCTTCATATGGAAGGAGAATCTTCTGACGTTGCACTGGCATCTCTTGGTGCAAGATTTCAGACTTAAGTTCTCTCGAGTTTGAAGAATCCTGCTTTACTGTGTGTGGCAGGCAAATTATTTAAGAGACCTTGACTGTGGATTTCTAGACCCAAATTGGACACACTGTCGGGCACACATTTAAACCTAATCAGTTCAGTTACATGGAAAGCAGGGTTGGGGGCAGCTGGTCTTTTCCCCATTTGCTCATGGAGCTCAGTGGGGTAGGAAAGTGCCTAGGTAATCCATCAGTAGGGATTTTTAAAGCACTTTTACTGTGGGTTAAACCACAGAGCCTAGGACTTGCCGATCAGAAGGTTGGCGGTTCGAATCCCTGTGACGGGGTGAGCTCCCGTTGCTCGGTCCCAGCCAACCTAGCAGTTCAAAAGCACGTCAAAGTGCAAGTAGATAAATAGGTACCGCTCTGGCGGGAAGGTAAACAGTGTTTCCGTGCATTGCTCTGGTTCGCCAGAAGCGGCTTAGTCATGCTTGCCACATGACCTGGAAGCTGTACGCTGGCTCCCTCGGCCAATAAAGCGAGATGAGCGCTGCAACCCCGGAGTCGTCCGTGACTGGACCTAATGGTCAGGGGTCCCTTTACCTTTACTGTTTGAATTGGGGTCCCTACTTTGTCTTCACAAGAGGGCATACCTGGATTTTAAGTATACAAGAACATGGTGAGCTGCCTTAACTCCCCACTCCCCTGAACAAATTATTGGTGTATCTAGCATCAGTGTGATAGCAACTCTTAGGTTCGAGATGGGAGTCTTCCCAAGCCCTATGAAGAGATGCTGGGATTAAACCTGGGCCCTCCTATCCCATGCATAGCATGTGTTCTTCCACTGAGCTATGGCCCTCCTTCACAGATATATGCTGCCGTGATGTTTAGTACCCTGCCTGCTGGATACAGTGTTAATCCTCTAGCTCCTGTCACTGTTTGTGGCATCAGTTGCCTTTTATCTGAGGCACTTGTAGAAAATTGTTCTAGGCAGACCAGTCAGTGCTTATCCTTATTGCTGAAGTACAACTTGAAACACTGCTCTCTAGTGTGCCGCCTTCGCGAGAGTAAAAAAGGAAAGGGTTGACGCTTAACACGTGGAAAAAATCTCTTTAAAACTGCCTGGCAGATCCCTTTGAAAGAAGCCACCAGCAGGGCCTTTCCTTCTCAGTATCCACTGCAGCCTAGAGCTACAGTGTGCAAGCTGTAAATTCAGGCATGTGGGCAATGGGAACAGCAGCACTTTCAATGGCTAAATAGTAGACTGATTGGCTTAATACAGAGTCAGAACACCAGTCTGCCACCCCAGCATTGTCTTCAAGGACTGGCAGTTCCTCCTTGGGGTTTCAGGCAGGTTTGGGAATCCCTCCCGAGTCCTACCTGCAGGTGCTACTGGGGACTGAACCTGGGGCCTTCTACATGCCAAGCAGGGGCTCAGCCACTGAGCTACGGCAAACCTGGGTCATATGTACAATGGTTTATGTGGGTTGCATAATCCCAGGCATAAATGTGGCAATCTCGGGGGCACTTGACTCTTGTTTGGAAATCTGAAGTCACGTGCCCTTGCTCTTCAGCATGTGGCATCGTAGGACAGTTTCTTATGACTACATCAATTGTGCAAGGATGGCTTGCTGTGGAGAACAAGCAGGAGTCCTACAACATTAATGTTTAAATCACTAATACTTATCCTGTTCCAATTTCTTAAATTATATGCTACCTTGGGAATGCTCCTCTTGAAATTATAAATGCTCCATCAAGAAAACATTGAAGCCTCTACCAGAACAAATAGCAATAAGCATTTAAAGTTAAGCTTTAAATAATCCAGTAGCAGCTGTACAGGTATCTCTGCCCTGGTGCAGGAGCCAGAGCATTGGGTTCCATCACCCTGGCAGAACCCACAGCTGATGCCTGCTCTGCCCTTCTCCCCTATTTTTTCTTCTTCCTAGGCATACAGTGCCAGATGATGTGATCAAGGCATCCTTTTAATTTCTACTGTGCCCCATGTTGTTCTGCAGCGCTGTGGGAAACAAAAGAGTAGTTAGATCCTGCTGTCAAGTGCTGGTACCAAAGCCAGGTAAAACCTCTTAGAGCCCACCACCAGCAGAGGCAGTCCAAGAGAGGACCATTTGCTCAAGGTCCCCTCAAATCTGAGAGGAGCAGTATGAGTCCCTCACCTGCTTGTTGGAGGAAGAAATTGGTGGGGGCAGTGGAGTGTGCTGCTTGGAAGGAAGAACTGGCTAGGACCATGAACAGGAGTGTCCCTTGTTGGAGGAAGGAAACATTGCCTCTCATATAGCAGGTCCCAATTGTGTGTATATCACCAGTATGTTCGATATGATGCTAACCTGGTGCCCTGTTGAACAACTCCCATCAGGCCCAGCCAGCACAGCAAATGGTTAGGGGAGTTGGCACCAGGTTCATGGAACTATTTAGCTTGGGGCAATTATATTCTGCTTTTAGAAGATGAAAAACCACTCAAAATGCCTAAACCCAAGCTGCATTAGAAATTGAAATTGAAACAATGAAACAGAATAAGCAGCAGGAAACCATAGTATGAGTGCAGACAAACAGGTTTGTGCTCAAAATATAAGCACTACCTTCACTGAGTCCTTTCTAATCATACAAAACGTGTACAAAAGAAACTGGGCTCTTCCGTAAACCTGCTGTCCAGTCTAGTCCTAATCTTTAGTAGATTACAGGCTAGTTGTTCCTCTAGCCCCGTGTGGTCCACTTTGACTTGCAGGTATTCTCAACGGTCTTCACCATCACAAGCTCCCTGGTTTTGTTACTAGCAACTGAATTTCAGGATCTTTTCCATGCAAAATGTACTGTATCATTCTTGTCATTCCTTAACCACATTCTAACTTATGGCCCTTTTGTTACCTTACTCCATCAGGCTAGTAGGCCTTATCCCAAGCTGCCATAGTTACCAGTGGAGGCCAGAGCCCTGTGAGTAGGAGTAATCAAGTGGGAAAGGACCATTTGGTCATACTGAGATGGTCTGACGTAGCAATGGTAATTGGACCACATCAGATAAAGCTAGGAAATAGGGCCAGTGTGAATATGCTCCACTATTTATTTGTATGGGGCTCAAACTATGCACTCATTCAGTTTTACACACCACTGTTGCTGCCATATTTGGAGGTTGTATGCATCACACCCTTGCGGGGTGACCTTGTTGGTGTGGGAGAGAAACCAGATTTTCTGGCTGGAAATTTTTGACACACACCATAACTCACATGGCGGGGCAACTAAAAACAAATCACTGCCCATATACAATTTGAGGTGGTGCATTCTCCAAGTGAGTGAGGACCATACTGCCTTACATACGCAGATTCAAATGAGTGCTATAGCTCTGTTTGCATTGGTGAGCAAATAATCTGGTTTGTGACACCCGCTTCATGCTAACGGTAACTTTCCAGGAATTGCTGCAAAATGCCCCAATGACTTACAAGCTGAGATGCTGTCTACCCTACATTTATCCTTCTCTTTTACAGAACAGGCAGTGTTGCTTTCCCATTTGCCATTTTCATCAGCTCTATAAGAAACTTGAAAGTTAGACTGACTAGAGCTGTGTATTCAAGGGACACATTAATTTGGACATAAAGCTTTAAGTCAAAGGTTACCTGTGCCTTCAACGTGAATTTATAGCCAAGCCAGGCAGTGCTTTGTACCACTAAACTGAGCACAGGGGAGGCAGGAATGGCTTATATGATTCCAGGGCCCTAAAAACACAGGAACTACTTTCCTTGGGAATGTTAAGCTGGCACCTCGATCTGCCTGTAAATTACATTGTTACAGACACCACTTTTGCCACATTTCTTTTGTCTCTTGAGAGGACTGGGAAGTACTTCAAATGGGCATAATATAAACATTTATTGTGGCACAATATGGCTGCATTATATTAGTAACATGATAAGCACCAGAGGTTAGATGCGTGGCGATTATAGTGGTGTTCTTGTTGTGGAATACTCTCCTCAGAGACCTTTCCCCTTGTCCTGCTGCTCTCCCCTGGGGGAAACTGCTCTTTAGTGCTCAGTAGGGGCAAATGGCAATTCAGGTTTTCTGTGGCTTGCCATTTGTTCCAATTTATTGTTAAAGAGTAGATTTTCCCTGGGAAAAGAATGGGGCAAGGGGACAACCACATGGACTGCTGCCTAGAAAGCATTTAAATAATAAAATTATTATTATTATTATTATTATTATTATTAGTATTATAGGTCAAGCAGAAAACCACTCTTATATGTGCTTTCTAGGCACCACCCCTCCTCTGGCGTCAATGTTGGTGACTTTCTGGAGCCAGTTTAACATTGGTTTATTTGGCCACGTTTCTCATGAAACTGCAACCTCTGCTCTTCTATATATATTGCTGCTTTTACTTCATTTTTTATTGATGGTATTACATGGCCTTAATTCAGTTTCATTCTAACCTTATTACAGTAGTACCTCGGGTTACATACGCTTCAGGTTACATACGCTTCAGGTTACACTCCGCTAACCCAGAAATAGTACCTCATGTTAAGAACTTTGCTTCAGGATGAGAACAAAAATTGTGCGGCGGCAGCGGCAGCTGGAGGCCCCGTTAGCTAAAGTGGTGTTTCAGGTTAAGAACGGACCTCCAGAATGAATTAAGTTCTTAACCCGAGGTACCACTGTTTTGTTATTATTGTTTTTCTTTTTAATTTTTCTTTGTACATGTAAGGCAGGGTATAGGTCTTTTAAACAAATAAAATAATTGAAATTATCTTACTTGGTATAATCAGATCATGGGCATCAATTTTAAGTTGTTGAGCTTGGCTTGAAAATAGACTTTGCTGTGTTGAACTGATCAATTCAGTGTTGTATGCTATGCCAGGAATAAATTGATGGGAGGTTCTTTTCCCCCTCACAGGGATCTGAAGGATTTAGTGAGAAGCTATTCTTAAGACAAAGAATGAATTTACTGTCTCAGATGTCCAACACCCCGATAGACTGCTTGTTTCAGGTTTGGATTACATGAATATTATGTCAGCTCTGAGAAATGGCCAGAAAACTACTTTCCGTTCTAAGAAAGTTGAGAGCCCTTGTAACAGCTCAATGTTTTGAAGGTTCCACCTGCCTTAAAATATATTTTAATCTTTCCATGATTTTGCTTTTGTTTTAGAGTGAGTGAAAGAGATGTCCAGTTCCCTCCCAGTTTAGCTTTTATTGGATATTTCAATTATTGATGGTTGAAACAGACCAGGTAGTTGGTTTTGCACAGCCAACAACATGTCCATTCAGAGCCTGTATATTAGGATTAAGAGTTGGGAGAAAATGCTGGCTGGTTAGATGACAATATTATAATTTTATTAAATTTATATCCTATCCTTCCTCTCTAATGAGCCCAGGGCAGCAAACATGCCAATTACCGTATTTTTCGCCCTATAAGACGCACTTCCCCCCCTCCAAAAATGAAGGGGAAATGTGTGTGCGTCCTATGGGGCGAATGCAGGCTTTCGCTGAAGCCTGGAGAGCGAAGGGGGTCGGTGCGCACCGACCCCTCTCGCTCTCCAGGCTTCAGGAAGCTATCCGCTAGCCGTGGGAGACCCAGCTCTCCCAGGGCTAGCGGAGAGCTTGCCGGCACCCAGAAGCTTGGGGCGTTCTGAGCTCTGCACGCCCCAAGCTTCGGGATTAGCGCAGCGCTCCGCTAGCCCTGGGAGAGCCGCGCGGCTCTCCCACGGCTAGCGGAGACCTTGCCGGCACCCAGAAGCTTGGGGCGCGCTGAGCTCCACACGCCCCAAGCTTTGGGATTAGCGCAGCGCTCCGCTAGCCGTGCAGCTCTCCCACGGCTAGCGGAAACCTTGCTAGCACCCAGAAGCTTGGGGCGCACTGAGCTCTGCACGCCCCAAGCTTCGGGCTTAGCACAGCGCACCTGGGGGGAAATAATTCCCCCCCTTATTTCCCCCCCAAAAAACTAGGTGCGTCCTATGGGCTGGTTCGTCCTATGGGGCGAAAAATACGGTATAAAACGACACAATAAAAATGTCTAAAAATAGTTAAAAACAAAACTTACCAATGATCTCAGGGTTGCCAGGATATTTCAGCCATCAAAATGATCAAGTAGGCTGTGGCCAAGCTGCTCCAGGATGATATGGGGTATCTAGACCTACTTCAGTTTGGCTTCTGGACAGTGTTTAGGATTGAAATAACATTGGCTGATCCATTTTTGCCATGATGTAGAGAGGAAGAGTGTGACCCAGTTGATTCTGCTGGACTTTTCAGAGGCATCTGATATTACCAGTTGTGGCACCTTTTTAGGATGGGCCATGGTTCTGCTTCTATGTTGTATTCCAGAAGATGATGCTGGGAGACCTATGTAGATCTAGGTTTCTATAATGTATGAATCCACCCCAATTCATATTCACCTTTCTGCTGCCTTCTCCTGCACCCCACTTCCATCTGTTTGGTTCTGAATTTGGCGCCAGTGTCTGTCTCACTTTTTGCCCTTCTTTGCAGCATGTTGCTTCAGGCAACCAGGAAGAAGCAGAGCGCTTGTTAAGCCAAGGGGACAACGATAAGGACACTGTGCAAAAAATGTGCCATCCACTCTGTTTCTGTGATAAGTGTGAGAAGCTGGTTTCTGGGTAAGGGTTGTGTTTTCAAAGTTTTCCAGACTTTTTCCAAGCAGAATTGGGAACTATGTTGCTAGTGAGTTGGTTGAGACGTAATCCTAAACTATGGTTTGTGCTAACTGCAGTGTAGATGCCAAACAATGGTTTGTGTGGTTCCTTCCCCCAATCCCCGTAGAATCTCTGAATTCTCTCCCAAGCAGCAACCTCTGAGGGCAAAGCAACATCCCCATGTTGCTCCAAGGAGCCCAAACCATGATTTATCAATTTAGATGCAAAGTCAAGGCAACAGTTTGCCAAGCCGTAGGTGAACCAGGTTTACATCCTGCTTTGGTGATGGCAGACAATATTTCAGGCAATCAACTACCATGAATGTTTGGCGGTGAGTGAGGGGAATTTAAAGTGGTTGGCTTTTCTACTCACCTTAACTGCAAGGTGAGCAAAGCGGTTTATAAAGCTTTATTTCCCTCCCATGACCTTTTCTAACAGCAAAACAGCTTTGCTGACTATTCAGACTGTAGCTTTCCTGCTTCAGCCTTGTTCCTCGGACGAAATTTCCCTGGGAGCAGCACTTCATCATGGCACAGTGTTGTTCCCAGGTACACCCTCAGGAAAAAAAAGATTTCTGCCGCCATCACAGCAGCTATTCAGTAAACAAGAGCTCTGTAAGGTAGATTGGTATTATTATTCCATTACACGGGTGGGAGGAACTGAGGCGAAGAGAACAGTTGCTAGCGAGTTCAGCGTTGAGACCAGATTCAGCTGGTGACCTTACGACAAGCCATGCAAGGCAGCTCACTTGTCGACATGTTCTTTGGTGATTTTAAACAAGGCAGCTGTGTGAAACATACACTGTCCTTTGCTTGCCCATGTTCTGTTTGTTGATGATGACTTTTTTTACTTTAAGGAAGCTGAACGATCCTTCCATTGTGACACCGTTTTCTAGAGATGACCGGGGATTCACTCCGCTTCATATAGCTGCAATATGTGGTAAGCGCTGCAGTTCATTCGTGGACTATGGCAGAAGTTTTCTGATTCCCCACCCTCTACAAACATTGTCTTCCGAGGAGTCCCTGAGCATCTGTTACAGACCCTCCCTTCACCTGGTACGTTGCACAGGATTCTCAGGTGTTCTCGAAGGTTCACCTACAGCAGCCACCAGGCTTGGGGACCCTCCCGTATAAACTGAGCATGAGCGTAATGATGCATCCAGCGTACACTTACAACTTCAAATTGCAATTGAAGAACGCACTTGTCTTTTGTCCCCTGTTCTGATCTTCTCATGGAGAAGAGACCTTTTGTCCATGGCAGACCCACATGATTCAACCACTGGCATTACAAGTTAAAACTATCAGAGAGTGGGTGAATGGAAACACCTCTGCTTGAGAGCCACTACTAGTCAGAAAACACAGTTCTGGGCTACTAGCTTGATTTGTTATAAAGCCGTTTGCTTACAACTACTACTACTACTACTACTACTACTACTACTACTGGTTAGCCTTCCAAGGGTTTCAGGGGTACTCTGGGGCACAGTTAGAAAGCTATTAGAATTCCACTCAAAGTCTGGAGTGGATTTGAACATCTGCCCAGCACAAATCTTGCTACAAGGAGATCATTTGCTCTACAGAACCAAACTGCAGTATACAGACCTAACTGTAAGTCTGTATGGCTTTGGTTATTCCAGATGGGAGCTGGTGGCCAGATTATCTTGCTTTTTGGCTTGATTTGATTTGTTATGTGTCTGTGCCGCTTTTCACTCAAACGAATCCCAAAGTGGCTTACAAACAATAAATAATAATAACATGATAGAACATAATAGAACATCATGAATTCAGCCTAGATCATATATAGAATAATTAACAAATCGTCAGTGAAACAATTACAATCCATAAAACACTTGGTAGCAAAACAGCAACTAAAGAACAGGCTAAACATCACAAATAAAAGTCGTATTATATGATTAACAAATCAACACAGCTTTTATATTCTATGAAAATAATATTAACAAAATATCAACCAAAAAATAAAATAAGTGCTGTTAAGTTCATACACACACTCTCCACACCCACAGGTAGCAGTGGGGTGGGTTGGCCTTGATAACTTTTGGCCTCCAAATTCCTGACTCTGTAATTCTATTTCTTGGGGAGCTTCCCCTGAAGGCCTTTTCTGCAGCATCAAATACCGTATTTTTCGCTCTATAAGACGCCCAGACCACAAGACGCACCTAGTTTTCGGAGCAGGAAAACAACAAAAAAAAAAATATTCTGAATCTCAGAAGCCAGAACAGCAAGAGGGATCGCTGCGCAGTGAAAGCAGCAATCCCTCTTGCTCTTCTGGCTTCTGGGATAGCTGCGCAGCCTGCATTCGCTCCATAAGACGCACACACATTTCCCCTTACTTTTTAGGAGGGAAAAAGTGAGTCTTACAGAGCAAAAAATACGGTATATTGCTGCAGCATCCACCTGCTATGTGTAGACCACTGATTTGAGAATTTGCAGCCAAGTTCACTGGTTTTTGGGGGTTACACTTAGTTACCTCTTCTTTTCCCAACGTAGGATGACTTTTCTGTGTACTTATAATATGCACTCGCAGCAATTCGTTACTGGGCTCTCTCCAGAGTTGAGATTGATTCATTCATTATTGCTGGAAAGACCCCTGCCAAGCTGTGACCTAGAACAGTAATGTGCCAACAAGCTGAGGGGCGTCTTATCACCACGAGCAAATGCTAAGTTGCCTGTCATATGGCGCCTGCAAATGCCAGGAGAGGCAGCAGATTGTTCAGTTCCCAGTTTGACCCAGAGGGTGACACTTCCTTTTCTCACTGTGAGATGCTGACATTTTGAGTCTGAGGAGCTATATACCTTTCTCCACAGGGCAAGCATCTTTAATTGACTTGCTGGTCTCCAAAGGAGCCATTGTCAATGCGACGGATTATCACGGATCAACGCCACTTCACCTCGCCTGTCAGAAAGGATACCAGAATGTTACCGTAAGCACAGATCTTACGTAATAATAACAACATTTTATGTACCTTTCAGTCCAGTATTGCTTGTAGATTGAAAGCAATGGCTTGGCCGTTTGCTGATGACAGGAACGGTGGCTTTTTGAAGGTCCCCCCCCATGAACGCTGTTTTTTTAAAAAAATATACCGTATTTTTCGCTCTATAAGACGCACCAGACCACAAGACGCACCTAGTTTTTGGAGGAGGAAAACAAGAAAAAAAATATTCTGAATCTCAGAAGCCAGAACAGCAAGAATGATTGCTGCGCAGTGAAAGCAGCAATCCCTCTTGCTGTTCTGGCTTCTGGGATAGCTGCGCAGCCTGCATTCGCTCCATAAGACGCACACACATTTCCCCTTACTTTTTAGGTGGGAAAAAGTGAGTCTTATAGAGCAAAAAATACGGTATATAAAGATATTTATATACGGCTATATCATAAAAAATATACCACTACAGTTTGCAACAATATGGCTTCTCCATATGTTGTTTGACTTCAGTTCCCATCAGCTCCCACAAAATACTGACCATCTGGAGGGCCTATAATATTTCTTTAAACAGCAAATAATAATAATAATAATAATAATAATAATAATAATAATAATAATCGTGAATGAAGTAGAAATCCTCCACTGCTTCCTCTGGAGGAGACAATTTGATGCTGACAGATTTGGCTCTGAAAAAAGTTTCAGACATTATGAAATTAGTCTTGTTTAAACACACACACACACACACACACACAGAGAGAGAGAGAGAGAGAGAGAGAGAGAGAGAGAGAGAGAGAGAAGAGAGAGAGAGAGAGAGAAGGTGCATGGGATCCAGTGTAGTTTAGGGCTTGGAGTGTTAGACTTGGGCCAGGGAATGCTGGATTAACATCCATTTCCTGTCCATGAAGCTGCCTGGTTGACCTCAGGGAAGTCAGGATCTCTTGGCAGGATTGTGAGAAAACTGTCAGGCAGAGCTCAGTGGAAGAAGAGTGGGTGAAACATGTGAAAGTCAAAGGATTTGGTCAGGCCCACTTTATGAGCTGTGTGCTGTATGTATGTCAGTCAGCTGAGAATAATGTATGTGAAGTGATTTGATTGCTTGAAATTTGCTGGATCAGTGCTAAATGTTACTGCTTCAAGCTCTTTGATACCCGGGAAAGAAGGAATCCTTCATTAGATTTGACATCATGCATTAATTCAGCCCAAGGATGCATTTTGATCTGCAAGTCTCCCCTACAGTGCTGGAGCCTGAGCCTTCCTTGTACACTATTGTTTTGTATCACAGTGTTTAGTGAGTGAAATAATATCCGAGCAGCTTGGGCATGACTCTGAATTGGTTTTAAGCAGCTCATGATAAGAAGTACCGTATTTTTTGCACCATAACACTCACTTTTTTCCTCCTAGAAAGTAAGGGGAAATGTCTGTGCGTGTTATGGAGGGAATGCCTACGGGTGGCATGCCTACGGATTTTCCTCCTCTAAAAACTAGATGCGTGTTATGGTCGGGTGCGTGTTATAGAGCGAAAAATACGGTATTTATACAGTCAGGAATTTGGCCACAATGGTAACAGCATCAGATGTCAAGGAAATGAACATATGTCTGACTTTTAGAAGACATCTGAAGGCAGCCCTGTATGGGGAGATCTTAGAATGTTTGAGGTTTTTTGTGTTTTAATACTTAGTTGGGAAACACCCAGAGTGGCTGTGGTAACCCAGTCAGATGGGCGGCATTTATTATTATTATTGTTGTTGTTGTTGTTGTTGTTGTTGTTGTTGTTGTTGTTATTATTATTATTATTATTATTATTATTATTATTATTATTTCTCAAGCCATTAAGGCTTGGCTGCTTCTAAGTAGAAGAGATGCATGTGAGTTATTCCTTTTGCACAGAAACTGAAAGGAGCCACAATAGGATTTATTCCCCCTCCCCCTCTCCCCGGCTCTTTATACCATCATCAACTCTTATTTTGTATGCCACTTTCCCACAAAAGTGTGCCCAAAGGTGCTCACAACATATCAAGTGAACAAGTATAACAGTTCAGCCATCAGATTTCATCCCAAACATATGCAAGTTAGAAACAGAATTTTTGGGACTCAATTTGACACATTTGTATGGCCTTAACTGTACCGTAGCTTCTTCCACTTACTAGAGCTGCTACTGCTAACCCACTGAAATGTGTGCATGCCACATAAAAACGTAGCTTGGTTTTTTCCTTTTTCAGCTTCTTCTCCTGCACTATAAGGCGAGTACAGAAGTCCAAGACAATAACGGCAACACACCCCTGCATTTAGCTTGCACTTACGGCCATGAAGATGTAAGTAGTTCGCAGCAACATGTTCAGGGTACCTATAACACCAGGGTACCTATAACCAGTTAGGTGGACTTTAGCCCCATGGAAAACAAGGGCACTTAAAGTGATTTCAAAGGGGCTTAACTTAGTCTGGATGCAGCCTCACACTTTAATTTTTATTTCATTTCTGAACTTGTAATCCTCCAGCCTTTTCAGAATGATCCTTGAGGGTTAGAAACTGGAGCCCATCGAGAGAGTCCTTTCTTTTGTAACAACTTTGTTAGAGCTTTGGAGTCATTCATGGAACATTCCTCTGTGTCACTGTCTTACCTTGTGGAGAGTAAATTGGGGTAAACTGTGGAGAGTAAATCTGGGGTAAATTGTACTGCCCTGTATAGTTGACAGTGTGACCTTCCTGATTCTGCCAATCTGTTCTTGGATGAAAAGAGGTTACAGATTGTGGAGTAAACGAGGTTCCCCCATTCAAATAGTCATAACAAGGCAATTCAATTGTCCTTTTTTCTATTTGGGAGAAGGGAGTAGCCTTATGCTGTTGGGCTGCCATGTTTATAGGAATGACATACAGATGCCATTTACACATAGTATGCACATATTGTTATGGGTTGGCTCCAACTAAGTCATACTCAAAATAAGCCCATTGAAATCAACATACCTAAATAAGTCAGCGAACTTAAGTCCATTGATTTCATGT
Organism: Podarcis liolepis; assembly: GCF_965112155.1. NCBI lineage: Eukaryota > Metazoa > Chordata > Lepidosauria > Squamata > Lacertidae > Podarcis > Podarcis liolepis. The sequence continues at coordinate 31,810,068 of NC_139561.1, forward strand.
GGGTCTAGTATATGATTTAGTCAGATACAACTTGTGCAATGTAATGTGCAGATTAGCAGTGGGCTGCGTGGTAGAAACACCTGCTTTGCATGCAGAAGGTCCCAGGTTCAGTCCCCAACAGCATTTCCAGGTAGGGTTGAGAGAGACAACCATGACTTGTGTGTCGTGGCTAATTTTATTTTATTTTGCTGTATTTGTATGGCTGCCCAACAACTTACTTTCTCGGAGCGGTTCCCAGAAAATTTAAAGGATAGAGTGTTTAGATGCAGTGTAAAAACAGTGATGAGTAGTATAAGAATGATTTGGTCTGGCAAGATACGATGACAAAATTGCCCTCTGTCCCTAATTCTGTTGCTTTAGTGATGTGCACCATCACAGCTTTGGTCTTTCTTTTAACTTTCCAGTGTGTCAAGGCTTTAGTCTATTACGACGTTCACTCTTGTAAATTAGACATTGGCAACGAGAAAGGAGACACTCCTCTTCACATAGCTGCTCGCTGGGGTTACCAAGGGATCATTGAAGTGCTGCTTCAGAATGGAGCCAACCCAAATATTCAGAACCGGATGAAAGAGACTCCTGTGCAGTGCGCATTAAATTCTACGGTACTTCTTAGATACAACTTCTTTTTTTAAAAAAACAACAACCCCAAATGTCTTATATGTTTTTAAATGTTGCTTAATTACAAAGAAGCAATATTGGCCAGGGCAGTTAAAAGTAAAATAAAATTCCATTTGCTTTTGGTGGACAAATGCTACTGTTTTATATCTGAGACATCCATGCAGTATGTATTCATTTCTGTGGTCCTCTTAAATTGATCTACTCTATATTTTTTTTTAAGAAAACAAACAAATGTTATTGTGTTTTTTACTTAATTGGAAGGACAGTGGCTAGCCAGGAACTCTTGAAAATACTTTTTGCTTGTTTTTGACAGGGGAGGGTTGCAGTTCTACTCCCAAAGTGCCTGAGAGGCAAGATGAATCTTCCTGATTGGGATGCTCTCTGATCTGCCTTTATATATCATTGCTAATGTCATGCTTGCCTTCTGATGAGTAAATTTCTCTGGAGAGATGGAGTTGCAACTTGCCTCTTCATGAATGTTTGATCTTTCTGCTTGCAGATTTTGTCCTTAATGGAACTGAACTACCTTGCATTTGAAAGAGGGCAGAGTGCTTCTCAGGTAACCTGCAAACCCTTCCTTAGCGTAATGGTATTCAGCTGATCAACTGCTGTGATAACGGCGATGCTGCCAACTCTTCCTCCTTTTGTTTTCTTTGCTGGTTCCACTAGTCCCCAGCCAGATCTTCTCAGGGTTGTGAGGACTCCATCAGCCAAATATCGTCCATCTCCAGTTTATCTTCAGCAACAGCTAGACAAGAAGAAGCAAAATCTAGTTATAAAGAGGTAAGTTGATGAAGCATTGGGCAATGAGGAGCACGGTAGAAATCTAAGGGGCCAGGGCCATTCCTGTTTTCGCCTCCGCTCATAATAGTGGAACTTGAGTGTCATCCCATGAAGCTGATTAGCAGGAGATTCAGGACAAACAAAAGGATGTACCACTTCGCACACGTCACACTTTCTGACATTCAGTGTAACAAGATGTGAAGGCCACTTGATTAGACGGCTTTGAAAAGAAGAGTACATGCATTTTATGGAGGAGGGTGAGATCTGTCAATGGCTACTAGCCATGATGACTATATGCAGCCTCTGATTTTGGAGATATTATGGGAAGAGACCATCACTCTGCTTTCAGATGGTCCCAGAGTCAGCCATTGGCAGCAGTGATTAGAGCAGCCTTCACCAGCCAGGTGCCCCCCAGCCCAAATGTTTTGGATTACAGCTCCCATCAGCTGGCTGGGGCAAATAGGAATTATAGTCCACAACATCTGGAGGGAGCCAGGTTGGCAAAGGTTGGACTGGAGGTCTGGTACAGTGTGCAGAGGGTCAGGCTAGAACTGGGTCCGATCTCTGGCATCTCCATATTCAACAGAAAGAAACAGGTAGCAGGTGACATGAAAGACTTCTTTCCTGAAAATGCTGGAGAACTACTGCTGGTCAGAATAGAGAATACTGAGCTAAATGGATGGAGAGTCTGAGCCAGTGTAAGGCAAAACGTTGATGCTCTGTCCCCATCATTACTGTCTCAGGACTACCTTTGAATTTTGATCTGTCTGTGTGAGATACCTTTAGGTCGCAATGGCTTATCCTGTTGTGGGTTCAGACCAGCCAAAAGTTGCTGTTCTGTAAATGAGAAATCATGCATGTATAAAAAAGTCATTCAGTGCGAGATTGAGGATCGCTTCCTTTGTGCTTTGCTTCTCCTCCTCTTTTCGCCTTTAAGATATGAACTTGTCACCCTCAAGAGGCTGAGGCTTCAGTTCAAGTCAGGGAAAAGAGATTACCTGCGTCTTAGACCTTTTAGCTTCTGGAGCTCACGTCATCTTTGTTTAATCCAAAATCAGTTCACTCCCATTTGCCACAATTTGTTGCACTTGCCTCTTATTGACTAAGAAAGTGGTTTCTGATTGGGGGGGGGATTGTGCCTGATCCTGTATTTTAAGACAAGAATGACTTCTAAATTTAAAATGATGGTTTTTGTTTTGCTGGAGAATCTTAGTTTTCTGTGAAGATGTCAGAGTTTGACAACCTTTGTTTCTGTCAACAGATTAATGCCCCCACCCCCACATTAGAGGCCACATGCCATTGGTGGATGATTGTCAGAGCCAGATACAAGTATTCTGGATTAACTAATCTAGAATAAAGATAGCCTTTCTTCTGTTTTCACTGTGGCTACCTCAGATTAGAATTCCCAATCCTATGTATGTCTGCTCATAAAGTAAACCCGACTGAGTTTGATGGTTTATTCTCAAATGAGCATGCAGAAGAATTTGTTCTGGAAAGTGAGTGAAAGTAATTTCTTTTTTACTTTAGTGTGCTATGCATACATATATGGCAGTAGTTGGCCAATTTGTTCCTACAGGGGAAAACTCCCACTTGTTCTGAGACCATATAGAAAGAAGGGGAAAAACACCTTAAAAGCCAGGAAAAGCAAGGAGGAAACTAAGAGGAATCAGCTCAACTCTCATGGGATGGAAGGATGGGGTAGCTTCAGAAGGTATCAGGAACTGCCTCAAGTGAGGTTGGGGGGGATGCATGTTGCTCACTTGTGATTCATTCAGAGCCCCCCTTGGCTAGACATGGTCACTCTCTGTTTCCTGCTTGCAAGATGGAAAGAAGAGCCGAATTTACAAAATGATCACTAGACCCCTTCCTACGATTGTTTACAAGGACAAGGAGATGTTTGGCCTGAGGAAGGATGTGAGTGCCACATCACATGCAGTTTGATGGGAGGCTTCCATCCTATTTGGCGAACTGATTCTCTGGGTGTAGATGCTTTTGTAGCCCAAAAAGCAACTCCTAGGCACAAGAGGAAGTATCAGCAAGGTTGAGAGAACCCAAATATAGTAGTACAACTAAACATTTTTTTTTCTTCTGGCTGTGTTCATTACATAGGTGGAGAAGCTTTTAAGAGCAGTTGCTGATGGAGACCTTGAAATGGTAAGATCTCTTATACTTTGTGCTACCCTGTTTGCATGTATTTATGGCACTTTATAAGGTAGAGATTTCCACGAGCATAACAGTAAGAGTGTGCAGCTGCTAAAGGTGACCAAACAGTGACATGCTTTTATTCCCATAATGGGAGTGTCTGGAAATCACATCCTCCCGTGGGGCCAACCTGGACCATATCTTCCTGCGTAAGCCACCTGTTATCTTCAGTGGGTGGGGAAAGCAAAACAGCCCACTGAGAGGAACAAACAGGTTCACTTCCTTTAAGGAGCTACCTTCGTGCCACAAGAATAATAATTTATTATTTGTACCCCACCCATCTGGCTGGGTTTCCCCAGCAACTCTGGGTGGCTTCCAACAAAGATTAAAAATACATCAAAGTGTCACACATTACAAACTTCCCTGAACAGGGCTGCCTTCAGATGTTTTCTAAATGTCAGGTAGTTGTTTATCTCTTTGACATCTGATGGGAGGGCGCTCCACAGGACGGGCGCCACTACCGAGAAGGCCCTCTGCCTGGTTCCCTGTAGCTTTGCTGTGACAACGGAAGCATGACCCCATTAGCAGGAAGAGCCCAGAGGTCCCGTGAAAGGCTGGAAGCCTGAGGCAGAATTGGGCCAGTTGCTGCATGCAGCAGTCTGTTGCTGCTGAGAACAAGTAGGAAAATCGGGACACCCTTTCACTCCTTCCCCCCTGTTTCTGAGGCCCAGGTGAGAAAAGCTCAGAGGACCAGGGGGTCAGACCAGACTGTGGATGCTGCCTCTCATTACTGACAGGATGGGCAGAGCCCCAACAAATCACAGGGGTTTGTTACATTTGTAGTGGGGGCTACAACAGGGGCATTAAAACAATGCCCCTTAGTTAAAGGACTGCTGGCAATGGAGCTTTGCACTTAAGGGAACACTTCTGCATACATAACACATTTCCTCCCATTTGTTTTTGAAGCAGCTTCCTGTTTTGCCATGCTCACTCTGATTGCAGGAGTAACGTGTGTGTTTTTTTAATTAAAAAAGATTTAAAAGCTTGGTGCCTCTTGTGTTGCTGTGAAATCCTATAATCAGCCATTTACGCACATTATAGAATATTCAACATCTCAGAGAGGCAGTCTTGGTTCCTCTGAGACCTTAAATGCCAGGATTAGAGAAGGCTGCACCTCCTTTGAACACTCTGGGTCTTCATCTAAAATGCATTAGAATTAAATGCACAGCACTAGACTGCCTCGTAGTGCATTCTGTATTGATTTAACTGTTGAAGAGTGTATATCCATGTGTAGGAAGAGCATGTGGCAAGTCCCCTGCTGGGACTGAATGGCTTCAGAATGCAGGTGGCAAAATCGTATGGTTGAATGCTCCCCCATATCAAAAATTCCCTTCTCGTCGGAAACTGGCATGCAAGGGAGAAGGAATATGTCTTAACCTTCTATCCTGGATGTGTTGCAGACATCACCATCCTGCTCTGTGCTACAAACACAAAACCATTATGCAGGTAGCGTGTATTTTTCAAATGTGGCTTTTCCTTTGAATATAAATTGAGGCAGAGAGGGGGAATAGATCCCCACCTCCCACATTTCTGTGTGTTTCAAAGAGTAAAAGGAAAGTCTGCAACTCAAAAGAAATACTGATGGATTAATCATTATATTTTTACTTGGATAATTGATCAGTTTTCAGTTTGCATATGGGTGATTAACAATACAGTGGTACCTCTACTTATGAACGCGATCCGTTTTGGGGTGCCATTCGCACGCTGAACAGTCCGTAAGTGGAGCGCCACTACTGCACATGCGCGAAGCGCGATACAGCGCTTCTGCATGTGCGTGCATGGTGAACTCAGAAGTAGACACTTCTGGGTTTGCCGCGTTCGTAACCTGAAAAGTGGCAATGTGAAGCACACGTAACACGAGGTATGACTGTACTTCTGAAGCAAGAAGCATATGTCCTTTGCTTTTAGATTATGAAATTGTATTGCAGCTGGCATCCTCTTAGAAGAGGCATTACCCTTCTGCATGTGAGAAGAGAGAATGGCTCTTTTAGGATGGTGCTTGCCATTTGTAGTTTTCATAAGCTCTTGAATTAAAAAGAAGCCTGTATAGTATATTCCAACAGTGAATTCCTTCTCCAATGACTGAACATGCTCAATGACAATGAATTGCTGGCTGATTCTTGGTGGGTGTTTGGGAGGGGGACTGGCAAATTGAGGAGAGGGAGTGCAATGGAGTGTCCTGGAAAAGGGCACAGAACTTGAACTCGACACAACAACATTTTGTTGTAGGTTCCACATGAATGCATTTGTGGGTGGGTTTTTAGCTATCCATCCATCCTGCTGCCAGTTTCCTCCCTTGGTTGATCTAAATTAAGTAGTGCAGTCCAGATGTGCCTTTCATAGATGCAATACCTGTGCTACCTTCTTAGATATTCATATCCATGAGTAACTTTTCTCATGAGTAGTCCTAAGAGGGAGGTTGGGCTATGTTTTTTCCTCAAATAGTAGTATCAGCTTTGAACAAAAAGTCATGGCAATTTTAAAACTGCCAACAAACACATTTTTTTGGGGTAATGACTTACAGAAATGTAAAAGCAACTGGGGTTGTTTTGATCTGTAATACCTCGTTTTCCATACAGCAGCAGCAGCAGCCTTGCTGCTTCCATCCTATAATTTGCAATATTTACTGTCTCCTATGATGACTGAAAACTGCCTGAGCCCTGCTATCTTTTTCTCCAGAAGCCTTTTAAAATGGTGACAAGCAGCAGTTGACAGTAAGGCAAATTATACCATTGTATGTTTGAAGATTTCTTCATTTTTAAAATAAAAAAAATAAGAAAGTCTTGTGAAGCTGTATTCAGATATCATACCAAGCCATTCCTAAGTCAGCACTGGAAGCTGTGCCTTTGAATTGGGCTCACCATGGTTTGGCATAATGTTTGAATTGATAAATCAGTGATGGGCATGGAGCCCATGCCTTGCATTCAAAAGGTCTCTGGTTTGATTCCTAGCACTTCCAGGTAGCAAGGAGATGAGAACAGCCTGAGAGCTGTTGCCAGACAGAGTTTAGGCTAGATGGAGCAATAGTTTTATGCAGGAGAAGGCACCTTCATAGGATCATTGCTGAAAGGGTCAGCCAGTGTAGTAGTAGTAGTAATAGTTATTATTTATTTATTTATTTATTTATTCATTCATTCATTCATTCATACATACATACCACACCCATCTGGCTGGGTTTCCCCAGCCACTCTGGGTGGCTCCCAGCAGAATATTAAAAGCACAATAAAACATCAAACATTAAAAACTTCCCTAAACTTCCCTGCCTGCAGATGTCTTCTAAAAGTCAGATAGTTGTTTATTTCCTTGACATCTGATGGGAGGGCGCTCCACAGGGCGGGTGTCACTACCGAGAAGGCCCTCTGCCTGATTCCCTATAACTTCTCTTCTCGCAGTGATTGAACCGCCAGAAGACCCTCGGCGCTGGACCTCAGTGTCTGGGCTGAACAATGGGGGTGGAGACGCTCTTTCAGGACTGAGGCCGTTTAGGGCTTTAAAGGTCAGCACCAACACTTTGAATTGTGCCTGGAAACGTACTGGGAGCCAATGTAGGTCTTTCAGGAACGGTGTTATTTGGTCTCGGTGGCCACTCCCAGTCACCAGTCTAGCTGCTGCATCCTGGATTAATTGCAGTTTCTGAGTCACCTTCCAAGGTAGCCCCACGTAGAGCGCATTGCAGTAGTCCAAGCGGGAGATAACCAGAGCATGCACCACTCTGGCAAGACAGTCCGCGGGCAGATAAGGTCTCAGCCTGCGTACCGGATGGAGTTGGTAGACAGCTGCCCTGGACACAGAATTGACCTGTGCCTCCATGGACAGCTGTGAGTCCAAAATGACTCCCAGGCTGCGCACCTGGTCCTTCAGGGGTACAATTATCCCATTCAGGGGTAAAAAGAAAAATGCCTCTTTACCCTGGCTTTTGACACTTGTGTGTCTGAAAAATATACCTCTCCTTTTTTCTGTGATTGCAAGTTGTTTTAAAAAGTTTTTAATATTGTGTTTTAATGTTGTAACCCGCCTTGGGACCTTAGGGTGAATAATATTTTACTATATATCATAATCTCTAGGGAGTGAGAAGCTATGTAGAATCAAGTTCCACAGCAAGAAGCATCCTTCTAATTGCATGTTTTAATGCACTCCTTCTTGCTCTGAAAGCATTCAGAGTGTGTTACTTGGTGAGATCAGATTACAGCAGCTCCATGGGATACTTAACACGTGCACCTATTTTAAAATGCATTTAACCTTTTGACCAAAATCCTTCCTTAATCCATTGTCATTGGAAACAGATACATTTGAGACAGCGTGATTAAACTTTGGTAAGGCACTGATTCGAAACTTCGGGAGGGAATGTTTTGGGAAGCTGTGGCAAACTAATGATTGGTCTGCTAGACTCCTTGTTGTTCAAGGTTGGGTGATAAATGTGTGCAGCTGAAGAAAGGAGTTTGTGGGGATGATCAGTCTTGTTTCTGCCTGTGGGAAGGAGGGGTGGCCGGTGGGGGACCTGTCAGGATAATCTGAGGGATTCCTGAATTCTTGAGGTGGGTGGCTGGTCATTCCCTATTGGAGCCTTGGTCTCAGTATGGAATGGGAAGGGTTATTGCCCCTATACTCTTTCCAGCACTGCAGGGTCTGTAATGCTTTCTGGTGTAGGGAAGATCAGACCGCTGGAATGCACACAGTTGATGTTTTGCAGTGAACACAACTGAGCAGAAGTGAAAGCACCCCACTGTGCCGACTCTGTGGTGGTGAGGGAGGTGGAAAGGTCTTACTTCACCTCCTTTGTTGCGTCCTCATGGTGTTGTCCAGTTTAGCTGTTTTGTTGGGATCTGTCTTGGAAGAAAGTGGAGTGGAATCCTCGGCTGTCTGCTGTGATGGATTTACCCAAGGTTAGCTGAACCATAAAGAAGGCCGATCGCCAAAGAATTGATGCTTTTGAATTGGTGCTGGAGGAGACTCTTGAGAGTCCCATGGACTGCAAGAAGATCAAACCTATCCTGAGTGTTCACTGGAAGGACAGATCCTGAAGCTGAGGCTCCAATACTTTGGCCACCTCGTGAGAAGAGAAGTCTCCCTGGAAAAGACCCTGATGCTGGGAAAGATGGAGGGCAGAAGGAGAAGGGGACGACAGAGGACGAAATGGTTGGACAGTGTTCTCGAAGCTACCAGCATGAGTTTGACCAAACTGCGGGAGGCAGTGGAAGACAGGAGTGCCTGGCGTGCTCTGGTCCATGGGGTCACACAGAGTCGAACATGACTAAACAACAAGAACAGCTGTTTACCCAGGTGTTTTGAGGTGGCTGGTTACAGTCCATTGTTGCTTGCTTAGACTTTGTTACCTGCTGATTTTATAGTTTTACATGACTTTTAAAAAATAATAATTTATATACCACCTTTTGTTTCAAGAAAAAAAAAAATACACGGGTTGTTCACAAACAAATGGAAGCCGGCAGCAAAATAACAAGGATAAAAGCAGCTTATTAAAAATAGTAATAATTAAAATACAGTACATGGTAAAATAAATTCATCAAGAACATTAAAACACCTGTTATTTAAAATGTATAATGAGTGAGCCCATTAAAACCCCATAACATCAGTTGAAGCAGAAGATTCAAGTCAGGAGACATAGGGGGTGCTTATCTCCAGGTGTGTCTTCAAGAATGCCAGCACCGGTGAGTCCAGGTATGTGCCCCACCCCATGCTCAATTGATAGAGCAAAGTGAGAAATAAATAAACAAGTAGGAACTCAAGTGGAGGGCTGTGCCTGGTTCCTGGGCTGTTGATTCCCACCTAGAAGAGGAGGCAGTGGCAGTAAGGAGGAAGAGGGGGGCAGACTCAAAAGAAGGCTCCCCACCAAGATTATCTTGCCCAAAGTCCCACTTCCACCCCCACAAAGACAACTTGCCCAAGCCTACGTATGCATTAATTGATGGCAGAAAGACAAGAAATGACAAACATATTCTATTTTCTTTCTTGAGAAAAGTCAGCGTTCTTGTCTCTTTGATTAAAAATCAACTGTGGTTGAGGTTGGGTTTTTGTTTTTTTTAAGTGGAATAAAGGCTGTTCAAGGAAGCACCTTGGTATATTCTGGCCCAAAGCCCTCCATTTAATCTTCAGCAATCCTGGCTAAAAGGATTTGAGAGGCCTTGGGCTGAGGTGAGCGTCAAAGACTCGATTAAGTGTGAGGAAGTCATTTCTAATTTACATCATGGTTCCTTGGGAAACTGGTCTGCAGTTGACTTGTGGGAAGTGAAATGTTAGATTTCCTTTATCTTATCTTTCTGAGAAAGTAACAGGAGACTTTGGATGATGTCCTACTGAAGTGATAACAGGCCTACCGGTAAGGTCAAGTAGGCTGGAAGGAGCAAGAGGGCAGGGCCTTTTCAGTGGTGCCCCCCCCAGCTCTAGTTATGCTATTCCCACTGGATTGTGCCTACCTGGTCTCTTCTGCACAAGTCTCTATCAATTACCTATTCCAGATTGCTTTTTTCTTACCCGGTTTTAATTGCTGTTGGTTTTTGAAACACAATGATCTGTTTTATGCTGACCTGTTTGAAATGTTTCTAAGATACTAGTTTTTGTATATCTTTCAAGATCTCTTTGGTGAATTTCTGTGCAGTCTATAATGTACTATACGAGATGCCTGAGAAGGGCTAGGCAGGCTTCCTCAACCTCGGCCCTCCAGATGTTTTGAGACTACAATTCCCATCATCCCTGACCACTGGTCCTGCTAGCTAGGGATCATGGGAGTTGTAGTCCAACAACATCTGCAGGGTCGAGTTTGAGGAAGCCTGGGCTAGAGCAACCTAAAGCAAGGGCTGTGTGTTGAGGGGAGCTGTAGTCCGACAACATCTGGGGAGCCACAGGTTCCCCATCCCCACCTTGAAAGGTGAGCTTAATATACGCTGAGAAATAAAATCAGTAAGTGCCAATTTCCAGAATAATCGGCATATCGATGTCTGAATTAAAATGCTGCCTATGGGGCAGGGGGAGTGCCATAATTTCAGTATTCCTCCATGCAGGCAAAACAACAATACTTCACATAGAAAATGAGATATCCAAGCAGAAAGGGCTCAAGCTTGGTTGTCTCTATGACATGGTAGTTTTCTTTGTGTAGTGATTATTTTTCATGAGGGCGCATTCATGTGAGCGTCTCTCTGTCATCAGATGTAGTTCAGTTCAGGGTTTACCACCCCAAGGGTTCCTCTCCCAAAAGAAAAGAAATACATTTTAAAAAAGGGGACACTGATTTGCATGAAACATGCACATGCTAAGTTGTTAATGCAGATTTAGAAACAATTGCTACAATTTTGAATAGAAATACAATCCATCTTACCATAGTGAGGGAGATTGCAGCCAGCTGAGCTGTTTGCTTGCTCAGGCTGCTCCTCCTCCTCTGGTTTAAACCAGAGTTTGACCAGTCAGCCTTTCTAACAGAGGACTGTTCTCTGTAACGTAGGACACTGGCCACCCTACCCGCCCCAGTGAGAATAAGGCCTACAATTCTGACTCTAGAACGGCCTTCGTTTCTTAACAGGTGCGCTATCTTTTGGAATGGGCGGAAGACGATCTAGAGGAACCCGAAGAAGCCGGCAGCAGCGTGGAGAAGCTGGAGTTCTGCCACCCCTTGTGCCAGTGTTCCAGATGTGGCCCTGTGCAAAAGGTCTGCCCGTCTTCCTCCTGCCCAGACCTGTCATTCATTCTGCCCAGCTCTGAAACATCCTCCGCCCCTTGTCCTTATCAGAGTTCACGACCTCCTGAGATGAAGCTGCTCTCCTGGGTAATCAGGCTCCTGAAAGGATTGAGCAGCCGCTCAGGAGAAGCTTGTTTTCCTCTGGAAGAGGCAGGGAGGGGGAGAAAACTTTGCACTTTGTCCTCAACTCACCTTCCTCTTAGGGGTGGAGGAAGGGGGTGCGGTGGGGGCGGGCTGCCCCAGGTGTCACCACTGAGGGGGGTGACAAAATGCCAGGTGGCACTCACCTGGGAGTGACGCGATGGGTTGAGCGCGTGCAGGCTCCACACTGCCCAAATAGTCCGCCCGCTGCCTCACCCTCAGTTGTAGGGCAGCTGAGTGGGAAGAGGCAGGCAGGCTCCTCGGAGGCCCAGCAGAGTGTCCTGCCCTGGCTCGCCCCGCCCCACGGGCGCCTGGCAATGCCCCTGGGCACAGGGGTTGCGCAGTGCCCCAGGCACCCAATCGGCTTGCTTCGCCACTGCTTCCTCTCCCTGTGGACAATTTCCCTGTCTTGGCATTGCACTCCTCTTCCAGGAGTCTTTGCCTGTGGGAAAGTAAACAAGTAACAAGGCCTCTGCTCTCGATTTCCCAGCTGCTGCTTTCTCCCTTGCTAACCAAATGGAATCAGAGAACTGTAGAATTGGAAGGGACCCCAAGGGTCATCTAGTCCAACCCCTTGCAGTGCAGGAATCTTTTTGCCCAATGTGGGACTCAAACCCATGTCCCTGAGATTAAGAGTCTCATGTTCTGCCAACTAAGCTATGAAAATCATACAGCAATGGTTGTGATGTTTTAGATTGTAAACCTATGTGCAAGCCCTGTCTAGTTTGGGTTTGTTTGTTTTTTAAATGTGCATAGTAGTTTAAGGCACTTAATGCTACTACTGCTACTTAATAAATCACTGTTCATAATAATGGTGAGTTTACACCAATACATTTGCATCATCTCAGCACACAAATAGCACTCTGAAGTTTCCAAGGCAGCGCTGAATTCCAGGCGGTGGCTGCCGTGGGATGTTTGCTTGCTTGTCAGCTGAGTAGGCTCTGATGGAATTTCCCTTTCTTCCTCCCGATAGAAACTCTTCCGAGTTCCCTCCAACGGCCTAGGAGTGAACATCACCAACCAAGAGGGCCTGACGCCACTGCACGTGGCCTCGCTCCATGGACATGCGGACTTGGTCTCCCTCTTACTGAAGCACGGAGCCAACCTGGAGGCAAAGGATGCTCACCACGCGACACCTCTCCACCTCGCCAGCCAGAACGGGCACTTTCAGGTAAGGGTTGCAGCAGGGAAGTCTCCTCTTCGACCTTACTTATTTATATACCGCTGTATCATTAAAATATATCACAGTGGCTTATAACAATACAAAAACATACAGTAAACTCATAAAAAGAAGACCATTGCAGGGGATGCATACTTAATTGCTTGTATATTTTGCCTGGCGAAATAGAAGAGTTTTCAGCAGGCATTTTAAAGCTTGCAGACAAGGTGCCTGCTGAATCTGTGCTGGCAGGATATTCCACAGCAGACCTCCACTGTTGGAGGCAGTAAAAGCTGCTGAATACCAGTTGCTGGAAACCTCAGGAGGGAAGAGCACTCTTTTGCTTGGGTTTTGCCTGCGGGCTTCCCATTAGAGACATCTGGTCGACCACCATGAGAACAAAGGGGTGCCCTTTGGCCTGATCCAGCAAGGCTCTTCCACCCACCCAATTTTGTTTCCACTTTTGCACACCTTGGGATTTGCCCAAGTCCATGATAGCTCCCTTTGAGTGTATGGATGGGGCCAGGCACAAGATGAGCAACTGCACTCACTATGCCGATAATAATCTTGCTTGCGCCTGTGCTTTACAAGGCATTAATGTGAGTTGGTTTCGTCTAAAGAAAGAAAGATTGAGAAAATGCAGGGGACTTGAACCCTTTTACTTCAGGTTTTTGCGTGTGTTGAAACTGTTCAAAGCTGCCATGGTAACACTTCTTTCCTTTTTTCCACAGGTGGTAAAGTGCCTGATAGAGTATAAAGCTAAACAAAATAAAAAGGACATTTATGGAAACACTCCTTTAATTTATGCCTGCTTGAATGGCTATCTAGAGATAGCGGCCTTTTTGTTAGAGGTAAGGGACCTTTGGGTATTTTCATATTTTCCTTCCTTTCTTTCTTTTGACTGTGGTATTTATTTTTCATATTCAGTCATCATGAGGTGGCAGATCTGGCAACATTCCAAATAGCAGAGGACTTTTCATCATACTCTGCTCTTAATCTCAGCATTTTGAGAGTACATTTTAAAGGATGGGTTGCCCTAAAGCAGAGGTTTTCAACCTTTTTGGGTCCATGGCTCCCTTGACCAACTAACTTCTTTCTGCAGCACCCCTGTAGGGCTCAGGAGCCCAATTATATCAACCTTTGCCCGCAGAGCTGGCAGCCTCTCACCCTTTTTCAAACACCTTCCCTTGTGGAGTGTTCCCTCAGCCTCCTCCCCTCTCCTTGGGAGGCTTCTGGGTGGCTGCAGCTGCCACTCCTGGTCTCTGAGCTGCCCTCCCCCCCCCCCCACCAAAGAGAAGTGCCTCCTCACACTGCCCAACAGGGGCCTGGGAAGCACCCCCTGGCCAGCCCCAGAGGCACCATTCACCTGCGGAGCTTGTAGCCAGAGCTGCTGCAACAAACATCTGTGCAAGCCTTTGGGAAGCAGAGACACAAGAGGGCATCAGAGGAGGGAGGGAAGGAAAGACGCCAGTGTTGCCCATGGCACACTGGTTGAAAACCACTGCCCTAAAGTATGATTGGGGAAGCTCCGTCCCTCCCCATCATCATTGAGTGACCAGGTTGACTAGGGTTGATGGGAAAGGGAGTTCACAGTTGCCTGGAGGACCACAGCTTCTCCATCCCTTCCATAAGAGAAAAGTGGGGGAAATCTAAGCTTCATGCTGGCATTCATTTGTATAAACTTGCCCTTAGTTATATTAAATGTCAGTTACAGATCAGCTACTGCAGATGAACTCACCTTATCATGTGAGCATAGTGGGCTGGGATTCAGAGCGGAAGGAAAATAGATTATTGTGCAGCTATGCAAATGCTTCTGCAAGAGCTGTGCATGGGTGCACTTAGCGCAGAAGCAGCTGGATTACATAGCACTCCCCAGGCATCCTGTTGTGCAATAGCACATTTGGATGTAGTTTCACATTTCTTCTGTATCTGGAAGAGCATCTTTAGATTCAGCTCGCTGGTCTGGTTCAGGCATAATGGGAACTGTGGTTTCCTGTTGTGAAGAACTCTGCCCCCCTTCAATTGCAGCTACAATGAAGCGCTGGCCTCCAGTTTGAAACAAGCCACAGTTCAGAACTGTGGTTTATTTAAAAGCAGAAGTGAAAGCTGACGGTCTCCTCCTTGTGGCAGCAAAGAGGAAGAAAAGGAAGAAGGCAAGTTCACGGCTCCTGCAGGTTCATTGACATAATGGTAAACTCAGTGGTTTCCCATTTTGTCTGAACCAGGCTGCTACTTTTCAATGGAAAGCACAGTGGGATGAATGGATTGCTTAATCATTGCCTTTCTGTTGATAGCATGAAATGAGAGAGTAGATCTGTCCTTGTCAATTTGTTACATTAAAACACATATTTCCATATTGGAAGAGCCATTGTGGACTGACTTGAGACCTAGATTCAAATATCACATTTAACCCATGAAGCTCATGGGTGGACCTTACTCTGAGCCAACCTCACAGGGTTGATGTGAGGATAAAATGGGGGCGGGAGGGAAATGTATGTCACCTTCAGCTTCTTGGATGAAAAGTAGGATGTAAATAAGACGAAGAATTTGAGAGGGGGACCGTCTTGTATTGACAGAGCAGATACGTTTCATGCAGGTTCAATCCCTGCCATCTAAAGTTTAAGAGGATCAGATGGGAGACAGGAAAGATCCTCTGCCACAGACCCCCAACAGATAACATAGTAAAAGTTGATGCAACTTCCTCATCGGTACCATTTTGAGATACTGAAAGAAGTATGAGAACTTGCCGTTTCCGTGTGACCTCCTTTCAGTATCATCGCTTGAATGTCCTTTGCCATCCTTTCTTTCCCTTCAGAACGGGGCCTCGGTTAACCTGTCCAACAACCAAGGCAACACACCGCTCCATAAAGCTGTGATCGGGAGCTACGAGCCTTTGGTGCGGCTCCTGCTGCAGCACGGTGCATCAGCACATGCACGGAACAACAGACAGTGCACGCCCCGTGACTACGCTGAGCCTGTAAGTGGCCCATTTGTCCACAGGAGGAACTTGCTAGCCCACAAGTACAGTAAGCCTACCAGCCTCTGCCTAGCGGTTATTCATGGACTGATGCATTATCAGCAAGAGATTTCAACGGGGGGTGATTGGCTCCAGCTTTAGCCTGAAGCTATAATTCTCAAGTGACATAGATTAGGGGCTCCCGGACGGTGGTCCGTAGACCACAGCTTTAGTCAGGTGGATTTGGGAGTGTCTGTCAAGGGCACTTGGCCTTTGAGTTCTCTGGAATCCAAATTGTAATACAGGAAAATGTACGAAATAAAAAAGCAGTAAAAACACAATAAAAAAAACATACAGCATCTAGCACAGTGCATTCCAATTGCTATAATGGGCAAACAAAATCATGAAGAGGTCTGGCAAGACCCTCAACATTTTTCAAGTGGTCCATGGGTGGGGGCGGGTGGGGAATTTGGGACCCCCTGACATAGATAACAAAAGTAGGAGTGTGGTAATTGGGAGGAGTAGCTTGCTGATCAATGATTGGTCAGATACTGCAGATCGTTCAACCATTATTTGACTGTAGTAAAATATTCCAAGAATCCAGAATGGTCATGATGCTCTAAAAATGTACCTGCTTCTTTATTATATACCCCAGCCCTTTAAAAACCTGTTTTTACAGTGTTCTGAACCACTGTTAAGTGGCGTTTTCATTTGTTGTGCTGGAAGTTCTTATGCTAGAAAAATGTTATTTTGTTATATGTTAATTGTATTTTACTATTTTTTTGCTGTAAGCCACCTAAACAAAAGTGCTGTTGGGCAGCTTTGTATAATATACCTCCTCTTTTTGTCCCACCTAATTTAAAGAAATCGGGTATCCTTGAGCTGCTGAGGACCGTAGTAACCTCAGAAGAGGGAAGAAAGACTGACTGCAGATCTCACGTGGCTGGGAAGAGCAGGAAAAAAAGTGAGTGTGGCATTTTGACTAGCAGAAATGAATCACACTGGGGGCTGACCTTACTAAGCAGGCGAAGGGCTGGCGGGCTGAGCAGGGCGGGGAAGCTCATTTGCTGCTGTGCCAGATGGAAAGAGTCTCTGCCTTCTCTAGTTGCCTTGATATATGTGTTCTTTTCTGAAGAGCTTTTCCCAAAATCAGGTTAAAAAGGAGCTGTGATGATGGGGGGCAGACCTCTGTTCCACTAGCTGGTGTGGAGAGAGCAGCTTGAAAGGCTTGCTTCTTGTTTTTCTTTCTTCAAATGGCAACATTGATAAGCCTGCAAAGACGTTTACAACTTGCCAGGTAGCTAGAAAAACCACCCCACATCCTGTGGACTAGCCCTGTGGCTTTTTTTTGCTTTTTTGCTTTTTCTTTTTTTTTGCATTGCAGTAGGCTTAGTACATACAGGCAAACTCCTTAGCTTTGGTAATGCAAAGACCGCAGCCCAGCTTGGGACTTAAGGTTCACAAAATTTTAAAAAACAAAAACAGAATGTAGGAAGCTGCCTTATACCAAGTCAGACCATTGGTCCATTTAGCTCCAGGGTCTCAGGTAGAAAAAGGCATCACCCACTACTTCAGATCCTTGTAACTGAATACACTAGGATTGAATCTGGGACGTTCTAATGCAAAGAATGTACTCTACCACTGGGCTATGTCCTTTCCCCAGTGCTGGCAAAACGGCTGCTGTGGCTACTCTGCTCAGTTTTTTTGGGCAAGAACCTAGGAATGTGCTAGGTCTAGCTATTTTCCCATAGCAGATTACAGCTATAACAAAGGCGGCATTTTTTCATCTCCGCCAAGCTAAGCAGTTGGCCCCTTATCTCTCTCGTCCTGACCTAGCCACTGTGATCCATGCGACGGTCACCTCCAGACTGGATTATTGTAACTCGCTCTACGTGGGGCTGCCCTTGAGACTGACCCAGAAACTCCAGCGGGTGCAGAATGCCGCGGCGAGACTCCTTATGGGGTCTTCGCTGCGAGAGCACATTCATCCGGTATTATACCAGCTGCACTGGCTCCCGGTGGAGTACAGGATCAGGTTTAAGGTGCTGGTTTTAACCTTTAAAGCCCTATACGGCCTAGGACCCTCGTACCTACGGGACCGCCTCTCCTGGTATGCCCCACAGAGAAACCTACGGTCGGCAAATAATAACATCCTCAAGGTCCCAGGCCTCAGAGAGGTTAGGCTGGCCTCAACTAGAGCCAGGGCCTTCTCGGCTGCGGCTCCAAACTGGTGGAATGCTCTGTCACAAGAGACTAGGGCCCTGCGGGACCTGACATCTTTCCGCAGGGCCTGCAAGACAGAGTTGTTCCGCCAGGCTTTTGGTCAGGGCGCAGCCTGACTCCCTCCTCTGGCAACCTGCACAGAATTTTGTTTAATCGGTTGCCATCAATTTGATTTTAACTAATTTTTATAATGAAATATTTTTAGAATGTGTTATTATTTGATTGTTTATTTGATTGTTGTTAGCCGCCCTGAGCCCGGCTTTGGCTGGGGAGGGCGGGATATAAATAAAAATTTATTATTATTATTATTATTATGTCTGCTGAGGCTGCCAGCAGCTCCCTAGGGCAGTGATGGCCAAACTTGGCCCTCCAGCTGTTTTTGGACTACAACTCCCACCATCCCTTTCTAACAGGATCAGTGGCCAGGGATGATGGGAATTGTAGTCCCAAAACAGCTGGAGGGCCAAGTTTGGTCATCACTGGCCTAGGGTCTCAACCGGAGAGCTTTCCCGTCACCTGACCCTCCTTATTAGAGATGCAGAGCAGGTGCCTGATCCCTGCCTAATGCAGGTAGATGTTACCTAATGCACTTTGTGCCAACACCTGGGGTCAGATCGGTCCCAGGAGAGCTAAATACCTTTGTTTTCCTGTTGTGTAAGCAGAGATGTCACTGGCAGCTTAAATAATTCTAAGCTTTCTTTTTAAAAAAGAACAGGAGCCAGCCCTGATCCGGTGTTGTTACATGGGATGGGCAAGGCTCTGCCTTTCCTTTTATAGCCCCACCCAGTTTACTCCAAGATGATTGTTTCCTGCCCTAAGTGGGAATGATTGACAACAGCCCAGTATTCTTGCTAATGTAATTCAATCCCCACAGGGATATTTTTGCACCTGCCGTTTTCTGCAGCCACCGCTAAGGAGTTGATCCTCATGAAGTTTATTCTAGGAGACCTCGCCATAAGAAGGGATTTTTAAAAGGCTTGGGAGTGGGCTGGGTGGTGATGCGGGGGCCACATGGGTTGCTTCATGGCCCTTCTGCTCAGCCTGTATGTTTTGCAGATGGCCATATGAATGTATGGAGTGCAGCATATGCTAGACAGGGTGCCATGTTGAACAAAACCAGTTTCTGGGTTTGGGGCGATTTTCATGTTCTGCAGGCAGCAGAATGAGGCGGTCAAATCACCTGCACTGGCAGAATGGACGTGCAGGTGAGAATACCTTTATTAAACACGTATTCAAATTTCCCTGCATATAAGGGAGGAAGGTTTGATCTCCCCTCCCAACACCTGAAGTGGTGCAGTCCATTTTTCTGATTCAGTTCCTGCCTCATTCTTCCTGATGCCTGAGTTCAGCCACAGACCGGATCTTAGGATTCTCGACCCGCTGTAGCAATGATGCCAAGCTGCTCAGGCATCTCTACAGCTTCGGTGGCTTTTAAGTTAGCTGAAGGTGGCTTTCATTCATTCTTAATTCAGGATTGTGTGGACTTGATTGCTAAAGAAGTATGCCAATTTAATGGTTTTTGTTACTTATACCTGCAGTCAGTTTTAAATCTCCCGAGATAGCGGACGATCTCGTTGCCCGGCGCCTTCAGCTGGTCCAGTCAATCAACCGCTTTAACAAGTAAGCTTCAGAAACTGCCTTCCGAGCGCTGCCTGCCGGTACTGCAAAGCATTAGATAACACTGCATGCAGTCTTCAATTGGGCTGGAGCTGCAGGTTGTCTTCCCAAGCCAATCTGATGTGGTGGTTAGTGTCAAATTAGGACCTGGGAGACCAGGGTTCAAATTCCCACTTGATGGCCATGAATCTCACTGGGCTTGCTGTGCCCACCACTTTCCCTGCTTTCCTTTATAACGGGGTTGCAGGGGGAGTGTCATTGGTGGATCAATGCATTTGCTTGTGCAGACACGTGTAGCACCTGCTGTGCATTTGAACAGGGCTTGCCTATGTTGTGCCGATCTAAACATTCCATATTTTGATAGAAACCGTAACCTGAGTTTGAGGTCTTCATTTGAGCAGGAGCTGGGACAAGCTTTTTGCCCTTTCGCTTAGCCCTTCCATAGTACAGTGGTACCTCGGGTTACAGATGCTTCAGGTTACAGACTCCGCTAACCCAGAAATAGTACCTCGGGTTAAGAACTTTGCTTCAGGATGAGAACAGAAATCGCACAGTGGCAGTGTGGTGGCAGCGGGAGGCCCCATTAGCTAAAAGTGGTGCTTCAGGTTAAGAACAGTTTTAGGTTAAGAACGGACCTCCAGAATGAATTAACTTCTTAACACAAGGTACCACTGTATGAGCCAACACACCAGGAGGTCTTCAATTAACTATTGTTTCATCTTTTGTCCAAACTGGAAAAAAAAACCTATGGTTACTAGCATCAGAACAAACCAGGGTTTGAAGTTGGTTCAATTACATTGACTTATTCCAATGCTGGCAACCATAGTTTCTCCTTCTGACACACCATTTGGCACTTAACAGAATTCAGCTCGGTCAGGTCTCTACTACTTGAGGCAACTTTCGGAGACTGCACAGGGAGCTGCAGCAGAGAGGATGGCTGAAAAGCCCTTGTGCTTCTCTTTTGGTTCCAGCCTTTGCATATGCCACCTGGTTAGTGAATCCTAAAATATAGAAAGGGAGACAGAAATGTTTTTCAATAAATAGGGCCACATCCAAAGGTGCCCCACGGAAAATTGACATTCTGCCAACATGGGGAGCTTTGATCCTGTGGAGGCCCCTGTAAGTGGATCAAAGAGTGATTTTTGCTGATTTCTCTCTGCCACTCCTCCATTTCTATTTAGAAAAATTCACCATCCCTCTGAAGAGATGGAGCATGTAGGGAAACTGCCAAAATTTGCCTCCCTCCACATCAGTTCAAAGGAGTGTCTGTTGGACCCCTAATGGAAGGGCACTTTTGAATCCAACTCACGATGTCCCAGCCATGTCCAAGTGTGTCACAGTGACACCTTCACTCCTTAGGTAGGGCTGACTTCGTTTAAAGAGCCTGATTAAAGAGGTCAGGTTGTACAACACACTGCGACGTCTCAATTAGTGGCTGGAGAATAAAGAATCCAATACGCAAGCTGGCTGTCCCTAATTTAGACTGTTGGAAAAGTAGCTGATGCTCCTAAGGGTAAATTTAAATGACTTGTCTTCTGACCTTTGTACGCTTAGACTCCAAAGGACAACTCATGACATTTATACCCCAGGAAGGTCAAATATTAAGAATTTTCAGCAAAGGCAACGGAGCAGGTTTTGTTACTGAAATACCGCCACCTGGTGGCTGGCAGAGATACAGTGCAGTACTGAGCGACTTGTACTCAAATATAACCAAGTTTCTTTTAACCTTGTTTGTTTGTGTCTTTAGGTCAAAAGACTTGCGGAAAACTATAACGAGAGATAAAAGTGTCCCTAACTTTAATGATGAATTACTGCACCAGGTAGGAAGACAGGTTTGAAATGAAGGGCTTGCTTTTTTACTTCATAAAATGTATATACCACTTGGTTGTAGAAAAAAACCTCAAAGTGGTTTACAAAAACTGCAAACTGAAATAAGTGGTGGCTGAGATTCTTGGGGTGTTAGTTCTACAAATGTGCTGGATATGCATCATAATAGACAAGAGTCTATGGCTGGGGAGACCTGATTTCAGACCCCAACTTGCTACGGAGTTGGTTGTAACTTACTCAACAGTCACACACACTCACCTGGCATGTTGTGAAGATAAAAATGGGAGAATCCCGATGTCTCCCACTGTGACCTCCTTGGGAGGAAGGGCAGGACATAATTAAGGTGTGCCAGCCATAGCCCCTTCCTCAACGTGGAGTGCCTCTTACTTGAACGATCCATTCCTTCTCCCCTATATTTTTAGTTATCTAGTGGAGAGGTCCAGTAGATGAATTGGTTCAGAAAAAGACAATTAGGATGGTCAGGGATGAGAAAAAAAATTAAGATATTGGTTAAAGATATTGGAGGCGGGGGTGGGGTAGGCACGATAGCACTCTTTAAATCCCTGAAAGACTTTCACAATGAGGAAGGCAAAGAGTTGTTTTTTGCTGCCCCAGAAAGCCAGACTTGACCCACTGGGCTGAAGTTACAGGAGGGTAACAGCTGATTAGTAGGAGAAACTTTTAATAGTATTTGCTTTAGATTTATCAGCCAGATAAAAATGAAACATCTTAACGTGCTCTTTTTTTATTCTCAAGTTAGCTATTAAGAGCTTTGATAAGAGCAAGCTAAAGCCCGTGGATCCTTTAAAACAAAGCAGGATGCAGATCCTTGACTCCGGCAGCAGAGGGGAGCCCACACTGGATGAAGTCGAGTCTGATGTGGCAGCAGCGCCTCTTAGGAGTAAGCTAATGCATCGGAGACACACGGTTAATGTGGCCCTTTCAGATGCAGATGACATCCACAATTTATCCAGAGATCCCCCTGTTTCTTCACTGGAAGGCTGCTCTGATGATTGATGCTTTCAAAAACACTGGCAAGGAAGCAAGTTTGTAACCAAAAACAACAGCAGCAGCAGCAACACCAATTGGCGTCAGTTCCACTCCCTTCAAGAATCAAAGAATCCTTAGGATCAAGGCATTCAAAACTGCAATGTGAAGACTGGCAGGAAGAGGAACCTCTCCTCCCTCAACCAACACAGTTTTGCAGTTGGAGACAGAAGGGCTGTTTATTTGCAGTTGGATCCACAAAACCCAACAGGTGTGATCTATTTTAAACACACACACAACTGAGATGTATATGGAGATATCAAAAACTATGAGACACATTAGTCTGTACTTGAAGTCTTGAAATCAGATATAACTGTAATGGGTGTAAGTTTGGAACAGAATACCTATGGGACTTCCAAGGCCTACATAATTATAGTTTGAAAATACAGCGGTTTCTTTCCATTTTTGCACTACTAGTTTACACCAATTGTTGAAAGGAATTACACACACCGGCAGCATAGTTTGACACAAAGGGCAAGATTGCACAGATCCTTTGGTTCTCATTTATTTTATTGAAACATGGGCCATATATGGGTAGTTGGACATGAAAGAGGTTATAGTCACTGTTTTATAAACAAAGGGTACATCTTCTTATGGAAGAGAGCAGGACTAGCAGAGTTGAGACTTGGATTTTGAATCATTTTATTTTATGTAGCAGCCCGCATTAGTGAACATATTCTCAAATACTTGTACTGAGACTACAACCTTACCCTATTTAATTTAAAATAGCAAATATGCATGGCACAATAATACAATTCCACTAAATGCAATGAGTCTAGCTAGAGAGTACATCTGTATCCACCAGGTCTTGGAAGAGCTGCTTAGTTGACCTTACTTGAAAAGACACTTCCAGATTGATAGATGGGGGCACTTTTAGTAATGGAGCGTCATTTTGGTAAACATTCCATTCTTTATTTTTTTTTAAAGAGGGGTTGAATTATCACTTGAACAGCACAATAACTTTTGTCAATTCCAATTCTGTTTTTATGTAATATTTGTAAACAATACATTGGGTTTTTATTGTTTAGTATTTCTCTGTTCAGAATGTTAGTGCAAGGTATATAAAAAGGTAGAATGCTAGTGGGCTCCTGAAGGACAAGGAAAAGTATATTTTTCTACTAAGTAATTGAGTTCATCTAGTTTTCTTACATGCCTTTGACTTGTGCCAAATGATGGGAGAGAGAAAGAAATAGTAAAATTAACTAATCTATGCTCTTAATGTGGGACTCTTTATTTATGGTAAGTCATGAATTGCAGCTTGCTGGGAGCTGCTGCCAAAAAGAATTTTCTGAAAACTTTATAGCCTGTTGCTCATGTTCCAGTTTTAGCAACACAGATCCAGTTGCATGAAGGTGTGGGTGCTTCTGTGGAGTCTGGAAGCAGGAGAAAAGGAATGCGTTCTGGGTCACCCTAAGCCTCCACTGTAAACAAGTTCCCTTGTATACAATTGTGAAAAATTATCAAGTTTGATATGAGCATCGTAGAGGGGGCAGGCAGCAACATGCATTGGTTTTTTCAAAAATCAGTGCCTAACGCTTTATAGCACCCAGAGACACGGGAAATGGTGTCTTCCCTGCTTTATCCCAAAGAAAGAGGCATCTGGCCACTCAAAATTCATTACCGGCTACAACTTGAACAGCCACAGCTGTAAACAATTAGTGCACCAGTGTCAATGTGCACTAATTATAGGGTCTTTAATACAATTACAATGGACAAATAATTGCTCTCTACAACTCAAGTTTCTTTATGGAAAGATTTTAATATGTTTCAAAGCTCTTATTATATATGTTCCACAGTGAAGAAGAGGGTCAAACCCCTCCTCCTTTTACAGTCTGCCTTACATGGATGTTGGTACAGTAGACATACAAAAACCATTTCATTCTGCATTCAACAAAAAGGCACAACCTGAAGTCACAATGGCACCATGATGGCCAGGGGAATTAGGCAGCTGTTTCAATAACTGCCTGAGAAAAGGAGGCAGTTTGGATAAGAACAAATATGTTTTGTCTGCTACCAACCTTTAGCCTGCGAGATGACAGGAATTGCAGTCTGACAACATCTGGTGAGCCAAAGGTTCACCACCTGGTCTACACAGTTCTGTGTTGCAACGATATTTAAGAGAGAATCCAGCTGCTGTTAAACCTTTAAATAATATTAATACGAAAGATTTAAGCACATGCTTAAGTCTTCTGTTGAAATGAAAAGGGCTTTAAAGATCCTGACTTTGGTTGCATCACTCTCAATCACTCATGCTATTAGCAAATGTATGGCAGGGGTGGGGAAAGACATCGCTTGAGAGAAATATTTCCCAAGCACACGTTATTTCAAGCTTCATAGCGTGCCAACCAAGATTTATCTAATTTTCAATGCAACAGATCATCCAGCAAGATACTGTATCATGGAACCATATTCTGATCAACAACCAACCCCTCTGGCTTTGGTTCAGTGAAACTGCAAGTGTTCCAGTACCCAAGCGGACATGACATGTAACTCACACATTACATCATGATCCTTTAACATTTAAACCAGTAGTTTTCAACATTTGGGGACCAACACATGCATTTGGGGACCAGTTTCTCAATTTTCTAACCTATCTGTACAGTGGTGGTGCTCCTGTTGCAATCTACCTTAGATCAGGCCCCAACATGCCAACTGAAGACCAATGCTTCAAAACCACGCTAACCGGGATTTGCTGTCCATTAGGATGCTGAAACGGCTTTAAAAACCCTAACAGCAAATTCTAGTTACCATCCTCGGGAGAAAGGGGAGGGGGAGCTTGCACATGGATGGGGAAATTCCATGGCTGTTCCAAATCCTTCAACCGTGGTTAAAGGATCATGAATGTCATGTTTATACAGCAGCCTCTGTATAAACATTGAATCTTACATATTCAAATCAAAATCTTGTATCCTGTGAACTATTTAGCCTGCACATGCAACTCTACTAACTTTGACAAAACCAGCAGGCTGCTTGCAACGCAGCTTTCCTCATTCCCTGCTGGGTTACGATGCATCCTGTTGCCACTGAAGTACGACGAGCATGCTGCCCACAGGTGCCAGTGGCATAGCAGTGTCCAAAGGAAAAATGAAGTCCAAGTGACAGGGAGTGAACCACAACTTCTCAGGCCTCTGCTATAAAAACGGTCTAAGAAAACCATTTCACTTAATTTTATTATACAGAACACAAGATCATCCTTTATATAAAAAAAAATGTGTACAGGGGAAAAAAGTGTAAACTTTTCATCTATGCTTCTGCCAGGCACAGCACACTTTCCTTGACATACGCCAGATGATTTGCCTTTCACCAATTAATCTTCCTCATCAGAATCCAAAACTTTCCTTCTGTTGAACTAGGGGAGAAAACACAGTGTAGGTGAAAATAACTTTGAGGCCAAGTTCAACAAGAGCTGCTTTTCCTCCAGCCAGAAGAATTCCCTGTTTGTGTTATGAGAACAAGAGCAAGCAGAGAGCTGCGTGAAGCAAGGAAGCTCCCGGGTTCTTTGCCAGCTGCATATCTCGCACCTGCCCAGCCTAAAAGTCAATACCAAAGTCTTTGCTCATTGCCTTGCTCCATTGCTAGATGTATTTTCAAGATGCATGTAAGCAAATCTATTACAATAGTATAGTCTTTACATCAAGAGATAATAGGGACCAGCTTGTAGGCTACATCCTCCCCACCGGCAGCTTTATCTCATGGACTGATTAAAGCGCTCTCAAAAGAACAAACTGGAGGATATTTTTTCTCTCATCTTAGAGTGAAGCACTACAGCACTAAGCTCGGAGAT
This sequence comes from Podarcis liolepis, assembly GCF_965112155.1. Taxonomy (NCBI): domain Eukaryota; kingdom Metazoa; phylum Chordata; class Lepidosauria; order Squamata; family Lacertidae; genus Podarcis; species Podarcis liolepis. Next base: position 31,836,112 of record NC_139561.1, read on the forward strand.
GAAGTCACCTGCCTACTCTTTCCTAGAGTTCAAGGCTGCATTTCTGGCCACTCCCACCCCACCAAACTGTAAGCAGTAGCCATATGCAGATTTTCTGCTCTGTATACGGTAAGTTGTCAGCTTCATACAGGAAGAAGCATGCAGATGTAGTAAACCTTTAACAAAAAATACTGGCTATGCTGTGATCCTGCGACCACTCTACCATTGGCAAACAGGCTCCAGTTTTTAAGATGCCCTACCTTTACTGTTGTTTTCTTGTCAGTTTGCTGACTCACTTTTTCAAGTATTTCTATCAACCCTTGTTCAGTTACCTAGGAAGTAAAAAAAACAATCTCATGTAGCAGATACTCATTTGGTGGGAATGGCACATTTCCTCCTCGCCTCCCTCTGGGGGCAGAAGGACACACCCTATACAAGCAACTTAAACACTACACACAGGTAACACTTTCATCCAGAGCATCATGACAGTGGAAGGACAAAACCAAACAGCAAAGACCACCACCACAGCATCATTAACAGGTAATCTGCTATCCCCCATGTCACATAAAACGATTCATCAACTTTTTATAGAAGACTAAAAAAAGCGATTTGGAAACAAGTGTGAAGAGGCTAGAGAATTATCCTATAACAGTACAACTTTTTAAAGCTTATAAATCAATGTTTTGCTGGATGTGTAAGAATTATCTTGCCAAATGAGACAGATCCATCTAATTTGGCATTCTGTTTTCAGGCAACAGCAAACTCAGTCCAGCAGAATAACCAGTGTTTGCTTTCTACTAACGAACCACAAGGTGAAGCCATGGTTGTTTGTAGCCTTCCTAACCATGGCTTGTTATCACTGTGGTTTAGCATGATATCCAAACCCTTGCTTGACCATCATTTTGTCGGGCAACAAAGACACAAAGCAGGAGCAGGTGGAAAACAAGCCAAATGTCAGAGAAACAAGCGGCAGCTTTTTTGCTAGTCTGTGAGGGGATTCATGGTGTGTTCAGTAAACTGATTAAATCGAAACCACGGCTTTGTGTGATGCACAAAGCCTGCCTGCATTTGAACATTTATTTATAAATCTGTATTTCATGAAAGTTATTTCCTATATTTGATTCACCAAGAAGTCATGACAGAGATTCCACTTACCTTCCCACCTAACTGTCCAAACCTGCCCATCTGTATGAGGTAATTCTCCACCGCTTTTGCCTTTTCTGGTTTCACAAGCGCTAAATTACTTACTGAAAAAGGAAAACAGATATTTTGCAATATTTTTTTTTTAAAAAAACACCAGATTACTAAAGTCAGGCAAAACTTATTGTTCACAGTACTGCAAAAGACCTTGAACTGTTATTTTAAGATGGATTACTGATCTATGCCTGGTCTTATGAAAAAGGAAAACTGTATTTTAAGGAACTCTGTATACTGCTTTGTTCAGACATGGCTTATTAGGATCTTTACATTTCCCTCCTGCTTTCTGATTGTTCCATTCCACTTAACTTTTAGACTGGGGGAAAAGTCCAGAGTAATGCCTTCAGACTGCAGTGCTTCAGCGTCCAGGAGCAACTGACAAGAGCTACAGATATGTGCAAAGGGGAACAGTCAACCATCCGCTTGAGGTCAACTCCAGTCCATAGTCCTAGCTTAGCACCCACCAATACATTTAGGAATACCACTACAGTATTCTGCAGAAGCAGCTTTTAACTCAGCAGTCCTCACTAATGACCATTCTAGAATAATTAACTATATATCAACAATAAGTTCAGAAAGTAGTATCCAGTGGCGTCTCCTCTGCATCCTCCTTAGAACACAAAAAGCAAACGTAGTGAGAATTGAAACCTGCTCTCCACATTAGTGTGCCTAGCACTGGACCCAAAACACTGTATTATTTTCCTTTAGTAAAGTTAAGTATGTGCAATCTAAGTAAGATGGACTCAGAGAAAGGTTTTAGAAGTTGGTCAGAATACATCAAGGATGCTTACATCTGGCACGAGCTGCCTGATCCAAAAGCTGAGCCAAAATGTTATTCCTCATTTCTGATTCCCTGTAATATAAAAATTATGCAGTTAAATTATAGCTTCAGAAGATGTGCAGTGCATTGCAAGAAAGTAAAACACACTGACCATTTTGTACAACCAGAAGTTTCATATTTAGACATTGCTAGTACTCAATTATATTTGAATCATTTAAACTACTATCCTTATGGAATTTACTGTGGAATTTGAGCACAAATTCATTTATTATTATCTGGGAAAGAGAATCCAACTATGGAAACTTGAAACACATTCAAATCCAACTATGGAAACTTGAAACACATTCAAATCCAACTATGGAAACTTGAAACACATTCAGTTCAGAGGCAGATCACAAGTTATTCATGGCTCAAACCCCTACAAAGGTTAAACTCTCACTTGTTTAACAGTGGGCTCTTGATGCAGGAAGATTACATACCCATTTAGAAGAGTATGTGCATTGTAAAAATCTAATAAAGACAAAAAGGATAGGAACCTTATTTAAGGAGAATGACAAAAAGGGGGGAAACTCTACTGGTCCCAATGTTCTGTGTCTCTTCTGTTTCTGTCTCTATATCACACTTAATTTAATAATAAATGCAAACATGGCAGCCCATACCTCTGTTGCTGTTTATTTGTTTCACCTTCATATTTCCTATAAATTTTATTATTATATTATAAAAAGTTAATTTTATCCCACCATCACACCTGCAGAGACATGAATCTGGATGACTCCCAGTAGATGTATCTCACAACATGCTTCCAGTCATGCGGTAATACTGATTGCAGGATACAATCATACTAGCAAAAAAAAACCCCTAAGATGTGAAGGGGTGCCTTCTCCCCGCTACTGTACACGACGTAATAAAGGGTTATCAGTCTACCGAAAAGGTGGCTTTTGTTTTCATCCCCTCTGTTACCTCTGTTTTGCTTCTTGCTGTGCGATGTCACTGGAAGGATCCTGAAATGTCAGAAATAAGAACCAGTTTAGTAGTAAAGCATAGCACTACTGAAGAAGTACAAACAAACAAACAAATGCTAAAGTACACATATAAGGCCAGGACTCTTCTTATACAGAAAAACTCATAAATGCACAGCTATTACTGCTCCCAGGTAGGAAGAAGGCACTAGATCCTAAAAGATGAGAGTCAACTTTTGAGGGTGTTGAAGTACGCAACCTTCAGGTAATATAGAATCTACCAATCAAGATGGGAAAGTAGCTATTCTTCAGCCCCACAGATGGACAAGTTACTTAATACATGCCTGCAAACTGTGATAAGAATTGCCTGTAGGTCACCAGGCAAGAAAACTTCACAGAAGTTTCTTTTTTTCCCTTTGATGCCACAAATGGGCATATAAGAACAGCTGAGCTGGCAAAAAAGATGTTGTGTACCAGTAATGCTTTTGCAAAGGCTGGCTCTAGATTCCTAGTCAATGGCTAGATTTGACAGGCCCACCTTGGTGGATGACTGACAAGTGCTTTCTACACAAGCCCCTTCTCCAGGTTGGTAACTGGGTGTGGGGCAGTGGAGTAAAGTCATTTAAGAACCTTCCATGAGCTGCATTTGGTGCTGGGACTGACAATTACTGAGCCCTATTTCCAGACAGTGGCCGAATCACAGAACCCCTGCTCCCTCCCACTCAGAGCCAGTATGGCATAACCAATGTCAGAATACAACCATGGAGACACAGGTTCAAATCCGCACACAGCTATGACACTAGCTGGGCCACCTTGGGCCTAACCTACCTTTCCCATGGGGGTTACACGGATAAAGATGTTGGGGGGGGGGACGGGACTTAGGGTTGACAACAATCATGCCTAAAAGCCCACACGGGTAAACACAAAAAAACCAAACCAGACAGCACCATCAGTCCTTGTTTTCTCTCTTTCAACTGGTTAACTTCATTCATTTTTTAAAAAAGAGAGATGTTTGTGTTAATATTGGATGTAAGCTGCTTTGGGCTTTTTTGCTGGAAAAAAAAGAAATAGAAACCCTGAAAATAAGGGATATGCTGCCACCCCTGTATATACACTTTCGTGGGCGTCAAGCCCCATTGAACTCAATGTGTTTCCTTATTGAGTAGGTATGTAGCATTGGAAATAATCCCAACACGTGTGTGTGTGTATACAGACGTGCGTAATACACAAAACACGGGTCTCTTCCTCTGACTTCTCCCAGGGTGGTCTCTGCGCCCCTCCCGCCTTGCCTCCCACGCCTGAGGTGGCCCTGAGCCCGCAGTGAGGACTAGCGCCATGCAATTAAAACCGAAGGCCCAGGCCCGCCCTTCCCCTGGCCGGCCAGCCAGAGGGGCCTCGCCTGTGGGCCAGGAGACCAGGCGAAGCGCCGAAGGCGACGCCCGCCCGCGTGTGAGGGGACGGTGCAGGCCCGGCGCCCTCCGCTCCGCTCACCCCGTGCTTGGCTTGCAGCTCGGCCATCCTCTGCTTGCGCAGCGCCTCCAGCTCCTCGTCCGCCATGGCTAGAGACAACGAGACGTCGGTGACGCGCAACGTGGGCGGGGCCGCTTCTCTCTTCAATCTCTCCCGTTCCCTTCAGTGCGCCGGCGCAAGAGCAGGCGAGGCTAACGCAATCACGCACCGAGAGGAGGAATTATAGCACAGGCAGCGGAAGCCGAGCGCCGAACAGACCAAAGGAAGAGCCATCAATAGAATCAGACCGCGAGGGTTTTCACGAGGAATCTTTCTCGCCCACGACCCTGAGAGTAAGGGTCTCGCGCTCTACCAGCTGAGCTTAAGAGAGAGAGAGAGAAAGTTGGTGAGCAAACGATCAATGCTCGCCTACTCAGAAGTTATCGTAAGCGCCCACTGGGTCCAATAAGATGTAGCTTCTCCAATACTGTACTGTCATGAAATTCTGCTCAATATTGATCCAGAGCAGAACTCCGACGTATAGTTAGCAGAGCAAAAACTTAAACACGTTGCAAGATTCTCCCAAAGCAGACCATAGGCAATTAATATTTCATCCAGCACAACTTTACTGCTACTGAAGGCAAATGAGCAATAATGGTCACAAATCAAATACATTCAGGATTGGCACTGTCCATAAGAAATCCAGGTGCAGCAGACTTGACTTTAACTTATAGTAACTTATTATTTATAAGTCTAAACCTTAACACTAAGCATACTATGTATAGAACACCACACCAGAAGGAAAGAAAGACAGACAGAAAGAGAAAAGTGAAACCCAGGCTCCTCCTGGCCTATTATTATCGTCAGCATGACCTTGACAGAAAGAGATAAGAGAACCAGTTTAAGCCAGCTGTACTCAGCTTCTCTGAAGGTATAACCCAAACATCATGAACCTTCTGCTTGTTCCTTTTCACACAGAAACTTCCAGAACCCTCTTGAATTAATTAGAATAGGGAAGACCTCTACATATCAGATCAATACTTTCTGTACAAAAAAATGCAAACTGACATATACATGTCGTGAAATCATAGAATCGAAGAGTTAGATGGGACCCCTAAGGGTCATTTAGTCTAACCCCCTGCAGGAACCACCAGCTCAATAATCCCTGGCAGATGGGCAATACAACCTCTTGCTTAAAAACCTCCAGTGAAGGAAGGAGGGAAATGCCAAGAGCTTGAGTTGCAACAGCGGGGGGATGTAGAGAAAATGTATAAATGTATGTAAGTTTTATACAGATTTGTGTCCTATTATTAGCTCTCCTTTTTATTGATGAACTTCCTCTTTTTTGGGAGCTGTGAAAGTGCACAGACCCCGTGTGTAGTTAAGCCCTTAAGACTGATAGGACAAGCACATTTCATGTTGGAGGCCTTTTGCCTTTGGATGTCAGTTGTTGGGGATCCAGAAAGAGGGGAAGAGTGCTCTTGTGCTCGGGTCCTGCTTATGGGCTTTCCATAGTGGGCGTCTGATTGGCCACTATGAGGAGAGGATGCTGGACTAGATGAGCTCCCTTCAGTCAAATGCAGCTTCAGGTTTTTTCTTATGTTCATTCATTGCCGCTAAGGATTCAGCGTTTCCCATACATGGATCTCCTGCTGTTTTTTGGGACTAAAACTCCCATCATCCCTAGCTAGCAGGACTAGTGGTAAGGGATGATGGGAACTGTAGTCCAAATACTGATGAATACCCACATTTGGGAAACACTGGATTAGGCTTTCTATGGCTAGGATCCACAATGGCTATGTTCTAAAAGACGCCTGCTTCTTGGGAGAAAAGCAGTGACAAACCTAGACAGCATCTTAAAAAGCAGAGACATCACCTTGCTGACAAAAGGTCCGTATAGTTAAAGCTATGGTTTTCCCAGAAGTGATGTATGGAAGTGAGAGCTGGACCATAAATAAGGCTGATTGCTGAAGAATTGATGCTTTTGAATTATGGTGCTGGAGGAGACTTGAGATTCCCATGGACTGCAAGAAGATCAAACATATCCATTCTGAAAGAAATCAGCCCTGAGTGCTCACTGGAACGACAGATCCTGAAGCTGAGGCTCCAATACTTTGGCCACCTCATGAGAAGAGAAGTCTCCCTGGAAAAGACCCTGATGCTGGGAAAGATGGAGGGCAGAAGGAGAAGGGGACGACAGAGGACGAGATGGTTGGACAGTGTTCTCGAAGCTACCAGCATGAGTTTGACCAAACTGCGGGAGGCAGTGGAAGACAGGAGTGCCTGGCGTGCTCTGGTCCATGGGGTCACGAAGAGTCGGACACGACTAAACGACTAAACAACAGCCTCCACTGTCAGAGTCAGCATGCATCTGAACACCAGTTGGTGGAAACCCCTGGAGGGGAGAGTGGCTGTTGTGCTCTGGTCCTGTTTGCAGACCTGGATGTTGCATTAGATGGGCAGGTTAGGTTAAGAGATGGTTACTGGTCAGTAGTCATTAGTCATGAGGGTGGCAGTAAATGCTTCTGAATATTAGTTGCTGGAAGCCACAGGAGGGGGAAGTGCTCTTGTTCTTGGATCCTGCTTTCATGCATCTGGTTGGCCACTGTGAGAACTGGATGCTGGACTGGATGGGCTCTTTTTGGCCTGATCTAACTTCAGGGCTCTTTTTAAAGGGCTCTTCTTAAAGGATTGGGGAAGGGTGGATAAACAAGAGCACAATCTTATCGCCAGCAGAGGGAGCCCTCGCTCTACCAAAATCATTATTTTGCTGTCTGGTACTGGCAGGAGCAAAGGCAAGAGCCGTGAGTTTTCTGCTGCACAGCAGTTCTGTCCTCCCAGATGAAGCTTTAATCTGTAGCGTACATCTTTGCTGCTGTAAATTCATGCTCCATTATGCCACCATATGCTTTGATTCTCCTTGAAAATGCCGCAGTAATCTGAGTGTTTCGTTCCAGAATTGTGGCTCAGCGTGTCTTCCTTGGCATTTGGGTTTTTTTTTCTTCTTTCTTACAGACTTTATTTCTTTATTTAAAAGATTGTGTCTAAACAAGTTTGACTTGAGTGAGCCTATTAGCTAGGAGCCTCTGAAGGACATCACTTTTAATGTCACAAGAAGGTCAACACCAATGAAGAACTGCGAGACGGATTTTGGGAGACAGATGTCACAGGAGAAGAGCCCCTGCTGGATCAGACCGACAGTCCATCTTCTCCAGCAGTCTCTTTCCCAGCCATGGCTGGCAGACGCCTCCAGGAAGCATCAAACAAGCAGGACACAGACTCAGCAGCCCTTCAGCCATTGCTGAAGGGCTCAGAAAAAAGGCTACTTCCTGCCTGAACTCTGAAGCCTAGAGAGCTGCATCCAGTCTGTATACAGACAATACGTAACTTGATGAAGTATGCCGATGATACCCAGCTCTACCTCTCTTTTAAATCAGAACCAGTGAAGGCGGTGAAGGTCCTGCGTGAGTGTCTGGAGGCGGCTGGAGGATGGATGGCGGTTAACAGATTGAGGTTGAATCCTGACAAGACAGAAGTACTGTTTTGGGGGGACAGGAGGCGGGCAGGTGTGGAGGATTCCCTGGTCCTGAATGGGGTAACTGTGCCCCTGAAGGATCAGGTGCGCAGCCTGGGAGTCATTTTGGACTCACAGCTGTCCATGGAGGCACAGGTCAAATCTGTGTCCAGGGCAGCTGTTTACCAGCTCCATCTGGTACGTAGGCTAAGACCCTATCTGCCTGCGGACTGTCTCGCCAGAGTGGTGCATGCTCTGGTTATCTCCCGCTTGGACTACTGCAATGCACTCTACGTGGGGCTACCTTTGAAGGTGACTCGGAAACTACAACTAATCCAGAATGCGGCAGCTAGACTGGTGACTGGGGGCGGCCGCCGAGACCATATAACACCGGTCTTGAAAGACCTACATTGGCTCCCAGTACGTTTCCGAGCACAATTCAAAGTGTTGGTGCTGACCTTTAAAGCCCTAAATGGCCTCGGTCCAGTATACCTGAAGGAGCGTCTCCACCCCCATCATTCTGCCCGGACGCTGAGGTCCAGCGCCGAGGGCCTTCTGGCGGTTCCCTCATTGCGAGAAGCAAAGCTACAGGGAACCAGGCAGAGGGCCTTCTCGGTAGTGGCGCCCGCCCTGTGGAACGCCCTTCCAGCAGATGTCAAAGCGATAAACAACTACCTGACATTCAGAAGACATCTTAAGGCAGCCCTGTTCAGGGAAGTTTTTAACGTGTGATTTTACTGTATTTTTGGTTTTATGGAAGCCGCCCAGAGTGGCTGGGGAGGCCCAGCCAGATGGGCGGGGTATAAATAATAAATTATTATTATTATTATGAACTCAGCACAGAGCAGCTTTCAGACTTACCCTATGATGCTCCCAGTTTTTGACATTCAGAGGTATAGTGGTCCTGGAAATGGAGGCTCCATATAACTATCTTGGCCGACACCTTGACAGGCTTCCTCATTCATCATATCCAGTATTAGCATATTCATATACCATTTAATATGCAAAATCCCTAACCAGTTTACACAAAGCACAGTAAGATAATTTGAAAAAGAAAAGTGTACATACAACATTTAAAACCAAACAACAACAACAAAATAAATCAGTACAAACAGAGGAGTCATCAATAAAACATACAGTTAAATATCAATAAATAATAAAACAGAACGTGATGGATTTCATGAGCCGGGAATGCCTGCTTAAGTAGATGGGACTTTAAAGCTTGTCACTGTTTCTGCCTTATGAACTGCACATGACCATTGGCCATGTTGACTGGGGCAGAGGTGAGCCTAGCAATAGCTGGGCTTCCCATCCCTGCTTTAAAAGATAAACTCAGCAATAGGGTTTTGGGAGTTCTCAGACAAGGCTTCCTCTATGGACCCTTCAACCTGGAAGTGATCCAATATGCACATATCTGGGGATTGGGTGAGGGGAGGCTCAGCTGTGTTTGAGGGGACAGTGCACAGTTAACCCACTGTGCTTGAATGCAGCACACTGAGTATTGGATGAGTGTCTGAGTATGTTCTCTCAAGCTCCCATGTGCTACTAGTCCTGAAAGCTCTGCGCTGCTAGCCAGTGAGCCACCAGGTCCAATTCAACGTGTTATCACTTGCGGACCCAAGAACTTAACAGCTTGGGACCCAAGAACTTAAAAGAGTGCCTCCCCCAGTATCAACCATCTCAGGCCCTACAACTAGCAGATTGACTCTGGGTGCTGACCCACAACTGGGACTTCTCGGTGGTGGCTCCCCTTTTGAGGAGCACCTTCCCCAGTGAGGTGTGTGTGGCCCCCTCTTTACTCGCCTTCAGGAGGAATTTAAAAATGTTACATTGAGTGACTGAAAGATGCTGCTCCCCATCATCTAGAAATTATCAGCTGTAAGAATGTGTGACTGTTTTACGTGCTTTAGATGTTCTGAATGATTTCAGGTGTCTTTAACTGTTTTTGAAAGTTTCGCATAACCTGTTGCTTTCCCTTTAGTTATATTGTTTTGTGTTTTTAGCTCTGGGCTGCTCTGAGAGGAAGGGCAGGATAGAAAACTAATATTGACCACGGTGATGATGATGATGATGATTATATTATTATTATTATTAACAACAGCAACAGCAGCAGCAGCAACAACAACAACAGAAATATGCCTTGACAAGCTAGATTCAGACAACTGGGATCCCTGCAGCAACCAATTACAAGCTCACCATATGCCTCCTGCAACTGTACAAAATGCTGGTCATCTGTGGCCTCCGACCTTGCCGCTAAGCCCAGCATTACCACCTCTCAACAGATGCTTGGAAATCTGGAGTAGGGGGGAGCAAAGAGGTGGCCAGGCCGGACTTAATCATGCATTCAGAGGCTGGGGATCAACGCCTCCCCATGCTATTACAGACACCAGGCAGTGCATGCTCTTAAGTGGCTCTGGTATGACTCCTGATCATCTCCCAAAGCATCCATGGCAGACAGGATGTAGGATATGGGGCTATAGACAGAAACAGAGAAAGGGATGTACACAACCAATGCTTTCTGCTGCTTCCCAGATAAGTGTGTGCTGCTGAATTGCTCTTGCTTGCAAACACCCAGACAGAATTACAGATTTAGAGCAGCCGCTTCATCTTTGAATGAAAGCCAAGCTGCTTTATCCCATAGTTTAGCTCCTTCTCCGTCACCGTAGGAGTGCTCATCAAGAGCAGCTTGTGTTTAATATCTTGGAAACACATGTGGGTCAGCGAGACATATGTACCGAGCGTCGCCAGCACATATATGGGAGCTGTCAACCATCAAGGATTCAAGTTAATCATCATAGTGTTCAGCATTTATATAGCATTTTTCCTCCTCTCATTCCCCCCCCCCCATTCAAAGCACTTTGCCTCAGTACTTTTTAGTCATCCTTGCTGCAACAGTTCTGGAAGGATGAGCTAAACATACTGTTATGGATTTGTGGGTTCTGTTGTTGTTTAGTCGTTTAGTCGTGTCCGGCTCTTCGTGACCCCATGGACCAAAGCACGCCAGGCACTTCTGTCTTCCACTGCCTCTCGCAGTGGGTTCTAGACACGCCTAAATTCTTGGAACCAGTAACAAGAAGCTTTGGGGGTGCTGATGCAGTGAACCCCTTCATTGTAGGCTCAGGTTGTATATATGTGTAAATAAACCATATCAACCTGTTGTCCCTCATATCCAATAGGAAACACAGACTCTGGGTAAGTGCCTGGAACACCTGGAATCTTGCACCACTTAAGAGATTCAGGTGGCATGCAATAATACAATCTCACTTGTATTTTACAAATGAGAACATAAGGAGAGTCTACTGGATCAGGTCAATGGCCCATCTAGTCCAGCATCCTGTTCTCATAGTGGCCGAGTAGATGCCCCTGCAGAAGGAAGCCCACAAGTAGGGGTCTGTTGTTCTGCACAACCAGGATTTGAGCACTCTCATCCTGGTGGTTTCCAGCAACTGTTTTTCAGAAGCATTGCTGCCTCGGGCCATGAAGGCATAGCCATCATGGCTAGTAGCTGCCGCTATCCTCATTTTCCTTCATGAATTTGTCTACTCTTTTAAAGCCATCTAGGTTGGTGACCATTACTGTTCCATAGCTTAACTGTTTCTGCCATATCCTGAAGACACGTTTTTGTAATATTTGTTGTTCTTTGAGTTGTCTATTCACACACACACACACACATACACACTTACGTTTGTAATTAGGGTAAGCATACAGATATATTTGCAAATATTGTGCAGATTTGTGTGATGAGTTTATGTCTCAAGTCTTTTAAGTACCCAGGAGTGTACCTGTCAGGGGACATCCCCCCCTCCCAAATGCCAAACCTGCAGTCAGCCCTAGCTGGGAGTCCAGATCACCTGCTACTACCAATCATTTTTACCTGTAGATATCGGAGGTGTGATTGCAGTGCCTTTTGCAGTCAAAGTACATCCTCCAGCACTGAGATATGGCCCCCACCCCAAATTAGCATCCCTCCCAATTGGCTTCAAGCCTGGGAAAATGTGTACTTCAAAAGACAATAAAGACCAATAAATTGGCTCAAACAGTTATGTCACCCATTTGAAAATACTTGGGTTCCTAACTTCCAAATAAGAGATGTTAAGCTCCATTAAAATATCAGCAGGTGTTTTCATTGCTCTGGAGCTGCTTTGATTCCAGACTTAAAATACTTCCAGAACTGAGCTCTGTTTTGACTTTGAGTGTCAAGTAAAGAATTGGTTCTTCTGGGTAGAATCTACAAGGGACCTACAACTAATTAGAAACGCCAGATTTCCCCCTTGGTACCCACTCTTGAAAGCGGAGCATTTTAGAGCTTGTTATCTGACAAAATGCTCACCAGTTTCCTTAAGAACTGCCTTTATTGAGCTGTGTTTCCAAGTGATGCCCATTGCAGTATTGAATGGCTGCTACAACATGGTCCCATACTCAGACAGATTGTGGTCAACCTCAGGTGGAAGACATCACTTATTATCTGTTGGCATGCCCCTTATATAGAGACCCAAGAGACTGCTTTCTGAAACCTTTGTTCATGCAAGCAAGCAAGAAAGCAGGCACACCCTGGCAGAAATGGCCTGGTTTCTTTTGAGTGACAATAATAGATTTGCACAGGGCTTTTTTTTTCCAGCTGGAGCTCACTGGAACTCAGTTCCAGCACCTCTCAGGTGGGCATCATTGACACATGTTCTGGTACCTCTTTTTCTAGAAAAATAACACTGGGTTTATAACTCACAGAGTGGCCCTCTGTGCATCAACTGCAAAAAGAAAGAAAAGAAAAGAGAAATCAGGAAAAAGGAGTTAGATAAAATTGCTATAAATTGCTGCGGTGATTTGGAGGTTTAATCTGTGATCAAGCTGAATTTGAGTTTGTTGTTGTCTCTGGTAACTTACATCATGGATAATGGCAAATTGGATTTTTTAAGGGCAAAATAATGTTAGAATTGGAGCTGTCAGAGATGCATAAAGGAAACTGTTTTAATGCTCAGTAACTCTGCAATGCATTTTTTTATATTATGGGTTTTTATGCTCTGTATTTTTTTATTAATACTGTTGCCTGATACTTGTTTGTCATGGCATTTGGCTAGAACAGGAAACATAAGAATGTGAACCTGACATAAAATACAGGCTGCATAGTGCAGCGCTGATACTTTTGGGTTATGGGTGGTCCCCTATTATTCACTAAACTTAGATCTTTCCAGTGATAGGCACTGTGTCACTTGGGGTGACGTACATGCTAATTCCCATCGGAAATATAAAAGTGCCTTCCCAAATTAGCACACCCTCTAATGGCTTCTTCTGCCACCCAGTCTGGATAGTCGCTTTGACAAGCCTCAACTTCAAGAGGAAGACTTGAAACACGTCCAAGTGTAATTTGCAAGGGTGCTGGAAATCCAGGAGCATGGCAGTCTGACATAAAAGGTGTTTTTGTCAATCACGCAGGTAAAAATGAAGCACTGGAATACATACAATCTAGATGTTGCCAAGCTTATTATTTCAAGGGGAGTGTTCATTCTCCCATTCGGTTCCACTGGGCAATAGAAACGGACTGCAGGGATTTTCTATCAGCTCAGTGCGCTCTCTCTCTCTCTCTCTCTCTCTCTCTCTCTCTCTCTCTCTCTCTCTTCCCTCTTCCTTGAGCTGTCCCCATTCCAGCTGGTATTACAACAACATGGCAATCTTCATTTTTCTTCCTCTCTCACACCCCCCTTTCCCTTTTGTGTCTTGTCTTTTCGATTAGGGCAAGGGACAATAAAATATATTTGTTAAGCAGCTGCAAGAAGATTAGTCTGGAGAAAAGGTGAGAAGCGGCAACATAATAGAAGTTTACAAAATTATGTGTGGCATGGAGAAAATGGATGGAGAAGAGGTTTTTCTTATAGCGCTGGAACTCGTGGACATCCAATAAAGCTGAAGATTCAAAACAGACAAAAGAAAGCACTTCTTCACACAGCACAGTGTTAAACTATGGAACTCCCTCCCACTGGAGGCAGTGATGGCCACCAACTTGGATGGCTTTAAAAGAGGAGAGTGCTGTCAATGGCTACTAGTTGGTTGCCCTAGTGAGCTGTATTGCATTTTGGTTAAAAGTATCGTGTCATATCAGCCCTGCTCAAGAGTAGTCCTGTTAATGAACATGACTTAGGTCCACTAATTTCATTGGGTTTGCTCTTAGTTGGATGCAACCCTTAGTAAACCTTTCCAGATTCGCACCTGTGCATACAAAGCAGCCTCAGTCACACTCATGCAAATCATCCGCTTCTGCCCTCTTGTTTTGGTGGGGTTCCTCCTTTTTGGGGCAATGTGCTGTGGGGCTCAAGAGGCCTAGCTTTGTGACTGCCATTAGGACAACATTAGGACAGATCTTCTTTCATCCCAAATTTCATCAGTACTAAATCCCCGCCCCCCTGCTCCATTCCCATTTCTACTTTTTTATGTAAAAAAAAAATATGCTGGTGTTGTTTTGATTCTCCACCCCCTCAGTTTAGTGGAAATGTCACAACGTGACCCTAATACATCAGTCTGCTGGAGTGCAAATGCTCCTGACTTCAAATACCTAAGCTGGGATTCTAATGGACTTCTCTTGTCATCCCTTTGAAAGCAGGTCTTCTGGAGAAATGGAGGCATTTAATGCAAATCCAGGAGTGCTGCTGCACTCTGAAGGAGGAATTTTGTGTTGTGTCCCCCCCGCTGCACCCATGGTTCCTCTTAACCCAGTTTACATGTAGTTTGGTTCTCTCTTTCCCCCACCTCTCCCTCTACAACTCTCTCCTGCTTTTCGACAACAGTTTTAAAAGATGCAGAGAGAGCTCAGCAAGCTCGCATTAGTAAACCAGCCAGAGCCCATCAACATTGGATTTAGCAGGCGTGTTCTTCCTCCCACTTGAATGCAGAGGTGAGCTAAGCTTTGCTACTAACCTCCTTTCAGCCCAGAATGATGAATCTTATTGTATTGTATTTATTACATCAGATTCCATAGCGACTTACGCCAGTGTAAATACGCAGTATGAAAATCTGACAAAACAATTTGAAATCAGAAGGATGGGGTGGGTCAGAGTAAAGAAGTGCGTCTTCAGGATATGATGGAAGCATTGTAAACCCATGGAACTCACCGCCACAGGAGGCAGAGATGACCACTACTTGGATGGCTTTAAAAGAGGATTAGACAAATTCATGGAGGAGAGGGTTATCGATGACTGCTAAGCCAGAATGGCTATGCTCTGCCTCCACAGTTGGAGATGGCAGTGCTTCTGAAGACCAGTTGCTGGAAACTACCGGAAGGGAGAGTGCTCTTATGCTCAAATCCTGCTTACGGGTTTCCCACAGGCATCTGTTCAGGCACTGTGAGAACAGGATGCTGGACTAGATGGGCCTCTTCTGGCCTGATCCAGCTGGCTCTTCTTATGTTCTGAAACTGCAGAGCGGGCAAGATGCAGCTCTGTGTGAATATAGACCACTGGTCATGCTGGCTGGAGCTGTCGGCAACTGGGGTCCTGCAACACCTGGAGGGCCACATCTCCCCCACCTGTGCTTTAGGCCAAGGTGGCAGAACTTGGGAAAGGTAAGCTGCAGAAAGACTCTCCTAAGGCCCCACTTCACCCTCAGCCTTTGCTAAAGCGAGTCAGTCACTTGGAGCTCTCCATGGTGCTGGAGGAGACTCTTGAGAGTCCCATGGACTGCAAGAAGATCAAACGCATCCATTCTGAAGGAAATCAGCCCTGAGTGCTAAATGGAAGGACAGATCCTGAAGCTTTGGCCACCTCATGAGAAGAGAAGACTCCCTGGAAAAGACCCTGATGTTGGGAAAGATGGAGGGCACAAGGAGAAGGGGACGACAGAGGACGAGATGGTTGGACAGTGTTCTCGAAGCTACCAGCATGAGTTTGACCAAACTGAGGGAGGCAGTGGAAGTCAGGAGTGCCTGGCGTGCTCTGGTCCATGGGGTCACGAAGAGTCGGACACGACTAAACAACAACAACAACATGGTGCTGCAGCCACGGTGAGTCCCTGGCAAAAATCCCCCCAGAATTTCCCAACTAAAGCCATGAAGTGTAAGTTTTTTAAAATTAAAAAAACAAAAACAAACACAACAAGCAGCTGATATTTCAAGGTCATAAAAGTAATTTTTTTTAGTTGTTGCTCCACCATTCAAACGGATCCACAATTAAAGAAGCAGCAAGGATTAAAAATGGAAAGGATGACCGTGCTCCATCTTTGCTAAGCGACATGGCCTCTGAACCGCAGCGCACATGCGTTGCCAAACCACCATTTGCAACTTCTACTCATCCTTGCTGCTGCAAAATCACGGAGAGATGCCCTTTACTGCATGTTCTAACTGGAGGCAAGCGCTGCTCTTGATCAAAGGAGAAGCAAGTATTGCCTTGTATCATATCGTGCCAGCTTGCCATGAGCCATCTGACAGAATTCAAGGATGCACAATGGCCAGGACAGGTGAGGGACATCCCTTCTTTACCCTTGACAAGGAAGCCTTCATTGCACACCTGCAATTTTGTTTAGGTGCATGTAGAAATTACCCCCTTTGTGTTTCGTCCTAATTATATAAGCAAAAATGAAACGTGATCTGGAAAAACAAAACAAAAAAACCAAATGCTGTGTCAGGGAAAGAATGTGATTAATGGTTAATTAACAGCTGTCTTAATATTATCAATTGCTAAGTCACTCATGAAGAACAAAGATTCAATGATTTGGGGACCTAAATTAATCTTTCATGACAGGGCCTTGCGGCTTTGTCATAGCAAGCATCTGGCAATCTCAGTGGGAGGGAAAATGGAGAGTGAAAAAGGGCTAGGATGGTTTAGGGCTAGAGTAATACTTACAGCCAGACAGATCCACAAATCAGCTATTCCAGAATATTTGCACTAGCAACAATTTAGGGCAGAGGCAAATGCAGCATTTTTACGTGCACTGAAAGGAGTCTAAATTCACCTTTGCTGCCCTGAAAATACACATACATTCATCTGTCCCTGAGGGAGCTCTGGGAGGAGGAAGAAAGGTTAAGCAATGTGTTGTGAAAAACCCAGTCATGGTAAGCACCTATAAGCCATTGCCTGTGACGTCGCCAATATGCCCCCTCCCAATTCCTGCAACTGTGTTCCAAGAACTGTGGAGGCCAGCTGAGAGGAGTTGGCCAAGGAGTCCAGCTTCAACTCACACTCAGGGCACCACTCCCTCCATCTCATGCTCAGGCACTGCAACAGAAGACAAACAGAACTGTCCTACCTTACAGGGCTCTTGTAAGGTAGGGGAGGAGTTAGTGTGCATTGGCACTGCTGGGGAAATGTAGTTGTGAGGTCCTGGAAAAATAGTGGGTGGAGCAACAAATGCCAAAGGCCAGTTTCTACACAAATCTTCATCCTCCACCCAGACCAGCAACAAGCATTTATGTGTATTTAAGGGCATAGCCACCTGCCAACCTAGCAGTTCGAAAGCACGTCAAAGTGCAAGTAGATAAATAGGTACTGCTCCGGCGGGAAGGTAAGCGGCTTTGTCATGCTGGCCACATGACCCGGAAGCTGTACGCTGGCTCCCTTGGCCAATAAAGCGAGATGAGCGCCGCAACCCCAGAGGCGGTCACGACTGGACCTAATGGTCAGGGGTCCCTTTACCTTTATCTTTAAGGGCATAGTCCAGTCAGGCAAAACACCTATGATTTAGGGGAGTGCACTGGGTGCAGAGCCTTAGGGGTGCCGCAAGTATGATGTAGAATGGGAAGCAAGAGGCAGGGGGTGTGGAACTTTGGTGCTGCACAGGGCACTGCTGAAATTTGCCATTGGCCAGAGGTTCCCCGCCCCTGATATAGATACAGAACATGAATGCATGAAGCAGATAGACGGGAAACATTTCCAGATGCCGCAAGCAAGAGTGAAAAGGAGCAAAACTTCTCCAAAAATAACTTGTTATCAAAAGTTCAGCATCTCAACTTAAAGGTGACTTTGAAAAGGAGGGAGGGGCTGAGAGCCCTCAGAGGTCTTTTTGACTGGTGTGTCCCCCCTTCTCAAAGACCTGCTTTGATGTTATGTAACCATTTCTTTCTTCCCAGGCAGTCGGGGAATCAGATCAAGCTGCTTCTGTGTTAAGAAGCCAAGAACATTATTAAAGGAACACTTCAGTAATATTTTATATAAAATTCTGTTTGTGATTTATTAATAGCTCCATGCGAGAGAGTCGCGCTTATGATTTAGACAACGGATGCACGAGCCAGGTTTGGAAATCAAAATCCAAACAAAGGCAGGGACTTAAATCTAAGGAAAGATTTAAAAAAAGAGTATGATGGGAGTTTAATGTGTACAGCAAATAAGCAAAGACGTCAAGTCAAGACAACACAGGCCAACCACGGGCTCGTCTTCAGGATTAAACTGCTTCAATTAAAGTAGACAAAACAGGTTTACGAAAAGCTCCTTGGAACTTCTCTGATGTCCTGAAATTAAAACAAAAGGCAGAACTTACAACTCAAAACGCTTCTGCCTGTCTTTCTGTTAAAAAGCATAGCAGAGGGAAAGAGCTAGCTAGGATTTCAAACACAAGGGGGAAATGAACGTGGCTTATTCACTTCAGCTTTTGACAAAATGGTCTCTAAAGTAGCTTGCACCATGGCTGGTGTCAAGGGTCAGAAAGGTCGGGCAGTTGCTGAGGGTGCAAGACCCAAACTGGGGCACCACTGGCAAGAGCTCCCTAAGCCTGCTTGCTTGTTCACCTGCCTCTCACTCTACCTCAGACAATGGCAGTGGTGGTGGTGGTGAGTCGTAGGTTACAATGCCTGTTTGCACACTGGCAATCTGCTTGGCAAGCAAATGGTTTTAGCAATGAAGAGGAAGAAGAGGAGCAGGAGATGAGGAGGAGGTTGACTTGCTTTGGAAGGGGGCCTCATGAAGAAACAGGTGTGTGGTTTGTCTCTTGAGGCTCAGGTAACCTTAGTGGCTAGGAGTGACCTTGACCAGCTATGGCTAACATGCCAGCTATGACCATTCTCGGACAGTGACAGCCTTTGCCCCTCTGCAGAGCTGAGAGAAGGAAAGGAGGGTGTTTGGGGGGGGCGTGTGTGGCTCATTGGTTTGGGCTGTAAAGACAGCAACAGCCTCCAGGTGGCAGTGAGAAGGGGCTAAATTGGACATGCTTGAGGATTATTCCTATTAGAAACTAGGAATGGGATTTATTTGCTTTCTGAAGCAGGAAAGGTGGGGCAGCATGGAGAGGGAATCAGAATATGCTGAATAGGAAAGGAAAAACACAGACTTAAAAAGAGAGAAAAGAATTTGTGTAGACTGTACCTCTCCTGGCCCTCGCTCACCTCTGGTGAAAGTGCTTGTGGAAAAGGCTAGACTGAAAAAACGCAGATTTACAGAGACGTGCAAATTTATCATTATGTGACAGGGATAAATTAATTTTATGTGCATGTGCATACTCTTACAAGTGAGTAAATCCCATTCAACTCAATTGGATTTGCTTCTGAAAAGACATTCTTCTGAATCCAGAGACTGGTGGTCAGAGTGACTGGCAGGGCTGATACCCAGAAGAACATGAAAGCTAGGAGCTAGGTTTTATTGTTAGTATAGGTATTGCAGTGCAAGGTATTTCAGCCTCACCCTTCAGTAACAAACCCAGGGTGGTTTACAAGACACATTCCAAAAATGCAAAACTATGGGGAAGGCTGGTAGCTCAGTGGCAGAGTATCTGCTTGGCATGAATAAGATCCCTGGTTCAAAAAAAATCCAATTGCCTTCGAGATTTTGCATTGTTTTCTTTCTTTTTGTTTAATGTATCTGTTTCTTTATATACTGTAAGTCACTTAGAGTCACCAGTAAATGTAATAAAATAATCCTAGTGGCATCCTCAGATAAGGCTGGGAATACCCCTTGCCTGAAACACTTGGAGAAGCCACTGGCAGTCAGTGCAGACAACGCTGAGCGAGATGGACCAGTGGCCTCACTTGCCATAAAGCAGCTTCTTCTGGCGCTAACATCACAGTGATTTCCCACGGGAAGAGAGACCGTAAAGAGGGGAGCCAGCAGGGCAGGTATCCAAGGTGCCCCTCAAACGCAGCAGGTGTCCTTTTCGAAGCTGGTGTTCTCCTGCCTGATACACGAGAGAACTGCGCCACTTTTGCTGAACGTCGAGCAGCTGACAGCGCTGCTCCCGGGGAAGAAAAGAATTGCGTTGGGGGGAAAGTCCCTGGGACTGCGCTGCCAGCTCAGGACGGCGCGCCTCTCAGCCTTGCCTTCCTGGTCCCAGTGAAGCGACCTTCAGGCTTCTCCGCCCCGGCGGAGCCTGGAAGGCACCCTCCACCTCCCTCCCGCCTAAGCGGCCGGGGATGCCCCGAAGCGAGCGAGCTGCGCTGTGCGGAGAGCAGCGCGGGAGCCTGGGCGCCTGCTGCCCCCCCTCTCTCTCGAGCGCAGATTGGCCAGCCCGGGAGGCTCTTCCCTCTCGCCAGCCAACCGGCTCTCCGTCCGTGCGCGGTGGCCCCGCCTTCCCCCCGCGCTTGCCCGCCGCCGAGGAGCATGCCGCGGCAGTCGCAGTAGCGCCGGCGCTGGAGGCGGCCGTCCGTTCGTCGGGGGGCGAGGCGGCGGACAGGCGGGTCCTTCTCCTCCTCCTCCTCCTCCCTCGCCATGGCCTCGCCGACGCGGCTGCCGCCGCTGCTGCTCCTTCTGCTGGGCTGGGCTCTGGCCGGCAGCATCGCGGAGGCAGCGGGGTCGTCTTCGAGGCGCCGCCGCCCGTCCTTCCACGGCCACGTGCCGGAGAACTGGCCGGCGGGGACGCGGGTGGGCGGCCTGAGCATCCCCTTGACGCGGCTGGCGCGGCCGGAGCCGTGGTGCGCCAAGGTGCGCGGGCGGCGCTGGCAGCTGGAGCTGCTGGGCGAGGCGCACGGGCACTTCCAGGCGGCGCTGCAGGCGCGCTCGGGACAGGTGTGGCTGCGCACCCGGCGGCCCCTGGACCGCGAGGCCCGCCCGCTCTACGCCCTGCGCCTGGCCCTGCGCTGCCACCGCCGCGCCGCCCCCGCCGAACTAGCCGCGCTCAGCATCGCCGTGCTGGACGCCAACGACAACGCGCCCCGCTTCGCCAACCTCGGGCCGGCGCCCTCGTCGTCGGTGCGGCGGCTCCGCGTCGCTGAGACGCTGGCGCTGCGGGCGCCCGTGTGGCAGGCGCGGGCCCAGGACGCTGACGCGGGCGCCAACGCCGAGCTGCGCTACTTCGCCCGCCCGCCCAGCGCCCACTTCTTCGTGGTGCCGCGCAGCGGGCGCGTCGTCCTGGTCCGCTCCCTGCTCCACCTGCGCGCCCCGCTCCCGCTCCGCCTCTTCGCCCGCGACCGCGGCCGGCCCGCGCTCCTCAGCGCCCCGCTCGACCTCGAGGTCCTGCCCGAGCCCGTCCAGCTGCCGCCCCCCGACGACGCCCCGCTCCGACGGCGACGCGCCCTGCCCCCGCAGGAGCCCCCGCTGGCCTTGGCGCTGCCCGAGGACGCCCGGCCCGGCACCCTCCTGGCCACTCTCCGCCCCGCCGCCCGCTTCGCCGCGCCCCGCTTCCAGCTCGTGTCTCCCCCCGCCGGGGAGGCCCCCGTCCGCCTGGACGCCGACACCGGAGAGCTCACCTTGGCCCGCGGCCTGGACCGCGAGGCTGCCGCCCGCTGGGAGGTCGTCTGCCGCGTCCAGGACAGGACAGGTAGGCGCTGACGCGACGGCGGGGCGGGCGAAGGCCTAATTCCGAAGGGACGGGGGAGCGGAGCAAAAAGAGCGAGAAAATCACACCCCCCCCCAGCAGTCACCCCAGGGGGTGCAGCTTCCCGCCTTCATGTGCTTGCGCCATTGGAGCCCAGCTCTTCAGCCCACTTTCGCTTCCAGATCTAAGGAGGGCAGCTCATAGCCCGTGCAAAATCTCAGGACAAGGAGCTGAGGGCAGGGCAGAGGTAGAGTGGCAGGGTGTGGGGGGCTGAGAGAGAAGCAGCCCTTCCCTTCCTCTGCTGTTGTGGCCTGATAATGTGGTGGTCACTGTTTATCCTTTAAGGTGGCCTACATGGTTCTCCCCATTTCATCCTCCCAACAGGTGGGATCAGGTTGAGAGACAGCGGCTGGCCTGAGGTGGTCATAGTGTTTGAACCCTGAGCCTTCCAGGTCCTAGACTGGGGTGGGGCACCTGTGACCCTTCAGGTGGTATTTAACCAGAACTCCCATCAGTGGGGTCAATGGGAAGGATGGGAGCAACGTCTGGAGGGCCCCCACAGGTTCCCCATCCCTGGCTTTAACCACTACTGCACGCTGTCTCACCTATGCCACACTGGCTCAGTGATGTGGGGCCAGAAAGCTCTGTCCATTTCCATTTAGGATCATGCATACAGCACACTTAGACTGTCTTCACACCTCCCCCTGTCTGTGCATTCGCTGCTTTCCCAGAATTGGGTTTTTAATCCATGTTCATACATTATCCAAAATGCAGATGTATCTTGTATTTCATCCTAGTGCATGGTGCTGCCGTTTCTCAAACCAGTTTCACCCCTTAACATGTTCCTAATTCCTAACAGGTCTCTAGGCATCGTGGGGACACCTTTGCACAGGGTAAATGCAATTCTCTGTCTGTCAACCAAAGGCCAGTCTGCTCTAAGGCAGTAACCTGAACTCCTTAAGTCTGGTTAGAATTGGTGGGGTTTCTTTGAGCTAAATTCTGGCCTGTTTTGAAAGGTCAACAGGGTCTGTCACATCTTCTGCAACAGAAAATCTAGCACCATGCCTCTCTGGAACTGCACAAAGCAACCAGCAGTTATTGAACTTCCCAGGACTGTCCCAAGACAGTTTGCTGCCTAAGGTAGAGGTGGTCTTGGCAACACAACCTCCGCAGCATTTAATAACAGCAGGCTGGTTGAGGAGGAATTGCTTAAGGGAACACCTGTGGCCAGCAGGCTAGGTTAGGGGAATACTGCCTACCCCTTCCCAGCATCTGATGTCCTGCCTAACAGTAGGGCCGGCCCCAAAATTTCCTGCTTTCGGAAAATGGCATGGATTTGGTTGAGCCTCCAGCAGGGAAGCAGAGTCTCATAGTTCTGAGCTACTAAGATGGAGCTGGGGAGCCTATGACCCTCCAGGTATTGCTGAAATACAGCTCCTCTCTACCTTGCTACTGGCTGGGGCTGGTGGGAGTTGGAATCCAACAACACCTGGAGGGCCACAAGATTCCCCCCCTGCACTAAGGAAAGCAGTTCTGTACTATGAGTTTGGGTAATTTTAACCATTTTAGCTCTGCCTCCTCTCCAGGCCCTCCCTGCTCCAAATAATAATCCTGGGATTTTAGTTCTAGAGAATTGCATCTTATTGCAAAACTACAGTGTCCCAGGTTTCACTGCAAACGTACTTATTATTCTCACATCCCACCTTTCTTCCAAGGGACAAGTGGCAGATTCAATGCTCTCTCCCCACCCCCACCATCCCAATTACATCCTTACAACAATCCTGTCAAGTAGGTTAGGTTGGGAGATAGTGACTGGCTTAAGGGCATGCTGTGAGCTTTGTGGCTGAGTCAAGATTTGAACCCCAGTCTTACCCCTTTTGCATCCAAGAGTGCATGCAGTGGGGAATTTTTTGGGGGACTGGCTTACACGTGACATACTGCTCTGGTTATGAATGTCATGTGGGTGGGTGGAAGGAAATCCCATCGCAGAACCTTTCCATGTTCATATATTGCCTGGAATTTGTTCTCAAACTGTGATAAAATGCCTCTTGCAAGCTCTCTGGCTTCTGCATTGCTGAAATGTTCCCTGTATGCAAGGTCCATGTCCTTAGCTCTGCCTAGTTTTGTCTCTGGCCGTGCCCACTAGAATACAGTGGTACCTCGAGTTACAAACGCCTCAGGTTACAAATGCTTCAGGTTACAAACTCTGCCAACCTGGAAGAGTTACCTTGAGTTGAGAACTTTGCCCCAGGATGAGAACGGAAATTGTGTGCTGGCAGCGCAGCAGCAGCAAGAGGCCCGATTAGCGAAAGCACACCTCTAGTTAAGAACAGTTTCAGGTTAAGAACGGACCTCTGGAACAAATTAAGTTCATAACTAGAGGTACCATTGTACAGCCCTTTGCAAGTGAATATGGCTCTCCAACCCTGATGGAAAGGCCCTGAGGAAAGGAGGTGGCTTCTTTAAAGCTGTTTCTTCTGCATTATTTGTGATTGTGTGTCAGAGCATGGATGTGCCCATTCAGCACATCCTGTTTTTTCTCACGACAGAGCCACTGGGTGGAATTGCACCCTAAGCATGGACAGGTAGTGCAGTTCTGGAGGAAAACAGTTGCCATGAACCTGAAGCAAGGGGCAGCCTCCTTCCTTACAGACTCAGCTTCCTGCACAGAACTCCTAGTTCCCTGTGGTTCTCTAATAACATCATTGTCGCCTGGCAGAGAGAGCACTGTTGGAGGTGCAGTCTGTGTAGATTGGGGAAGGCACTTGGAATGAATGAGCTTCTGGAAGGCAGCCCTAGAGGCAGTTTGGCAATCGGCCCAATGGAATGGGCTCTGCTGTCCAGTCTCCCCATCAGATGTAGCCACGTGGAAGTAGCAGCTGATGTTTAGAATCGCTGTGTTCATGTGCATAGAAATGTAATACTTCCAGAGTTTCTTTGACATTTTAAGGGGTAAAAGTCTTGTTTCCTCCTATTCTCCCAGAGGACAAAAATGAAAATGTTGTGCGAAGTTGGACTATATATGCACTATTTCCTTAACAAACCTAACCCCACTTTTGACAACATAAAATGCATCATTTGTAACTTAGATCACACATACAGTTGCACGATTTGGCTTGTCTATGAAATGTACAGAGAAATCCTGTGCATGTTTACTCAGAAGTAGGCTCAATGCTTCATATATATATATATATATATATGCAGGTTTTGGTGTCTTCGGGTGTCTTCCCGTGTAAGAGTTGGGGTGTCTAGGCGACGTTTCGACGAGGTCTCACTCGTCATCTTCAGGCTGGTGCTTTCGGCTTCTTGTTACTGGAACAGAGCAGGATCTCAGTGTTTGAGTTCCTATAAATACTGTTGAGGGGGTGTGGTGTATAGCCTCCAACGTTCTGGGCAGATAGGAAGTTCCCAGGTAGGTGTGCCTTTTCTTCTTTTGTTCCTTAATTACTTGAGGGATATCTTGAGTGATTTCTTGAGTGATATTCTGAGTACCACTTAGGTGGGTCATTAAGTGTGGATTAGTTGCTAAAGCTTTCGTGTCTTGACCTCTTGAGCTTGTGAAGAGTTTTTCTGAGAAGATGGCTGTACTGCACTTAGTTGTGCTCTGGCTTGGCTTCGTGTATAGGGGCGAGCTGTGGTTTTGTGCCCTGTGCCAGCCAGATCTGTGTAGGGATTGCAGGGGGGTGCAGCATCCGGAGGTGCCACTATGGTTTGGCTACTGGATGGTGTCTGTAATTTATCTGTGGAGAGGGTCTGGGTTTGGGTCTGGTGTGGTTGATTGGTGATGGCGTTCTGTGTGCCTCTGGTTCTGGTGTCGGTTTTTGTGGGGAGGGCTAATTTCCAGATGTCTGGCAGGCGGGACGTGTCGTCACGCTTGTTCATGTTGTGAGGGTGTTTCTCTATCTCGATGGCTTCCATGATTATTCTCTTGTGGTGATGTTCCATGTTAAACGTATCGCAGAACACAAGAATGCCGTCAAAAAAGAAGAAAAAACTTCCTCTCTTTTCCAACACATGAAAGAAACAGGACACGAAATTAATTTTGCAGATTCCAAATTGCTCTTTAACATGGAACATCACCACAAGAGAATAATCATGGAAGCCAACACTGAGATCCTGCTCTGTTCCAGTAACAAGAAGCCGAAAGCACCAGCCTGAAGATGACGAGTGAGACCTCGTCGAAACGTCGCCTAGACACCCCAACTCTTACACGGGAAGACACCCGAAGACACCAAAACCTGCATTCCTGTACCCGTGAAAATCTACGAAAAATATATATATATATATATATATATATATATATATATATATATATATGCAGGTTTTGGTGTCTTCGGGTGTCTTCCCGTGTAAGAGTTGGGGTGTCTAGGCGACGTTTCGACGAGGTCTCACTCGTCATCTTCAGGCTGGTGCTTTCGGCTTCTTGTTACTGGAACAGAGCAGGATCTCAGTGTTTGAGTTCCTATAAATACTGTTGAGGGGGTGTGGTGTATAGCCTCCGACGTTCTGGGCAGAGAGGAAGTTCCCAGGTTAGTGTGCCTTTTCTTCTTTTGTTCCTTAATTACTTGAGGGATATCTTGAGTGATTTCTTGAGTGATATTCTGAGTACCACTTAGGAGGGTCATTAAGTGTGGATTAGTTGCTAAAGCTTTCGTGTCTTGACCTCTTGAGCTTGTGAAGAGTTTTTCTGAGAAGATGGCTGTACTGCACTTAGTTGTGCTCTGGCTTGGCTTCGTGTATAGGGGCGAGCTGTGGTTTTGTGCCCTGTGCCAGCCAGATCTGTGTAGGGATTGCAGGGGGGTGCAGCATCCGGAGGTGCCACTATGGTTTGGCTACTGGATGGTGTCTGTAATTTATCTGTGGAGAGGGTCTGGGTTTGGGTCTGGTGTGGTTGATTGGTGATGGCGTTCTGTGTGCCTCTGGTTCTGGTGTCGGTTTTTGTGGGGAGGGCTAATTTCCAGATGTCTGGCAGGCGGGACGTGTCGTCACGCTTGTTCATGTTGTGAGGGTGTTTCTCTATCTCGATGGCTTCCATGATTATTCTCTTGTGGTGATGTTCCATGTTAAAGAGCAATTTGGAATCTGCAAAATTAATTTCGTGTCCTGTTTCTTTCATGTGTTGGAAAAGAGAGGAAGTTTTTTCTTCTTTTTTGACGGCATTCTTGTGTTCTGCGATACGTGCATTTATTCGTCTGTTTGTTTGTCCAATGTACGTGGCTGGGCAGACTTTGCAGGGTATTTCATAGACCCCTTGGTTTTCCAACTGGAGTGCCCTTGATATAAGGAAGGAGGGCCATGCCATTGTTTTCTTCTGTGTCTTGGTTTTTGGGGGGTGTTGGGGGGTGTTTCTTTTATCACTTTTATTATTCTTATATCAAGGGCACTACAGATAAAATTAGCAAAATCCTCCATAAACACAATATCAAAACAGCCTTTTGCACCAACCAAAAAATAGCCAATATCCTCAGAAACCCCAAAGATAAAATCCAGTTGGAAAACCAAGGGGTCTATGAAATACCCTGCAAAGTCTGCCCAGCCACGTACATTGGACAAACAAACAGACGAATAAATGCACGTATCGCAGAACACAAGAATGCCGTCAAAAAAGAAGAAAAAACTTCCTCTCTTTTCCAACACATGAAAGAAACAGGACACGAAATTAATTTTGCAGATTCCAAATTGCTCTTTAACATGGAACATCACCACAAGAGAATAATCATGGAAGCCATCGAGATAGAGAAACACCCTCACAACATGAACAAGCGTGACGACACGTCCCGCCTGCCAGACATCTGGAAATTAGCCCTCCCCACAAAAACCGACACCAGAACCAGAGGCACACAGAACGCCATCACCAATCAACCACACCAGACCCAAACCCAGACCCTCTCCACAGATAAATTACAGACACCATCCAGTAGCCAAACCATAGTGGCACCTCCGGATGCTGCACCCCCCTGCAATCCCTACACAGATCTGGCTGGCACAGGGCACAAAACCACAGCTCGCCCCTATACACGAAGCCAAGCCAGAGCACAACTAAGTGCAGTACAGCCATCTTCTCAGAAAAACTCTTCACAAGCTCAAGAGGTCAAGACACGAAAGCTTTAGCAACTAATCCACACTTAATGACCCTCCTAAGTGGTACTCAGAATATCACTCAAGAAATCACTCAAGATATCCCTCAAGTAATTAAGGAACAAAAGAAGAAAAGGCACACTAACCTGGGAACTTCCTCTCTGCCCAGAACGTTGGAGGCTATACACCACACCCCCTCAACAGTATTTATAGGAACTCAAACACTGAGATCCTGCTCTGTTCCAGTAACAAGAAGCCGAAAGCACCAGCCTGAAGATGACGAGTGAGACCTCGTCGAAACGTCGCCTAGACACCCCAACTCTTACACGGGAAGACACCCGAAGACACCAAAACCTGCATTCCTGTACCCGTGAAAATCTACGAAAGCATATATATATATATATATATATATATATATATATATATATATGCAAAACCTCAGAAAAAGCGGTCTACTCCCACCCCCGATTTTCCCCCTTTTTGTCTTAGGCTTCTCTTTCTACATATGTGCCAAAATTTACAGAGCCATGCAATCATATTTTTATTGCACATTTATTCTATTTTTTTACTTTATTCCATATCTGGAAATTAAAAATCCAGTTGAGGAATATGCTGCTCACTTCCTAATGCATCTGATCATTGCAAGCTGAACGAGAGCGTATTTTGACCCCAGAAGCGCAGTCTCAGGTGGCAGCATTAGTGCTATGCCTTTTTTAAATTATTTGGACTGCATCGCAGGGAGGGCTTTTGTGACTATGCTGTCAGCTTTGCTGTTGCAGGGTTTGAGCTGCTTTGGTGCTGGATGCCATGCTTTGACAAGGCCTCCAGTTTTCGTTTTCCCAGCTCTTCTCATTCCGCTGCACCTGATTGGCTCAAGGGAAGGGTTGTGGTAGAGCATCTGCTTTGCATGCAGAAGGTTCCAGGTTCAGTCCCCTTATGGAATCCGCAGGTAGGACTGGGAGAGACGCACCTTGTCTGATATCCTGGAGAGGTGCTGCCAGCCAGTGCAGGCTGCCTTGAGCTGGATGGACCAGAAGCCTGACTGAGCATAAGGACCCTTCATATGTTCCTAGCATCTCCAGGTAAAGCTGGGAGAGACATCTGGCCTGGAACCCTGGAGAGCTGCTGCCAGCCAGTGCATGCAATACTGAGTTAGATGGACCAGTGGTCTGACTCAGGCAGCTTCCTGTTTTCCTAGCAACTGTCCCACTAGTGAGCTGGCCCTTTCCCAAAAATACGACTTGTATCTTTTGTTGGGGGACTATTACTTACATATATCTCTCCTCTCCCCATCTTGTTGCTGTAAAGAATAAAATACAGACACTTCAAAGGGAAACGAGTCATCTTTGGTTGTGTAGTCATCTTTTTAAGATGGATGTCTTCAAAGTGTTGGGGACTGTTCTTAGCATGAGACAATCTATTCAGCAGGGATTATGCCTTCCTGGAATGTGCTCTAATTTTTATTTAATAGAACTTGGAGCGGTGTATCTTGATGCCTTGTCTCCAGTTCTCTGTACCCAAAAGAATTCTGCACGAGGACTTTAATGTTGTCAGGAAGAGATCTCTCTCTCTCTCTCTCTTCCAGTGGTGGCTTCTATCGCTGCCATCTTTATTTCCCTACAGTCTGACTCAAAGTGCGGTTTAAGCTTCTTGAAGTGCCTCTAATCCACAGTCTTGCTTCTCTCCAGAGCAAATCAGTTTTCTTTAATGTTTTCTGCCAGTTCCGTGTCATCTGCAGGAGCCGCAGCAGAGAATGAATGGCAGATTACCCGGGGGGGAGGGGGAGGAGGAAAATATGCTTGTTCCTGGAAGTAACTGCTTTCAGACTGACTGGTTTACTCTGCGGCCATGAGTCCCTTGTTTTGTTGCTAGCAAAATAAATTGCTACATCAAAAAGAAGTTTGGGGGGGGGGGAGAGGAGGCTGGGCAAATTAGGTATATGTTACAAACAAATCCCGGCGTGATGTAAAAGTCTCTCTCTCTCTCTCTCTCTCTCTCTCTCTCTCTCGCGCGCGCACACACACATACACGGACACAACTTTTGCAAAAACCATTTTCTTTTTATTGTGAGTGTAATTGCCTGGAGAACTGCATTTTGATTAGAATTTAGAAGGACTGCCAGGAGCCAGATGGAATTGCTTCAGGGGGTTGGATGTACAACCCACAGGCAGAGCAATCCTAAGTATAGGGAGCCAGCAGGATTTAGGCCGGCTTAAGATAACGGGGGGGGGGGGCATTAAATTACCTCTGTTCCAAACTTTTCTCAGATGTGGGGCTACATATAGCCAGTTGAGCCCTCAGACCCTCCTTTGGGGGCAGCTGGCTGTCCATTGTGAAAACAAGAGTGGAGGAATAGCAAAGCCCTTGGCCTGATTCAGCAGGCCACTTCTTATGGCAGCAGAACCTCGATGCACAGGGACAGTCTACCTCTGAATGCCAGGCAATGTGGGGAAATAAATTGCAGAGTGCTGTTGCGCTCAGGCTTCCCACTGGCAATTTGGATGCAACTCAGCTTGCTGAGAAGCCTTTGCATGGGTCAAGACAGATAGTACAGGGAACCTCCAGCTTCCCAGACTATTCCCTGTAACCTTTATCTCTATGGTCTTTGATGTTTAGAATGGTAAATCTCAGGTTGCATCAATTTTGCAACTCCCTACTCCTCACTTTCTCTCTTGGGACTTAGAGCTGAGAGGTCAGCTTTAATCTGAAGACAAAGGGGCAAGCAAGGTTTCTTTGTTTCTCCAGTTGGATTGTTACCTGCATTTTTAGCTGTGGTCCCTGCAATGCAGGGGGTTGGACTAGATCAGGGGTCAGCAAACTTTTTTCAGCAGGGGGCCGGTCCACTGTCCCTCAGACCTTTTGGGGGGGGCCAAACTGTATTTTGAAAAAAAAATAATGAACGAATTCCTATGCCCCACAAATAACCCAGAGATGCATTTTAAATAAAAGGGCACATTCTACTCATGTAAAAACACGTTGATTCCCGGACCATCCGTGGGCCAGATTTAGAAAGCGATTGGGCCGGATTCGGCCCCTGGGCCTTAGTTTGCCTACCCATGGACTAGATGATCCTTAGGACTCCTTCCAAGCTCTGCAGTTTTGTGATTCTAGCTAGGGCTCTAGGGCTCTTTCTTATCAGGAATGTGCTTCCTTTAGTATACCAAGGCTCAGTCTGAATACCTTTCAATTAAAGATGTGCTTCTGAGCAGAGATTCATTTTACTTTTTAATTATTTCATAAGATGTATACACCACTTGATTGTTTAAAAAACAACAATCCCCCAAACCCCCAAAGAGGTTTAGAAAAAGATAAAAGCACTAAAATCGAGAAAAAATCACAGCCACAAAAAGTTAAAATACCATCTCGACTTTCTAAAGCGCCTGAATAGGCTGATCTAAACAAGAATGCTTTTAGCAGGTGCTGAAAAGCATACAGCGAAGGCAATTGCTTGATCTCAATAGGCAGGGAGTTCCAAAGTGCAGGTGCTGCCACACTAAAGGATTGAGTTCTTGCAGATGCAGAACAGGTATTATGTGGCACCTGTAGTAGTAGTTCCAATTCCACCAATCAAAGCCATTTTACTAAAATTAATTTTTCTGCTGCATATGACCCCTGCATGCTAACAGCTGGAAAGTTGTGCTCAGGTCCTTGTGGTCTTCAGGGGTATCTTGTCAGCCACTGTGAAAACAGGGCACAGGACTGGATGATGACTGCAGGGTCTCTAATGGTTCAGATGGGGAGAGGTGACCCTTGAGGTATTGCGGTCCTGAGCTGTAAAAGTGCCTGTATCTGTGCTACTTACTGGCAGTATTTGATTGGCACGACTCATCAGTTTGCCCATGGAAGGGCTGTGGAAGGAGCTTTAGCTGTGGAATGAGCATTGATGCCTTTGCCCTGACATTTTCATTTGGAGAAGGAGCCTGATTTCCATCCACCTCTGGTTGGGATGATGGGAAGATCCTTTCTCCTCTAATCCTCTGTCATCTCAGGCTCTTCTGACCTCCCTCCATCCCTCCGCATTAGCCTCGTAATCCCCTCTCGTTCCCCCGCTCCATCCCCTTTCCCTTTTCTTTCCAAGGGATTTGCTCGGGGTGACGTTTGGCATGTTCTCCAGAATAGGTAACGCCAATCTTGCAATATTTTATTTAAGCACATATTTGTATCTCTTAAGCACCGCGTATGTTGTGGAGGAAAACCAGCTCTGGAATTTGAATATTTTATCACATCAAGTCTTTAACTTTAATGAATGCAAAGGATTATGAGCTTAATCTGGGGCCAGAGCCCCACGCTAGCCGTGTTGGTTGTTGACGGGAGGCTTGTGTTCAGGGCAAGGTGGGGCACCTCCCCCCAAAAAATCCAAAGCTGTAGCTCACTACAGCTCCCACCGTCATCTTCTTAGTTTCCTTCTCATTCAGAAACTCCCTGCAGTATTTTCTGTCCATCTCCCATGGTAGGAAATCACAGCACAGCCAAAAACAAACATCAGTTATTTTGAGTGTGACTTCTTCACACAGTACGTAGTTAAGCTGTGGAACGGCCAATAACCCAGAAGGCTTGGACAAAGAGGCTTGGACAAATTAATGGAGGAGATGGCTGTCAATGGCCATGATGGCTGTGCTCTGAATAGGCAGTTATGCTTCTGAATACCAGTTGCTGGAAGCCACAGGAGGGGGAAGAAGGCTCTTGTGCTCAGGTCCTGCTTTCTGGTTTCCCACAGGCTGGCCACTGTGAGAACAGAAGGCTGGGCTAGGTGGATCCCTTTGATCTGACCCAGCAGGCTGTCTTACATTCTTAGGTTTTAAAGTCCTGACCTGTTCAAAGCCTGACCCAGAAACAGAGGCAGTGTTGAAGGAGAGAAGGAAGAGGCTGAAGCATCACTGTATCCACAGACCAGGTGATTTAAGAAGCAGAGTCCAGCAGGGTGTGCTGGTGTTGTCCTCCACCATGTACTTGGTTGTATTGCCACCTCTTCCACAAATGTAGGTCTAAGTGGAGAAACAGGTTCTAGGGTCTCCAGTCTCCAGTTTCCAGTCCAGCTGGTGCAACACTGTTCTTTCTGATGCTGGGGCTGATGGGAGATGCAGTGCAGAGCATGTTGGGGAAGCTTTTCCCCGTCACCTTCTCTGTGGCCCATTCAACTGGATATGCCAGGAATTAAACCTGGGACTTCTGCACGCAGGGCACATTCTTGACCTTTGAGCTACAGTCCTTCATTTTTGCAGCTAAGCCATTGCACCCATCTCCCTTCCCGAGTGGCAGTGCTCAAACCTTCCACCGAGTCTTAGCTGTGATCCTGTTTCTGGTTTGTTCTTCTGTCAGTTGCTCCAACTTCCCCATTTCTTTTAATGTTGCGTCTTAGGTTGTAAGCTCCAAGGCAGGGACTGGCTCCTGTTTTAAGGACCCCTAAGCCACCCTGGTATTCTTTTCAGCTGCAGAGCAGGGTAAAAAAACGCTTCAGAGAAAAACAAATCTGTAAACGCATTTCTTCTTTTTGTGGTTTATCATTCCGGTGTGTTGCTCACTTTCAGTGCAAGTGAATATATGCATGTGGAAAGTTGAGAAAACAAAGCTTTCTCTTTGCTGCCTTAAAGAGTTTTATGCATACAGGAGATTTAGATAGGACATCTCTTACTGCAGGCAGCCAGATTATAGACATCTTTGAGAAACTGTTTACATTTGAGCACCTAAGCTTTATAGACCTGCTGGCTGTTTTTTCTTCCTCTTACAAACATTTAATTTCTGCAGAAGTCGTCAGCTTTTCCTCCAGATCTAACTAAATTTCAGCACAAATCTGTTTAATCTGGTGACAGATGTAAATTGCAGAGCATATGGGTATAGTCTGCCTGGCTCCTAAAGCTGGTTTGCAACATTTCAAATGGGAGGGCAAGCAAGTTGTGAGACCAGTAATACGATGTTAGCTTCACTTGAAATGACTACTAAATAGTTAAAATGCAGCTTATCTTGCCCTCTCTTCTTCCATTAGCCTTCTTTGATCTCAAATCTGCCCTGTAATGTTTGCTCAATGATTTGTGACTTCTTCAGGGTCTCTCTAGAGTGCCAAAGATTTGTGGATCCTGTGGTTGTCTCCATTTTCTTTTGAAAGGGATACAGAAATTAGATTTATTATTTTTTTTAAAAAAATTGGCAGGTGGGGAAGAGGACGCTTGGCATCACCGCCAAATATTTTTTTAATGATTTTGCTTTTGGCAATTCTTGTACTAATTCCCTGTCTTATATTTTGGGAACTGTTGAAATTGTGAGGGGGGAAACCTATTTGGGGGTAACACTTTTGTTGTGCTAATGGATTTGGCTAGCGCTGCAGCTTTCCAGCTGGTGATGCATCACAGAGTGTCAGATGGTACAAATTTGAGTGCTTTCCAAATAGGGGTATCTCACGCAACATTCAAATTTGCATCCTCCCCGTGAAGATTAGTTTGAAGTTTGCCAAACAGTTTGGGCTTTGGCACTCCGTGGAATAAGCTTTGGAACAACTTTGGAAGGAGTTCCAGAGCGGTAACCATGTTAGCCCACTTGCAGCAAAAACAAGTCTTAAACAAATTTATAGTGCACAAGCTTTCAGGTGCATGAAGTCGACTCTACAAAAGTTTGTGCCACAGTGAATTCTTTAATTTTTAAGGTTCCCCAGAGTACCTTAAGGTCACACCCACACTATTTATTTAAAGCACATAGCCCCCCCCCCGAGAATCCCAGGAACTGTAGCTTACCCCTCACAGAGCACCCTTAAACTATGGTTCCCATGCTTCTTTGGGGGAAGCCACATGTTTTAAATGTATTGTGTGGATGTGGTGTTATCCCACATCCTGTTTTGCTGGCCTGCTCTCCTGTCTTTTTCCACTCCCACTTCTGGCCACCCTTGCCATTGTGATTCTCTCTTCCCTACTTCAATATCAATTGTGCTTCCTTGCATCCTCTATCTTAATGATAGAGGTGGAGGGGGGTCTCACAAGGCCACCTAGTCCAGTGTTTCCCAACCTTTCCCCAACTGTGGCCCCCTTCCAACCTTGTTTCCTTCCTGTCCACCCCCCCTCCTACCTGTAGAAAGGTAGCTATTTAAATTTTTTGTTTGTAAATAGAACATGTTTTATTTAATTTTTTAATGGCTCAACACTGGCGGTAGCTACAAGCAGTGGTCAAAAAACGGGAGCCTCAGTGATTGTACAAACCAGGACTATTCCAAGAAAATGCATGTGGCAAAAAGAAGCACTAGGCCGCCCCCTGGCAGGCTGCCCCCTTACCTGCTTGTGATTGGCCAAGCAGATAGCCAGGCAATCATGATTTATTTGCTTCTCACTTCCCTCTGTGGTCCCCTAGCCTTGTGCTGTGGCCCCCCATTTACTTAATTTTCATCTGTACCCCCCCTTGGAATATCCTGGTGCCCTGATCTAGTCCACCCTCCCGCTGATGCAGGAAATGCACTACTGAAGCATCTCTGAAAGACGGATGCTGCTCAGCCTCTGCTTAAGGACCTCTAACACAAGGTGGTCCAACTTTTCACACCAAACCCTCATGCCTCCTCCCCAAAGCCTAGTTGCCACTTCCCCAGCTTTGAGAAGAAGTTGGGAGGGCTCTAGGATCCTACCAGAGGTTTGTGCCTCCTTCCCAAAGCCTGGCACCTTCCTTACCTGGCTTTGGGAAGGCAACACAAGGGCGGTGTGTGTGTGTGTGTGTGTGTGTGTGTGAAATGTTGCTAAGGGCCACCAAAAAAAGCCTTGAGAAATTCATGCAGCCCCCCGGCCATGTGTTGGACCACCCTGTTGCCACCGAATACAAAAAAGTGGGCAAATCCTTTTCATTTTCTGCTCATGCAAGCCAGCCTTGAGCAGGTTTGAAGAAGTCACTACTGCTCCTAACTATAACCCTTCAGTTTGTTCACCACCATTGCAGCTAACAGAAGCAAAGAAAGCCGCGGTGGTTTAGCTTGCCCTCATTAAGCTATTAAAGCTCATTAAATTACCAGGGAGTCGTTTGCCAAGGTACAGTGGTGCCTTGCAAGACGAAATTAATCTGTTCTGCGAGTCTCTTTGTCTAGCGGTTTTTTCGTCTTGCGAAGCAACCCTATTAGCGGCTTAGTGGATTAGTGCTATTAGCAGTTTTGTGGCTATTAGTGGCTTAGCGGCTTAGAAAAAGGGGGGGAGTGAAAAAAATCGCAAGACTCGCAAGACTTTTTCGTTTTGCGAAGCAAGCCCATAGGGAAATTCGTCTTGCGAAGCGCATTGAAAAACAGAAAACCCTTTTGTCTAGCGGGTTTTTCGTCTCGCGAGGCATTCGTCTTGCGGGGCACCACTGTACTACTGTTCATCTGTCATACAACTCCCACCGTGAGCATTGCAGAAGATTCTGGGATGTTTTCTTGGCTGCATTCTCCATTCATTTTGGATACTGGCCATGTGGGTTGGACTTCACCATCACGGCCTTGCCTGGATGGAAGGTTTGTTGTAGAAACCATCCTGTGTCTGCTGTGTGCGTTTGGGAATCATTGCTCTACTGCATCAGCAGAGGTTGTTGTTGCTGCATTTGGCAGTGGAGATGGAAGCAAAGAGGAGACCCCTGAGGAAAGCCCTGCTTGATCAGACCAAAGGTCTTATTAAGTCTCGCATCTTGTTTCTCATAATGGCAGGCCTATGTATAGCCAATAGTTCTGCTTATCTGTGGTCTAAACCACTGAGCCTCTTGGGCTTGCCAATCAGAAGGTCGGCGGTTCAAATCCCCGTGACGGGGTGAGGTCCCGTTGCTCGGTCCCAGCTCCTGCCAACCTAGCAGTTTGAAAGCACGCCGAAAAGTGCAAGTAGATAAATAGGTACCACTCTGGCGGGATGGTAAACGCCGTTTCTGTGTGCTGCTCTGGTTTCGGTGTTCCGTTGCACCAGAAGCAGCTTAGTCATGCTGGCCACATGACCTGGAAACTGTGACTGGACTTAACTATCAGGGGTCCTTTACCTTTACCTTTACCTTTTACCTGCAATTTTACAGTAGTAAACCGAGAACAGGAGCTGGAGCTTCATGGCAAGGCACACTCTTTCCGCTCAGAAGGTTTCGGGTTTGGTCATCTGCAGCTAAAAGGTTAGGGTAGGAGGTGATGGAGACCTGTTGCCGGGACTAATGATTTTGGATTAAATGGGCAAATAATGAGCAGTGAGTTTTTCAGTGAGTTGTTTCCCTCCCTTCTAAGCGGAGCCTCTGCAAGGAGATGAGCACAGTATCTGATTCACTGAACGTTGCCTGAAGCCTGAAAACTTTCGGTGCTGCGAGCTGCCTCTAAATTCTGAGACGTTTGGGATTTGGGGGTTTTCCCGTCTAGCAATATTTTCCTGTTTGCTTTTAGCTTCTAGTTTATTTTTAAGCACTTCGGGTTTTAAAAGCAAGACGGGAGAGTAAAGAGCAGGGACGTGACAAAGTGAAATTATTTTACCTACGACGAGTGAAAGGTAAGCTGCCTGGGAAAAGAGCAGGGCCTGCCTTTATTTCTTCGGAAGGCTTTATGTTTTATGAATGAGCAGAGCACAGGACTTGAGAGCGAAAATCAGTCACTGTCAGCCTGGATTTCTGCAGCTGACAAGTGTACATTGTTTTCCTTTTAAGGTTTTGGAGTAGGAACTGGTAGCTGTTGGAATGCGCATGCAGCTTTCTCATTCATTGCAGTAGTCCTGGTGGATCGGTCTTTCTTCATATTCAAGCAGAAGTTCCCCTTATATATTTGTCCTTTCTCCCACCCCTACCCCATTCCCCTGAGTCCCATGCTTCACTCTTATTTGTTTGTTTTATCATTTGCCTGGACATGAAAGCAGTTTTCCTCACGCCATTTGACTTCGACTCTCAGCTGGTCTATTAAGAAGTATTGACCTTGCTTGTTTCACTGTACAGTTGTTGTTGTTGTTGTTGTTGTTGTTGTTGTTGTTGTTGTTGTTGTTGTCTCCCCACTTTTGAAAGGAGTGGGACATAAGTTTATTACCTTCCCTTCACCACAGAGTGGGTTACAGAAATTTAACACCCAGTATTAAACAGATGAACCAAGTCACAGGAATAGGATGGGTCCCCAAAACACACACCTCACGTGTCAAAGGCCAGGGAAAAGTGTGTTCCCCAAAAGCTGGAGATTGCCAGGCCCTGTCCTGTGGGGAGGGAGCTCCACAACTTTGGGGCTGCCACTGGGAAGGCCCTCTCCCCAGTTACACACACCTGAACCTCTTGAGGGTGGTGGAACTACCAAGATGGCCTCCTAAGGGATCAGGTCAATGGCCCATCAAATCCAGCATCCTGTTCTCACAGTGGCCAAACAGTTGACTGTGCAAAAGCAGCAAGCAGGATTTGAGCACAAGAGGCCTCTCCCCTCCTCCCTGTGGCTTCCAGCAACTGGTATTCAGAAGCACAGCTACCTCCAACTGTAAGAGTTTGGATTTGATAACCTGCTTTATCACTACCCGAAGGAGTCTCAAAGTGGCTAACATTCTCCTTTCCCTTCCTCCCCCACAACAAACACTCTGTGAGGTGAGTGGGGCTGAGAGACTTCAGAGAAGTGTGACTAGCCCAAGGTCACCCAGCAGCTGCATGTGGAGGAGCGGAGACATGAACCCGGTTCACCAGATTACGAGTCTACCACTCTTAACCACTACACCACGCTGGCTCTAGACATCAGTGACCCTCTGTTCCATGAATCTGTCAAACACCCACAAAGATCTGTAGGGAAGGAGGCAGTCTCTCGGATATTTACATCTTTCCCTCTGCCCCTACCGCATTGTAATCTCAGCCCACTACTCCTCAGCTCTGCTGAGTTGCTGGTAGCCATCATGGTGGAAAGAAGCATCATTTGCCTAGTGAGGAAACATCCATAGACTCATAGAACCACACAGCTGGAAGGGGCACCAAGAGTCACCTAGTCCAACCCCCTGCAGTGGAGGAATATGCAGGTGGCCGAATGAGGATGAAACCTGCGACCTTGGCATTGTGAGCCACACATTACAACTTCCAAATTTGTTAAAGCAGATGAAATAGTTGGACTTGAGAGCCATTTACTAATCACATTTAAAAATCTAAACTGCAGCATGCATATTAAATATACTCGGCAGGGATGTCTAATGGAAACCTTTTACGTAAAACTTCTTTATTACATACAGTTGATGCAAGAACAAACATTGACAGATGACTGTGAATAACATACTATTAAAAAAGTAAATTTGTTGATGTGCTGTAAATGTTACATTTGGCTAGAAATGTTGACTGGGAGACATGTAAGACTTTGGTTGCCTTTATAATCCTTAAAATAAAAACAACAACAATTGAAATGACCTAAAAATGCCAGGATCAACCTGACTTCTCAGCCATTATTGTTTAATCGTAGTAATACAATACCTCTTCCCTCACTTAAATAAAAGAAGGCGGAATATAGTTTATAATTGTGAAGACATGTTCACTCAAGGAAAATGCTCTGTATTGTCAGGTCCCCCCCCCCATTAGAATCAGTGAGATTGTCATTTTGCCCTAATTTATATTGATGCGCAGAAGCTTTTATTTATAGTGACTTGAGTGTTCCTGATTTATAAAAGAAAATCTTTTATAAAGCACTTGTAGCAATTTTTTAAAAAAAGAGTAGAAAACTTAACTGGTAGAAGACTAATGAAATCAGAAGTCTGAAAATACATTGGCTTTTGTAGACTGACATTATTTGCTGTGTATATTTTGGAAAGTTGTTTGTCTGTTCAGATGCCTCTTAAGATATTGTGACCAAATTTTGCATGATAGTTCTTGAGATCAAGGAGCAGGCTTTTGTCTGTGTTTGTATACAAGTGGGCGCCATTTGAATCAAGATGGCAGATGGAACCTTTAAAGCTGCACTGATTTTAACCACTGATTTCAGAGCTGCACTGATCTTTTTTGTTTGTTTGTTTCTTTGAATTCCAGAGCAATGCTGGGTTCAAGGCTGCTAGTCGTTTCTCATTGTGAATACATGTTCACTCGCCTAAAATATTCTGTGTTGTCCGTTTCCCCCTATTAAATCAATGAGGCTGTCATCCCCCCCTACTTTATACTGATACACAGAAGCTTATATTTATAATGACTTTGAGTATTCCTGATATATAAAAGGAAATCTTTTTTATGAAACATTCATAGCAATTTTTGGGGGCAGGAGGCTAAACTGGTACAAGGCTAATGAAATCAGAAGTCTGAAAATACGTTGGCTTTTGAAGACAGACAACATCTTTAATAATTTGTCATAGTGCATTGACATGTCTAGAGGCAAATTCTAAACTCTGGGACTGTGGAAACAGCAATTAACCTATTAAAGAGAGCTCCCCCCACCCCGGATGAGTTTAATCAGTTATACGATTGGAATACTTATTGCTGATTTGAAGTCATGATTCCCTCACCACCATCCCCAAAAAACGTCCGAAAACATTACCTTTGTCTTAGATGCAAAACAGCTGAAGCGATCAGAAGTGGATGAATTCTGGTCCCTTATTTTCTCCCTTTTCTTCCTAGCAGGCCCCAAGACACTTTGCTGTGTGGAGAAAGGATTATCCCCTTGGGACTTCCCCAGACTTCGCCTATTGCACAGCCACTTCCCCTCATCCTAGACCTACCCCCCTTGCTCCTTCCTTTCGTTGAGTGTTTTTGCTCCGCTGACATTTGTTCTTGAACTCCGATGAGATACTTCTTGTTGCCTGGCTCAGTATTTATATTTATAAATATATCGGTGTTTTATTACTGCTGTGTTTATTGTTTCCTGTTTGGTTTGTTCCGTTTGCTTCCCTGAGAATGTTTTTATATTGCAAGATGAGATATGAATAGATAAATAAATAAATAAATAAATAGGGGTTTGCATGGCCAGGACACTCTGGTTTGATACAGGCTGCATGACGTGGAGTATAAAGGTTACATGAATTAGGGCACCTAGTCCTGATGACCATGTGCTACCTGCAAGACTGGAGGCTTCTGGATGCCAGCCACTGGGTAGCAACAGTGGGAAAGTGCTATCGCTCTCATGCTCTGCTTGTGTACTTCCCAAAGGGATCCTGCTGTAGGAAGCAGGGATGCTGGATTAGATAGGCCTTGGTCTGATACAGCAGCTGGACTCTTTCTGATTTGCCCCTAACTCACTGTAAGCCTGTGGCTTCTCTTCATCCATGCCTTGCCTGTTACTTAAAGGTCCTCTTATTAGCCTACTACTAATAAGAAAGATTATTCTTGTTCCTGTTTGCTCTTGGCATTGTTAGCTCTGGTAGTAAAACTGTAGTAACTACTGCTCTGTAGATTTATAGCTTCATTATGGTGTGGAGTAAACACGGTACTATTTCCTGTGGCTCTCCTGCCTCTTGGTCACACAGGGGGCCAGAGTGTTGATGCCACTTGTCGCAGAGGCCAAGAGTCAGTGAGTTAAGACTGAGAGGGGGTTAGTTAGTATCTGGTTTCGGCTACTTGATCTGACAGCAAGAAGGAGCCCAGGGGTCTAGGAAAGGATCTCAAGGGAAGTGGAGAGGGTTGGTCCATTTACAGTGGTACCTCAGGTTACATCCGCTTCAGGTTACAGACTCCGCTAACCCAGAAATAATACCTCGGGTTAAGAACTTTGCTTCAGGATGAGAACAGAAATCATACTCCGGCAGCGTGGCGGTGGTGGGAGGCCCCATTAGCTAAAGTGGTGCTTCAGGTTAAGAACTGTTTCAGGTTAAGAACAGACCTCCGGAATGAATTAAGTGCTTAACCAGAGGTACCACTGTACAGGGACGCAGGTGGTGCTGTGGGTTAAACCACAGAGCCTAGGACTTGCCGATCAGAAGTTTGGCGGTTTGTATCCCCTTGACGGGGTGAGCTCCTGTTGCTCAGTCCCTTCTCCTGCCAACCTAGCAGTTTGAAAGCACGTCAAAGTGCAAGTAGATAAATAGGTACCGCTCCGGCGGGAAGGTAAACGGCGTTTCCATGCGCTGCTCTGGTTCGCCAGAATGGGCTAAGTCATGCTGGCCACATGACCTGGAAGCTGTACGCCAGCTCTCTCGGCCAATAAAGTGAGATGAGCGCTGCAACCCCAGAGTCGGCCACGACTGGACCTAATGGTCAGGGGTCCCTTTACCTTTAGCTTTACCACTGTACAGGTAATCTATCCATTAGGGTGGTAGATAAGGCCAGGCAGGAGTTTCAGGACCTTGGATAGTTCTAAGCAGCCAATGTACTCAAATGCTCTGATGCTGAGGGCAGTGATTCTCCCCACCTTTTTTTGGCCCATGAACCATTTGAAATTCAGTGAAGGTATTGGTTAGATCACTCAGTTTTTCTGCCTGTTGTAGCAATCATAATGCACTGTGCTAGATGTGTATGATTTTTGATTGCATTTTTAGAGATATGCTACGGAGCACGTGAAGTTCACAGAACTCTAGTGATCTGCAGATTACATTTTGGGAACCCCTGGCCTTGGACTCAACAGGCACGGAAAACCTGTGGCTTTACAGCTGTTGTTGAACTCCAGCTCCCATCATAGTTGACCATCTACTTTATTTTCTTGGGCTGATGGAGTTCAAGTACATCTGGAGAGCCCCAGATTCCTCATCCCTTCCTTATGTCCTCGTCCTGTGTGTTTCTCCCCCACCCCTGTTCAACCCTGTTCCTGAGTAGTGAAGGCTTTACAGGAGCAGACCTCTGGCCTGGAGCTTATCACTTGCTCATCTCTCTGTTAACTCCCATCAGGGGGTTGGTCCCTCAGAAGAATCTGGTCCATGGTTTGCTATCTTTGGGACTCCCAATTCAAGAATCTTTGGTTGAAGATCTCTCAGCTGATGGGCTGAAGTTCCAGGTTGGGATCTGAGCCTGGGTTCAGGATGCCCATTGCTTGTGCTGTTGGTCCTCCTGATGATCTATCTGACTGCCCCTTGGTTCGGAGACTGAACCACTGCTCAGGGTTGAGTTCATGACCCTGTCCAAGGAAAGGTGTGATCTAAACATGTTACGTAGATTCAAATAAAAACTTGCTTTGTCAAAGTGATTGGAACTAATCTGAAATGCTGTGTAAATGTACCTGAGAGTAGGTTTCATTAACCTTGTTTGGATTTACTGCTGGGTACACTTGCATGATGCTTTTGGAGAATCCAAATAGTCTAGCTAGTATGGAAATACTCTTTTTGTGCATTGTATCTTGATAAATACTCCTATGGCAGCCTACTGTCATGAGATAAAGTAGATAGAAGCTACTTCATAATTTGCTTTATGCCAGTTTCTAGAAACCACAGGACGAGAGACTGCTCTTGTGCTTGGGTTTTGCTCATGGGCTTCCCATTGGGGCATCTTGTTAGCCACTGTGAGGACAGGATGCTGGACTAGATGGGCCGTTGGCCTGATCCAGCAGGGCTCTTCTTTTGTTCTTGGAAAATGAGTTGCTTTGACTGATGAAGGTTGGGAACAGGGAGTCTCTGAAGCCCTAAAGTTTAATAAGGAGCAAGAAAATGCATTTACTGAAAATCATACACTGGAGAAGATGTCAAAGAGATATCAAAGAATGGTGGAGATAGAAATGCTTTGCCTACTGAAGATCCCAGATTCAACCTGTGGCATCTCCAGTTACAAGAACCAGGCAGTAGGGAAGGCGTCTGAATCAGATCCTGGAGAGCTGCTGCCTGTCAGAGTAGACAAAACTGCACTCTGTGCTGGGATCTGACCTGGTATAAGGCAGATTTCTATGATGAACTTGTACGTCTGAGGCTGAAACTATACAAGGAAAATGTGAATGCTTCTGAAAGCAGCAGCTCAGCTGATCCAGCAATTGCCAGGATGGCAAAAGTTGATCTAGTGCCACAGAGTAGTGCATGATGTGATATCATTATGCTTCATTGGTTGCCGTGTATTGGGGATATTC
Source organism: Podarcis liolepis (assembly GCF_965112155.1). Lineage (NCBI taxonomy): Eukaryota > Metazoa > Chordata > Lepidosauria > Squamata > Lacertidae > Podarcis > Podarcis liolepis. Next base: position 31,879,581 of record NC_139561.1, read on the forward strand.
GAGCATAAGAAGAGCCTACCGGATCAGGCCAATGGCCCATCTAGCCCAGCATCCTGTCCCCACAGTGGTTGACCAGATGCCTCAGTGGGAAACGTGCAAACAGGACCTGAGCACAACAGCACTCTCTCCTCCTGTGGTTTTCAGCAACTTTCAGATACTCAGAAGCATTGCTGCCTCTAGGTGTTGGGGGCAGAGCAGTGCCATCATGGCTAGTAGCCAGTGATGGCCTTACTCTCCTCCATGAATTTATCTAATCCTCTTTCAAAGCCACCCAAGTTGGCTGCCATCATGGCTTCCTGCGGGAGAGAGTCCAGTAGTTTATTTTGCTGTGCATTTTCTATTATTGGAAGTTACCAGTGAGGTAGGGATCCAGGACTGTGGTTCTCTTGCAGCAGGAGCCACGTTGGCTATCCTGCCTAGTTCCCACCTGACACTGTATTTTGTGTGTGGGTGAGAGTCTGTTACAGAACCCAGGCTGTGCAGCGGTACGAGAATCCCAACACCGCAGCAAAATTAGCTTGGACAAGAAAGATCAGCTGTCATCAATAATTATAGACCTTCAAACCAGAGTAATAACTCAAAACATGCATGCTTTGTGCCAGTCGTTCAGATTCATAGCAAGCATTCTGTTTGTTGCAAAGAAACCGGGTGCGGGTGGGAGATGACAAATTTCTGTCCTTTGGCAACAGAAATAAAAGGTCAAACTCATCTTGTTTTTTAAATAATATTTCCATTTCTCCCTCTCTCAAGTTTTCTGCCAGCAGAACTTAGCAGTCGTCATGGTCCTGAAGATCCTTGAGAGCAGGAATGGGGGGGGGGGGGAATGATGCCCCGTAGGCTAAAAACACCCTTTTTGATTTGACACTTTGTCGTCATAGTCCCGAAGTCTGTGTGCTGTAGTTCAGGGGTCAAACTTAATCTTGTTTGTTTGATAAAGTTCCTCTCTCCCCCAGTGTGAAAGGGGGCTCATTTTGCTCCAGTGATGACATCTTTAAAAGCCACTTGAAAACAATGTACCAGAATAAATTCCAAACAAAAGGTGACTTCTGACCTTCCTCAGCTGGGTAGCTAAGAGGGAGCTTTATCACATTCTCGTGTGTGTGTCTGTACACACACACACACACGAATAAAATTTAGAGTACAGCACTGGATAGAATTCAACATTAACTCCTTGAAGCACTTGGAACCCACTAATAAATGATCTATATCGTTATGTGGGTAGATGAACGAAAATAGGCTGTGGTGTGTGATTAGCATGTAGCAACTGACATTGGTAAGCATGCTTTCAGGGCTTGCTAGGGCTGGGCAATTTCTGGTTTTCAACATCATGATATATCATCAGCTAAATATTGTGATATACCGATATATCACGATGTCTGAAATAAGGATGGAGTGATGCAGGCTTCATGGTATTTCCTGCATTGTGATTTTTGCATAGTGTGCGCGCTTGCACACACCCACACCCACCCCTCATGATTTGTGATATATTGCCAGGTCAAAATTATGAAACTAATATCGTGATATGGACTTCAAACCGGTCAATATATCGTCCAGCCCTAGAGCTTGCACACACAAAGACTTCTGAGCAGGATGGATGTTTGTGTCTCCAGTCAATCGCTAGCCCCAACAGTCCTCAGCATGGCTGAACCTTTTTCGCTCTTTGCTCTTCTCTGGCTGGTCTGCAATGGGAAAGACTCTCCTCCTGCAAGAGAGGGGGGTGGTTGTGGTCGGGAGCCGGACTCCGCCTCAAGCAGGGGGCGTTAGCCCCCTGCCTCCCACTCACCTGGCTGGCGCCCATGCCCATGGGCAGGCACCCAACCAGGTGCCTGTGAGGGGGCGTGTTTAGCAGCCTAAATTGCTGCGGCACCAGCCTTCCGGCCTCACTTTTCGTTGTCGGTTAGGCATTGGAATAATGTGTTGTGGTGTGTCGAAGGGCTAGGTGTGGCCATCGCCTGCGCCTTCAATTTTGGGTATTCCGTTAAAGGAATCCGGCGGTTGTGTATTCTGTCCGATGCCTGCGTGGCGGGAGGCCATGGCACGACCCTCGGTGACATCAGGGGCTTATAGTTGGATTAGCATCAACAGGCTCCACCTACTGGTGAATAAACCCCCCTGTTTTAGACTCACCCCTCTCTGAGGGGGTGGAGTCAGCTGACGTAATCCAATGCCTAAGCCAATACCTTTTCACTTGCTGTAATCAATAAAGTTCTTGCCCATTAACCTTATATCACGTGTCCTTGTGTTTTCATTCCACTATGCGGGGATCGGGTCCTCGAACCACAACAGAAGGTGTTTGTGGAACCAGCAGTGTGATCTCCATGGCTAGTATTATTGCTACTACTGCTTTTATTAAAGTTTTTTTTTTGTTTTGTTTTGCTGTTAGAGCACCAGCACTGCATAATGTCAAAGAGGAGAGGCCTTTCCCTCTGTTTGCTTACATATGAATCAACACAACGGAGGGAGCCAAAGGAGATGGTGGCCAGAGAAAACAGAAGTAAAATGCAAATTTATTTCATATGCATGTACTTCGGTTTAGTTAGATTAGGGCAGTCATCCCCAACCTGGTGCCAGATGTTCTGGACCACAACTCCCATCAGCCTCAACCAGTGAGCAGGGTTAATGAGAGTTGTAGTCAAACCACATCCAAAGGGCACCAGATATTGGGGGAATTTGGAGGATGTTATGGAAGCTAAGTTTGCACATCTTCAAAAATATGAGAAATGGAGAAAGTGAAGGAGTGAGATGGCATCACACAGGTGTTGTGGGATGCAGTTCTTGGCAAAAGGAGAAATGAGGAAGAGTGGAGCTGTTTGAAGGAAGTGGAGACCTTTGGGTGGTGGAGCTGAATAAGGCAAGGCCATGAACAGTGGTAGAGCACCTGCTTTGCGTGGATGGAAGGATGGAAATTCAATCCCAGGCACCTCCAGTTTATTTAATCTGTTCATTAATGAACTTTGTATTCTGCCCCGTAACATAAAGTTCCCTAGGAAGAACTGACAGTAAGAGCTGTTGGATGGGGGAATGGACTACTTTCCTTCGTTGGAGGTTTTTAAGCAATGGTTGGATGAGCATCTGCCAGGGATTATTTCGTTGAGACTCCTGCATTGCAAGGGGCTGAACTAGATGACCCTTGGAGGTAACCTCCCAACTTTGTGATTCTTTGTTTCCACGAGTAACTTACAGTAATAAATTATAAACAGGATTTAAATGCAAAACAAGACAGAAACACATGAAATCAAAACAAAAAAAGATAAAAGGACCAGGTAGTATGTGATAGAAATGACATGAAGCAGCTTCTGATGTTCCTCTCTGCATTGGGATACAAGTTGTGTGTGTGTGTGTGTGTGTGTGTGTGTGTGTGTGTGTGTGTAACAAGGCTGCGGATGGCTTTGAAGGTGAGAATGAGGAGTGTGTGCTGAGCCCAAAAGGAGACAGGAAGTGAGAGTAGGGTTTTCAAGAGGGAAATTGTGTGTTCAGATCAACGGCAATATATAACGTTTGGGTACATTTCCACCCCCCCCCCCGTTTAACGCTTATTACATATTGCTTATGCTTTGCCGGGCGCTGTGAGATTTGTTTCCACAACTTGTCTGGTTGTGTTTGTAGGATCCTTTATACCAACAAGACTTCTAGCTGCTACTCTCTCCCTTGCTACTCTTGTGCATGTCTTTCCACACACACACACACACCCAATATCAACATGGTTTATGCATATCAGGGCTGGCTTAAGAACCCCAGTGTGGAATGGATGCTGGCCACTCCTTCCCTCCCCTGCCCCAAGTAAAATGATGTGGACTTTGGCGGAAGGCCAGAGCTCACAACAGTAGTGATGTGATACAAGGAGGGCCAAAGGAAGCTCTTCCCAGATCTTGGAGAAAGTGAGCAGAAGGCATTCTCCTGTTAGATGCTTTGGGACTGCAAGCAGGGTACATTTTCTGTCTTTCAGCTTCAGACCCCTGTGTGCGGAGAGGAGGATCATTCTTTCAATTGTTGGTTCCAATTAACCAAATAACCAAATCATTAATTTAATTTGGACATGGTTTGCTGGGTAGTTCTAAGTCAGCATTCTGCTTTCCACCTTTATATCTCATATAGTGGGCAGTTTTGCACACACACTCAGATGTCCTGCAGGATTAATAATAATAATAATAATAATAATAATAATAATAATAATAATTTATTTATACCCTGCCCTTCTCAGTTTAAAAACCGGGCTCAGGGCGGCTAACAACAAATATAAAACATTTCTGCAGTTCTCTTTTTTTTTAAAAAAAGAGCTTTAATTATTTGAGAGCACAGATTGAATTAACCAGCATGAATGAAGAACACCCTTCAGAACAGCTGCTGGTGCTGCTTAATGTAAGGCAGCCTCTCTCCCCTGCAAGGGTGGCTTGGAAATCCCTCCACATGCCCTCGCCTGCATGCATTATACATTATTGTCCGTGTCAGTCCCTTCATCGCTTCCTCAGTCCTCTGGCAAGCCCTTGTCGGCTTATGCTTTGCCGGGCGCTGTGAGATTTGTTTCCACAACTTGTCTGGTCGTGTTTGTAGGCCACGGCACAGAAATGTGCAGCCCTGTCTAAATCTCTGCGCTGCAACTCTTTTAACTGTGGCGGGTGGTGCAGGAGGAAGTCAGAGACGTCACCGTTATAGTTTGTGGGAAGTGGGGCTGGATTTGCAAGTGGCCGTAGTCTTTTCTAGGTGCAGGGGCCATCCAACTGAGGAGTCTCTAGCTAGTGTGTTCTACATGTTCGTGTAGGGATGCAGGTGGTGCTGTGGTCTAAACACAATGTGGTGAGCTCCCATTGCTCTGTCCCAGCTTCTGCTAACCTATCAGTTCTAAAGCACGCCAGTGCAAGTAGATAAATAGGTACTGCTGTGGTGGGAAGGTAAACGGTGTTTCCGTGCACTCTGGTTTCTGTCATGGTGTCCCGTCATGCCAGAAGCAGTTTAGTCATGCTAGCCACATGACCTGGAAAGCTGTCTGTGGACAAATGCCTGCTCCCTCAGCCTGAAAGCAAGATGAGCGCCGCAACCCCAAGTCGCCTTTGACTGGACTTAACCATCCAGGAGTCCTTTACCTTTTTATCTACATGTTTACATACATAGTTTCAATATCCCAATTTTCCCATTCCAACTGATGCAATCGAAGATAATTTTTGTGCAATAAAATGGGCAGATGTAACACCATATCTCATTAAAGAGCTGCACATCTGCAAATCTGTGAAGGGTGTTCATATCCTGCACCCATCTGGCGTGATCTTCTTTAAAAGGCTTCTCACTTCAGCATTGCCACATAGGGGAGAGTGGGAGGAGTTCCATACACACCATACATTTAAAGCACCCCAGCCAAAGAATTTTGGGCGCTGTAATTTTCTCCAGCCATGCTACCAAAACAGCCCTGTGGGAAAGGTATTGATAACCTTTTCTTTGGTACTTTAATATTTTATTTATATATTTGTTATAATGCTTTGTTGTGGTCTTAAATGTAGTGTAATGTTTCTTGCAAGCTGCCTTGGAAGAAAGCTGTATCCTGAAAGGTTGGATATATAAACAATTCCAATAAATAAGCAGGTTTAAGAGTGTAGTGTGATTGTGCCTCGGTTTACGAGGGCCGGGATGGCCTGCTCTGGATCCTGTCGGCCAATTTAAAAGCGCAGATTTACAGGCCAGCAAATTGTGTGTTAGGAACAGGAGAACAACCTTGTCCATTCACTTTGAAAACTGCCAGGGATTTGGGAGCAAGCTCTGTGAAAAGCTTGCAAGACCTTGAGGAGCTTTGCAGACACTTCCCCACCCTCCAAATTGCTCGCAAATCCTTGATAATTTGTTCCCCTCTGTGCACAGTTTGCAATCTGCTTATTGAAACTAATGGAGGCAAGTTAAGTAAACATACGAGGGAGGCAGTGAGGACAAGGGGGCTAGCTGAGGCCATTTCTGGACCCAGATAGCCTGGCCTCAATTGTCCATGCTCTAGATAATTTTTTTGCCTGGACTATTGTAATGTGCTCTATACGGGGCTGCCCTTGAAGACAGTCCAGTGGCTGCAGCTAGTGCAGAGTGCATTTACTAGGTTGCTAAGAGGGGCAGCGTGAAGGGACCTTGTGCCACTGGTCCTGAAAGCCCTGCACTGGCTGCCAGTGAACTGCCAGGCCCAATTAAAGGTATAGGTGCTAGCATATCAAGCCCTAAATGGCTTGGGACCCAAATACCTGAACAAGTGCCTTCCTCAGTACCAACCACAGTGGACCCTCACTAATAGGTGAGACCTTGGTGGTGGTGGGGCCACCCCCAGGGGCTACCCAGTTAGCGCTGACCCAGGACAGGGTCTTCTCAGTGGTGGTTCCCCTGTTTTGTAGAATCCCTGCCCTAGTGTGATGTGCCTGTCCCCAACATTATTAACTTTCAGGAAAAAATTGAAAACATTTTTCTTTACCCTGGCATTTGGGGGCTGAAGAAGACTGTTCCTGGCAGCCCCAAGATCACTGGATGGAAGACTGTTTTTAGTTGTCATTGCTTTTAGAATGTTCTAACTCTTTCAGAATGTTCTTGTTTTTAAACTGTGTATCTGTCTGCTGCTCTGGTCTCCATCGGGAGGAAGGGTGGGGTATAAATTAAATGCATTAATAATAATAATAATAATAATAATAATAATAATAATAATAATAATAATAATAATAATAAATGCATAAATAGCTCCAGTCCCTGTTGCTGTCTTCTGTGAATTAGGGGGTGACTTTTTGAAGTGGCAGAGCCCTCTCCTGTGCTCACGAAGGCTACCTATACATGTCAGAACCCTCCCGCACCAAGTTTTTAAAATGTGCAAGCGGGGGTGGTGGTGGGGTTTGATAGAGGCTGGAGCTTACACAACCGTCCTCACCCCCACAAGTGTTTGCTTAATAAGTATGTAATTCCTGAAGGGGTCTTTGGTGTCCATTGATTTCAGGAGAAAAACAGGGGGCAAGAGGATTTTCTCTGGTAGGCTGATGTTTTGCTGCTGCCCACCGGCCCTTTTCAGGCATGAGGCCACCTCCTCAGCACGTTCTCTGCTGAAATCAATGGAGAGGCTATTTATTAATTTATAAATGTTTTCATGCCCGCCCTTCAATCATATTCCCAGGATGGTTTACAAAAAGACTAAAATGTAAAAACAACAGAAAAGGGGGAGAGAGTCACACAATTGTAAAAGCAGAATAAAACAGCAGTCTTCAAAATGCATCTAAAAAAAACCTAGGGATTTTATTTTTAAAAAAGGACCATGAAGCTGAACCTTTCTGGGTAGTGCATTCCACATCTGGGCTGTCACTGAGAAGGCTCCCAGGATTTCCTTTCTTCTTATTTACACATGTATTCATGGAGAAGAGGTTTTGAGCTTGATCTGCAGAAAGTTTGCCAGAATGATGATTGCCCTCTATATTTCTTGCCAATTAATCAGTGCCAGTACACTCTTGCTTATAGGGAGGGAATTAGCAATTAACGCCAAGGTAAATGCAGATAAAATAGTATTTATTTACACAGACTTGGTAAATAACAACCTGGGTTCACCTCAGATGGAGGCCCTCAACTGAAGATCTTAATGTATGGGTAAGAGATGGGGTTCTTCAAGCACACTAGTCCAACAACATATGAAAGCCTTTAAACGTCCAAAACAGCAATGTGAATTGGGCCTGTGATGGTGATGCCATCCCATCAATTTTGTTAAACCATCTTAAGAAGGTAAGAAGAGGTCTGCTGGATCAGACCAATTGCCCATCCTGTTCTCACAGTGGCCAACCAGATGCCTTTGGGGAAACCTGTTAGCAGGATCAGAGCACTAGAACAGTCTCCCCCTCCTGTGGTTTTCACCAATTTTAAAACATGCTTCAAAAACCCCAGCTCCACACTGCATTTGACTGAGCTTCAAAACATCCTCCAGCGGACTAAAAAATTGCTTGAAAGCATTTGAAGTGGTGGTGGGATGGGGATCTTAATTTCAAACGCCCACCCCATGCTTTCCCTGCCCCCCCCATGGGTCGTTGGCTTCTTCTACGCAGTCCTGTCCATCACATTGCAGCTTCTGCTGAGTGTGTCGGACAGCAATAGCCAATGTAGAATGCCCTTCGCCCCAGACAGCATAGCCAGCAGCCAGGGACGATGGGAGTTGTAGTCCAAAACATCAGGAAGAAACCACATGGGCTGCCTCTGCTAATAATAATAATAATAATAATAATAATAATAATAATAATAATAATTTATTATTTGTACCCCGCCCATCTGGCTGGGTTTCCCCAGCCACTCTGGGCGGCTTCCATAGAAACCAAAAAACACTAAAATATCATACATTGAAAACTTCCCTGAACAGGACTGCCTTAAGATGTCTTCTGAATGTCAGGTAGTTGTTTATCATTTTGACATCTGATGGGAGGGCGTTCCACAGGGCAGGCGCCACTACAAAAAAGGCCCTCTGCCTGGTTCCCTGTAGCTTTGCTTCTCGCAATGAGGGAACCGCCAGAAGGCCCTCAGCGCTGGACCTCAGCGTCCGGACAGAACGATGGGGGTGGAGACGCTCCTTCAGGTATACTGGGTCGAAGCCGTTTAGGGCTTTAAAGGTCAACACCATCACTTTGAATTGTGCTCAGAAATGTACTGGGAGCCAATGTAGGTCTTTCAAGGCCGGTGTTGTGTGGTCTCGGCGGCCGCCCCCAGTCACCAGTCTAGCTGCCGCATTCTGGATTAGCTGTAGTTTCCGAGTCACCTTCAAAGGTAGCCCCACGTAGAGCGCATTGCAGTAGTCCAAGCGGGAGATAACTAGAGCATGCACCACTCTGGCGAGACAGTCCGCGGGCAGGTAGGGTCTCAGCCTGCGTACCAGGTGGAGTTGGTAGACAGCTGCCCTGGATACAGAATTGACCTGCGCCTCCATGGACAGCTGTGAGTCCAAAATGACTCCCAGGCTACGCACCTGGTCCTTCAGGGGCACAGTTACCCTATTCAGGACCAGGGAGTCCTCCACACCAGCCCGCCTCCTGTCCCCCAAAAACAGTACTTCTGTCTTGTCAGGATTCATGAGCTGCAGGAGCAAAATTCACACTTGCATAGGAGTGGAGTGGTGCAAAAGTGGATGCAGCTTTCTTGCATGGCTGGACCAACTTTGTACTAGTTTTTTTTGTAAGCTGTCTCCCCCGCCCTCTGCGTCTTGCATCTCTCTGCTTACTTATGGGCCCCCAAATCCGCACGGAAAATTATCAAAAAGGATTTTGCGGTCTGAACAAAGTTTAACCTTCAGTATACCTGAAGGAGCGTCTCCACCCCCATCGTGGTCCAGTGCTGAAGGCCTTCTGGTGGTTCTCTCGCTGCGAGAAGCCAAGTTACAGGGAACCAGGCAGAGGGCCTTCTTGGTAGTGGCACCCCCCCCCCCGTGGAACGCCCTCCCATCAGATGTCAAAGAGAAGAACAACTACCAGACTTTTAGAAGACATCTGAAGGCAGCCCTGTTTAGGAAAGCTTTTAATGTTTAATAGATTATTGTATTTTAATATTCTGTTGGAAGCTGCCCAGAGTGGCTGGGGAAACCCAGCCAGAAGGGCGGGGTAGATATAATAAATTATTATTATTATTAACCTTCACACTTGTAAAAAGCCAGGTTCATTGTGGTGCAATGGACATAACCTTGCTCAGCTCTGTGGATGCTGGTGTGGGGTGGTGGGTGGTTGAGGATCCCACTCTTATTTTTAGAAAGGACAGAAAGTACTTAAGGGTTATAAAAGGTTAATGCTTTGGAGTCTATACTAAGAAACTTGGCATAGTTAATCACTGCGCCAGGGAATTTTCCTAACCGGAATCCACTTACTGGTTGTTTATAGACATCAGATTACGATAGTACATGCTAAACTTGCTACCTTGTCGTGAGACATCCCGACAGACCTCTTACCATGTGACGCATTGTACAGATCCCTGACGGATAAACAGAAAGACAAACAAGAGATATTCAGCGGGTGAAATTAGTTTTAGACTTTGGATTCCATGGTCCCGTCTCTTCATTTGTTACACCTGTTGCATTTCTCCCATAGGGCTCAAGGTGGCGTACATGGTTTCCCCTCTCTCCATTTTGTCGTCACAACAACCCTGCGAAGTAGGTTAGGCTGAGAGACAGGGGCTGGCCCAAGGTCACCCAGTGAGCTTCTTGGCTGAGTGGGGACTCCCACTAACCACTACACCACACTGGCTGTCAGTGCACATAACCCTTTTAGATGGTTATGTGTTAACTGCACTTCAAAATGCCCTGTTATTTTTTTGGACCCTCTCCAAAGTCCTACTCTAATGGTATCACTGGAAATCTACTGTAAAGGGTAAAACTCCTATATTTGAAGTAAAAAATACACTTCCCAGCCACATAAGGTTCTTTTTCACCCCCCCCCCACGGCAGCAGGGAGGTAGTTGAGAAGGAAAGCAAGTGTATTATACTGCTTGCCCTAGAGGTGCTTCAGGGATATTAAGAGTACCACAAGAAGATTATACTGTTTACAAGATAAAAGGGTATGTGACAAAGGTTTATATTTAGAGCACTCCGTATGAGGGAGCGGGGTGTTCTTTTTAGCGCACCAAGAATGTGCTTCTTTCTGTATAGGATGCTTGCAATTACACGCCATTTGTCCAGAACGCAGCAGCAGCGATCACGCCCCCAGATTTCGAATGTTTCCTGCAACGGCAGACTTCAAGCACGCTGAGAAATAATTCAAAATGGCAACAGATGCGGAGGCCGTTTTAGCAGTTCTCTGTTCAACTCTGTTCAACTCGAGGGCCAATTGAGACATTAGGGCACAAATGGGCATTTCCACACACCGCAGTGCTCCACACACCAGCCGTAATCACCCAGAATTCCTTTACGATGTACACCAGCCCAGTTTTGGCCATCTCCACAGCAGCGGCAGAAACTGCCACGAATTCTTCGCGCAAGTGCGGAGACACCACAGAGATCAGAGTGAGCGGGAAAAGAGTCAGCAGCTTCTGCTGCTCTTAAAGGCTCTTGGTGGATGCCAGGCAGTAGCAAAGTGCAAAGGAAATGGGCTTTGTGGTTCTGGGTCTAATCTCATCTTTTTCTAAAATTCATTTACAGTGGACGCTCAGGTTGCGAAAGTGATCTGTGCGGTAGGCACGTTCGCAACGTGCAGTATCTGCAACCTGCAGCGCCGTGTCTGCGCAGGCGCAGGCGCAGGTTGCGATTCGGTGCTTCTGTGCATGTGCAAAGCATGACTTAGTAGTTCTGCACATGCGCAAGCGGTGAAACCTGGAAGTAACCCATTCCGGTACTTCCAGGTTTTGGTGCGTCTGTAACCGGAAAACACACAACCTGAAGCGTCTGTAACCCGAGGTATGACTGTATTGGTGTGTGTGTTTTTCTTTTTATAAAGCTCCCAAAGAAGAAAATAAAATAAAATTGGGATTAAGGAGATTTTTCAGGATGGTGGGGTTTGTGTGTGTGCTATGTCCCGTTGTTGTGGTACTGGTGGCGCGCACTCTTCTTCTGACAGGAAATGCTTGAGGGGGGAGGAAACACACAAAAAATGTGGGGTTGAAGAGGGTCAGTTGTGGGTAAGTGAGCAAAGTCCCTATTTTGATCTGAGGAATATTAGAGGGTATGAGTTTCTTGTGCACAGATGGCAGGAAACTATCTAAAGTTGACTGAACAGTTGTTAGGTCACACAAGCTAACCAAACAAGTGAAAAATATGGTATATGCTTTGATAGGTGACCTACATGTGAAGAGATGTGAAAACTGCAAAAGAGAGAGCTTTAGCCTTGGATTCAGACAGAAACCAAGCATTGGTCTGATTCTCTCTCCAGCTTGCTGCTTTTCTTTTGACTCGTATCACTGCAATTTTCAGCTCAGGATTTGTCCTTCTGCCTAAGGGGTCCCACCCATTTCCCAGTCTCAAGCCAATTCCTTTGTTCCACCTAATGGACCATCACTCAGGTGATCACCCGCTCAGGAAGCTAGCCTGGCTTATATTTAAACACTTGCTGGATCCAGGGGTTAGAAGGGTCTTGGCATGCAGCCTACTTCCCCCCATTTTCCCCAAAAACCTCACAGCACTACTATTGTTGCCTTGAAAAGTCCATTCATGCTAACACACTTTCCCCTCTTAACCAACAGGAAAGAATTGGTACCTGGTGCATTTGGACCTCACAGTGACAGATGTAAATGACAATGTCCCTGAATGGGTCATGGAGCCTTTCCCTTACCTAGCAACTGTTTCCCCTAAAGCTGCAGCAGGCACAAAAGTGTACAAGCTCTTGGCTAAGGATCAAGATGAAGATGAAAATGGAGCCGTCGAATATTTTCTGGTAGAAGGTAAACGCAGCTTCTAAAAGCACAGGTGGAGTGTTTCTGTGTGGATTTGTGTATTCTACCCCCCTTCCTGTCTCACTCTGTACTTGGTGGGGCTTTTTTGGTATTTATTTCTACAACACCATTCTGATCAAAACTGGTCAAATTAACTATTATTTAAAGACAGTGGAGACTGGTGCCGATTGGGACCAGAAGGGTAAAAAGCAGGGAGGCCAACAGCAGGTGGCGCCAGAGACAAAGACAGGCAGATGCAACAGGAAGCCCCGTATTCCCCACTTTCCTGCTGAGTTCTACAAAGGCAACACTAAGAGGAGAAAGAGGAAGCTGACAGTCACTGCCACCCCCAAGGCCAGGCTTCCTCAACCTCGGCCCTCCAGATGTTTTGAGACTACAATTCCCATCATCCCTGACCACTGGTCCTGCTAGCTAGGGTTCATGGGAGTTGTAGGCCAAAAACATTGGGAGGGCCGAGGTTGAGGAAACCTGACCAAGACTAATTGTTAGTAAGGATGCAGGCAGCTGGTGGGCTGGTTGAGGGCAGACTGAACTTCAGGGAGTCTTGTTCACCCAAAGGGGTGAATGAGAGGGAGGGGCTGTAGGTCAGTTGGAGAGTACATGCTTTGCGTCCAGAAGGTCCCAGGTGCAACCTGTTTCACCTGTAGTTAAATGCATCTCAAGCTTCTCTGGGAAGGACCCCAGCAGATTGGCTCAGCAGGAACATTTGGACCCACTGGCCTTGCTGCCACCTCACCCCTTCTGGAAGGAAGCCATGACTCATCTGTTGGGATGTCAGCCTTTGCCTTACCATGCCATCTGCTGCTGACTCCCGTCTACCTCCTTGAACTAACCAGGAGCCACTTATGAGCTCTTAAGAAACTTGATTTCTCCTCCCCTTCCACCCCGAGTTCCTGGTTATGTCAGAATGTTCAAGCGGACATTTGCAGCTAAGAGGTGGAGATAGCTCCTGTGGTTATATGTCCCTATCCAGCCCCTTCCTCCCAAAGGAGCTCCACCCCCAACAGATTGAAAGCATGGGTGAGGCTTAATGTTAAACCAGTTACCCACTTCAAAACATGAATCTGTTCAAAAACCTTGTAAGCTAAAGCCTGGAAAGTCGTTAAAAAAGTCTACATTTCCTTCATTTATAACCACTAAAACCCCCTTGGAAGCAGGAGAAAAGGGGGGGGGGGACTTTGTTTAAGCCTGCAGGAGAGGGAGTGAAGAAAGATAAGTTTCCACTGTCTCTAACCTGGGAACGGGGTGTCAGAGACAGAAATTGTTGGAGAGGTTCACTGACTGTGAATGGAATACTTTGACAGATAGCTAAAGAAGAGAAATAAACTGATTCCAATGTTGCCTTTTGCATTCTAAAGAAACAAAATATCTGAAAAATGAAAGTAATTTTCCTTTGTTGGATTTGCCTTAAAAAGATGGATACAAATAGAAATTGTCTCCTCTAGAGGGAGCTTGCTAAATTGTTGCTGCAGTCTACTTGAGGACTCTACAGCTGTGAGATTAAGATCGTGGGACCAGTCCTTTTGACCTTGAATAAAAATGAGCTGGGAGGAAGTTTTGGTGCTTGCTTTATGCAAGACAAGTGCTTTGTTGTATTAAGTTTCTTTTTTTTAAAAAAAGATACTTATTAAGGTTTTCAAAATATTACAAAATACAAAAAGAAAAAAGAAAAATACAAAATAAAAATAGTTAAAAACAATTCAGTCTTTCAATCACTTATCATTCATTTGCTTATTTCCCTCCTCGCGCCTCCCTTTTCTGTATTCCAGTTCAGTTTGTTAGTTCAGCAAATCCCTCCCCTCTTTGTTCATCCTAGTCTTCAGTCTTAAAATATTGTAACATTAGATTTTTACCTATTAATAGTCCATTTTCTCATATTCCCTTATAATATTACAGCTAGAGACCACTTAGTTTCTATCCAACATCATTCTAACAGTCATTAATTTTACAATATTTCTGTAAATAGTCTTTAAACTTTTTCCAATCTTCTTCCACCGACTCTTCTCCCTGGTCTCGGATTCTGCCAGTCATTTCTGCCAGTTCCATATAGTCTATCACCTTTGAGTATTAAGTTTCAAGCTCTAAGGTATTTTACGGTAAGATAAGGTTAAATAAATCAAGGCAATTTGAATAACAGAATATGGGGAAAGATGGAAAGGATTTGTTGAGTTAATTAATAGGCTAAATTGTTAAGATAAATTATTCAATTTTTTTTTGAGAAAGATGGAAAGAATTTGCTGAAATAACTAATTAAACTAGAATACAAAAAGGGAGGTGTGAGGAGGTCAATGAAACAAGCAAATGGAAGTTAAAGATACGTAATATGGGATTTGTGGGTGTGGGTTTTTTTGCTGTATTGTTGTATTGGTTTTTATGCTTTTTTTTCTTCTTTTTTATGTATTGTAGTGTTGTTTCCTATTTTTTCTTTTCTGTAATTCTGAAACTTTTAATAAATACTATTTAAAAACAACAGCAACAAAACATGAATCTGTTGACCACGGTCCCGAACACAATTGTTGTTTTTTTGCTCCTTCGCAGGTGGAGAGAACAGATTTGAAGTGGAAAAAGATACCGGCTGGATCAAAACAACTGGTTTGCCTCTGGTGAAGGAGAGGGAATATTTGCTGACTGTGCTGGCAGCTGACAAACCAGGGCGCCAGGGCTCCCCTGCCTCAGTGTCTGTAGTTGCCGGACGTCGAGCGCCACAGTTTGCCAACACGTCGTACTCCGTTTACGTCCCTGAAAATCTGCCACTGGGAGAACCGTGAGTGCCAAAATTGTGATGAAGGATGTGTCCTGCACCTTTAATGGCATTTTGAGAACAGGCCTCTTCAGTTAGCTTTCTATCAGAGAGAACGAAAGTTTAAGTTCAGCTGATGTGTGCTGCTTGTTAATAAATTATGAGTCCTAAATTACTATATTGAATTGGGGAACTCCTTACAGAAGACAACACAAGCAGGAGGTCGATTGGTTTAATCAAAAGGTTGAATAGTGCAAACAGAAAACCTCAAGGCACAGAAAATCAGCTAATAAAGTTCCATAATTTTGTTGTAGCTGAAACTGAGCTGTGTCTAAGGAACAGATGGGGACAGGAATACTGGAAGTAGAGACACACACAGTAGTTGGCACATCCAGGCAGCTGCTGTGCACCAGAGCTGTGATAAGTTGCAGAAGGTTAGACTACATGATCCCTGGTACCCCTCCCAATCTACATTTCTATTATTCTAAGTGCCACTTGTACCAGTGCCCACCCTGAGCCCCTCATGCTTGTTGGCTGAGCAGCCATTTTAATTTCCCACAATGCCCCAAAATGACACTTTTCCCAGGGGACTGTGGGGAATAAAATAATTGACGCGTAGCCATTGTTGTCTAGTAAATCTCCTGACCTGGAGGCCCTTGAAACTACAGATAGCACCCCATTTTTTGTGTGTGTATGAAGGGGGGAAGAGGCCAAAACCAAAAGAAGCAGATGTCCCCCTCAGTCTGAATTCTCCTTCCACCCCTCAATTAATGAGTCAGTTTTGCTCAGTTATATCCCTGCTAAGTCAATGAGGCCTTTGGAAGTGTCACTGTTAGTGACCCCCACTTGGTTCCGACACACAACTTGTATCCTGCAAGAGCTGTAAGTTCAGTATTGTGGGCCAATTTCTATGGAAGCCCCTCCTGGGTAAGAGCCTTTTGAACTTCTGCCAGTCTACAAAAGACCTTTTGATTTCAGGATTCCAATTTTATGGTTAGTTTAAGCAGATTTCATCTTCATTGCATCATTTCAGCCCTACTGTACAGTGCTTAAAGCCTACGGTATTAAAGCGGTATATAAATTGTTGAAAGAAAAGGAAACATTAATACTTATTGAACATAATGAACATTAAAACATATCGAATTTCTCTGGCTTTCAAATGACGCCTTGTCAGTGCAAATGGGTTGGTTGTAGGAGGCCTCCCCATTGAACTGAGCCAACGGATTGCACTTGCCTGCTCACATGAGGTGATATACTATATAGCAACTCATCCTCTTTTCAGGATAAGAACTATTATAATCCTGCCAGATGTAGGACTTGACCCATTAAAGTCTAGGAGACTCCCATGTACTTTGCTGAACTTTGGAGCTCATCTGACAATCTGTCATAATTTAGTGCATGTGTTATCGGATTAAACTTAAATGGTTTACTATCCGATTTACTGCCCCTGCATTCTAAGAACCATGTTTTCTTGCTGAAGCTGCCTCGAAAGCAAAACCAAAAATTGGCCACCATGGGATCGGCTCTTCTGTCGTGCTTCTTCATTAGGCGCACAGCGAGCATGTGTTTGCGGGAAGAATGTGATCCTTTACTAAATCTGCTTGAAGATCATCTGGATGTCTGGAGCTTCTCAAACGTGTATACATTTATTATACCAGCATGAAACTAGATTTTGATGGGATGCTCCCGGGCGATTCTGGCTGTACTAAAAAGCCCCAAATGTTGAATTGGGGTAGGGAACCTTTTTCCCCTGTTGAAAGTCCGTTGACCTCCTATGAAAAGGGTCAATTGTGGTCTGGAGCTGATGGTGTATGGCGGTGGAACCACTGGTGGGAAGAGTTTGCAGCACTGCAGGGATGCTCTGTGCCATCCCATATCTCTTTCTCTGTGTATGCCCACCTGTGCCCTCTTTTCTGCCTGGAAGTGTCCCCCCCCCCCCCGCACCGCTTGACACAAGCGCCAATGGATTGATTGCAGGGGGATTACACTCTCCATGTCTCCACCCGTTCCTCCCTCGTTTTCCCACCCACCCCTTTGACATAAGTCTGAATGGACTGGGAAGTAAAATACAAAGGGGATCTCTCCCTTTATCCCTGGGGGAAGACCCAGAAGACCCAAGAGAGGTGGATAGATCAGCTGCTTTCTTGTACAACAACTCCCAAGGGGCTGACATTGAGCCCAGGACCAAACTTAAAGACTTCCGCTGTCGCTATATGCTTGCTAGGAGTGGTTAGTTAGCAGCAGGCCTCTTATTTACCTGTTGAAATGGTAATGTGTAGAAATCTGAAAGTATTTCCCTGCACCCCACCACCCTAGAGATAGCACGCAGGGCAATGTATTTGGCACTGGATGCCAAACTGAAGACTTAGTTCTTCAACAATAACTGAGCTATGCTGCAAGTCAATAATGTGTCATTTTTGTGTGTGTATGTTATCAAGAAAAACAAGAAGAAAACCCATTTTTTTGCCATGATTGTTCAGCCTGTCATGCGTAAGAAAACAACTAAGGCTGCAATGAAGCAGGCTGCGAAAATGCATTCCTAATGCAGTTTCCCAGCAAGTAATCCTGATGGCTTTTGAAAGCTTTCCATCGTCGTCCTCCCAGTCATTTTGTTTCCTGATCTTCCACACACATTGAGCTTGAGAGCATGGGAAGAAAAGAAAAAAAGACACAATACATCCCCAGCCATATAAAAGGCAATGCGAAGCAATTACATTATGACAAACCGTAATAAAGAAGAGTGACGGACGATCCAAACAATTTTAATTCACAGTTCTGTTACCAGCAAGGACAGCACGAAACACCCTCTGATAGCAGCAACAGTCAAGTGTGCTCTTTTCAGGCGCTTTAGAGGGAGGCGTGATGCCCTGTGGCTGTACCTCCATTCATGGATGAGAGGGGTCTCTCAATGGCTACTAGCCATGATGGCTATGCTGTGCCCTCCACAATTGGAGGCAGCAATGCTTCTGAATACCAGTTGCTGGAAATGGCAGGTGGGGAGAGGGCTCTTGTGCTCAGGTCCTACTCGTGGGTTTCCCATAGGAATCTGGTTATGAAAACAGGGTGATGATGGGTCATTGGCCTGATCCAGCAGGCTCTTCTTATGTCCTTACAGCTATCCAGTGTCAAGGCCAGGTGGCCACTTTGCCCTGAGCACAGCAGAATGCCCAGGAGCAGGGCCCCCAGGTTACCAATAAGCTTTTGGGGAACGAGCCCCATTTTGGGCAAAGAGATTGCTGCACTGCAGTGGGTTGGACTAGATGACCCTTGTGGTCCCTCCCAGCTCTACAATTATATGATTCCAGGCCTGTTCTCCATCCCTGGTAAACTCAGCCAGGGACAGTCAGTGCTGCTCTTGCCTTGCACAGCTCTGATTCTTCACCTTTTTGGAGTTCTATCCTGGGCTGTGTTCCTTAGTTATACTGAGTATAGGTTCACACCATACATTTAAAGCAAACAATTTTCCCCAAAGAATACTGGGAATTGTCATTTTTAAGGGTGCTGGGAACTGTAGCCCTGTGAGGGGGTGAAACTACAGTTCCCAGGATTCTTTCTTTGGGGGGAGGGGAAACTGTGTGTTTTAAGTGTGCGTTGGATGTGCTTCACATGCTTGGTGTAGATCTAGATGCGATGTGATGTTCCATAATTATATTAAAAATTTTGTCAGTTTCCAAAGTGGAGCAGCGTCCTATGAAAATGTTAGAAACCAACTTCCTCTTGCGCTGTTCATTGTTGATTTCTTTTAACCTTTTCCAGGTTCCTGACCGTGTCTGCTTTGTCACATCAAAACAAGTCCCTGAGCTACAGCCTCTTAACTAATCCGAACGGCCTGTTCGGCATTAACCAGGGGACAGGGGACATCTACTTCAGCCGAAATCTGGATTACGAGAATGGTCAGCACCAGTACCTCCTCCTGGTTCAAGCAAGAGAAAACCAGGGACAGCTCAGCAGCACTGTTGAGGTCAGCAACCCTTAGCAGCAATGCACATTCAATTCTCCGCTCCAGTCAATTCCCTCTGTTTCCAGTGTCCCAAGCTGTGAGTGCCATTGCTGATTTAGCCAGGACAGCATTGCGTACGCAGAATAGGGAGGTGCCAGCAGCCTGGGGGGGCGGGAAATACTGAAGTTTGCCAAAGTACAAACAAACTTAAGAGATGGGGGGAGGAGCAACAGCAAACAACAACCCAGTGAGAACTAACTGTGTCCAGTGGCTGTGCAATGCAATTTGGTGTGGCGGCAGGTGGGGGTGGGGGCAAATGGAATGGAGTGGCTGGAATCCTGAACTGGTGAGTTTTCATGAGGCTTTTGTTTACCAAAAATCCAGAAAGTGCTGCAGAAGCTTGGAGGACTGAATCTAAAATGGGGGGAAATGAGAGAACTGTAGTTGAACAGGTTTTTCCATCCCAGTTTGAAAACGACTTTTCAAAAAGAAACTCGCTGAAAAATATTGGAGGAACTTGAGAGAAATCCTAACATCTTACATTACAAACTGCGGATACTCAGTAGCAGCAGTGGCCAGGGTGGTAGGATGTGGAGCCACGAAGCTGCCCTCTTGACAGTGGGGTGGCTGCAGTGAGTTGGGGAGCTGTGCAGACGCACAAGAGGAGCCAATCGACTTTTTGTGCTGCTAAACACTCCCTTGCCTTGTCCTTTTTCTAGGTTTGGGTTGTGATCACAGACGTGAACGACTGTGCACCAGAATTCCAGCAGTCGATCTACACCAAAGACAACGTCCCCGAAACCGTGACTGTAACAACTGCACTTTTACAAGGTTTGCAAAACATTTTCGCAATTTGTTGTCAGACTTGCCCCTCGACTCACCTGGAATCCTCGAGAGCCATCATTGCCATTGCCATTACTTGGTTAAAGCATAGACCAGGTACAGCCAATGGCCGTACTCTCCAGGTCATGTCACCCAACAGATCCATAACCGCTGATGGCAGGAGCTGGATCCTTAGCAACCCCTGAAGTTAACCCCTTGGCTCCCTCTGTTGTACCGATGAATTGATGGATCCATGGTTTGATTTCCGTATGAGGTTTCTTCTTACAACTTCCTCTGCCTCTGTATATTTGGTCAGCTCTTATCCTTCTGCAGTCCCTCCCGCGTGTGTTATTGGATAGGACGTTTTCAACATATGCATCTTGAAGGCTGAAGATTACATCAGCTTCACACATACTTAGGAAAAAACACACAGCTGTGCATATGGCAACTGCCCAAATGAAGCCACCTCAATGTAGTTGTTATTTATTTACACGAAAGACGCCATGCGTTTTTTTTCTGCCCCCCTACCTCATTTAATCCCCACAACAGCCCTGTGGGGTAGGTTAGACTGAGAGACCATGACTGGCCCAAGGCCACCCAGTGAGCTTCCTGGCTGAGTAGGGATTTGATTCCTGGTCTCTCCCAGGACTCAGTCTGACACTAACCACTACATCACACTGTCTCTCATGGCCTTTGTGCCTTTGGACAACTTCATTGCTGAGCATGGAGTATAAAGGCCCCAGGCCTAACTTGCAGTCCACAGAGCTTGCAGAGCCAGCATGATGTAGCCTTAACTCTGTTATTAAACCAGCATCTTGGTTTTTTTGTTTTTAAATCCTTGAATATAATGTTTTGCAAGCAAAAAATCCTGAAAGGTCTCCTCCCTCCCCACCCTTTGCCCCAACAGTGTCAGCCCATGACTGTGATTCTGAAGAAAATGCGGAAATCATCTATTACACCCTGAGCTCAGAGTTCAGCATTTCCAGCCACGGCACCATCTTCCCAGCCACAGAGCTGGATTACGAGCGTCCTAATCACCTGTATGAGTTCGTAATCATGGCGGTGGATAAAGGAGAGCCCCCAAGAACTGGGACCGCGACGGTCAGGATCCGCCTCTCAAACATCAATGACGAAGTTCCCAGGTTCTCACAAACAATGTAAGTATACGCCCCTTGTTGTTGTTGTTGATGATGCTTCAGATGTCGTTTGATTAGTACCATGTCAGAGTTTCCATGCGATGATTGCGGCATCCTGGTGGTGTTTGATCATCCCCAGGTCATTGTGTGGAATGAGGTGAGATTTTGGGGGTGCCAGTAATAGCTGTATGTTCCCACTGGGATTGATTCATGTGGTCCCTTATAAGCCAACCCTTCCTCAAGATCAGGGGTCAGCAAGGTTTATCTTCCCTGGGCCAGATCGGTTCTACAGAGATCCCTCCATGGGCTGGATTGTTTGTGCCCCCACGGTTTTCGGTGTCTGGATCATGGCTGGCTGGGCAGACACTGCTATGGTGGGGATGAGGGTTTAAAATGCTGAACAGTCACCCACCCGGAAGCATTTTACAGTGTTCCTTACACAGGTGCTGCAGTATTTCAATCCATTCTTTGTAACCAAAGTACAGAGCAGATGAGGTGAAAATGTTTTGGGCAAAAAGTTTCCGTTTTAACAAGTTGATTTATTTGCTTCACTGGCTCTGCATTTGTTGCGGCTGCTTCAAATGCAACACAATTCTTAACACAAAAAGTTCTTCTGTCTGTGAAATGGTTTCTGCTGCTCTTTAAGTTTTGATTTTAGTTAAGTTGCCTCATGGATGTTTAAAAAAGCAAGGTTGGCATTCAGGTATTTTAAAGCATGGTGAGCAAATCATAGGAGTGGAAGCATCGTGTGTGATGCTCCGTACCCCCAAATAAATCAGCCTTGCAAATAAGCCAACCCAAGTTGCTAGCCTGCTAAGAGACCATTCACTCGCCTTCACGGAACTCTTGGACACCTATGGCTTCCAGGTGACTTGTTAAATACAAGCACGTATATACACAGTATACATACCTATGAACAGAATGCCCTATGACAGAGGGGTTTTAAAAAATCATGGATAGGAGAACCCATAGCCCTCCAGATGTTGTTGGACTACGATAGCGATCACTCCTGACTATTGGCCATTCTGGCTGTTGCTGACAGGAATTAAAATACAATAACACTCAAGCTCTTGTGCTCCAATCCTGCTTGCTGGTTTCCCCCAGGCAGCTGTGAGAACAGGATGCTGCACTAAATGAGCCACTGGCCTGATCCAGCAGGCTCTTCTTAGGTTCTAAGAAGAGCCTGCTGGAGCCAGTGTGGTGTAGTGGTTAAGAGCGATAGACTCGTAATCTGGGGAACCGGGTTCGCGTCCTCGCTCCTCCACATGCAGCTGCTGGGTGACCTTGGGCCAGTCACGCTTCTCTGAAGTCTCTCAGCCCCACTCACCTCACAGAGTGCTTGTTGTGGGGGAGGAAGGGAAAGGAGATGGTCAGCCGCTTTGAGACTCCTTGGGGTAGTGATAAAGCGGGATATCAAATCCAAACTCTTCTCCTCTTCTTCTTCTTCTTAACACCTGGAGGGATACACTTCTCTTTTGCATAGCGCCCTTTCTTTTTCCTGTATGGGGAAGCAAATGGGGATGTCTTTTCTTACTGTCTTTCCACTGCATTTAGCACTCCAGATTTGATTCCCTTTAACCCTGTTTCCAAGTAACCACACTTAACATTATGCGCTTTGACAGCTATCGGAGTTTTGTTTCGGAGGATGCAGGTCCAAACACGCTCATAGCTACGGTTCATGCCATAGACCCTGATGGAGATGGTGTTGCTTACAGCATTACTGGAGGGAATCAAAAGGGAAACTTCATTATCGACCCTCAGAAGGGTAAATATGTATTTTCTGCATTTTAGATCTTTGGTTCCCATATAGATTTTTGGCTCCTAGATGTCGCATGTGATTAGAGGTGGGGGCAGAGCTTGTGTCTAAGCTGTTATAGTTATTCATGTGTGTTTAAAACACAGGTACATCATGTCTATTGCATCCTAGTCACTGGTTTCCTTGCTGTTGGGAATTGCTTCTCATCTGAGTGTTGAACTCATAGCATTTCTCTGCTGCTCTTAATGACTGATCTCATAGCATTCTCTATAACAGAAAGCAGGAATATGTGTCTTCTTGACTTACATTGCTTGAGGATTTCATTTGGTCCTTGCATTTAAGCAAACTGACCTAAGTCATGCTTGCCAGATGAATGTATGGATTGGAATGCAGTTATTCTTTGGTTTAATCCTTCTCTGAACTTTGCAATACACTTCTTGGCTTAAAAAAAAAAATCAAGCATGCTTATATAAATGTATATTTAAGATTAAAATGCGTTCAAAAATGCAAATTTTAATGATAAAATGTGGTAGTTCTTACTTGGAGTAACTGATGACTTTTCCTGATGTGGCTCCAGTCAAACTCTTTGCTTGCCTTTCTGGACTCTCCTGAGCCAGGGAGCTAATGAGAAGTAAATAAGACGCCACAGATCTGTCCTTCTCATCTTTGATACGTCTTATGGGTTCACTTACCATAAAAAATTAATTTTTTATGCAACTAGTGCTTTTGCAATATTAATGCTCCAGATCTGAATATATTTCAGAAGCCGGAAACAGATGCCATCAAACGATGGTACAAGGAATTGACACAAACATCTTCCTGTAGAGATGGCAGCTTTCCACTCCCCTTTATGGCTTGCTTTATGTTACAAATGCTTAGTGGTCTCATAATGCCACAGGTGTTAAGGTAAAACTGCCAGTGATGCAAACTATCCCACTGATGTTTACGCCATTTAATCGCTGCAGTTCTACCACCAAGAAACTGGTGCCGCATAGTGCTCCTATGCTGAAAGATCTGGCAGCTGAATACCACTTTTTTCTTTTGGCTGGCCTTCCTCAGCTGGGTGCCCTCCATATGTTGGTCATATTGACTGGGGCTGACGTGAGTTGTAGTTCGTAAGATTTGGAGGGGCAGCAGATTGGGAAAGCTGAGCTAGACAACAGAATCGATGATGGGTCAAACTCCAAAAACTGGGGATGGGTGGAATTTAAACACTAGATTTTGAGTCGAAGAATACCCTCCCCCGGCAAAGAATTCATCTCAGATTAGAGATGACACCAGGAACTGTGGGAAATGGCACCACCATGATTCCCAGTATTCCTTTGATGTTACAGTGCTCATCTACAGCAGGACCCAGGGATGCCAGGAGCAACTTATTCAGTAGTTCCCCATTTCCCTGTATTAAGGATGCCAAAGAATTCCCACAAAACCAGGAACAGGAGTGGAAGTTTCCCATTCCTGCATATTTCAGCCATATCCGGAACAGAAATCAACCCCGCAGATACATTTGATAGTCACTTTTGTTGTTGGTTTCAGTCCACAAAGGACAAGTCACTGATGGCCCCCTGCACTTTGTATTCCATTTCCTTTGCATTCAAATGAATGGTGTGGAAATGCAATAATGGTAACATCACTAATTCCATGGAATTTCATCACAGCCATCAGCAAGATAAATAAGGGTTTTTTTGTCAGAAGCCGAACTGCAGCAGAACAGAGACAGTACTGCATGCCGTGATTAAGGGGCAGAATGGAAGCTGGTTCCTTCTTACATCTATAGCCTGTCTACTGCTATGTGTGCAGCAGTATCCCAGCCCCAAAACCCTGACACACCAGTTCTGACGAGCCTTTCCCACTACCTCCTGCTGGGTGGGGTCTCTGCGGCATGAACTTGTGGACTGATTTGTTCCAAACCCAACCCAGAATTCACTTTTTGTTTTAACTTCCGGAAGATGTTTCCCCACAAATGAGGTGATGCTGAATTACTGGCTCATGATTGGCCTGCAAAATAAGCACATAAATGTGTATTACAATTAAAAAGATCTGGTGAAGAATTGCACCCACTGGAGTTAGGTTTTATTTTATGAAATCTCAAGCCATGCTAAATCTGCTTGTCCTCAAAGTGCCATAGCAAATTTTATTTTGCAGGAAATTAACACATTTCCTCTGTTGGACAGTTTGCTTGGTTGCCAATTGTAGTTTTCTAGCCTTTGTGGAGATGGCCTTAGCATATATCCATCTTTTCTGTAACAGGTGTGAATTCTGTGTTGATTTTTGACTTTGTTACCCCCTGTTTGGTCAGAGTCCCCAACATCTATGCTGTCTCCTTGGGCAGTTTTATTTTAATATAGCGCTGTCAATGACAATTTGCTTGATACCCTGAAATGCCAAGGTGAAGCTAAGACACATGTCAAAATACAATCAGTGAAGGCGAAGGCATTTGCAAGGGGAAGTGAGTGGCACTTGTCATCTTCATAACCGTCCATTTGCAAACGACACTTCTTATTACATCGGATAAATAAAAGACATGATGGGATGGTGCTGGCACAGGAATGAATGACATCTGCTCACTACAGCTTTTTAAATAGCTGAAGTTTGCTTTGCTTTTTAAAACAAACTTGTTTTAAAAATGTATTTCTGATTTTGCCAGCCCTCATATGACCCATAAGGTTGCTGCAGCCCAAGGCCCAGTGGAACAGAAGCTCCTCACAGCAACTGTCAGCTTTGCTCTTTAAAGACCGGCAGAGGGTCAGAATGCAAATACAATATACCCGAAAAATTGCTGCAGGACTCAGATCTGGGACCTCCCCCCCCCCCCGAAATCATGTTCTCATTCAAACAGTAGTGGGCATTTTGTCCCTCAGTCTGAAACATGGTGGTGGTGGTACAATTTTAGGGAAAGGACTGGGGCAAACCAGTTTAGCTTGTTTCTAGTGTGTTTCTAGCCAGTGTGGTGTAGTGGTTAAGAGCGGTAGACTCGTAATCTGGTGAACCAGGTTTGCGTCTCCACTCCTCCACATGCAGCTGCTGGGTGACCTTGGGCTAGTCACACTTCTCTGAAGTCTATCAGCCCCACTCACCTCACAGAGTGTTTGTTGTGGGGGAGGAAGGGAAAGGAGAATGTTAGCCGCTTTGAGACTCCTTCGGGTAGTGATAAAGTGGGATATAAAATCAAAACTACTCCTCCTCCTCCTCCTCTTCTTCTTCTTCTTCTTCTTCTTCTTCTTCTAGGATAGTGGGAGTACTTAAGGGGGATAACTGCAGTGGCAGCAGATATTTTGGGTTTCTTATTTTATTTTTTACAGTTTAAAAATGGCATTAGTTCAATCAATCAATCAGTGGATCTATAATATAAGTAAATATTATACTTTGCACATAGAAAGCTAGTGTTTCAAGGATAGGGTTCAGCTAGAAGTTGTGCAAGGAAGTATTTTCATACACAAGGGGAGCATTCAAACGAGTTATTCCCTCGCCCTCTCCAGCTAGAGTTGGTTTGGTCTGGCAAGAGCTATACTGCATAATTCTGCTGGACACGATTACCTGATATAGCTAAACATTTGGAATTTTGGCATGGCATGAAGCTACTGTTTTTGAAATTCAAACATTTGGCATAACAGCTTTAAAAGGTGTTCTGGGATTGATTTATATCCTACCCTTCATCCGGGTTGTTCAGTGCATGGTTTCCGACAATACTTCTGCAAAAGAGCGACTGGCTCAGAGTCACTCTGGCAGCTTCATGGCTGAGCATAGATTTGCACCCAGGTCTGCCTTTCCCAAATCCAGTACCCAGTGACCTCACCAGCAGTTACAACAGCAAAATACATTCTGATTCCGAACTGTCCTCCCCTTGAAATCTTTCACAGGGTTAATCCGTCTTCGCTCAAGCCCACTTCCTAGGCTACAGGGTCCTGAGTATGTCCTCAACATCACGGCTACAGATGACAATGCCTCTGGTGGACCTCGCTCTCTTACAAGCACCGCTTTGGTCATTGTGCATGTGGATGATGTCAATAACAACAAACCTGTGTTTCAGAAGGTAAACAGGCTGCCTTGCGTCATGTCAAATACTTGGAGAGAGCAACTATGAACTCCCTTCTGTTTTGGCGCACAGCATTCACGAAGAGCTAAGATTGCAGCTCCAATGAACTTTACAGTGGTACCTTGGGTTAAGAACTTAATTCGTTCTGGAGGTCCATTCTTAACCTGAAACTGTTCTTAACCTGAGGTACCACTTTAGCTAATGGGGCCTCCCACTGCCGGTGTGCCGCCGACACACGATTTCTGTTCTCATCCTGAAGCAAAGTTCTTAACCCAAGGTACTATTTCTGGGTTAGCGAAGTCTGTAACCTGAAGCATCTGTAACTTGAAGCATCTGTAACCCGAGGTACCACTGTATATTGGTGGGAGGGGGGAGCACGTAGAGTTTTCTTTCACACCCTGTGGTGGCCCCGGTGCAGGGCTGGAGGCCCATGCCTGCTGTTTACATTACCAAAAAAAATAAAAATAAAATAAAAGTTCCCATACTTTTCAAAAGATCACGGTCCTCCCCGTGGTTTCTGCATCAGATCTCCTGCTCAAGGACAAAACTATGCAGCTGAGATCATGATAGTTTGACCCTTATTTGTTGAGTGATTGGAGTTGATTGCCAATATTCTGGATTTTGCAGTATATGTCAAGTTGTATGTAAGCGTGCCTTTGCATTATTATCATTGCCCTTATTTTTGCCAGTGCCAGCATTATCGTGAGCATGCCTCTGTGCTGGAAAACCAGCCAGTGGGAACCTTCGTGCTGCAAGTGGAGGCAACAGACGCAGATGAAGGGTCCAATGGCCAAGTGAAATATGGCTTGATGCACAGAGAGGGGACTCTCCCTGCTTTTAACATCCACCCTGACACAGGTAAAGCCATTGTGTTGCAGCTTCATTGGGCCTAGTGAGAATACAGAGGTGCCAGGTGACCGGGCCTTTAAAGGATAAAGTTATCAAGCTGAAAAATCCACAGACAGGCAGGAATGGAAGCATCTGTCAATTTTGCTTCTCTCACCTCCTTATTTTTCCAATCTTAAAATTCAGCTCTCCATAAGTTTCTTCAGCAATTTGCACTTAGGAAAAAAAATCTACATGAAAATTATTCAGCATTTTAGTGTGAATTTCTCCTAATAAACACGTTTTTGTATGCAGCTGTGACAGATGTGCACATTTTTTTGCAAGAAATTTCCCCTAATATAATGCAGTTTTGTATGTACTTTTCACTATCTTACTTATCTCTGCAAACATTTCTCTGATATATGCATTTTTGTAAACATTGCTTTGAGAACTGCATACCAAAATCCAAATAAGTGCTAATTTTGAAGGAAGTCTGTGTTTTTGGAAAGTGTAGGTTTGATAAATTCAGCTTTAGGTTGGTGCCTTTAGTGTGAACAACCAATGTGTCACCCCAAAAAAGTGAGCAGTGGAGGCAAGTGGAAGGTTGCCTTTGGAAGGTGGAACCTTTGGAAGGTTACGCATAGCAGATGGTAGTGGAAAGATGGGGTCAGATATTATTTGATGTTGAGGTTTATGTTTAGTCACAGTCTTTAGGTTAAAATGGTTGGGGATGATAAAAGTATTACCCAGTTGTGGATTTTGGATTTTTTCTAGTGGACCAACATCCATTTACATTTGCCCTGTAATAGTTTACTATTTACCTAAAGATACTCCTGCTGAGTTGCAGGTGAGCAGGCTGCATCTCTGTATCTCACTGATGGGTTGTAGATAGGGGTGGGGGAGAAATTCACTTTGGTTCACATTTTGATGCAGACCTACCCAATTCCCACTTCCTGTAACAATATGTGAACTGAACTGCAGCCAGCTTTCCAAAATTCACACTTCTCTGAATATTGGGGTGCAGTTCTTCAAGTGAACGTGTACAAAAATGTGTGTGTTCAGGAAAAGTCTGCATAAAATGCTTACATTTGTTGAAACAGCGTACAAAATTGTATGTTGCATTTTAAATTATTGTAACCTGCCCTGGTACCTTTTAAGGCAGGAATCTCCAAAGTCAGTTTCGGGGGCCTAATCCGGCCTGCCGGTTGGTTTAATCCGGCCCCTGTGACAGTTTATTTCCTTTGGTAAAATTTCCCCAAAATCTCAACAACGAAAAAGGTCAACAACTTTGGTTGGCCCTCGCACATGTTCACTTAATCAAATCTGGCCCTCTTTGGGAAAAGTTTGGGCACCCCTGTAGGTGAAGAACAGGGATGATGATGATGATGAGAACAACAATGTTATGATGATGATGATAACGACAATGTTGTGATGATGATGAAGAAGAATTCGCTTGGGAAAATATGCAGATAAGGCAACATTGCACATTAGGAGAGATTTGTACTGAAATGCTAGTGAATTTTCATGTATCTTTTTAAAAAAAAGAAAATAGCAAGTTGATATGGAAATATGGCAAACTGAACTTATAGAAATGAGAAACAGAGAGGAAAGGACATTTACAGATGTAGATGAGTTTTAGCTCAGTTTACATCTTTCTTCCAGCACTCAATAACTGAAACTGCAAGAAAAAACAGCGGGCAGTAAACCCTCCTGCTTCTTCCCTCATCTCAGTCCTTGGTTAAATACACAGTATTGAATTATTTCTGCTTGTGGTCTTATTTTCAGGCATCTTGACAACACTTCAGATATTTGACCGGGAGAAGCAGCGAGAGCATCCTATTACTGTGACAGCCACGGACCAGGCGGCCGAGCCCCTCATTGGGATCTGCCAGATCAACGTTGTGGTCTCGGATGTGAATGACAACAGCCCCAGATTTGAAAACACTCATTATGAATGTAATTGCGAATCCTTGGATAGCGTTTCAGTTCCCCTGATTGCAAGCTTACCTGAGGTCTAAGATTTATTGTGTGTGTTTCTGGTTTGGTTTTCATATGTCCCCCCCCCCCCGCTTCCTACAGATGAATTGTCACTTATTCCTTTTTAAATTGGTTACGTTACCGCTTATTTAATATCCTGCTTTTCAGCCATAAAGGATCCTGAAGATAAGCAGCTACATACAGATGCAACAATGCAAATACAAATGATACAAATTCAAAATATTTCAGAAGTGTTATTTTTTTAAAAAAAACAACCCACACAAACTCATCCATGTCCCTGCCTTAACAAAAATGTTAAAGAGAATACAATAATACTTAAGCAGCATTTTTGCCTAATAAGAGTCCCAGGTGTGTGTGTGGGGGAGCTGGTGTCCCTGGATGGTTCCAGCAATTGTTCCCCTCTCTGCTTACTGTGATCTACATACTTAACTTAGGACTATTATATATAGGGAAACAATAGCAGAGCAGAATGCTCTGCTACAGGCATAGCAGTGCAATCCAAACCAGCCCTCTTAACCTCTGCTCTTCTCCTCCAGGGGAATGGTGCTGGTGTCTGCCCACTATTGTGTATCTCCTTCTTCTGCCCCCCAAACCTGTGGGCAGGCAAATGTGCCACTGAACATAAAAAACATAAGAAGAGCCTGCAAGCGATAAAATCAGGGCACTTCTTCACCAGCTGCTTTTATTTTTCACGGAAAATCTGCAGAGTGTTGCCTGCAAATAGCGTTGAGCTCAGATGGCTTGTAGCATTGCTCTGCCCCGCTGAGTTAATGAAATGCACTTTCCTAGACTTCCTGAGAGAAGACACGAGTGTTGGGACGAGCTTCCTCCGTGTTGCAGCCCACGACGACGACTACGGCTCCAATGCTTCCATCACGTATTCTGCAGCCAGTGGTAAAACGAAGTACTTCCAGGTCAATCCTGCTACAGGCTGGGTTTATGTCAACCAACCCTTGTTACAGGTATGTTGTGAGTTGCATTTGGTCTGTGGCCAGATGTCAGCTGGCGGCATCTGCAGATGGTAGCTAGAGCAAGATGCCAAACAGGGAGACATGCAGCATTGTGGGTCCCTTTCTCTCCTAGCATAAATTAGTGCCACCCTGATGGCTGCACTTCAGTTGAGAGGGGCTTCCTCCTCCCCCTCCTGCTGAATGAATTATTACTTTAACCATAAAGCCATTCACAGCTGTCATGTCAGACTGATAACTCTTCTTGTGCCTTGGTGGGAAAAGAAGCAATAAACAGTTTTGACAGGTCATATCCGGGAGAGTCGGTTTTTAAGTTTACCGTCATTCAAAACCTTCTGAAGTTCTGCAGCGAGGAATCTTAGGAACTTTTGTGAACGGAACGAAATTGTGCTTATGATTACTATGGTGACATACAGATTTAACAGTTGCAGGGTTCCCCCCCTCCTCAAAAAGTAGATTCTTTGGTAAGTAGAAGCTACAGGAGGCCCTAGCAGGCAATGCATGTTTGGTGGGTTGCCAGAAAAGGATTGGAAAGACAACATCCTACCCACAGGAAGCTCTGGAGTGCTTGTGAGGCTCTAAACAGATGATGGTGGTGGGTTTTGAATCTTTCTCTGCTACTGTAGGAGATTGACAGTTTTACTAAAAATGAAGTTGATTTTTCAGGGGTGATACACGGAAGTTGTTTATCATTGAACTGGAGTACAGTGGTACCTCAGGTTAAGAACTTAATTCGTTTTGGAGGTCTGTTCTTAACCTGAAACTGTTCTTAACCTGAGGATGGGTGAGGGAGTCTGTCATGGGGAGACTCCGAAGGGATAGTGAGAGGAGACTATAGAGACATACTGGGCCTCATATCTGAGGTTCTGGACCCATGTTACAAGCATTTACCTGGGAGGATATTCCATAAAACCATATAGTGTTTATACTGTGCTTCGTGCAGACAGAGAGAGAGAGAGAGAGAGAGAGAGAGAGAGAGAGAGAGAAATGCTATTTCCACCAAAGGTTTCAGGGGCGGGGGAAGCAACAGCTGCTTTTTCACAGGAAATAAGAAAAATCGAGGAGTACTTTGGCTCTGTCACTGGCACTATTTGGAAGATGAAAGTTCTGAGCAGAAATAAAACATGATAACTGTGATACCGACAAAGCTGAATAGCTTCGATTTTTGTCTTTAAAAAGAATCACTCCCTGCTGAAGCAATCCTTTTCTTCCCTTGCCCAGAAATCCTTTATAACTCAACAAATCATAGCAATGGATGGAGGGAACAGGAGTAGCAAGGTTGAGCTTAGAGTTACCATCACCAGTGCAAAGAACCAGCCCCCTCAGTGGGAGAGGGACAGCTATGAAGTCGTCATTCCAGAGAATACAACAAGAGATACTTCCATTGTGGTAAGTTGGGTTTTCTATTTTTAAAGGAAACAGTTGTACAGTATTCCTGTAACTAGCATCTTAAATTAGCACACTGTAAAGAGCCAGTGCGGTGTAGTGGTTAGAGTGTTGGAAACCAGGTTTCAGATCCCCACTTGACCATGAAGAACAATGGGTGACCTTAGGCCAGTTAACAATCTTAACAAGCTGCTGCTGCTGCTGGGTTAGATGTACCATTTGTCTAACAGCAGAAAGAGGCATAGTATATTCCAGGGATGGGGAACCCCCCTGATGCTGTTTGACTCCAACTCCCATCTGCATGACCTGTGGTCAGGGATGATGGGAGTTGGAGTCCAACAAGATCTGGAGGGCCACGTGTTCCTCTTCCTGGTAGAATATTATTTATGCTGGGCTGATTTAACATGCAAATAAGTGTCAAGCCACGGTGGGCTCTTTTAAGCTTTGTTTGCTTAAGTTTCTTTGTATACAAAGAACTGCATGTTCTAAGTATTTTAAGCATTTTAAATGTGTATCTTCTGAAAACGATCACTTTCTGCTGAAGCAATCCTTTTCTTTCTCTGGTTTTGAATTGTGCAGACAATTAAAGCCACGTCCCCCCTTGGCGACCCACGTATCACATACAATCTTGAAGAGGGGCTGGTTCCGGAGACCAACATGCCAGTCCGATTCTACCTGACTCCCAACAGAGATGATGGTTCTGCATCCATCCTCATAGCTGAGCCTTTGGACTATGAAACCACCAAGTCCTTTTTGTTGAGGGTCCGGGCCCAGAATGTGGCCTCGGTGCCGCTCGCTGCATTCACCACCGTCTACATTAATGTGACAGGTGGGTAATGTTCTGGCAACGGGGACAAAATGCCAACAGCATACCGCTTACTGAGCAGAACCCCTTTCATTCCTGCTTCTGATTGCACTGTCCCAAGTGCAGGAATGTCACCTTGGGTGTACTAGAAGGTAGATTGCAGATGTAGACAGTTTTTGGTGGGTACTTGATAGCTGTGGAACTCCCTTCAGAAGACAGAACAAATTCTGATCATTTTTTCCAAAGTTGCGCTTTTTCTTTGGGTTGTCTTTCAACGAACAATGCTAAGTTGCCGTGATGCTCAGCTTCCATTCTCCTCAATATGCCACAGCTGGGTGTTGTGTAAGTAAACCCCAGGCTCATGTGCTCTCCCTGAACCCAACCCTCATGCCCTTCCCTACTTCGTCTTTCTCGACAAACCCTAGTTTGCGATCAGCATTCAAACCACAGTTTCCAGCTCTTGTTTGCAGGCAAAACACGGTCTGGGTAAACCGTACTTTGTCTGGTTCACATGTAACGGAAAACTCTGTTTTACTGTGAAAAAGGAAGTGGGGGAGGCTGTGGGTGCAGAGAAGATTTGCATAAGCCTATGGCACCTTCCCAGTCCTCCAAACCATTGGGCATAAGACCCTGGGTCTCAAGGCACTCTGGCATGCGAGACCCCCTAGATAAAGCAATATAATTTTTAAAACCCCTTAAGCATGCAAATGGTTATATTACATGGGCTGACTGCTTGAATTCTAAATACGTTCTTAGATGTCAACGACAACGTCCCTTTCTTCACCTCCTCAATTTACGAAGCTTCTGTAACGGAAGGAACAGAGGTGGGGACTTTGGTTTTCCAAGTCTCTGCCACTGACCTCGACCTGGGCCAGAATGGAGAGGTAAGCCAGAACATGCAAGATTCAGCATCAGACAACAGTGGAGTCTCTTTGCACAGGTTTTCTCAATGGGGAACAACAGCCAAGCACAGCTCCCTGACAGGTGTAATTGTATCTGGGGGTGGGTGGGCCAGTTTATTGTCAGCTTTTGCATTAATCCATGATATCTTTTTTAATGGAGTGAAGCTTTATATTCTGTACAAAATAAGTATCTATTTATCACCTCAGTGCGTGAAATTCTAAACACACGTAATCCTAAAATACATGTTTCTTTTTTTGGGGGGGGAGAGGGGACTTTGGTACATTTCTAAAGCTGAGAAATGTATTGCAGAATTTGGAGAATAATTACATTCCAAACTACATTCCTGTCCACATATTAGTCTGCAAGGTGCTAATTAGGTCCATTGGCATGAAAAATGCAGACTGAATGAAATTCTCTTTTGTCTGCCCCTGTATGAGACAGGCACGCATTGTGTTC
Organism: Podarcis liolepis; assembly: GCF_965112155.1. Classification (NCBI taxonomy): domain Eukaryota; kingdom Metazoa; phylum Chordata; class Lepidosauria; order Squamata; family Lacertidae; genus Podarcis; species Podarcis liolepis. Next base: position 31,913,694 of record NC_139561.1, read on the forward strand.
ACACATTATGTTTTCCTGTGTGTGCTCGAAACATCCTAGGTGTGCACCTAAAAATACAAAGTATGAAATAGTTTTACAAGCCCATCACATCGAGCACTCGGAGACTAAAATGCAAAACTTGCCAGTGACAGTACTTGATGGCTTATGGCTGCAGTGAGGGGTAGCTGATACCAGACTTGGTTCAAGACTCACTGTGGGTGTATTGCTTGGTATTATTTCTCCTAAGAGCATAAGATGGTGCATTTATCTCCCCTTGCTTTTGAGGTCAAGTGCATGGAAACGCTTAGGCTAGGGTGTTTGTGTACATGTGCTCTGTCAGATATATTTTGCTTACCCAGGACGTGTCCAACGTAGACAAAAATAATGCCTGATTTTCATTGTAGCCCTTCTCTCCCTCAACCTTTCAGATCACTTATTCTCTGCTACCTGACCGCAGCGGCGACTACACGTTCTTCCGCTTGGATTCGAAAACGGGTTCCATCTATACCGCCTCCATGTTTGACAGGGAAAAGAAGGCGTCATACCTCTTGGAAGTCAAGTCCACGGATGGCTCGGAATCAGCTCGTCCTGGAAAGCACGGCCAGCCAAATACCGGTGAGGTGTAGTGGTGGAAACACTTGTGGCATCCATTTTTCTTTTTGTTACACGTTTCTCCGAAAGACGTTTTGGCACTGAAGCAGCACCTCGGCTGTCCTGACTGATGGTCTTTGTCAGGAGAGAGATGGGGAGGAGAAATACAGTTTTGCTGGTTCTTCTTGCCCTGTCTATGGCTTGTGGCACCATTGGACATGGTGTTCTTCTTTAGCGACTCAAGGAGGTGCGAATTGGAGGTCCTGTACTATGGGGGCCCCACTCCTAGGGTGGCTGCCAGAAAGTAGGACAAAGAGATGGTTGCTTGGCTCCCTGGTTTTTGAGCCAACCCAACTTGAACAGGAAATAACTTAGTTATCTGTAAAGCTCTATAAGGCTTAGGCCCTGGTTATCTGTATTCTCCCATACAAACCTGCATGGACTCTGATATTTCGGGGGAGGCCCTTCTCTCAGTCCTCTTCCCCCTCAGAGGGGGAGCGGGAGAAGACCTTCTTGATGGCTGCTCCGACTTTGGAACTCCCTTCCTAGAGAAGCTAGACTGGCTCCATCATTCTCCTTCCGATGGCAAGTGACAACCGTTTATTCTAACAGGCTTTTTTTTGGAATTGACTGTTTTGAAAGGAGAGTCCTTTTAAATGGAGCTGTGCTGCTTTCATTATCTGAATTTTGATAGATTTCTTTTCCATTCTATTAGAGTTTAATTGCTTTTAAACAATCGCCATTTTATGTTTTTTAGCTTTCTGGATTTATTCCATGTGGTTTTCATTTGAGTAAGCCGCCTTGAGTGTCTGGGAGTCTGGGAGATAGGTTGGATATAAATAAATAATCAAATTATAATATAATCACTGGTGAACTTAGCTGTTCTGAAGCAAAGGGCTAAAAACCTGCACTATCGACTTTCAGGATAGGAAAGCGATAACAAAACATTTACAGTTCCCGTATTAGGCACCCGTTATTCACATGTTATCTGCTTAAACAAATGGGATGTGACATTCATGTGATATCCGAGCACTTTTTTTTTTTGAGTAATGTTAGTATTTTAAATTGTCCACAACCCTAAGGCTCTGTTGCTGTATTGTCTGCGCTATTCGTCTTCATTTAACGTGAGGCGAGACAGTTTCAGGAATTGCAGCTGACAGAAGTGGCACAGCTGAGTATTTTAATCTCTTGTTCCTCATCTCTCCAGACACCGCCTACGTGCGCATCTTTATCAGCGACGTCAACGACAACAAGCCCATCTTCACCAAGAGTGTCTATGAAGTTAATGTGGAGGAAGACCAAGACGTGGGATCAACTGTCACCACCGTCAGCGCTAATGATGAAGACGAAGGTAAAAGCTTCGGGATTCCCGGTGGCGGCACCTGAAATATTAATGAGTTAATTTTTCCGGAGCGTCGGGACCGTCTTGTGGCAGCTCCAGGAAGGGGGAAACGGGTCTTTTATCTCTCAACGTTCTGTTTTGAGCTTGACAGGTGCTGAGCACCTCCTTTACGAAGCCCCCGCGAGCCCTTGGGGCAAATAATTATTTACTTTAGGCACATTAAACAAAGTTAGGGCTGGGGAAGGATGACTTTGGGTTTGCCATATGGCAGTACACATCTCTGATACGGGAAAGAGAGCAAGGAAGCTGTGGGAACATCAGGCAGGGCCCTTGAGCTTCGATGCAGTGATTAGATCAACTTTTCCGCAGTAAGCGATTTGCTTCTGAATGCTGCCCTTACGGCAGGGTACCTTCCAGATGTTGTTGGACTACAAGTCCCATCAACGCCTGCCAGCGTGCCCAACGGTCAGGCATGATGGGTGTTGCCGTTCACTAACATCCTGAGGGCAGCGCATTGGCTACCCTGCCTTACAGAATGCCAGGCAGAAAGGAGTGTCTCATCGTCATCTTCTTCATCACCATGATCCTGGTTTTACAGAAAGCATATTTTCCATTTCCCCACTTTTAGGAACTAATGCAAAGTTAAGGTACCAGATAACAGCCGGAAACACTGGAGGAGCGTTTGATGTTGAACCAGAAACAGGAGTCATCTTCATTGCGCAGTCACTAGATTACGAAGAAGCCCAGTTGTATGAACTCCACCTGTTGGCTTCTGATGGGAAATGGGAGGATTACGCCATTGTAATCATCAACGTCATGAATAAAAACGACGAAGCTCCCGTTTTCTCTCTCAATGAATATTACGGAAGTGTGATTGAGGAACTGGATGGCCTTCCAGTCTTCGTTCTTCAGGTATATTGGGAATGGCTCATCCAAATAAGAGTGAGTGGTTACAGTGCACCAAGAGTTGGTGTGACACAGCCCCACTTAGTTGCTTGTATTCCAGGTGCGGAAGCTAGTGCCTTAATACCTGTGTATACCTGGCTTCAACTCTTCGGTTACTCCTCCCTGGAGTGCACAGGATGCCTGGCTGTGGTGTAGCAGTTCACAAATTGGGCTCAACCAAGAACCTCATAGTGCTCATGGTGCCTTATAGTTGTGTTTTCAATGCTGTTTGGTATTTTGACTTGATAGATGCTTTGAAAATAGGTGGGATAAAAGCTTTTTTAAAAATAAAAACAAGTAAACATTTATCTCGCCTGCTTTCCAAGGAACTCAAGGTGGCTATCAAGTCAAAGTACCTAAACGATATTGAAATTACAAAACAATTTCCAAGGTAAGTCAATGATAAAAGCCACAAAAATAAACCAAAATCCTCTGTCCCCGGGGCTGGGAGTCCTGTGGGCTTGCAGATGTGGACCACCAGCTCCCATCAGCCCCAGGCAGCATGGCCAATGGGCAGGGGTAATGGAAGTTGTAGTCCAGCAACTTTGAGAGGGTCCAAGGTTCCCATCTCTGATACAAGGTGATGCATAGACCAGCCTGTGGTGGTGCTAGAAACTGCAACCCAAAAGTGATTCGTGGCTTTGCTGCTTGCTTAAAGTGGCTGCCTCTAGTAGTGAACCAGCCCTTAGTCAGCCTGTTTGTTGGTGGCAACTTCGTTGGGGTTCTCAGCTGTGCACCTGTGGTTTCCTGTTTCCAGTACAGAAGGATAGAATGATGGCCAATTTCTTCTTCTGCCAATGGATAAATCTGGACATTTGCACAGGTTGCACCTTAACAAACTGATTCCATGGATGTGCACGGATTACATTCTTGCCAATTTCCTAAATCTAGAACTTGAATCAGGTTGTTTTGTGACGAAAATGTGGCTCTGATTCTTACCTTCTTAGATATGCTGGTGCTCCACATGCAGTCTGAATGCCAGATGCTTATTTAGGATAATAGCTTCAGTTTGAAAGATGCTGCTGCCAGCATTTGATAAGGATACTGTTTGTTTTCAGCCTATACCTAGTACATCGTTTTTATTTGTTGTTCTGTGTTGATATATGATGCTGAATTTATGATCTGTGGTTACTTGATCTATGCATCTTAAACTTTGTTCTCCATAGGTTGTAGCAAATGATCCTGATAGCATCTTGGATGGAGGTGATCTGAGATACTCCTTGCATGGACATGGGGCAGATGATGTATTTGCTATCGATGAGAACACAGGCAGCATTTATTCCCAGAAAATGTTAGACCGGGAAGAGCGAGCCCTTTGGAGATTTGTTGTGCTGGCAACAGATGAAGAAGGGGAAGGGCTTACTGGCTTTGCAGATGTGATTATAAACATCTGGGATATAAACGATAATGCCCCTGTGTTCACCTGCATGCCCAGTGATTGCAACGGGAGTGTCTTTGAAAGCTCACCTGAAGACACGTTCGTCATGGAGATGGCAGCTGTAGACTTGGATGACCCGAACGTGGGTCTCAATGCAATTTTGACTTACCGTATAATTGAGAGTGTGAAAAATGACTTGGATATGGACTTGTTCAAAATCAATCCCAGTACTGGCAACATCTATGTGGCGGAAGGGATGTTGGACAGAGAAAAGATGGAAAAATATTTCCTTACCGTTGAAGCAAAAGATGGTGGAGGACTGGCAGGGACAGGCACAGCAACCATCTGGGTTGCAGATGTAAACGATCATATCCCTAGCTTCACGCAGGAAGTTTGGCATACTGTAATCCCCGAAACCATTGCTGTCAACTCAGAGGTTCTGGAAGTTTCAGCAACTGATGAAGACAGCGGGGAAAACGCTCACTTGACATTCAGCATTATTGGTGGGGATCCAGAACAGAAGTTTTACATTGAAAGCCACAAGGAGGGCCACCATGCTACCATCAGGCTGAAAAAGGCCTTGGATTATGAGCAGATCCACGAAAGGTGGTTCAACCTTACAATCAAGGTGGAAGACCTAGATTTCTCCAGCACTGCCTTTTGCTTGATCGAAGTAGAAGACCGTAATGACCACAAGCCGGTTTTCAGTTCTCAGTTTGTCCAGCTGAGCCCTTTCTTTGAAAACATACCTGTGGGAACCACCATAATCACCGTGACGGCCACGGACGAGGATTCTGGTTTGAATGGGGATACTGAATATTCCATCCAGGTGGATTCTGATCCAGCCGGACAATTTGCGATAGACCAGGATGGCCACGTGACTGTGGCCAAACCGCTGGATCGCGAGGTCATTCAGGAGTACCGTCTAATAATACAGGCTTCTGATCAAGGCCTACCTGCCCAAACAGGAAGTGTTACGGTATTGGTTGCCTTGCTGGATGTCAATGACAACGGGCCAAGGTTTGAGGCCCCATATATGCCTGTGGTCTGGGAAAATATGCCAGGGCCTCAGCTGGTTTCCATGAGCCCTGCGTCTCCTCTCCTTTGGGCTTTTGACCCAGACAGTGATGAGAATGGGCCACCTTTTATGTTTTCCTTGCCACCAGATTATCAGAATTCTTTGGATTTCTCTCTTACCGACAATGGAAATAATACTGCAACAATCACCGCTCTGAGGTCCTTTGACAGAGAGAAGCAGAAGCTGTTCCACCTCCCCATTATTATAGCCGATAGTGGGAGCCCCCCTGTGAGTTCCACAAACATATTGACCATAACTATTGGTGACGAAAATGACAACAGCCATGAAGCTGGCCATAAAGTGATCTATGTTTATGTACACAGAGGTGGGTATCACGTAAACTATGGGCATATTTGTACAGATGTCTTGACATGCTTTAACTGTCATCTCCTCTCCTGCAGCCAGAGCAGCTTAAACAGAGAGCCAGTTTCCACCAGGGCTGGTCAGAAATGACCACGAGGAATTCAGAAACATTTTACCCAGCTTGAAATTTGCAGTTTGAATCCCCCCTCTTTTTCTTTTCAGAGAGGAGAACTCCTTTCAGCGGAGTGGAGAATCAGAGTTCCAACAGGATAAGTGGGCACCATTTTTATGTGTGTTTTTGGAAAATAAAAATGGCTTCCACAATGAAAAAGGACTTTGCCACTCACTGGGACCGCCATTATAGCAGTTTGATCATATATGTGCAGGTCAGAGCTTGGTAGGCAATGGGTGGGGTGGGTAGGAATCGCGCTTCCTCCTCAACATAGGCTAATGGATGACATTTTAGCTGACTGTTCCAGACTATTAACCAGCCATGGAATGATTGGTCCAAACTAGCTGAATGACTGTGGCCAAATGAAAATTTCAACTTGTGGGTCATCCTTGCTAACAGCTTGTGAATGGGTGGCTGGATGGGGAGAATGAGAAAGATAAGTGACTGACTGAAACAGACATATCATGAAGGGTGAGAGATAGATGGGGAAATTGAAAATGTCCTGGTGGTGCAGATTTGAGTTGCAACAAGCAAGCTGCTTCTTCTCACCACAGTAGGTACTATTAAAAGAACAACTGGTTTTCAATGACTGTTTCTGACCTGGAAAGGGATTTGATGACTCTTTCCATCTAAGGAAAGATTCTGTTAGTTGCAGCCATGATGCTTCTTCCTATAAATCCTAAACCGAAGAGATGGAAAACGTTCTGTACATGCTCAGTGTGAAATGGCAAAGATTTTATATATTTCATTTCTTTAAAAGGCCCTTTGTAGCAATTTGCAAGGTACAGTGGTGCCCCGCAAGACGAATGCCTCGCAAGACGGAAAACCCGCTAGACGAAAGGGTTTTCCATTTTTCAATGCGCTTCGCAGGACGAATTTCCCTATGGGCTTGCTTCGCAAGACGAAAATGTCTTGCGAGTCTTGAGATTTTTTTTCGCTCCCCCCCTTTTTCTAAGCAGCTAAGCCTTTAATAGCCTTTTAGCAGCTAAGCCGCTAAGCCTTTAATAGCCGCTAAACCGCTAATAGCGCTAATCCGCTAAGCCGCTAATAGGTTTGCTTCGCAAGACAAAAAAACCGCTAGACGAAGATACTCGCGGAACGGATTAATTTCGTCTTGCGAGGCACCACTGTAGCACGCAAACCCCATGTGCGATCAGCTAAAGCAGGCACTCCCAAACTCGGCCCTCCAGATGTTTTGGGACTACAGTTCCCATCATCCCTGACCACTGGTCCTGTTATGATGGGAGTTGTAGTCCCAAAACATCTGGAGAGCCGAGTTTGGAGATGCCGGAGCTAAAGGGAGCAGGGGAGTAACACTCCAAATGCTTACTTCATTTTTTAAAAAAAGTGAACATTGTGTCGATGGCAAAGATCTGCAGCGTGTCTGTTCAGAAACAAATGCAGTTCAATCCAAATGGGCTTCCTCCCAAGCAGGCAAGGTGATTCAGAATAACGAAATAATGTCACCCTGCATGCATTTGATATTGCAAAGTAATTTGTGCAGTCTGCAGGCAGAAGCAGTTGTCCTGAACGCAGGTTACATAGAACTGCCTCCTCCTGTGTTGCCTAGGCAATCAGACAAAGCAAGCTGCTAGCTTTCATATTACTTTTGTCCTCATTAGCCAGTTCCCTCAGGCAAGGACTCTTCCGTGCCCTTTCCCCCACTTTTTTTTTGCTGATTAGAACCAGCGAAACAGCAGGGGATTTCCTAAACAACATGGAATCAAGTTTGGCAAATCCATAGGAATGCTTTCCCTTGAATTAGAATCTCTGGGGTTGTATCCAGTGTAACTTCTACTCTTGAGTTTCCCCATTGAAATTAATGGCCACAATTCATTTAGGCCTTTTAACGCCACTTTAAAACAGGAACAAGCTTCTAGTGCTTATGGTTATGCAGTCTTGTGTTCTGGTCGGGTGCCAGATCCCGCAGAGAAAGAGGCAAGTGAGCAACTTGCTCAGAGGCAGGTTGGGAGGGGAAATGAGGCATTTTAAGCCTCTTGTCTCCAGATGCCCCTCCTCTAGGCTCCACCCCCTTGCGGAGAACTATAGAGCTTTAAAGGGCCAACCCTCTGTCCTGAAGACAGGTGCTCCTCCTCCATCCCATTGCCCGCCTCCTGGTATGCTCCCTGCCCTGCCAGGCTGGTGACATAGGCTGGGAGGCATCTGGTTCTTTGTACTTAGTGGGAGGTTTCTGTGAGGGTCCAGGCACTAGGCCCTGGCAGTTTGAGAGGTTCCTGCCCAGCTGCTTCAGGCGCACTTGTATCCCTATATTATGCAGTCAGCTCTGAGCCCTGCTCCCCTTCTGTTGTCCATGCAGCCTCTGACTTTGTGTTCGGATCTTCTTCTTTCTTCCTTGGCGATCACTCTTAGCCAAGTAAGACTGTCTTCCATAAACATGGTTTTAACAGTTGAGTCCGTAAGTGACTGTGGAGACCAGTTCTGGATCCACACATCTTTCCACAGTGGGGACGTAGGTTTCCAGGTGGGAGTTGATCATGGTCTGGGTCACTGCTAGATTCAAGGGCCATGAAGTGCAGACGAATGGAAAAGGTTGTGTGGCAGTGGCTGGTCAAATCTCAGAGATGGGGAGAATGAGGTGTATAGTAAAAATACAAATTGGGATTTTGCTGAGCTGGACCAAGTTGCTATCTACTCCAGCTAGCAGCTCCTCTCCTAGAATTTGGGCTGAGTCTTCCCCTGCTCCTGTTCCCAGAGAGTCTTTTAAACTGGAGAAAGCTGGGACTGAACCTGGGATGGTACGCAGAGCCGTTGCTATAGAGCTGCACTCTTCATTGTTGCTTTTCTTTCTTCCGCTAGTTGCATTTGAGGGACAAAGCCCACAAATGCAGATGTTCTCTCTCTCTTTTTGCAATATATTCGAGCACTAGAAATCAGCTTTATCTGGGGAAGAGTTTTTAGTTAGCTCTGCACAGAAATCTTATTTAATTTAAGACCAGAGTGTGCCCAATCCTATATATGCAGTATTTGTGGACGAGCTTCCCAGCTGCACTTACATGAAAGATCAGAGTACTTGCTATTGCATTACTTGAAACGTCTTGGATCATAACCTTTGTGAAAGCCAAGCAGCAATAAAAGTGACAAATGCAGCAATAAATGCTCTGGGATATCAAGCTTCTCGGAAAAAAGGGGGGAAAATTAATGCAGATTTATTATAATTTATCTCAACAGGAAAATGGTTGACAACGGTGCTTGGGGAAGTGTTTGCACCCGACCAGGATGACTGGGACAATAAAACATTTGTCTCTGAAGGAAAAATGCACAAGTGAGGATTGTATTTGTGTCAAGCAGAGCAATATTTAATATTTATGCTTCTGTAATTATTTTCTTACGTTTTGTTATGTGTGCTTTGTATATATAAAGCCTAGATTATTGCTTGGTACGGAGATGGCAATCTATTAAACTTGCACTTTCCATTTATTGCGGGTTGCAATTGGGACAATCTGTTGTGTCACTGATGCAGCCGCATTTGCGCCATGAAATGCTGAGACCCCCTTTACCAAAGGTGTGAAGCAGGGTTAATGCAGGGCACCGTATGTATAGCATCCCAGCATTTTGCACGGCAGTTGTGTGTCCCCCCCACATCAAGGTTGGCAGAAGTGTGAATACAAAATAAAAAAAAAATTCCTTCCAGTAGCACCTTAGAGACCAACTAAGTTTGTTATTGGTATGAACTTTCGTGTGCATGCACACGTCTTCAGATACCTGCACACAGGTATTTTGTTTTGACTGCGGCAGACCAACACGGCTACCTACCTGTAACTAGAAGTGTGAATGACAAACGTGCATCCTTCAACACTCAAATAATACATGCTTTGTGGAGCCACACCCATCAGTGATCCCAATGAATGTCCTTGAGTGTTTAAGAAGGCATGTTGGCCCTCTGCCGGAAGCCAGGTCTGACATCAGCAGGGCATCGGCTGAGGACCACCTCCCAGCAAAAGGCCCATTGCCAGCCCCTGGAAGCCTGGTTGGTGCTATTCCGTCTCCTGGCTCTTGCCTGCCGTCTCTGAATTTGCAAATGCTTACCCCTTCTTGGCCAGGGACAGGGTCCCTCGGAGCAACTTGCCAGTGAACGAAAGTAGGAAGAGCAAGGAACGTAAATGTTACCTTTGTAAGGGGCCCAGTTTCTGCATACACTCTCAACTCTCTCTCTCCTGCCCCCAGTCCTTCATTCAGGGAAACGAGAGGCATTATCAGAATTCAAGGACAAATTCCAGTCAGGCAAAAACCCAAGGGAGGGTGCAAAGCAAGGGTTAGTGAGGGGTGTAGTGTAGGGAGAACCTGAAGGGCCAGAAAGAGAGGCATGGACTCCTGCGGTTTCCCAGTCTTCCCCTGGGCAGCGGAGATGTAGATGTTATGTAATTTGGGTATGTGGATGATACGTTAATGTAAGTAAAATCTACAATGAGGAAGTAGAGCTTCTCCCCCATCCAGTTGCCTCTGCAGGAATAATCCTTGTCAAGAAGACATTGACATCAGAATTGGTCACTGCTTAGTCACAGAGAGTATACGGAAGCAAAATCAGGTGCAGGGAGGCTCACCTTCCACTTAAATCTCCCTGTGTTAACAAGAACCAGAGAACGCAGCTAAATAAATGCCCCCAGAATGTTTAAATAAACTTGGCCCGGGTGAAAATGGTGCCCCTTGAGAATGAAGCGTGTTCCCCATGAGACATTTTACTGATTGCAGAGCATGAGTGTGTGTTTTGTGGTTCAAGATCTTTCAGGTTGAATCAAAGGACTGGCTCTCTGCTTATGGTGGATAATGCTCCTCAGGGAACGTACGAGTTTAAAATCAGAGTGTCAGATGGAATCTGGCCTGACGTTCTAGCAACTGTGCAGATACATGTCAAAGAGATAGAAAACGAAGCCATTCGGAACTCGGCGACCGTACGCCTGGCAGGTTAGTTTTGTTTCGTCGGCTGAGTTTTGATTCCCATCGTGCGTAGAAACATCTCTCCTCTTACTGATCTCGGGGGGCTGAATTCTATTGGCAGAACAGCCTAGTCTGTTGGTGTTTCTTGTAAAAAAAATAAATGAGACATATTGATCATAGGTTTAAGGAAGTTGCCTTGTGCCAACCAGGGTAAGGGACCTTATTTACAAAAACCCATATTTCTTCTTGGGGTCCACATACCAGGGGTGGGCAGGGCGTGAGGTGAAGAAACAGATGTCACTTTTTTGCCTTTGCACAGTAGACTATTTGCTACAAGCACTCAGACTCACCCCTCTGTCCTCCATCCAGGCCAGGACAAAAGGCCAAGGAGGCAGAGTTGGCAAGGGGTGGGGCCTAGGGAGAGGGGCGTGGCTGGGGAGAGTCCCGAGAGCCAGATAGAGAGACCTAGAGGGCAGTATTTGGTTTCTGGGGGGCCTGAGGTTCCCCTTTTAGGGGCTCTCCATCAATATTTCCCAGCCCTAACTGGAGAGGCCATTGGGGATTGGACCTGAGACTTCCCCATGCATCTGCCCCAGAGCTGTGGGTCCTCACCAAAGATTCCCTTCAGCCGCCTGCTTTCTCTTTACCTAATGTGGCTTTTTTTGGTGGTTTTGCATAATTTGTAATAAATGAGTTAAAAATAACACAACTTACTGAACAACATGTGCACAGGAATTTGTTGTGAACCACTTCACAAGAGTACTAATAGGAAGCCGTTTTGTTCCCATTCTTTGTTGTTTTAATGGGTCTGTGATCGTATAATGTATGAAAGAAAGGCAACTAGCGGGAAGAGCTATTTCGGCAGAGAGAGAGAGCTTACTTATGTGTTGAGTCTCTGGCATTTCCAGGAATGGCTAGGAGAGAATCTAGTATGAAACCCCAGAGAGCTGCTGCCAGTTAGTGTACGCAGTACTAAGCTAGGTGGTCTGACTCTGTATAAGGCAGCTTCCTATGTTCCTAGATGTGAAATGGACATTAGCCAGGTTGCAGTGGAAGCCAGTGAGAGAGCCAGTATGGTGTAATGGTTAGAGCGCTAGGCTATGAGCAAGGAGAGCCTGGTTCAAATCTCCAGATTGACCCTTTAACCCAGTGGTCAGTAAACTTTTTCAGCCGTGGGCCGGTCCACTGTCCCTCAGACCTTGGGGGGGGGGGGCTGGACTATATTTTGAAGGGAAAAAATGAACAAATTCCTATGCCCCACAAATAACCCAGAGATGCATTTTAAATAAAAGCACACATTCTACTCATGTAAAAACACCAGGCAGGCCCCACAAATAACCCAGAGATGCATTTTAAATAAAAGGACACATTCTACTCATGTAAAAACACGCTGATTCCCGGACCGTCTGTGGGCCGGATTTAGAAGGTGATTGGGCCGGATCTGGCCCCCGGGCCTTAGTTTGCCCACCCATGCTCTAACCTGTAAGGATAAAATGGGGCTTGGAGGAACCATGTACGTTGCCACGAGTTCCTTGGGAAAAGCGAAGGAAGTGTAAAAATAGCTTTAAATATAGTTGGTTTTATGATATATTTTTATTCTTTTATTGTCCTGTTTTCTGAGGATTGTGTGCACTGCTTAGAAATGGGAACAGGTGTGTGTGTGTCTCAAATAAACATATGAAGTAGTTAACTGCATGTCCTGAGACTCTTTGACCAATAAGCTGGTTTTGTTTTTAAACCACCCATCTCCCTATCAGACATGACTGCAGAAGAGTTCATAAGGAAGGACGAGCCTGAGGAGAGCAGGCACGATAAGTTTAAGGATCTTCTGGCAGGCATCTTCTCGGTCCGCCTTGAGGACATCGTTGTTTTCAGCGTGACAAATATAGATGGGAGACAGACTGACGTGAGATTTGCGGTTCAAAATGGCTCCTCCTATTACAGGCCAGAGAAACTGCTGGGACAGGTAGCTGCCTTCAAAAGCAAGGTGAGGCTGCAACCCGTCTGCCGTCTGGGCTGATGTGATGTTGGCTGACGTGCAGGTCCTTTCAGGGCGCAAGACAGAATCCCATTGACTCCAGAGGAAATGTATCGCAACCCAGTGGACTGTCACGGGGAGAAAGGCTTGTGGATGGAGCAAACGTATCTTTAAGAGTGGGAAGCTGCCTTGTTCCAGCTCAGACAATTAGTCCATGTAGGGATTGGAAGCTTACAGCCCTCCAGACATTGTTAGAGAACAGCTCCCAACACCCCTGGCCCCTGGCCATTGTGCTGGCTGGGGTTGATGGGAGTGGAGATGCCAGGGATTGAATCCAGGGCTTTTTGGCATGTGCTCTACTACATCTGTGGCCTTTCCAAAAGTCACATGGAAGATGGAACCAGGTTGGTTTTTTTGCTGCTCCGGAAGGGAGGCCTCTGGTATGCAGGCTAAGACCCTACCTGCCCACAGACTGTTTCACCAGAGTGGTGCATGCCCTGGTTAACTCTCACTTGGACTACTGCAGTGTGCTCTATGTGGGGCTACCTTTGAAGGTGACCCAGAAACTACAACTTATCCAGAATGTGGCAGCTAAACTGATGACTGGGACCATATAACACTGGTCCTGAAAGACCTACATTGGCTCCCAGTATGTTTCTGAGCACAATTCAAAGTGTTGGTGCTGACCTTTAAAGCCTGAAACAGCCTCAAACCAGTATACCTGAAGGAGTATCTCCACCCTCATTGTTCTGCCCGGACACTGTGGTCCAGCCTCGAGGGCCTTCTGGTGGTTCCCTCGCTGCGAGAAGTAAGATTACAGGGAACCAGGCAGAGGGCCTTCTCGGTAGTGGCGCCCGCCTGTGGAACGCCCTCCTATCAGATGTCAAGGAAATAAACAACTATCTGATTTTTAGAAGGCAACCCTGTTTAGGGAAGTTTTTATTGTTTGATGTTTTATTGTGTTTTTAATATTCTGTTGGGAGCTGCCCAGAGTGGCTGGGGAAACCCAGCCAGATGGTATAAATATTGTTGTTGTTGTTGTTGTTGTTGTTGTTGTTGTTACCATTAGGTTCTTTCTTTTTTAAAACTTTATTCCAAAACCAAAAAAGAATTACAAACATCAAATTCAAAATCCATATTCGTTTTGTAACATAAGCCTGTTACATAGTTGACTAAATTAAAATATTTCATTAGATTCAAATTGCAAGAAAGGAGATTTTGACTAAACCTTTGGAAGAACTTTCTGACAGCAAGAGCCATTAGGCAGTGGAATACACTCCCTCTGGAAGATGGCAGATTTTCCTTCACTGGAGGTTTTAAAGCAGGGGTCAGGTGACCATCTGCCAGGGCTTCTTTAGCTGCATCTCCTGCTCTGCAGGGCATTGGGTGGATGGGCCCCTTCCAGCTCTACAAATCTACGATTCTTAAGTGTTGCAATCAGAACGATGAGGACATGTGTTCAGTGACCACAAAAGTTTATGTTGTAGACACGGAAAATGACTGGGAGGATTGGGAAGCCCTTTTTGCTAAGCAGTGTGGCGGCTGTTTGTCCCTTTAGATCCAGCTGGCTTTAGGAGTGAACGTTTCTCAGGTTGATGTGGATGAATGCCACAGGACAGACTGCAGCGGCAGCAGCGGGTGCGTGAACTACATCACGGTGAGTGACATCCCCACAGTGATGGACACCGGAAGTGTGTCACTTGTCTCCATAACAACCAGCGTCAGCGCCGTCTGCACCTGTGCAGCTAGAGAGAGAGTCCACCGGTCATGTAGCTCGTACTCTCACAACCCCTGTTTCAATGGAGGAACTTGCATTGACATGCTGAATGGTTACAGGTGAGAAAAGACTCTGTTTCGCACATTCCCCATCCCTCTTGTTTTCCTCTTGTAAGAAGTCAAGCTATAAAACTACTGTGTTAAAAAGGGGGGGGGGAATGCATGGACCTTTTAAGAGGTCCTTGTTTTCTTTTCTTTCTTTCTGTCTTTCTTTCTTTAACTTTATTGAACATTTTTAAAACAATTGCCTAATGATTGCCTAAGTCTTGCCTAAGTCTTGCCTTCCGAGACAAATGCATGTATGTCATGTTCAGTCTTCTATGCAGTCCATCCACATGGCATCAGAACAAAGCTGGGGAACCTTTTACATTTCAGATTAAGCTCACACCCACAGGGTTTACTTAAATCTAAAGTGCTAAGATAATTTCTCCATAGTGGCTGCTGTGACTGAGACGGAAGGGAAATTACTGTATTATTGTTAATAAATTATATAAAATGATACAAAGCCTTGTTCTTTAAGCCTTCAGTCCTCTCTGCCCTCCTTCCCTCTCTCCTTCCTCTGTTGTCTTCCTTGTGTCTGTTTTTAGATTGTAAGTCCCTCGGGGCAGGGACCTGCCTCGTCATTCTTTGCAAAGTGCCGTGTACGTGTGAATAGTAATAATGAATGCTTTATAAATAAAAGTTGACTCTTTTGCTTTTGTTTGTTTCAGGTGCCATTGTTCTGCTTCGTTTCATGGACCAGATTGCCAGCAAACAAAGCACAGTTTCCATGGAAATGGCTATGCCTGGTTCCGCCCCATCAGACCTTGCTTTGAGAGCTCCCTCTCCCTCGAGTTTATTACCGATGTTCCAGATGGGCTTTTGCTATACAATGGCCCCCTGTCAGATTCGGGACCTGGGAACTCAGAAAATTTCATTGCAATAGGTATTTGCATTTGATTGGTGGAACCTCACATTGCCCACAGAAACACACAATTACAGGGGTTGCGGGGAGATCATCACGACAATCCCAAGTGATGTTGCTCATCTGTTTATCACAGCTATTTAGTTCATTCAGACAGGCAGGTTGTATGATGGTAAGCTGTCAAGATTTTTTTTATTTATTAACTACATTTATATAGGTAAAGGTAAAGGGACCTCTGACCATTAGGTCCAGTCGTGGACGACTCTGGGGTTGCGGCACTCATTTTGCTCTATTGGCCGAGGGAGCCAGCGTACAGCTTCCGGGTCATGTGGCCAGCAGGACTAAGCCGCTTCTGGTGAACCAGAGCAGCGCATAGAAACACTGTTTACCTTCCCGCCAGAGCGGTACCTATTTATCTACTTGCACTTTTGTGCTTTCGAACAGCTAGGTTGGCAGGAGCACGGACCGAGCAATGGGAGCTCACCCCGTTGCAGGGATTTGAACCGCCCACCTTCTGATCGGCAAGCCCTAGGCTCTGTGGTTTAACCCACAGCGCCACCCGCGTCCTATTACATTTATATAGGCTGCCCAATAATATATATTTCCCTGGAGAGGAGGACAGATTCCTAGATTGTGTGCCTGCCCCATTTTCCTTACCTTACTACATGTTCCTGGCCAAAAATGGTGTCTGCTTAAAAAAGCAGGGAAAGTTGAACAGAGGAAGGCACCTTTCCACAATTTTGTATGCATCTCCACCCCTGCTGTCCCCAGCAGGAGCACAGTTTTCCCCCCTGCTTCTTTGCCAACACGCCCACGCAAACACATATGGAATTTGCAGCTCTTCTAGCAAAATACATGCCCATAACAAACTAACATAAAAAAGAGGGTGCAATTCTTTGCCGCCTGGGAGGTTATTTAAGGTATTTAAGAACAGGTGTTTTACTTGATAATGATGAAGTGTTGCTAGGCAGTATCTTGGATTGTTTTTGAAGAGCTGAACCACATTTAAATCCCCCACAGACAAAATAGTATAAAAATGCACATTTGTTAGCCATGAATGTTGTATACAGTGATACCTTGGTACTTGAATGACTTGGCTCCCGAACAAATCGGCTCCTGAACGCTGCAAACCTGGAAGTAAGTGTTCCAGTTTGTGAACTTTTTTTGGAAGCCGAACGTCCAACGTGGCTTCCAATTGAGTGCAGTAAGCTCCTGCAGCCAATCGGAAGCTGTGCCTTGATTTTCGAGAATCAAGGTACTGCTGTACTGTGCCATAGAAACAGGCATGGATGGAAGAGTCCAGTTCCAGTCCATCTCAGATTTCCATATGTTCCAGGTCTATTCTCTCCTCTTTCCACACTTTTCTGTGATTTTTTTTTTTTTTAACGGCAGAAAATAATCTCTTTTTTGTTACGCGTCTTACCCTAAAACACACATTTTAATTTGAAATGCACATTTGTACACATTTTAAGCTAAAATAGGGATTTTATATGGCTTTGGGTACCTTTTTATTGCAAAAGGCAGTCCCAGCACCACAATGCTGCTTGTTGACATTAAACTTTAGCTTACTTTAACCATGGTTTACTGGGACATGTGAGCCAGGCCACTGTTCCTTTGGTATGAGATACAGATTTTTGGGGGGGTGGGGGTGGCGTGACAAATCTGTACTTGTTTAGCACATGCACTTTAGCAGGGCTGCTTATGTTCCCTAATGGTACGCCAGTCCTTTAAAAAAAGACAACGGTTGCATTTGCACATCATGGCAAACCATAGTGAATGGTTTGCTGTTAATGTGCAAAAGGCTCCCAGTTGGCTCCTCCCCAAACAAAACTGGGTGCAACAAACCATGAACCCTGACTGAGCGTTGCATCCAACCTGGGGATTGGAATTTGTTTTGCTTCAAACTAACCATGATGGTGCTTCTTGGTCATGGTTTGTTTGAGTGAAACAAACCTCAACTCCCAGTTCTGCTGTATCTATGAGCAATGTGGTTTATTCTCCCTGTTTGTGTTAGGGGAGAAGCGAAGCGGAAGCAATCTCCCGAGTTCACGGTAACTGGTTCACTGTGACATGCGAGCAGGGCCACTGAATGATGTAGCGATGGGTGTTTTTAGTGCTTTCTGAGTGTGGCTTCTGGCTCATCTCTTGAGTTGAAGTCATCAAAGGGAAAACGAAGCAGACCTCCTGTCAAAAAGATCCCACTGGGAAGCATCTATTGCTTTGAGTATTTCAAATTATTTTGAGGCAGGTTATTGCATGATTAATGAAGCCTTACTTCTTCATGTTATTTTCACATGGCTTGGTGGAAATAGCAAATCTATTTTTGGGAAGGGGAAGATTGAATGAAAACTATAGTCACTTTCTCTTTTCTTTTCATAGTATTGTTAGGGTGCTTCCAGATGCCCTGTTTATTGAGAATTCATCCTGGTTTGGTTGCAGGGATGTTAGATGATATTGGCTATATTTAATGAGCGTTCACTGGGATGTATTTGCAGGGAGGTTAGATGATGTTGCATGAAAGCAAGCGTTTTCCTCGCACTTTCAGTTGCTTCAGTCACTTCCTTTGTTGAAAGAAGGCTGATCTTTTTTTGGGGGGTAAGACCACCCAACCAGCTATCCATAAAAGCACCTCCTGTGGAGCAGTGGGTCAGTGCATCTGGCTGTTAACCAGAAGTTGATGGTTTGAGGCAACCCAGCAATAGCTGTGGGCAGGTTTTCAGGGGGGTTGGGGTCCCTTCCGATTCTACACAGTTCTATGATTCTGTTCTTGTGAAACCTGAATTTGCTTGTATGTGATTGAACCCCACCCTAAAAATAGCAGCAATCTGGTCACACCCTAAGTTGAAGTATGTAGGGTGTGACGGAATGTTTGATGTTGTCCCCGTCTCTCTTATTATAGTTGTTGTCTCACAAGTGGCAGTGTTGACCATCCAAATGGGTGGGAGGCAGAATTGTGAACAACCCTGCAATCCTAACTCCCCCCTTAACTTGAGAGTAAGCCTCATTGAATTCAGTCTGACTTACTTCTAGGTTTTTGGATTGTGCTATAAGCCTCTACAGCTGGTAGGGGAGGACCTCAGTCTCCCTCCTGTGTCTCACAGCAGCTTGGAGGGAGGCATTTTAATCGGGAGTTTGGAATCATGACTTCTGGACTCTGTGCTTTCTGCTGAGCCTGAATAAGGATAGAATAAGATCTGAATAAGATCTAGCTTTTACTCACAAGTAGCAGCCCCTGTCGTGTTTTGGAAGGGAACAGGACACAGAAGGAAGGGAACAGAAGGAATCCCAGATTTACTATTTCTTAAAAGGAAGGTTCTTGCAACTGCAAGTGACACATTTTGGCCCTGATTCAGGGGCTTAGAGTCAACGCAAACTGCCTCCTTGCTTCCGTCCCACGGCCATCATGGGTCCCAGTCCAACTCTGCGCTTTTCTTTCTCCTTCATCATAGAGCTTTCCGGCGGGACTCCAGTGCTGAAAGTCAACCATGGCCTGGGCACTGTGGAACTGCACCTGCCGAGTTATGTGAACCTCACAGACAAAAGGTGGCACCGCCTCGAAGTGAGAAGCAGCCGGCAGGTGAGTTGCCCCTGCGGCACCTGATGGGTTTGGGGGCTCCTGGTTTATAGAAGGAATGCACCAGGAAAGAAAAGGAAGTAGTGGAGGAATGGAGAAATCCATTAACGCAGCCAGAAAGTATTTTAATTGATTTATGCAGACTTGGAGTACATTGCGAATATTGGAATTATAATTATTTTAGACTCATAGACTTGTAGAGTTGGAAAGGATCCCAAGGGCCATCTAGTCCAACCATGTGCAATACAGGAATCACAACTAAAGTATCCTTGACCAGTGGCCATCCAACCTCCGTTTATAAACTTCCAGTGAAGGAGAGCCCACCACCTTCCGAGGGAGTCCGTTCCACTGCTGAACAGCTCTTGCTACATTTATATCCCAATTTTGTTCCTAGGAGCTCAGGGCAGTGTAAATGGTTATTCCTCCTGCCTTTTCAAAAATCCTCACAACAATCCTATGAGGTAGGTAAAGCTGAGAGGAAGTGACTGGCCCAAGATGATGCCCCCTGACTGAGCTAGATGGACCCCCTTTGGCCTGATTCTGCAGGCTCTTAACCATCCTGAGTGTGAAGGATGCCCAACTGCAACTCGGTATATCTATATCTGGATTCTGTGTCTATTGCTAAGTGTTGACGTTCTGTAGGCTTGTCGCTTTTATTTTCATTTCCTCCTGTTACGTCTCGTTTTCCAGTTTCATCTTCGAAGAGCCTGAGGCTGCACATGAGAATCTTTCAATTTTCTTTCCATTTCTCCCCCCCCCCCCTTGGCACAGGATGTTCGATTCACCGTGGATCATTGTGGAGCTGCAGTTGTGTCAGAGATAGAAGGGGTAGGAAAATGGTTGTCGACCGAAGACCGAACAAACTGTGAGGTTGTGGCCTTTGTTCCACAGTCAAGGAGGTAGCCTTTACATTACTTTCCAAAATTGGAATATCTAGGTCTTTATCTTTATATCTATAAAAGTACTTGTCAAGATGAAGGCAGAGGTTCACTGAATCACTTCACTAAAATCATTTACAGGTGCTTCTGTAGATTTAATCCTTCCTGTGCAGAATTAGGCACATGGAGTCCTACTGGATTTTGTGCAGTTTCAGGTTACTTGACCGCCATCCTGTGCAGGTGAACTTGGAAATAAGCCCCTAGGAGCACAGGGCGATGCCATTCTGTGTAGTGAAGCTGCAGACATTCAGGAGGGCGGGCTTGTGAAGGGCAGCACTGTTCCTTGAATTCCCAGAAGCAGAAGAGGGCTATTGATGGCTACTAGCCATGATGACTATGCTTTGCTTCCACAACCAGAGGCAGCAGTGCTTCTGAATACCAGTTGCTGGAAGCCCAAAGAGGGGAGAGTTCTCTTGTGCTCATGTCCAGGTTGCAGGTTTCCACAGGCATCCAGATGGTTGCTGTGAGAACAGGATGCTGAACTATTGGCTGGATCCAGTGGGGCTCTTGTATGAACCACACACCTGATTACAGCAGGGCAGATAGGGCGGGGTTCACCCTGATCCTGCGAAGTCACTGCTATGTCTCCTTTCTCCTGCACCAGAGCTCCCCGACAGTCTACATTAGGGCAGGGGGAAGGCAGAGGTGGTGGTGGCTGTATCAGCACTTTGTTGCTGGAGAGGCCTCTAAGCCCGCACCCTTCCTCCCCCAGGAAGAAGGTGATGCTGCACATGCTGTTCCTGCTGAGATAGGAGGGCCTCTTCAGCAGGAACAATAGAATGAAACAATACTGCAAAGGGAGATGTGGCTTCAGGTTCTGGTAGCATCCACGTAAGTGGGAAAAGGCACTTGTAGCTGCTGCCCCTTCTGTTTCCCCCTTACCTGCCCAAAGGTAACTTTCCTTGTCATCAGGCAAGGGAAGGGGAAGGCTGCATTACTTCTTAAGCACCTGTGAGGGATGTGAATGTGCTCATTTGGATCATGCGCACCCCACTGTGGCTTTTGTGCTGATTTCCTTGGAATGGCACACAAAGCCCTACTCTCCGTTAGAGTGAACAAAGGGATGCTTATCGAATTCTGAATAAACAAGCATAGGACCAGGCTATGCTGCTGCTTTTTTCAATGTAGAGACGCAACATATTCGTCAATTACTGAACACATTTGCAATGTCTTTCCTGCTATGGTTATCAGTTAACTCCTTCTGACGGCAAGATGCTTTTGACTCAGGGGAGTTATTTCCTTGCAATAGGAATAACAGCTTCCATTATTTGGGGAGCATTTTAAAAACAACAACAACAACAACAACCTGGTGCTTGGTGTACCCACTCTGTGCTATTGTCTGTGTATATTTAGTGGCATGATAATACTAACATTCATCTCTTATTTAGCTCATCTGTGTTTTGAAGGTACTTGAATATGAACCAGGTCCTGCAGTTGGGCGGAGTGAAAGAATCGGTTCCATATTCATACCCCCAGTTGAGGCACAAACATTTTACCGGCTGTATCCGGAGTCTTGTTTTGGACACTCACGTAAGTGGCATCACTGGCATCCGTCTCAAGAGAAAATGGAGTGCACCTCTGGCGGGGGTAGGGGGATCAAGCTGCTGTGTTAACAGCACCAAAGTGACCTCCCCAGGGTGCAAGCCTGGGCAGTGAGCATGGAGCTCCTGGGCTGCCCAGATGACAAGACCCCACTCTCAGCCTCACTGATGTGGTCCAAAGGAAAGCAGACCGATACATTTGGCACCAGCTTGGCTGCAGGAGTTGCTGGAAGGAGGTGTACAAGGTGCCATCCAACTGCCTTAGGGACTCCCCTCTGGAGTTCACTTCCTAGCCTTTTCTTCTCCCACAAGGCAGCAGAGGTCTAGGATCAGAGGTTTCCTTCTCCTAGATTGGCTACCTCCCCAGATTGATGAGCCTCATCTGCCCCTCACTTCTCTCTACACCACTTCCCTCTATTGCATGTGCAGAATCATAGAAAAATAGAATTTTAGAGTTGGAGGCGACTTTCCCCATACCTGCTACTTGAACCTTTGAATTGGTGATGCTGCCAGTAATTGAATCTGGAGTCTTCTGCATGCCAAGCTGGCACCCTGCCCTTGATCTATGGGACAAAATTTAGGGGTCCTTCTGTGCAGAGTAGAAGGAAGCATTTTCAGCCCCCAGTGGTGGAATGGGAAGACTGGAAAAACTAATTTTGTGTGTCCGCACGTGTGCACACGCATGTGTGCTTCAGTGTGTACGTTGCACATGTAGGTGTGAGTGTTTGATTGCATGTGAGACTGGGGGAAAGGTCATTCCTGACTGAGCTACCTAGGCTGTTTACCGTATTTTTCGCTCTACAAGATGCACCAGACCACAAGACGCACCTAGTTTTTGGAGGAGGAAAAGAAGAAAAAAATTATTCTGAACAGCAAGAGGGATC
Source organism: Podarcis liolepis (assembly GCF_965112155.1). Lineage (NCBI taxonomy): Eukaryota > Metazoa > Chordata > Lepidosauria > Squamata > Lacertidae > Podarcis > Podarcis liolepis. Next base: position 31,935,973 of record NC_139561.1, read on the forward strand.
GCTGCGCAGTGAAAGCAGCAATCCCTCTTGCTGTTCTGGCTTCTGGGATAGTTGCGCAGCCTGCATTAACTCCACAAGACACACACACATTTCCCCTTACTTTTTAGGAGGGAAAAAGTGAGTCTTATAGAGCAAAAAATACGGTAATTGTTTCATTGGAGTTTGTTTGTTTGTTTTTCATAAGTGATAGTGCTGTCGCTGGTTGAGCGGCTATCTAATTCACTGGGGGCAAGGCTATTTTTGGTGTTCTTTTATTCCTGGAGGAGCTAAGAATCGTAAATCAGCTTCAAAGGGAATCCAATACCTGCCTCTCCAGTGTCCTCGGCATTTATCTACACAGGTTTTAAACTTTATTCCAAGGCTTAAAAATATCTTTTTAACCTTTTAAACTTTTGGAAGTTCTTACCACTGCTTAACACAACTGCTCATTATTGCCTGCCAACAAACAAAACCCGCTTTGTTTGATTGACTGCTTGCTTGCTCAAGAAAAGGTGGGGAGCAAGCTTGAGGAGACGCTAGCAGATAGTGCTGTCGCTCGTATCATATATTTTGTAAAAGTGGTTACCCGAGTTCAGTCACTGCACATGCAAGCAGATAAAGCATGTGAGACTGTATATCTGGTGTGTGTGTGTGTGGCCTGAGGGTTGCCTGACCATCAGTGTTGCTCTTGCAACCAAAAGGGTTTGCCACCCCTCTTTTAGAGGCTGTAACTACATATAGTACTTGTGACACTAGGGATTTGGTAGCTAGTGTGTTCAAAATGCAGGGAAGTTGTATTTTCCTGGGAAGCCGGGAAGCCAGAAGTCCATTTCAAAGTTCCTCCTTTTGCAAGCAGCCTTGATGCTTTTTCCTTTTTTGTTTAAAGGTGTATGACCTTGAGTCTCCAGCGGAGTCTCTGAATAGTTCTCCTGGCTGCACCTGGACAGACGGCAGCTGTGAAAAGATGGGCTCCTCTCCCTGTGGCCTCCATGGACAATGCCTTGGCGAGTGGGACTCGTTTACCTGCCACTGCCTGCCAGGTTACTATGGCTCCAAATGTGACAAAGGTGAAGTCATCTTCATGCATTGTTCGGATAGTGCAGTGTATGTTTTGCAGTGCATGCAGCTGGGTTTCCCTGTAGCTGATACAACAATGGCCATTGACTAGGGAAAGGGACTCTAGGGTCCTACAATCCTTCACACCATACTCCTGTCACCATGGTTAGGCATTATGAGTGGCCACCATGAGCCATGGTTAAAATTGGGCGGGAAACTTTTGGTCCTCCATATGCTGCTGGACGCGGGTCGCCCTGTAGGTTAAACCACAGAGCCTAGGGCTTGCCGATCAGAAGGTCGGCGGTTCGAATCCCTGTGACGGGGTCAGCTCCCGTTGCTCCTGCTCCTACCAACCTAGCAGTTCGAAAGCATGTCAAAGTGCAAGTAGATAAATGGTACCACTCCGACGGGAAGGTAAACAGCGTTTCCGTGCGCTGCTCTGGTTCACCAGAAGCAGCTTAGTCATGCTGGCCACATGACCCGGAAGCTGTACGCCAGCTGCCTCGGCCAATAAAGCGAGATGTGCGCCGCAACCCCAGAGTCGCCCACAACTGGACCTAATGGTCAGGGGTCCCTTTACCCTTTACCTTTATGCCGCTGGACTATGACTTCTCTCAACCCTAGGAGCCCACTGGCTGTGACAGTGGGCATGTTCTTAACTGAGATTTTGGAACCTGGTGAGACCACTTACTTTCTTTACTGCCTGGGCACTCTGAGTTTTTTCTCTGTGTGGTTTTCTTGGAGCAGCTCTCATGCAGTGGCCATAACGCTGTGCCTGTTTAGCTAGAGGCTGTTTTTGCTTGCTGCAGACAACCAGGCTACTCCCCAATTACAAGTCTGAACTTAGTATGTAAGGCTGATAAGTCTTTTAGTGATATACTTCAGGGTCCCATTTTCCATTGTGAATGCTGTGTATGTATGTATGTATATATATTTATATGTATATATATGCAAGCACCTTTCTGTTTGTGTGTGTGTGTGTGTATAAGAAAGCACTTTTCCTCCCCCAATTCTTCCAGCTGCTGAAGAATCTTCATTTGGGCCTGGGAGTCACATATGCTATCAGCTTCCCTTCTCCATACCTGCCCGTAGAACAGTAGCAGATGCCATGATAAGGATGCGAGAGCCCAACGGTATCATCCTGAGCATGTCTTCCCGCAACAAGGATGAACACATCACCCTGCAGGTAAATGAGGAGTGATGGTCAATGTCAGTTCAGAGTTAATTCTCTTCTGAACCAGCGAGCCATAGATGGAAAAGGTCTCTCTCCTGATGCAGTGTGCTCATCTTTCTTGCTTTAGAATCCACCTGTGCCCTTGATTTTTCCGTTTCCACACACTCCTTTCTAGAGAAATTCAGAACAGCCATACTGTTCCGTATAACATGAATTTATAGAAATTGCTATGGTTTCTAAAGTACCGTAGAGTCCTCATTATCAATCCTTAGGGCCAATGGACACCTAAATTCCTGCAAGCTAGTTTGCCATCTTATGAGGAAGTGTTAGTGTCAACCTGTCCATAAAGGTGGTGGGGACCAGCAGACGTTTCCGTAGCTGAAGATGTTTTTTTTACTCAGCAGCTGTGATTATAGGGATGGGCTGCTACCCCTTGGCATGTATAGTCTTGTTCCAGATAGACTGTCTTCATACAATCTTGTACCTGTGTACAAAACCTATGTTTAGGAAATTGAGAGCAGCTGTATTCAGATGTCATGATGCACCATGGTTTGTTGTCATAGGAATGAACAAAGATGAGCATCAAGCTCTCATACTTTCACCACTCTACTCTGGCATGGTCATGATGGTTTAGAAAGCTTCTACTTCCATTTTTTTTTTAATTTACTGTGGCATTCTGTGATTAAACGTATGATAAATGGGTTTACTCTTAGCTATGATTTGCTTGAAAGACTCCAGCTTCAAACCATGGGTGATAAAAGTTTTAACAAATCATCATTAAGGTTAACCACGTTGTAGGATTCAAATGGAATGCTAAGCTGAGGTCAATCAGACTCAGCAACAAACGCTTCCCAACTCCTCATGGCCAAGGCTGGGGTGAGGAGGGGGTGCCCAAGACTTGTTTTCATGGTGTTAAAGCACAGTTTATCTTGATGCCTGAACGTAGCCAATATGAACTGGTCCTCAGTCAGTGGAACTATCAAATTATTCTAATACACTCTGTGCTCCCTCTGCTGATATTGGAAAGTTCATTCCTGTATAATGAGCACTGCGGTTTAGGTGACTATCTCATTAATGGAATAATTTGGATGGTCTCCCCTCTGCACGCTCTGCTAGTAAATGATGGTTTGATGCAGTGGTGCAGGGCTTCTGAGAATGAGGGGACATTTTTGGTAGCTGTTTTGACTGTCCTATTTTGCAGAAAAATATAAGTGAACTCAAGCAAGAGGAGGGCATCACTGAAACTGTTCCCTAGACTTCAGCTGTAGTTACTTGTAGAGTGAGACTATTTACATTTATTTAGTGAGGTGTGTGTGTAAACACTACTGACTATACAACATTCCTGGGAAGGCACGGAGAATATGCTCAAATTGATAGCATGAACAGTTTTTGGGGTTTTTTTGCACAATGTGTGGTCAACCTACATAGTCTCCAAGTGATGTTGGAGTATGTACACATGGAGATAGTTTAAATTAGGTAGAAAACCAATGAAGAATCTTGTAGCACCTTAAAGACTAATACATATATCATTATATTAAGCTTTGTTTTTCTTTAAGATACTGTAAGACTCCTTGTGGGACGTGGGTGGCGCTGTGGGTAAAAGCCTCAGCGCCTAGGGCTTGCCGATGGAAAGGTCGGCGGTTCGAATCCCCGCAGCGGGGTGCACTCCCGTTGCTCGGTCCCAGCGCCTGCCAACCTAGCAGTTCGAAAGCACCCCCGGGTGCAAGTAGATAAATAGGGACCGCTTACTGGCGGGAAGGTAAACGGCGTTCCGTGTGCTGCGCTGGCTCGCCAGATGCAGATTTGTCACGCTGGCCACGTGACCTGGAGGTGTCTCCGGACAGCGCTGGCCCCCGGCCTCTTAAGTGAGATGGGCGCACAACCCTAAAGTCTGTCAAGACTGGCCCGTACGGGCAGGGGTACCTTTACCTTTTAAGACTCCTTGTTGCTTTTACTGCAGCAGATGAACATGGCTACTTCTCTGGAAATTATTACTCAAGAAAGGGTTGGCGAATGAACCATATGTCTAGGCACTGCTTGGTCAATGTACATTGTCCAGGCAACAAATTGAATTTTCAAGAAGATGTGTATTTTAACTGCAAATTTGCAGAATGTCTAAGTAGTTCACATTCTTAGACATTTGGGCTGGATCTAGGCACATCAAAAAAAGTTTCAGGAAAACACGTTGTAAAACTCATAATGGGAAATCATGTTGCCGAAGGATCAAACTCTATTGCACCATCTGGTGTCACAGTGTTATAATGCATTTTAAATCCCTCCTTCCAATTTAGCTGAGTTCTTGGTGTTCAAAATCCTCTGCTGATGCCATCAGTTTGTGAATCCTCCATGCTTTCATGTGACTGCACAACTGCAGCTACTGCTGTTATTTTTATTGAATATGACTCTGCTGAATGGCTAGCTTAAAAGCAGTTACACGAAATGTACAGGGGTTGGGAAACCCTATCAAAAGAAAACGCATCTGCCAGTCCAGAAAACATCTGCCCCCCACCCCCTAAAACAGGCTCCCTATCCTTGCAAGAAATAAATGAACCTTTAGTGCTTTGTGTGTGTTTCCTAGTCAACTCACATTATACAATAACGTGCTATAAGAATGCAATGTCAACCCTGCGGGGAGATCATCCCATTGAACTCATCACGAGAAAGGAATGGGAGCTCTGTAGCCTGATTCTGGGTTTGCAGATGTGCAACACACACAGTAGTTTAATCTGTAGAGTTGTTCCCCCTGCCCTTGCTCTCTTCTTCAGAATTACCCAGAGCCGTATCGTACTGCATGCAAAATAATAATAATAATAATAATAATAATAATAATAATAATAATATGATTGACACCAATTCCTGGATTTCTGCAAGGTGGTCCAGGGGTTCTTAGCAGTGTCTTACAACCTGGGAGATGGAGCGGCTGCGGTGAGCCTCCCCTCCTACCAAGTGGATAATGGAGAGTGGCATCACGTTTCCCTGGAGAGAAATGAGAACGAGTTCATTCTTCGCCTGGATGGAGGAGGCGGGAAGAGAGAAATCCTGAAGGCAGCTGGCGCCTACAAAGAGATCATAATTGATCCCAACAGCTTGGTGGTTGGCAACACATACCCTGTCAATCAGAGCAGCAGTTTCCAAGGTAAAAAGAAGCCTGCCTGTTATCTTGGATAACTGTCCATCACGGGGACTTAGCTATTAAAAGAGCTATGAGCCGGCAATGGAGCAGTGCTCACAATGCTTTTGTGTTAGCATTTTGCATCCGTTGCTCTTGCTTTTGTTATTTCTGCACGGCTCCGGAGCTGGAGGATTTAAAAGGAATGAAGAGACTTAAGGTGACAGTTTCCCACCCAGCTTCTGGTTATTTTAACTTTTCATTCTGTGGAATCTTAGCTAGTGAATACCTTGTGGAAACTGAGGGAGGCGGGAAGATAAATGTAGAATGATAGCACCCCTGTTTTGCTCTGAACAAAAGTGTATTTTTCTCTGGTGGGAATGCCAGAAACCCAGGTTGGCAGGTTTGTGGAATGGTAGCCCTTGGAGGTTGAAGAGCTTATTGGGAAGGCTGCCTGTTGGTTAGCACCCATGATATTCCGTTAGCCTGATCCAACAGGCTCCCCTTACATTTGTGTGTCCCAACAACGTTCTTCAAGTAGAGGGATGGAGAAATCCAGTTCAGTTCACATTTTAATGTGAATCGACCTAATTAGTTGCACATTCCAAAACAATATTCAAACCAAAGCACGGCCATCCTCCGAAATTTGCACTTCTCCCGATTTTGCAATGCAGTTCTGTGACCCAGAAGGGGTTGGGTAGGTGGGATCTGACCTGCATCTCAACTTCTCCGGCTTCAGCCTGTTGTTAAACGTAGCACATAACTCGGCCTTACAGTGCTGCGACATCTCTTTCAAAAATAGCTCTTGATCAAGAGCTTTCCACATCAAGTCTGTTTTGTATTTTGCCTTAGGATGCATGAAGGATGTCAGATTCAATAACTACAGGCTACCTCTAGATTCTTACCCTAAGGAGCTTGTGCTGAGTGCCCAAGGAGTGAGAAAAGGCTGCCTTTCCGAAGCTTGCAAGAGCAATCCCTGCAGCCAGCAATTCATCTGCATTGACTTGTGGATGATGCATGAGTGCAGGTAACAAATCCCCCTTGGTGAAATCAGAAGGCGGGAGCGGCCTGCCCATCTAGGGCTTGAACAGAAACCCCTCATATTTGGTGGGAAGTGTTAAATATTATTTGAGCAGTAGCCCCTTGTGCTTTTTGATGTGCTGCTCCCAGGCATCCTCCAACTTGAGCGCAGAATGGGGGGGCACTATACCTTCTTCTGTTACTCTGGGGCTGCAAAACTGGGGGTTTTCAAGCATGCGCCTGATGACTGGCAGTTGATTGATCTCCATGTTTTTCGCAACTGCTTTTAGGGTTTCTTCATTCATTTTTTACTCCCACTTTCAAATTGGATCGTCCCCATTGTTGCACAAGTGCGATACGCTGTCCATCTGAGGCATCTGATGAAGTGGTCTCTTGATTTGCAAAAACATGCCAGGATAAATCCATTAGTTTTTAAGGTGCTACGAGACACTTTCTGCATTTGGGGAGTTTTTTTTTTTTAAAAAAATCCCCCCTCCCCCACCCAGTAAACATTGCTGGAATGCGGTCCTGTGAACTGGGCCCATTCCAGGAATCCAGCTCAAGAGGATCATCTGTGAGCAAATTTCATTACATTGGAACTGGCTCCTACTGAAGCTGAAATGAGGGTGTGAAATTAATCTGGATTGCGGCACCCTGGAGCTTTGCTTGGGCCAGCAGCGAGGTTAATGCCAAGGAGTTTGATTTGCCTTCTGTGTCTTTCCAGCTGCCCTCCAGGACACATGTTGGTGGAGAACGTCACCGGCCGGCACTGTGTTTACACGGCATGTGCTCAGAGGCCCTGTAACTTTGGCACCTGCATCTCCCAGTCGGCAAGCAAGTTCCGATGCCACTGCCCCGACGGCTACTCCGGCCGCAACTGTGAAATCACACTAGCCATCTTCCACAAAGACGCTGGGCTGAGCTTCAGCTCCATGTTTGCCATCTGCATTTGCTTCCTGGCCCTACTAGGTAGTTACGGCAACTACATCTTGTACTACCTTTGGTAATGAACCATAAGCCGCCTTCTGTGCTGCTCTGGAGGCTTGCCATGCCGGCTAGTTGTGAAGATGCCCACTGGATGATGCCTTCACTGTCTTGTCCTTCATTCTCTCTGGCCCATCATCATCATCATCAAAGACATTCCTTTCCAGTTTCATCTGCATCTTTCTTTGACTCATCCCTGGGAAAGGTTCTTCTCATCTTTTCCATTCTGTTCTTGCTTCGACATTCCATTGCTGAGAACTGGCTCAGAAGGGACAAAGGGGAAATGAACATTAGGACGTTGACATTCTGCTTTGCTCTCTTAAGAACAGGCTTCTATAGTGGCTGACAGTGAGTGAAAAGATACCCATAATAACATGATAATGAGGTTCTTTCAAAAGGCAGCAATGGCTTTTAAAGGCTTGGGGTATTGGCGATGGTGATGATCATAAATGTGCTTCTTCCTCCTGGTGTTCTGTGTTGCTGCTGCTGGTAGCATGGCTGTCTAAGCTGCTGCTCCGTGGAGAGCGCAGAGGAGAATTTCTGCTCTCAGACATGTCCCATGGCCAGGGAGGACCAGGTGTGTTAGCCTCAGGGAGGACACAGTGCATCTCCTTGCACTGGCAGCCGGATCATTTGCAGACCCTGGCTCTTCCTTCCTTCTGGCAGGGAGAGTCTTGATGAAGGGTCTGGTGATGGAAAGTGTCCATTTCTTAGGCCTTAGATGTTGCTGCTTTAAGAAAAAAAAACCCAGCTCAAAATGGTCCAAAGATTTATCTAGTCTAGCATCCTGGTTCCCAGACTTGCCAACCAGATGCTTCCAGGAAGCTCACAAGCCAGACTTGAAGACCACAAGTAGAAGGGTCCTGGCTCAGTGCAGAGAATCTGCTTTGCATGCAGAAGGTCCCAGGTGGAATGCCCAGTGGCATCTCCAGGCAGGTCTGGGAGAGAGACCACCCCCCTCAGAAATCCTGGAGCACTGCTAGTTGGTGTCAATAGTATTGAGCTGGATGGACCGAGGGTTTGATTCGGTATAAGGCAGCTTCCTCTGTTGCCCTGCCCCCCCCCCGAGCAACTGGTAATCAGCAACATGCTCTTTAACTGTCATGGACAATAGCCGTTTATAGATGAATCATTCATAAATTTGTCTGCACCCCTTTTATAAAGCCATTTAAGCTGAGTGGTTCAGGGAGGTGTGTTTCCTAGGGTGCACTGCAACATGAAACAGATTTCCCAGCCAATGTCCAACGATGCCCCCCGTTTTATTTATATATATTTATTTTATTATTATGCAATTGTTTACGTTGAGTCTGTTATCGTTGTTACTTGCTATGGCACACAGCACCTTCAAATTTGCAAAGTGCTTTTACAATCTTGTTCATCCCAACAAGAACCCCGTGGGATTCACTACTGTTCTTCTCATTCTGCAAAGGTGGGCCTTAGCTCATGGCGGAGGGTGATAGTCACATCTAGGATTCCTGGCTCCAAAACTAGTGCTCTGTCAACTGGATCACTGATTGAGACAGCCCTGCTGCCAAGGAAATGATGAGTCTGGTTAGGTGGTTTGTATCTTAAAAGCCCCAGGTGAAGCATCTGAGGTCAGAGCGTTAGTCCACATTTACAGTCTTGGTTAATGCAGAACCGCCTCCTGAAATCCCGCATCGCGACACGGGAAGTTTCTGCTAAATTGCGCTTTCCTTCTGCAGCGAAAACTCTTCCCTAATCTCACGTCTTTGCCCAGGGCTCTTTTGAAGTCATCCTCGTGAAATTGCAGCTACTTGGAAAAGTAATTGCTTCCTCTTTTTTGCTGCTGTTTGTTTGTTTGCTGTCACTCATATTTTAGCATTTTTGAATTTCCAATGCATGAATATATTTGCCATGCAAACACGGGACAACAGGTATTTTTAACTAGGTCAGAATTACTTTCCCGAACTGTGGGGAACCTCTGCTCTGTAGGAAAACAAGGGAACTGGTAGCAGATGGTAAAGCATTTCTGCTCTGAAGTTTAAGCCCCGTGTTTCCATGAGGCCACATTGTGCTGTAATTGGGTTTGGGGAGAACGCGCCCCCATGCTGTGCAACAGGAGGCAGAAAAGGTGTGCTTGGGACAGTGTTAAATATCGCTCACAGCTGCTGCAGCCTTAGTGTGCTGATAGGCTCTTCTCTGATAAAGCTTGTTTATGACGGTTCAATGTAAGCTTCCATTGACTTTGATGCACATTGAAGCTGGCTTCTGGATGTAACACTTTCATCCAGTGGCGCTTTCTGACAGGCAGTTACAAGAGGAGTTGCTCCTCTGAGAATTGTGTATTCAGAATACAAGAATGAAAGCATTTTGGAAGAAGCGGAGCTTACATCCAGCATGATATTTCTCTTTTTCACGAAGAGGTTTATTTCTTTGTAGTGAGAAAAGGCCTCCTTTTGTGCTGGGAACAGGAGATTGAAGCCAAATCCCCTCCTTGGGGGACATGGCTGGGTCAGTTAAATACTCTTGAAACTGGGCTAGGGCTCTGTGTGTACGTGGCTCTGTTTACAGGCCACCTTTGTCTGCTGTTTTTAGTACCCTTGATGGTTGCTGTGGGGTGGTAAAAATGGCATTTTGTAGGCTCTTCTGAACTGGCAAAGAGCATGTTTTATTCAGGCCATTTCTTTTCCAAATGTGTGTATCTCAGAATCAGGATGCAACACAGGGTCATAGTAGTGGGCTCCAGTTTCAGACGCTGTATATTTTCAATCACTATCAGTCTTGCAGTCTGAGAATCATAAGAATGTCCTGCGAACAAAGGGGTGCTTTTTGTTTCAGTAACCACTGGATGTTAAAACTTGGGGAGATTACCATTGCACTCAATTAGCAATTGCATGGCAATTTTAAAGAAATAGAGCCCAGTGTGGTTTGGTAACCTGGCAGACCGGGTAGGGGTGTTACCCTTTTTGCCTGCTGCTGTGGTTCTGGTCCAGATTGGGGGGGGGCTATTTGAGTAAAAGCTCCCCTTGCATGGGGAATGGGGGCTAATCTTTCAAAGCAAATGGCAGGCGGCAGTGGGTGCAGTGGTAGGGCCCCCAGTCCAGGTCAGGACTATAGCGGAGCCAAAGTCCTCCTGCTCTCTCCACCAGGATTTGAATTACCCTTCCCTGCTCTGTAATTTTAATTTCTAATTGCATGAAGGGCATCTTGCATTCTTTAGCCTTAGAGAACACACACCAGTCACCTTTGTCATAGGATACTCTGGATTGCCAGAATGTAAATTTCAATTCAAGTATGTGAGAGGAGTTGCATAGTTAAGAAAAAGCAAACAAACCCTGTGCCTCAATATATATTTTTTTCTAATAAAAATGTGTCATGTGCCTCTTTGTCTATGTCCTGTTCATCTCTTCCATTCATTTTCATTGTTGTTTGTTCCATAGACTGTTCCTCATTTTGTGTATTACATGTTTACTCAGAAGTAAGACACACTGTATTCAATGGGGCTCCCTCCCCCCGGTAAATGTGCATCGATAGGGTTTGGATTTACCACATGCCCAACAGTGGACAGTTTCAACTTTCAGCATGCAAGGTTGAATCCAGACTAACATCTGGAATGCAAGCAGGAGAAAGAAGGATGACCATGAACAGGATTAGGTGAATTGGTGGGTGGGAGGAGCATCAAGCCATAGTTAAAACAAAGCAAGGTTTGTGAGCCAACAATAAACTATGGCTGGCAGTAAACCAACCATAGATAATCGGTTGGGCAGGATTCCTCCATAACCAAAGTTTAACAAACCATAGGTTCGTGTTTTATATTAGCTAAGCCACTGTAGACAAGACTGAATCCGATGGATCTGTTGTCTGATGTAGTACCCTTAGTTCCAGATTCATAGAGTCTTCCCTCTGCAGGGCATTAGCTGGGCACTGCACAAGGACACCCAATCACATGGAGGTCTCATTCTTGTGATCTTTCTCAGGGGAAAAAAATTACATTGGGTCGGGCTTTCCTATGAGCAGGCATTGCTTTGAAGGCTCACATCACATTGGAGGTGAAGGTGGAGGTTGCACAGTGGCTGCTGCCAACCTGTGTAGGAACTGCTGGCATTGACATTGACCCTCCCCACTGACCTCCATTCTTTCCTTCCTCCTCCTCCCTGATGCATCTCTCCTGTTTGGACAAGGCTTTGCCGCCACAAGGACGATACAAGATCAGATGGGCTGCTGCTATCATGTCCAGCAGAGATGGCTTTTATGGACTTGTCATGAGTTGTTTTTCACCATTTGCATTGTCTGTCATCTGCATAGTAGCACTTTGAGAGTGCAAAGTGCTTTGTAATCTTCATGTTATTCACCCTCAGTGACAAACGTTACAAGGTAGGCTGTTATTATTCCTATTTTAACCAAGAGGGATTGAAGGTGTGAGATAATGTACCCAGATGCATCTAGCAATCCTCTGTGCCACCAGTTAGTTTTTAAACTCAATCACTCTTGAATCCATGCTGGTCTTTAATAATACAGCCCTACATATATTTAGCTCTAAGTGCACTCACTTCATGGGATGCTCATCCAAATTAGCATTCCTGGGCTTGCAGGCCAAATGTGGGTGCTTAGCTGCTGCTGTTGTTGCTGCTGCTGCACCTCTCCTCTGGCTATTACTCACCTTCTGACTGATTTACTTTTATTAATAGCAATAAATCAAAAGTAGAGCTAAGTCCCTGCTAAAACTAGCTGCACTTATTGGATTGTCTACTTAAAGTTCTGAATCTGTGCACGCTTAAATCAGCAGAATCCCATTGGCTTTGGTAGGATTACTGAGGTGGTGCTTGTTTGAGAGCAGGGATTGGGTCTGTTAGCCTGAGACAAAGTAGTTTCTGGACAAACTTGAACTGGGGTTTAAATGTTACACCCTCCATGTGAGTCTGTTTCAAAGGTGACATGGCAGAGGAGGGTGGTTTCAGGGATATTTCAGATGTGGCGACCTTCCAGCGCATTAAGTCCTAACTCTCGAAGTTCTCTTTATTAATGGTGCGTTTGGCCTTGGTTTCTAAACAAATGCTCTTCGCTTTCTCACCCAGTTCTGCTCAGCGGGGTCTTCCTGTGGACTCGGTGGAAGAGCCACAAAAGCATGAACGGAGGAGTTTACCACGTCACCACCTGCCACGATGACTTGGAGGACATTCGAGAGAACATCCTCAACTATAACGAGGAAGGGGGTGGGGAGCAGGATCAAGTAAGGCTCTTTCTCTGACGGTTGATCTGACATGTGCAAGGAAACTTACACCAGAGGAAAAGCCATTGCTCGCTTTGATTTGATAGTACAGCCTAGACTTTGAAGGCCATCCAACCCTATCTCAATGTACCTACGGCATCTCAGACAGATGGCCATAATGGGGAGGAGAGAGCGCATGGCAGGGGAACCGCCATGTACCAGGCTCACACCGGACAGGGCAGAAGTTGTGTAGGGGGCAGCAACCCCCCCCCCCAGATAATTTTTGTGCACATATGTGGTGGTTTTTCTTCCTAAGGGAAGGGGATTCACTAGGCCAGTTCCAGGGACTAGTGTAGTTTTCCCATACTGGTGGGGGTGGACTCTCTGTGGTTGGAGATTTTTAGGCAGAGGTTGGATAGTCACCTGTAGAAGATGCTTTAGGACTAAATAATCTGTGGGAGGGAGTCCCTTCCAAATCTAAAATTCTGTAAATGGTCTTTGGATCCTGTGGATCCAAGTTCTCCTAGAATGCCCCATTTTTTCTCCCTTGCATTGTTCGAACACCGATAGCAGAGTAGAAGTGGCTGCAGAGATTTCTGTGGTTATAATGACTCTCTGCAGACCGGAGGTCGAGATCCACTCCTGTCCCGTGGCCCCTACTAGAGATCCATAGGACTTTGTCCAAAATTGTTTAATATTATCTCCTTTCCCTTCTGGCACTCAGAAAAGCACATTTCAGTTTTAGCAAATGGGGCATATATCTCCCCTCCACCCCACCAGACCTAACATTTACTCTGTCCTGATTGCAAGTCCTTGCAACATTTTGTAGAAATGCTCAGTGAATGTTGCTATCTTAGTATTGCCTCAGATAAGGATGCAATCCTGTGCTAACCTGCCTGTGAGTAAGCCCCATAGAATTCAGTGGAACTTACTTTTGAGTAGACCTGCACTGCAAATGTATTAAAGCACCAGTCTCCAAATCATTTGAACCAGAGACATTTCACTAAAACTGCCTGGGAGAAAACATAGTATAAAAAGTCCAGAGAAGTCAGTGAGCTGCAAACATTCTTGTTTGCTCACCTGCCTGCACACACCGATGTCAATTAGACCTGCAACTTTTTAATCAATCTGACAAAAAGATGACCCAGTTAATCATGAGGAAGGGAGCGGGTTTTAGAAGGCAAATCAGTATTTTTTTTTAATACCGTGGAACCTTGGTTCTCAAACGGCTTAGTTGCCGAACAAATCGGCTCCCGAACACCGCAAACCCGGAAGTGTTCTGGTTTGCAAACGTTTTTCAGAAGCTGAACATTTGGTGCGGCTTCTGCTTGAGTGTAGGAAGCTCCTGCAGCCAATTGGAAGCCGCACCTTGGTTTTCAAATGGTTTCGGGAGTCGAACACACTTCCGGCATGGATTAAGTTTAAGAACCAAGGTACCACTGTAATACCTTTGGGTGGAAGGCCAGGAAATATGCTTAAATAATAATATTCATACTCTTGTTATTATTATGGCTTTCATTATTATTATTATTATTATTATTATTGGGAATGCTAAATGGACTTATAACAATTGTCTTATGCAGGATGTTGTTGGGTGCTGTGCAGCTCAGTTTTCTTTTACTAGCTAATGTGGGAAGCAGGTTGGGACACTGATGGTGGAGGGGAGGACTTTAACTGCCCCTCCTCCCCATGGTGCCAAGAGTAGACATGGACCCTTTGCCCCAACCGCCCAAATTTCAGTCGGGATCATAGTACAGGTAAAATGTTAAAGCTTGCAAATCCTGCTTGTTAGGCTCTCCTTGAGCATCTGGTGGGCCACTTTGAAAACAGGATGCACAACCCTCATTGCTCTTCCATTTTTGCTTGGCTGGGATGTGTCCTTGAACTCCGATATTCCCTCTTAGGTGGAGAACAGAAGAGGGGTGGGTGGGTTGTGTATGTGAGTGAGCATGTGTAGAAACTAACTTATTACACAATGGTAAAATGTGTATTTATTGCTCCACCCACTTTTGCCTCTAGCTCCGCCCACTGCTGGAATGTGGCCCTCAAAACATTGCCTAGAAGGGAATGTGGCCCTAGGGCTGAAAAATGCTCCCTACCCCTATCCTAGAAGGACTGTATGCTAGGATGGCATCTGTGCAAATTCTGCACCCAGAGTAGGATTTTACCCCCCCCCCAATGTACGAGTTTAGTTTGAATTTTATACTTGGTATTTCCTACTAGCTGAATGCAAATTTCCTCATTAAAAAACGGAGGAAAAAAAGAAAGTTGAAGGTTTTGATAAATTTCCGTGAACATGTTTTAAACACTTTAAATGGATATTTATCTTCAAGGTGGCACACAGCGAGCTAAGTATACAAATCCTATTAGTGTTTAATAAGATTAACTCCCTCTGCACATTGTAAAGGGGAAAAATAGGTTTACCCGAGCAGGGGATCTATCTTGAGGAAGCAGGCATTGTTTATCTGACATGTCAAGAGCTTGGTATCTGCTCCTTTCAGAAAGTAGCAAGATGAGCCCAAATGATTCAAGGGTAGTTTGTTTCTACAGCGCAGGGTGGATCTCCACATCCATATTGCGTTGCTGCCTGTGATGAAACTTTTGTAAGTGCAGGGAACTCCCTTGCATTATCTAGAGAGGCAGAGAGACCATCCATGTCCAATGCCACAGAAGCTAAAATCTTTGCTCCGAAGAAACAGTCATGGCTTCCCTCAAAGAATCCCAGGAAATACAGTTTGTTAAGGCTGCTGAGAATTGTTAGCCCGCTCTTCCCCACCCAGAGCTACAGTACCCAGAGTGGTTTAACAATCAAAGCCTCCTTCCCCGCTCACTGCAAGAAGCTTGTAAAGGTAAAGGGACCCCTGACCATTAGGTCCAGTTGTGGACGACTCTGGGGTTGCAGCACTCATCTCGCTTTAGCGGCCGAGGGAGCCAGCGTTTGTCCGCAGACAGCTTCCAGGTCATGTAGCCAGCATGACTAAGCCGCTTCTGGTGAACCAGAGCAGCACACAGAATGCCGTTTACCTTCCCGCCTGAGTGGTACCTATTTATCTACTTGCACTTTGACATGCTTTAGAACTGCTAGGTTGTCAGGAGCTGGGATCGAGCAACGGGAGCTCACCCCGTCATGGGGATTCAAACCGCTGACCTTCTGATCGGCAAGCCCTAGGCTCAGTGGTTTAGACCACAGCGCTACCTGCGTCCCATAGAAGAAGCTTGAGGGTGCAGCAAATGGGGCCGGTGTGCAGGGTGGTCACTGGGGCTGGGGCCAGCATGCATCTCCCCCCACCTCATGTTTTAACACCTTTCCAGGAACAGAGAATGAATCCCTAAGTTTGTGGCTGGGTGCATGTGACTTAGTGTCTGACGCTGCTGTTGATGTCTTCCTCCTGCAGGATGCTTACAACATGGCGGAGCTCCAGATGTCCCTTCAAACCAGCCCAGCCTACTCGCTTTACAAGAAGAAAGGGAAGCGGGCAGAGCTGCAGAGTCCCGTGAGCTGCGACCTCCCTGCCAGTCCAAAGGAGCAGCTGGAAGCCCTTTCCACAGGATTGGGCTCCTCCTTCTCCAGCATCGACTTTGGATGCTACCTTTCAGGGGTGGTGAGAAACATGGACCAACTGCACCATGCCCTGCCCTGCGATTCCTTGCAAGTCTTTTACACGGAAGGAGAGTGTTCAGAAGCCAGCAGCCTAAGTTCCCTGGGCTCCGGTGGATGGGAGGAAGATACAGCCTACGGGGATATGAAAGAGTGGGGGCCAAAGTTTGAAAATCTCAGCAAACTCTATTCTCAAGCAGAGTCCGATGATGGTTAGGCTGCTGAACTCATCTTTGCACAATGCTTGAAGGTCCCTTGTGGTGTTTTGGGGTTTTGGGGGGGCGGGGCGGGGCAGGTAAAGGTACTTTTAACATACTTTTGATAAAGTCAATCCCTACTGAGATACTTCAAAGGCACAGCTAAGATGGAGACCAGGTAGCCCAAAAAGGCTTTGATTTTGGATTGGCTGTTTCTTTGGACACCCCCCCCCCAAGAAAAAGATATAATATACATAGATCATTGTCTTTTGAAGGCTGAGAAAGGACAGAATTAAACTAGTTGGAGGCAACCAAAGAACCATTGCAGAAAGATAAAAATGTAAAGGAACAACATCTGTATTGGTTGCAAGAACAGGTGCTTTGTCCCTATAGCTTTTTCCATCTTCATAGTTGGAAGCAGGAGACTGTCTCAACACTTTGCAGGGGCTGATACCTGGCCCGAGTCTTGTGCACCTCTTGCAATAAGTTGTAAAATCTGTACTTTGTGGTTTTTAATCAGTGTACCAAGTTGGAATGAAGCTTCTTTCCTTTCAAAATTACTAGAAGAGCCATGCTATGGATTTGGCAATAACAGTCTTTTAACTTGGGGGTGTGTGACTTGTTTTCAATACTCCCAGAAGCCCGTGCCTGTTACTTGGTTAAATTCCTGTGTGCCCTTCCCCAGATTCGGAGGGAACACCAACTTGCACCTGGACATGACACACTGAAATTAGTTCTTTGTGGGTTTTTTACCTTCATAAGACATGGTTTTTGCCACTGAAACAGTCCAGATGAGAAATAGTTCCCCAGAGTTGTTGTTCCATGTGTGGTTCCAAAGACTTCAAAGTAAGGACAGCCTTAAACAACCAAATATTGTTGTAGCAGGAGATGGCATATTTGACAGATACAATATTGTGTAACATGAAACCAGTTGTGGACTTCCTGCTAGCTGCTTGGTCTATTACTTCTGGACTTACCTTTGCAATGGGGCATTTTCTTCCCACTTCGTAAGCACCCCTAGATTTGCAGAAGTACAAAATCATTTTTTCTTTTCTTTTTTGAGGAGGGTGAAAAAACGTAATGGGGGAGGGAGGCACAATGAGGGCTAAATATGCTTAGTGGCCACAGAATGTTGTCTGCTTGGAAGATGAAGAGGACAGGGTGTGGTGGGAGGCAAGGTAAGGTGGAATGGCTGGCTGGCATCCAAGATAGGCAGATATCCCTTAGAGAGGAAGGCTGCAGCGCAGCGCAACATCTGTTTGCACGTCCTGCTTGTGGAGCATAGGTAAAGGTAAAGGGACCCCTGACCATTAGGTCCAGTCGTGGCCGACTCTGGGGTTGCAGTGCTCATCTCGCTTTTTTGGCCGAGGGAGCCGGCGTTCAGCTTCCGGGTCATGTGGCCAGCATGACCAAGCCGCTTCTGGTGAACCAGAGCAGTGCATGGAAATGCCGTTTACCTTCCCGCTGGAGCGGTACCTATTTAAGGTGCTAAAGTTGATGGTACCACATCAGATGGCAGATACCGTCTGTGTCCCCCATGTAACCCCCCTCCCGAACCTTAACTACTTCATACAGGTAAAAAAATGAGAGGAGGAGACAGAGAGCTGGCTAGACCCTTTCTTCTTGCTTTGCTAGTTTTCAACGAGAGAGGGAACTAAGAAGCTGCCTTACACTAATTCAAACCTATTCATGCAAGGGACGTTCTCAGCCCGATCTGGAGGTTCCTGGGGTTGAATGTGGAACATTTCACATGCAAAGCAGATGCCCTCTGAGTTGTTGTTTTTAGATAACGTTGTAAGCAGCCCAGAATGGCTGGGGAAATCCAGCCAGATGGGCGGGGTATAAATAATAAAATTTATTATTATTATTGTCCACACTTATCCTGTGCTTTCTAAGCACAGGTCTGAGATGTTTTTCATTTGCCCCGCTACTTTCCCTAGAAAGAACAGGACAAGCAGAAGAAAACACAGGACAAGAGGAAACATGGATGAGACCTCACTGAGCTAAAGCCCTTCCCCACTGCATGGTTCTTACATGGGGTAGGATTCAAAACCAGTATTATGTCTACACTGCCTCTATCCCTGGAATAGCCTTGGACTGCCTTTTTTTCCAGAGCCCTGTCCTAATTGCCCTGATTCATGTCCCCCCACCCAAAAAAACCAAGCTTCTTGTAAAGCGTGAAATAATGTAGCCACAAATTTGTCAACAAGCCATGTCAAAGGAAAGCTTGGTTGCACGTGTCTGTTTATTTTTCCTTAATTGAATAGCAGAGCCCAGATTCTGCCGTCTGACAAACCGTCATAGAGAATAACGCCCCAGTGTCGGCCATTGCTTCTGCAAAAAACAAAAATTGTCTGGTGGAGGATAAATGCCTTTGAAATGCATGTGGGAGAAACCCTTCCGTTAGGAGCAATGGTGTTATGGTATGATTTGCTACACACTAATCAGTCCTTTTTAAAAAATCATTTTCTTTTGACTAGCTCAGATGCTGGCGTGGTTTATTTTTCTGCTAAACCACCAATATCGAAAGTGAAGAAGGCTCTGCCTCTGCAGTACATTTCAATCTTCTTATCTCGAGTCTGCATTTCTACTTAGCTATTCTGAGTAAATGCTGTGCAGTGAGCGAAAAGGGACTGCGGACTTAAAAATTCTAAAGTTAGATTTCGTTCTGCCAACATGTGAAGCCCAAAGAACCTTACCCTGCTCCCTCGGCTCTGCAAAAAAAGGACATCTCCAAGTTATGAGTGTTCCTTAGATTATTCATAAATTCCCCTCATCTCCCTGACTTTCCTCATAACGTTATATCTCTCTTCTTCTACGCTTCATTTGTTCGGGGAGAGGGGGAATCAGAAAATGGAAGATCATCTGTCCACGGGGAGGGAATGAACAAGTGTACTGAGAGACGGGTAATGGAGATTGAAAAGTGCTTGGCAGGGCACCAAATAACATTTCCAGAAGTTCCTAAGTCCAATTTTTCAAGCATGTATTAAGCTACAGTGGAGACCAACGTTTTCATAGGAGACCATATATACCCAGATTTTCCCCAAATGCTTTTTCAATACGAGTTTCAAAAGAAACACAAAGATAAAGAGTTTGTGGTGGTCTTCACGTCAAGCTGGTTATTCTTCATAGTTTCTAACGATAAAAAGCTCAAGAACTTGCTCCCACTTTCCTTTGAGGTTGAGAGGATACTAGAAATTATTTAGCCATCTCTCTGTAAATCCCGCAACATTATTCTACCTCCACAATTCTCAAACTGTGGTCTTCAAGAAACTGGAGAGTTGTAGTTGTTTCTGAATCATGGATCAGAGCCAACAGAAAAGGTCAAGATCAAGTTGTTTTCACTTACCTTGCAAAGCAAGTTTAGGGCAATGCATATTTTTAATCTTTGCATATGTGGATGCCGTTTTTTTGTTTTAAAGAGGAAATTCTGTCTTGTTGGGATCAGTGCTGTACCACAGTTGGTTAACCAGGAAGATGCTTCCAATGTTTGGTGCCAATTCATATGCACACTGGAAGAATATGGCTTTCCATGGGACTTACCTTTTGAGACGTGGCATGCCCATCCTTAAATAATGGGACAAGTTCACATGGTTTTACCTATCATAGCTCACAGGTGTTGAATATTCTTTTGTGAATATTTTTCACCTGTACGGGCAATAAAGCTCGTCCAAATGTAATAACCCACTTCCAGAAAACTGAGCGAAAAGTGTTGCTGAGCATCGTGTGCTTTTTCAGTGTACCAAACAAGACTATGGGGAAAAGGCAGAAATGGATATCCCTCCCCCAATCTCCTGCTGCTCGAAATGCATCAAGGCATTGCTCAGTGTTAATTACTGCTTCTTATCCATTCATCTAAATCCCAGCCACTCTCAGTAGGATATGCTATCATTTGACGGCATTTTTCAGGCCAATTTAGACTATTTCCTTTGCCTGTAACGTGCTATTTACTCCCTTGGTGTGCTGTGCAGAATAAAAATGTGCTTTTCAACACACAGCCTGGCTCAAAAGTATTTCACTCACCCAAACCACAATTTCTGGTTCATTTCAGACCAGACTGTGGTGCAAGAAACTGAAGGTGTGACTCAAGTCCTTGGACAGATGGATTTTCTCATGGACTCAGGTGACTACTGCAGGACAAAGAGGGAACTGTAAGAAGAGACCTATTGGAGCAGGGCAATGACCCACCCAGAACAGCATCCTGTCCTCACACTGGCCACCCAGATTGTCTGAGGGGAACCTGCAAGCAAAACCTGAACAGAAGAGCACTCTCCTTCCCTCTGGTTCCCAGCAGATGATATTCAGAAGAATTCCTGCCTCCCAACTGTGGAGGAAACATGTCTAGTAGTGCCTGCAGAATGCACCCTGAAGGATATTGGTTCACACCAGAAGAAATGGACATCAAGTCCTCTCAAAGGCTCACCTGGTTCTGCAGAAGAGCTGATATTTTACGTGGCAGGGGTCAGAACCCGTGGTCCTCTAGAAGTTATGAGACTCCCAACTCTCATTGATGCCAGCCAGCATGACCAATGCTTGGGGATAATGGCAGGTACAGTCTAACAGTATCTACTGGGTCATAGGTCCTCCTCCCTGTCTTACGCTGCTTTTGCAGCTTCCCAAGCCATATTGATCTATCTGGATGGCACATAAGCCTCAAGGTTACCAAAGCACGCATGGAGGGATCATAGTTCAGTGCTTTGCATGCAGAAGGTCTTATGTTCCATCCCTGGCATCTGCAGTTAAGAGTACGAGCAGGTGACAGGAGAGGGGAAAGACCCTGTGTCAGAGAGAACGGCAAAGCCACTGCCAGGCAGAGGAGATGCTGTTGGGTGAGATGGACAATCTTGCCTGGTATGAGGCAGCTTCCTAGGTATGAACTGCCCTGTTAGGGATGCAGTTTTCCAAGTGTGAGAGAAATGATGATGTGGGATGGTTAGGCTAGACTCAAGAATGTCTGCCTGAACAGAAATGGAAGAGTGGTATGTCAATCTTAAAAGAAATTGCGTGGCATCCCACCCCGTTTTGAGCACTGGATGGATAACCTTCCAGCCTTCATACTAAGTGAAGATGTGAAAAGCATTTCCAGCTATTCATGCAACTCTGCAAAGTGAAATGATGGCAGGGGCTGTCATCTTCCTCTTAATGGAGACTGTTATTCCTGCCACGCTTCCAGTATCTCACGGCCACCACTGTGTTGCATGTTCCATGCAGCAGTCAAAAAGTACTTGCTTTCTGCCTTGCAGGACTTGCCTATTCGTTTCCTTAAAAGCCAATGCAAGGGAGTTGTGGCATTGTCAAGAAAGAGGCCAGCAGACCTGATTATTAGAAGTCCTGCAGCTGACAGGAAAGAGGGGGAAAGAGAAAAGAAATAAGTATGTCCCTAGGTAGTTGGATTTTCAGTAATCTGGTACTTTAACTAATCTCCTGCCAAGCTCTTTACAGGCTAACATGTAGCAACAACAATTCTATTTCCTATACAAATTGTGTATAGGCCTGCAATTTAAATAATCTTCTATATATTAGTATTTAATCTGTCAACCTGTCAAGCTCTATTGGTTTTCATAAGTTTCCAACCACCATTTCTACAAAATGAAAGTCAACAGATAACATAGTTCTGTGGCACTGAGGCAACCCTCAGAGCGTCATCCCAAGAATAAAGTGTACTCTTTTACATGCCTTAAGAGTAGACACAGCAGCAACTAAAAATAAGTTGAGACTTCTGAGCCTGGTGGCCTCAGTGATGCAATCAACTGTTTCCCCCAAAAAGTCAGGCATGATTTCCTTATAACAGCTGCAAAGGGCTGTAGCTCAGCAGCAGAGCAAACAGTTTGCATGCAGAAGGTCCCGAGTCCAATCCCTGCCATCTCCAGGTAGGTCTTGGAAAGATCCCCCACCTGAAATCCTGGGGAGTCATGCCAATTAGCATGGACAATACTAAGCCAGATGGACCAATGCTCTGACTTGCTATCACACCATTTCCTATCTTCCTGTGTGCTGCTAGCAGAGGGAACACAAGCCACTGCACCACCTCTTACCAGATGCTACCAAAGATATTCCCGATACAGGTTAACAGTTGTTCTATACTACATACCCTAAAGACTATGGCTGCATGCCACTCCCTTGATGAAGTTTGTCCAGCTAGCTCAGCTTCATGGATCTGCATTTTATTTAATATGAACACCTTAGTAGCCAGACCACTCCCTTTATCTGATGTAGCTAGCACTAGCCACAGTAACTCATGGTTACTGCAACAGCTTATTGTCACCTCCTGGACCCCAAGCTATTGCGTTTCCTTTACTTTCCAGGCAACCTCCACCTCTGGAGCAGCATGTAAAAAGGGTCATTGCCAGCTTTCCTGACAGTATAGTAAACATGCTCTTGAGTAATACTGCTGCTCTACAGAGGCTCATACTAGATCAATTATTTCTGAAATAGGTTTCCTGAAGCAATTACATCCAACATAGACCGTCATCAACCCAATCTAGTTTGAGTTCCTGGCTTGCACTTGCTTTACACTACAAACTTTTAATAACTTTACTAGTCAAATAAGGCAGTGGTTTTGACTGAAGACAGCCCATGCTTATCCATGAGATCTCGGCAATACTGTATTTTTAAACCCTTGTCCTAGACCAACCTTTCGAAATTCAAATAAGGCTGCATGCCACATGCAATTACTTTTGGCTGGGCTTCCCTGACAAGAGACCTGCTTCTTTCTATCATAGAAAGTTTCAAAACTATTGAGAAATTCACCATTAGGAGGAAAGGAAAAAAGCAGCAATGGATCCCCATGGATCAGAAAGCAACTTCTATTTAACGCTATCCAAATAACTTCCTCAGACAAGCTGCTAACCTCACAAAAGTTAAGTGCGCCAGGCAGCAATGGCAGGGGAAAAAAATGCTACTGCTAAATCATTTAACTTGGAAATTCAATAAAAGCTACTCTTACAAGCTGTCAAAGCCCAAAGATGATTTAAATAAATATTAACTCCTTTCAGCATGTTAAGGCGCTTAAGACAAGGTCAAAAAGCTTCTTTTGGCAGAAGAATGAGCTGCTTTTGACAGAGGATGTGAGCAACAAGAGAAGCAGGTTTTTAAATGGCTGCTTTAATAAGGACAGATGGCAACAGGTTTTGATTTGCAGATCAAACTTTATTTAGAAGACAATATTCATGCATCTCAGTACAGCATCTTATAAAATGCCTGCACGGTGAAGTGTTAACCAGCAAAAATATTGAAGATGTGTGTCTCCTCATGTTCATACTGGCCTCCTTTTGACTTTTTAGCTCCACAGACTGACAATTTCACTTTGACCGTAACTGTATAGAAAACTTCTCTTCTGTATAAATGTAGAGTAGCCTTTTCTTCCACACTAAGGGGCCAAGGAGCAGACAAGGGCAGCAACAAGTTGGGTTTGAACTTGAAAGTAGATCCACTGGACATCCGTTGGATCTACTTCTGTGTAAACATGGTTTAGCATTGCACTGCAAGTAGCTTGCAGGTTGGATGCAAGGGTTTCTTGCAAGCGAGAAGAGACTCACGTTTAATAATAAAACAACTTTTTTTGGCATGCATTTGGTAGCAGAATGTTACAGATGACACCGTGAGGAACGGGGATGGCTAGCATGTGGCCTTCCACTTGAGACTCCGGTGTCCATCATTGCCAAACTCTGGCCAATCTGGCTGGGTCTGATGAACATTGAGTACAACCACATTTGGAGGGCTACAGATTTCTCATCCCATGTGATAAAGGCAGGCCTCCCAGGCCAGCTCACCAAATGCAATTCATCAGCCATGTTCCCCCCACCCAGTCCTGCTCAGGTTTGCAGTCAAAGACCGGCAGATTTGCTGATCATCTGGTGGGCCAATAGGCATGGCTGGTGTGTTACACTTGGCTTGGTGGGTCATAAGTTGTACAGGCCTGAACTAAGGGAATGCAATACTGAAGAGGAAGAAAAACTGACCTGAAGCAGCATGAAAACCCCCAATCTTTGCTCCCAGAATGGGAACTAGCCCTGTCGCTGAACTAGCTCACAGCTAGACTTGAATCTTTGGCAGCTTATGAATTCTGCAGCAGTGCCCCCTTCCTACAGTTCCCTCCTAGGCTATAGTTTCTAACCCCAAGTTCAAGGGCTTGACCTGCTTCCCTCAAAACAGGGACCCCCCCCCCACTTCTCCAGTTTTGGTTGCAGCAGAAAAGTGAAAATAAATACAGATGACTCACAACTTGCGTGGGAGTTAGATTCACGCCACAATAGCTATAGCCTCAATAAGTGCAGGAGATGATGTGTAAAGCCAAAATTGTGTGTAGCCAAAACAACCCCAGAACCGCTCCCATGCAACCATCCCTACCTTTCTGGAGCCAGTACACCATGTGAGCCTTGCCACCCAAGCAAGGCAGAGCTTATAAGCGCTTTGTTTTGCTTAATGGGCTATGGGAGGCTCTAATACCAGCTCTGGGAGGCTCCTGAGATCTCACTGGAGCTGCCCAGAGCCAATGTGAGACCTTCCCAGAACCAGATAGCAAGGTGGAGACCTTAAAAGCTTTTTCCACAGCAGGAAAATGTGATGCAGAAACAGCTTTTAAGCTCTCCGCCTTGTGTGTGTTTAATTTGGGTGACTGTGTGCTGGCCGGCCACTAAGAGTGTAAAGCTGCGATTGTGCAAGTTAAATGCACACAAGTTGTGAGCTGGCTGTACACAGCACAGGCTGGGCAGAGCCCAGGACCTGGGAGACGATGTAAATCATGCCGTTCCCAGACATCAGACTGATCATTTGTTGAGTGGTGAGATGATAGCTCTTTCTTCATGGATCAGCTGAGGCAGGTGGGCTATGTGCCTGTGTGTGTTCCTGCTTTAGTGTGTGGTGGCTGCACCCAGTTTTGGCCATGCTAACTGATGGCATGCAGCTCCCAATGGGTGGGGGCCAAGGGCAGGTGTGACCCTTGGGCTGTAAAAGGAAGCCACCCAGCCACAGCATGCTGAGAAACAGGGCACATGCCTGCAAGGTTCTGAACTCAGCTTTCTAGGGTTCTGTTCCCTACCATTCCCAATTCGTGCTCCCCATGTACCGGTACTTATTTGCAAAGGTCCCTCAAACTTCCTTTGATGACTGTATCACTCACCACCTTGAGCTGTGCCATGCTGGCATCCAAAATGTCATCTCCTGCACTTACTGAGGCTCTAGCTATTGTGGTCTGTATCACATGTGTTCCTCATTATACATGTCGCTGCTTGGATTTATTCCACAATCCCTGATGTTGGGGCTTTTTCAGGTGGTCAGACCTGGCTTCGGATTGTGCATGTTCAAGTAAGGATGT
Source organism: Podarcis liolepis (assembly GCF_965112155.1). Taxonomy (NCBI): domain Eukaryota; kingdom Metazoa; phylum Chordata; class Lepidosauria; order Squamata; family Lacertidae; genus Podarcis; species Podarcis liolepis. Next base: position 31,961,576 of record NC_139561.1, read on the forward strand.
GGGGGAAACCATTGCTTTTCTTCTAGTAAAACGGTGCTGGTACTCACCATGAAGCTGTTACATTAAATGCCACACTTTAAACCAGTGCTTTTCTTCTAGAAAAAAAAGGTGCCAGCACTGTGTATCCTTGAGTGCTCGCAGACAAAAGGCACAGGATGGGCACTCACCAGCCAACCTACTGGCCAATCTTTACTTCTGAACCTCCTCCTTTCTTCCTTAAATTAAAATGAAGTGGGGGGGGGTACACTTTCATGACTGGGAAGGAAGGAAGGAAGGAAGGAAGGAAGGAATATTAGACAGGAAAAGGACCCCTGGCACATTCTAACAGCCCTCAGGTACTGATAACTACAGGAGCAAAGCAAACAAAAACCATTTGGCACCAAGCATCTCAAAGGCTATTCCTGATGCCTACAACATTCCCACAACAACACCAAGCCACCCAGACCCCTGAAATTGCTTTGCAGGTATCAGGCACATTACAAAGAAAAAGAAATTTCCCTTTTAACACCCTTAATGCAGCTTCTCTCTCTCTCTCTCTCTCTCTCTCTCTCTCTCTCTCTCTCTCTTTCCCTCCTTCTCCACTGACCATGTCCCTCTTAAGGTCACACTAAGCGCACCAGAGAGTTCTGTGCAACCCAAAAACTTGCATCCAGTATTTTAGTTGGCCCAATAAAAAAGATTGCCTTCTCACTCTGTTTTGTTATAGTCAAGGTCAGATTTGGCTTGGTCGGGGGGTGGGGTGGGGTGGGACAACTGACAGCTCCAGTTTGTTTTTTTTAAAAGCTTGCATATCTAAGATGGCAATATTTGATCATACATATTTGGTAATAAAAAATGTGACGTGAAAATACTGAAACAGTGCATGGGTCAGTGTTCTTCTTTTTTAAAAAAAGATAGTAGTGCCATCGGAATTCTTGCTGGGGAAGCTGAAGTTAAGCAGCAGGTACTAAAGTGGTGAGCTGCCAGCACCTCAAGTGCCCACCTGGCCATGCCCCCGTTTTGCATATGCCGTGACAGTGGTGTCTGCAGCCGCCGCAATAAGACCTCAGAACCACATGCAGGCTGTCACATCTCTGCCTGCTCCTCCACACTGGCCGAGCTTAAGGCTTAAAATAAGATGAGGCCTGATATACTGCGGCTGTGTGGGCTGCTTGGGAGACAGGTGCATAATGTTCTGGGCAAAGTGGCCCTGAGTGCCTGCATCCTCAGCTGATTATGCCCACTGCCTCTAAAGGACAGGGCAACCTTATCTCACTCCTCTGTGCCTGGGATGTGCTTATCCTGAATTAGCATGCAGCATTACCAGCGAGGAATCTGCTGACCCAGGCTCCCAGCAAGATCAGGCACACATCACTACAGGCTTAATTAAAGTTTTACTACTTATTAGAATGTTTTATTATTGTATTATGTTGAAGCGGCAGTGGGCTCCAACCTCATTAAGGGAAACAGAGTAGGAATTATTCAGGGGCTTTGCTTCCTCACTAAAAAAATAAAAAAATCCTGCATGGCTCACCTCCAGGTTTGATTTAAGTGTGAGCTGATTAAAGTCTGCTTTCCTTTTGGTGGTGCTGGGATGAAAGCGCAGAAGGATCCTGTGTGTTATTTAATGAATACTTGCGCCTAAATGTAAAATTATTTTGTGTGAGGGTGACAGAACCGTATCTAGCCCTGCAGTAATTTACCAAGGAACAACTGCAGAGGGGAAAAGTGTTTAAATCATTGGGAACTGGAACATAGCTCAGTTGGGGAACTTTAATCTCATTACACATCTTGATTTAATTAAATGTGGGGGAGGCTAGCTGAAGCTCTGCACGTTTCTCATCGTTAGGAATTAATTGCAACAATTTTCTTACGTGAACTATTTGAGCAGGCCAAATATGCTTCCTATTGATGTTTTTCCAGAGGCACTTGATTACCATCAGATTTTGCACCAGAAGTGAACACTGCCCATTATTACACCAGGGAAAAAATGGAGTTAACAAGAGATGGATTGTGGCCTTGCCCAACTCCCATTCATTTGAATGGGACTTTGAAGTTAATAAAGATTGTGCCTACAGCTGCCAAGTTACTTGTTAATGACTGGGAAAGTTCTACTTCCAAACCAACCCTGCCATAAGTCTCATATAAAAATGTTAAAATTAGCTTTAAAAACATCACAGTGACTTTTTTTAATAAAAAAAGCACAGCATTATAAAGTTGATAGTCTTCATAAAAGTACAAAAATGTGAAATCTATTTGCTTCAACATAAGGAACATGATTCATGGGGTTGTTGTTTTTTGTCCAAGTAAGGAGGGGGAAAAACATTGAGGGGGGGGGAGGATCTTTGAGAGGAAACTGTTCGTGTAAGTACTTGTCACATACAATAAAGCAAAAATCTCCCTTAAAGCACAATATATCCTACCACTTTTAATAACGAAGCTCATGACAGTGTTTCTCTTGGGTTTGGTATTCTTACTTAAAAAGACACACTTAGAAGGGGGGTGGGAGAACAGAATACAGTAATTGAACATTGTAATATGCAGGAGGGGACATGGGGGGGGGCATTTTGCTTGTTTGTAAAAGCTCCTCTGAAAGGACGCCACAACATGCTACATTATCAAAAGAAAAACAAGGGAACCCAACATGCTCCAGTCTTCGAAGTTTGAAAACCACACACAAAAATCAGTCATCAAGTGTGGAACCACAGGTAAAACAAGCAGCGACTAAATATTACAAATGGAATGCTGAGCAACAAGTGTTTGAAAGTCAAGAGAGCTTGAGAAGTACCATACAATGAGGAAGGGGAGCAATGTTCAAATGACGGACGCAAGCCTTTTGCTGGACTATGGCCTTCAGCAACAGCACTCACACAAAGCCCAGAGCTTTGCTTTCGGGCAGATCAACCTGCAGCAAAAATTAAGGACCTGGTGTTGGATGAGCAATGGCACAAAGACAATGCTGTGGCAAGAACAGCATAGCTGTCCCTGCTGGGGAAAATCCTCACTTTTTAGTCCCTGCTAAGAGCAAAACTGTACGCAGGGATGTTCTTGGGTTACTTTGCCCTCAGCTGCACAGTGGCTGCTAAGAGACTGGCAGCTCCATCCTTGTCAGCAGAGGGCCAAGTATCCTCAGAGCTGTGCTGTCTGAGAGAGAAGCAAAGGAGAGCAGGGTGTGCGTGTGAAGGGAAGGTTACCAAAAGCATTGCATTGCTGATGGCTATTACAAAGCTCACATCTGGGTCCTAGCATTAGAAAAGGAAAAGGTCACTGGTATATACACCCTAAGCACTTTGGCAGCAAAGCTCTGGGATCCGGGTTGAGGGCTGAGACATCAGAAGATTAGTCTGTGATGCTTAAGCAACCATGGAAAAAGCACCAAGAAAAATCTGGAGAAACTACTCCCAAGAAAATGTTTTTGGATTGGTGTTCCCAAGCACCCTAAGGAAAATAACCGAAGAAGCAACAACAAGACACTAATGGTATCAACAGGATCATGTTAGCAAGCCAGAACCCTGAGCAGACTCCCCTAGATTAGCAGTAGATGGAAAGACACAACAGCTGGTCCACAGAGGTCCTGGGTAAGTATGCTTTGAGTGCAATGCAGGTGAGACTCCACCCCCCTTCTCTGTATGTTGAGCATCGTTTTCATGGGGGATGTGCCATCGTGCTTCACAAAAGAGTCACTCCCACATGACACTGAAGACGTCAGGGTGGAGCTTGCACCACACCACTTGTATAGCGTCTGCACCAGAGCCCTTTCTGAACCAGCCTTCTGTAGTCTAGAAAAGCTTTCTGGACACATAAAAACATTATCAGCACAAACCCTTTCTAATGATCACAGTAATTAAAAGGTAAAACACTTAACCCAGTGTACAATGATTCCACCTCGCCCCATGAACCGTTTCTGTAAACTCTTGGCATGAGCTGCTGCGGTCACAGCAAAGCTATGTAGTCTTTTTATGTCTAGCGAGCTTGTAAACATGGAACGTTTTGTTCTGAAATACTTTAGCAAAATACATTGTGTATGAAGGCAGGTCTCGTTTGATTTCCTCACAGAAGCGAGGATGTGGCGAATGTTTTAAATCAGGATCATTTTCCCCAGGACCATCCATGGTCTGTAACAGAAATTACAGGGTTGATCAAACATCTTCTTGTTGCCACATTCTAAAACAATGAACTGCTCTCTTAATGCAATACAAAGGAAACACACTAAGCTGTACAAGCACCAGGTGCCATTGTATAGTCAGAGAAAAGCCCACAGCTGCCTACACACCATACACCTAAAAAGCACACACACCTCACACACCCAGCAAAGAATCCTGTAGTTTGTTACAAACTGCAGTTTGTTAAGGGTGCTGGGAATTGTGGCTGTGTGAGAGGCAACCTAGAGTTCCCTAGATTCTTTGGAGGAAAAATGTGCTTTCAGTATATGGCACGTTGTACTTTACTGTTGTACTTTACTTGATTCAATCCTATAATAATTCACATGGGCAATCCTAACGCCTGACCACAGATTACAGCACAATTCTAACTATGTCTACTCAGAAGTTAGTCCAGCAGAATTCAATGGGGCTTACTCACAGACAAGTGGGATTAGGATTGCAGCCTTCTTTATAAACTCCAAACAGAACATAAATGCTAGACTTCCCAGTGACATAATAGCCCTGCTATCTGGTTCATAGTACATTTCACACTATGTTTGCTGTGTATTTAAGCCAATCAAGACACCATCCAGTTACTGTTGGTACAACTCCCATCGTCCCTAACCATTTGCCAGGCTGCTTTGTGGCTGATGGGGGTTGGAGTCTAACAACATCTGGAGTGCACCGTGTTGGCTACAAAGCCACAGGGTGTTACAGGGAGAGATGATCCTGTGCCAGAGTTCCTGCAAATACTGTAATGCAAACAGGAAGGCAGGCTCCGGTACTTACGTGGCCATTTGCTATGTCCAGAAGATCACGCAGCCGACAGCCCCTGCTGTGTCTTCTTTCATAACAAATACTGTCTTCCAGGATCACAAAGTCAGTCCCAAAAGATCTGAGGATCCTGTGGACTTCTTCAGGAGATCTTTTTGCATACACCTGATAAACCTAGAAACAGTGTAATTTAATTAGAATTGTGATTCCCACCCCCATTTCCACCATTTCTTTATTGCTCGAAGTTGGGGGGGGGGGAAGACAACTCAAGAGGAGCATAAGACAGAGATTTATGAAATAACATGGAGAAATTTGACAGTCCCCTGCACCTGTCCCATAATACTAGAATTCAGGGTCATCCACTGAAATTGGATGGAGGTATATTTCAGAACACACAAAAGGAAGAACACACGCAACACAAAATTGAAGTATGAAATTCACTGTGCCAAGATATGGTAACAGTCACTGGCTTAGATGGTTTTAAAAGACAAATTTGTGAAGAAGTCTGTCCGTTAGTCATGATGGGGCCCTCTGTATTCAGAGAAAGTATACCATGGAATACGACTTGATGGCAGGTAACAGCAGGAACTGGCTTGCAGCCTTGATGGCTGCTTGTGGACTTCCTGGGAGCACCCTGCTAATTATTGTGGGAAATAAGGCACTGGGCAAGATGGATCTTTTGTCTGGCTTAGCATGGCTCTTTTGCATTGACTAAACTAGAGATATGGATAAGAAATGGGTACAAGAAAAAGACCAAAGAATCTGAATGCACAACTTCTGAAATATAAAGGAAGGGAATACTCTCTACTAGACTGCTAGGTACGTTACCAGCAGTTCCTTAAATCTGGTTCAGCATCAAGTTTGTGTTTGGGATGGGATGTCAAACTTAGCAGTCTAGCACCAGCTATGGCTTCCGGACCAGACCTAATGGCAGCACTGCATAGAACACACTCAGTAATTAAGTCTTGTAGTTCTCAATACCAGATTATGTTAGGTCCAGATGTAGTTGCAGTTGGTGTGTTGATTAGAAGTTGGGCCTTATGTGACAATGGTGGATCAAAGAGAACCCCCAAACAGTTCATCTGTTCCCTCAGACAACAGTTTTGGTAATACTGATTTTGTTTTAATCACTGCTGAGTGCCTTGCAATGTATGTTTGACTTGGGCCAGGTGTCAGTGGGAGATAATGGAGCTTCCTTTAGCTACACCCATTAATAACTTTATGCCAGGCCTGACCAATGGCTCAGCTGTAAGGACCTGCTGAGAAGGTCTCCCTTACCTGTTTTGTTCTTTCTCTCAGGCTCTTGTCCTCATAGTGGGGGTGATTTGTTAAAATCCTTCCTGTACACAGCTTGACGCCTGCTAAGAGCTGCATGCTTCCAGCAATCACGGACTTCTTGGGGGTGTTAGACCTGGGCAAATATTAAGAACAACTTTACTATCATATTGGTGTAACTGTATAGCTAAAGGTTAAACTGTATACTTCATAATATAGGCAAGAGAAATTCCTATATCCTCACATCTGCTTGCAAAACAGCTATATTTGGTTGCAAGAATTTTGTTTTAAATTAATTAGTTCTTAGACAATTAATGTGATTTGTGTCTGTGTGCTGATCTAGTTAAAGAAAGAGAGACAAGGGATGTAAAACCCCCAGTCCTTTTCCAAAGGACCTGAACAGCTTTCTCAAGCAAGTGTCCCCGAGACTGATGGAAGCAATATCACTTCAGTGGGTTTTATCTGGCAACTCCCTTTGCAACTGGAGTGAAAGATGAAGAAGCAGTCAAGGACTGAGAGTTGGCAATTACATACCCAAAGTTGCAGATGTTGTCCCCATTGGAGGCAGACTTAGGTCTTGTGGGGCTCTAGAGGGGACCATCTCTACACACACACTTATTTGCCCCTGTAACTCCCTCAAGCCCCATGTCTTTTGACCAGCCCTCATTTTGGGGTTTTAGGATAGGCTTAAGAATTAAGGAAACAGTCCATGCAGGTAAGAGTTAGGTCAACCATCCTAGTAAAAGTCCACTTCAGATTGCAGCCATGCAATTCAGAAGGTTAAAAGCATCTTGCTTATGAAAAGCTAGTTTGTAGGGAAAAGGCCTTTAAAACACTCATCCTGAAGTAATACAATCCTAGGCTGGCTGTACTGTAATTATAAGTAACAATAGAAATAAGATGCCCATGTTGTTATTGCAGATACCTGACTGAAGGTATACAATTTAACAAAGAGAAGAGATCATTTCAAGAAAGCTGGAAAGCTGCCAACATGAACATTTCTCTACACTTAACTATGTGTACCTGCCGAAGTTATTGCACATTATTTAAGCTCTCACTTAATTTTCCATTGAATTCTCTGATGAAACTTTGAATATGTTAAGAGACAACCATAAATGTTTGCTATAGCCCCAAAGGAGAAAACTTGTAGCAACGATGCAAGACATACCACAGGGCTGCTTTAAAACTTCTTACAAGGCCAAGTGAATCTCATATACAGACAGCAGAGTTAATATTTTTTAGCAAGGCATTTAAACTTTTGATGAAAAAAGAAAACTGTCAGTTTCTCTTTGACTTCTAAAGCCAGCTTCTTTTGAAAAATCTCTTTGCTCCGGTTTAATATTTTATAATTACATTTAAAATATTCAAAGTCACAAATACCATGAAGCGAGGTGGTCTCAGCATATGAATCGGCAGAAGAACTTAATGTGATGCGTGTGCGTAATCATCTCTCTCCATTAGCCCAAATTGGGAGATGAATTCCAGACAGGTCTCAAGCTGAGACCTCAACCATCTGAGCTGGAAGAAACTCTGCCAAGGGCCAATGCAGCACCCGCTGAAAAGTCAGATTGAAAGAGGACCCTTAGGTCGACCCGTGCACTTCCTATGTCTCTTGCAATATGAGAGATGTGGGACCTCATCCATGGTAAGTATTCTGGGACTTTTAAAAAATCATTTAATTATTTAATTTGTAATCTTTCCACCCTGCTTAAAGATCTCTTAATGCAACAAATAATGAAACTGAATCACAAAACTAAGCATAATCAAATTAAATAGCCAGCAGCAATAAAGAGGAAAAGATGGGCATTCTTCAAGATAAGTCCCAGGAAAACAGCAACAATTTGATGCCTAACAAGGTTAACAGTGATGAGATCAGACAGGGTCACCAGTGACTAGGCATCACCACTGAGAAGGCCTAACCTCTGAAGGCAGAGACACCCAGAGCAGGACCTTGGCTGATGACCTAAGCAATTAGGGTCACCAAACAGCCAATGTTTTACTAGTCCAAGCAGTAAAAGTCAATTCTATGTGGGAACCAGCACTTGAAGCTGAAAACCCAGCAGACTTCTGACTCTGCCAGTCATCAACCACGACCCCTGTCAGGTTTTGCCTAGTTCTATCCAGAGCCGGGCACATTCTTCCTGACTTGTCAGATTCTGCCATGGCACCACTGGTGCCGATTTCACCAGCATTTTGAAAATGAGATGAGGTCTACAAATTCAACTGGGGTGCTTCAGTAGAAGGAAGAAAAGAGGAGTCAGGATTCACCTGTGCTTCTTCCCTTGGATCTCTTTAATGGTTGCATTTACTACAAATAAGTGGCAGAAATGTAGAGTAATTCTCCCAGGGAATGACCACAAGAGGGGGACAATTAGCCAGCATGGTCTTAGGCACATTGCAAAGAGGAACACCAAATTCCTCTGCTCTAATCCTTATTGCCCAATGCAGCTGCTAAAAAGCTCAGCCTGAATCTTACACAGCTAATGTCTTCAAAGGCCCAAATGACACTTTTCCATTATGGAAAAACGAAGCAATTTTTACAAATGTCTGAACAAATGATGTATAAAATGAAAGGATAATTTGTTTTTATAGGTTTCTGCCAAGCTCCATAACCAGGCTGCCCAACCTGCAAACAATTTATTCTGCAAGAAATGTCACTAAATAATGACAAGGACTTACAGGTCAAACTGATTTACATTATGTAATTTAAATGTCATTCCAAGCGGACCTGATGGCATTTTGAACAAATAATCTCATTTATTTTTGAAGCTCTAAGCTTCAACAAGTTAATTACTGCTGAACTAATGGGGTAAACTGAGCACTATAATACAAAATGGGAACCTCTGCTTTATCTACACTTTTAAGAATTATAGGATTATTACAAAATAACTCATTTACAACAGAAAGCTTTAATGGGAATTACAGGGCTCCATGTACGATTTTGGAGGAAGGTGGGTGGAAAGAACCCTGCTTAAGATTCTAGGAAAATTCAAAGCAAAAAGTCATGCTTAAAGAGGAAGATTTATTTGATGGTCAAATCAGAAGAGATAAATTATGAACATTTTATGCGCATTTTGAGCTCCTCCACTTTAGAGCTTAGTGCTGCAAATAATGTATCTACAAGACACTTCTAAATGCAATATTAGAAATGTCAGAACTTTGAGACTTCTAGGGAATTAGGATGGCCGCTGATGCAGCTTCAAGGAGTAAAGTAACAAAGAAAAGGAAGATACAGTGGTACCTTGGGTTACATATGCTTCAGGTTACAGACTCCGCTAACCCAGAAACAGTACCTCGGGTTAAGAACTTTGCTTCAGGATGAGAACAGAAATTGTGCTCTGGTGGTGCGGCGGCAGCGGGAGGCCCCATTAGCTAAAGTGGTGCTTCAAGTTAAGAACTGTTTCAGGTTAAGAACGAACCTCCGGAACGAATTAAGTACTTAACCTGAGGTACCACTGTACCAGGAAGCACTTTTTAGAAAAGCCAATTTTTATGGGGGTTAGAGGTTTGACTGAGTGCTGCCCACTGCCACACACCCCTACTTTGTTCCTCATTTCAATAATAATAAAAAATAATAAATAAATAAATAAATAATAATAATAAATTTTATTTATATCCCGCCCTCCCCAGCCGAAGCCAGGCTCAGGGCGGCTAACAACAATAAAATAATACAACATTCTAAAATCATTTCATTCTAAAATTAATTCAAATCAAATTGATGGCAACCATTGGGCTAGAGTTCTGTGAAGATTGCCAAAGGAGGGAGTCAGGCTGTGCCCTAGCCAAAGGCCTGGTGGAACAGCCCTGTCTTGCAGGCCCTGCGGAAAGATGTCAAGTCCCACAGGGCCCTAGTCCCTTTGTTATAGCTGCAATCTGCGCCTCCATGGAAAGGTGTCGAAGATTACACCCAAACTCTTAACGGACGGTGCCAGCACTAACTGCGCCCCCTCAAAAGATGGGAGTTGCCCCCCCCCAAATCCCATATCGTCCCGACCCAGCCAAAGGACCTCTGTCTTCAAAGGATTTAACTTCAACTGGCTCCAGCCACAGCTTCCAAACATCTGATCAGTGTGTCTGGGGCCAAGTCAGGATGGCCATCCATCAATTTCAGCACAACCTATCCATTTTAGTTCCATTAGCCCAAACGAAAGGATGCAGGATACACCTGCTTCTTCTGGTTGATGCTGAAGGCACCTTTGTGCTATATTTCCCTTTTTTTAAAAAGCAGCTATTTTGTGCAAAATTGCTCTTGCACAAAACAGTTGTATTAAAAATAAAACTGTCCCCTCAGGAAGAACCAGCAGGTACAGAAGGCATTTGTTCCTTCATTGGACAAAATGATGCTTATTTCCAATTGTTGCACGCTGGGGGCACGTTTGCAGAACATAAATCAACCTCTTATTTGTTTTTTTGTTTTTTAATATGAAGGTTTGGCAAGACTGCTCTTGCACAAAACCTCTGTATAAAAACAATAATTTAAAAATACAAACAGTAATCCACAGCCAAACATGAATTGGGAATGAAGGCACATTTGCAGATCATAAATCAATCTTTTAATTGTTTTATTTAAGTTTTTAATGCAGAGGTTTTGTGCAAGAGCAGTGTTGTGAAAAACCTCCATATTAGATTACACACACACACACACACACACAGAGAGAGAGAGAGAGAGAGAGAGAGGGGAACTGAAAGTTACAACATGAACTGGGAGGTAAAGGAGATAGGAATATGGAAGCAAGGTGGTAAAGGGCCCTTAGGCTCCAGTCCACTATTGTACAAGAATGGGAATAAAACAACATGATGTACAACATGCAGCACAATTCACTGTATGCAGAATAGTGCGCCCCCTTTCAGATAAACACCTTCTTAAGAAAGCCTGATGGTCCGTAATGATAAATTTGGCTTTCAAAACCTTTCTGAGGTAGAAAACTGCAAGCCAAAACAAAACAAAAAAAGTTATCCTATGCAGAAAACCCTGAATGAGATGAAGTTCGGCTGAACTTTTAAAGGGGCCAAATGAATAATGACTGAATCATTTCTGACACCAGGAGCTTACAAGGCAAGAACATATCAGTCCCAGTTTCAGGTGCAAGGCATAAATTGGTTGTCGACTGCTGTTAATGCAAAAGTAATTAACTTCTCCTTACGTGCATAACATTCGCTCTTTGACACAATAAATTCCAAGTAGCAAACAACAAAAAAAGTGTCTGTCATGATTTAAAAGGAAAAGAGGATAAGCAGCAGTTTAGTATTCTCTGCTCTGGGCTTGTGTGAAAAATTGCTCTCATTGCAACCAGTCAAATCCAGTTTGTGGCTGAAACCAAAGCTCCATGTATATTTTATGTATAAATCTATATATAAAACACTGCATATTGTACTCCAGAGACCAGGGCTATCAAACATTTAGCATCTCTTAATACAGAAGTGGTACTAAAGACCCCTGGCTGGTGAACATTAGTCATGAGAACATGTCAATATGGTAGCAAAGGGATGGAGATGACTTTGGTCTGCATTCACAATGGTGGTGAAGATTTATATTACCTATTTACTCATGAATAATTACACTGTCTGTTAACCCTACCCAAAAAAAGAGGTAAAAAAGGTAAAAAAAGAAGCAGCAATGCAGTGCTGCAAGAGGCAAACATATTCCGCTAACTGACGAAGTCTTCCACCCCCACAGCACCACTTTTTGTAGCAGAAACTACAGGTCAAGGATAAATGAAACAGGGGACCCACAGGTCACATCCAGTCATGTCTTGCGGTCTCCAAATGCCTCTCTCTGGTGCCAGGTTGGGGGCCATTTCTAACATAGCAGTTGGGGTGGGGGAAGGACTGGACTCTCCAAGCCAAGGTGCAGGTGGGCTGAAGCCTCCCCCCCCCCCTTCTGATGCTCCATAATGGCATCAACTCCAGGAAGCCTTGCTGGAATGGGTACAGCTCCCCAGCCCACCCAAGCTGAGTAACATGTTAGGTACTTCCTCCCAGCACACAGTGGCCAGAGGCCTCATTTCAGAAAATGAGGACACATCACTTAAGCACCTGTGAAAATCCTCTGTAATATCTTTTCTTTGTACTGGAAGTGGTGCCATGTTGTTTAGTTGTGGCGGGCAAGACATGAGCAGGGCTTGACCTATCTGGGAAGGTTCTTGAGACAGCTGCTACTATGCGGTAGAGTGTGTAGGTTCAAGCCTCCAAGCATCTTGCCTGGGAGATTCCAGCTGCCCATGATGATGAAGCTGGCCACCAACCTTCTAGCCAAAAACTGTAAGAAGTTGCTGCAGTCAAGAGGAATTGTGCACAGTGATTGCAACAAAATCACTAACCACAGACCAAAAGCTTCTCCGTGTTACGTTGCCTGATTTCTGGAATTGGTCAATATAGGTCACCGATGGAACCAGAGAGCAGCAACACTAAGAACATCAGCTAACTCTAAAGAGCGTCTAATTTAAATAAAGTAAAAATCCTCTTACTTAATCCAGTTCATCAGCTCCACTGTGTCTGGGTCATAGAATTCCCTCAGCTCCGACAGCTCAGCCATCACACCAGGCCAGAACTAGAAGAAAAACCACATGGGAGGTGGGGGGGGGGAGTACAGAGAATAATCCACATGTCAAATACTGGGATGGAGCTCAATTCTGTAGCAGTTAGAAATGGCTGCTTTTAGAGAATGAGTGGGAAAACCTGACTGATGTCCCAGTCATAGGAAGAAGTAGGTTTTTTGCTCTGCTCAGCAGCAGCTGCCTTGTGTTTTAAAACATTACAAATGGGAACGGTATGGACTAAAGCAGGCCTACACATAGAACAGTAAGCTGGGAGGCTGCAGCAAGATGTACTGCAGGTGAAGATGATGTTCTGTTCATTGTGTCCAAAAACAGATCTCACAAATCACCAGCCACTTGAAGGAAAAGTGATTTTCCATCACAGCAAGTGACAGGACAACCTCTCCTCCCACCCCAAAAAATGAACTAATTTTGAAACCTTCCCCCTCTTCACTGGCTGCTTTGTTTACGGAAAGCATGGTGACAAGAGGGAGGTCAGTGGGGGATGTTTCACCCACTTCCTTGCCCGTCGCTTTTCACCCCCAGAAGCCATGTTTCTCCCCGTGAGGTTCCAGATGTGTGTTTGCAAGGGCAAAAGAATGTCCAGAATGTCACATAGAGAAAAAGAGATGGTTGGAATGTGTGTTTGTATGGGAGCAGGAAAACAGGGAGCAGGGAAAGGGTTAAACAAACAGCCACAGTTGAAGTTGAACAAATAAATATTTCAAGCAATGTATCTGGACTTACAGCAACCACATGTCTCTAAAGAAGCTTTCATTAGCTTATTCGAGATTAGGTTATAATCTCCCCCCAAAACCGCCACACGTTTGGGAGGAGGGAAGCTAATGCATATTTTGCTTGGGAAAAAAATGTATCCACAGAAGATAGTTCAACCTAGTTACTGAAAATGAGATGCTACTTACAAAAAGTTTCAGGATATAGCTAACTGGAACTGCTTGTGCAAAAACTGGAAGGGATTCAGGGAGTGTAGAGAGAGGTTTTGGTGATTTGAGCGGTCTTCTGCCTCTGCCTCCGTGGGAAGGTGATGCAGAGGGGAACCCACAGGCAGGTGACAGAAAGGGCACCCAGTGCCCCAGGTTCTACGCACGTTGCTTTGATGTGCATAAAAAGATGCCTGAGCTGGTCAGATTTGATCACCAGTTGGAAGGGGTCTGGGTAGGACTAAATTGAGGCATACCCTTCTGTCTCCCCCAGCAGAGCTGATTAAGGCTGTCAGAGCTGACAGCACTAGTTGGTCTGCTTATTGAGAAGAGAGAGGGCAACCTTTGCACTCATCAGCCAGTATGAAGCCTGGCGCTGCATGACATAATCTTTAGAGATCTATGCATAAAAGTTGGTATCTGCCACCATTTGCTTTCAAGCGATAGCTAAAAATAAAAAAGACACATCTTGCAGCAGTTTCTATTTTTAAAAGTGTAGTGAAGTAAAACACCAATCAGTAAAGAGTACTACAGTGAATATTTCTTACTTTAAAAATGGCTCATACGTAGCAAACAGAGTATATTTGCAATGAGCCTTTCAACTGAGGATTGCAAAAACCTACAGGTTCAGAAAACAAAGTGATTCTTGCAGAATGTAAATTATATGTTTAATTATCTGTGTAAATATTTATCCAATGATAGCAATGAGATTTATTTATTTATACAAATTTATTTATACAAATTTATACAAATTTATTTATACAAATACATAAAAATGTATTTGTATCCAGTATATATATGTGTGTGTGTGTGTGTGTGTGTGTTGCATTTATATGCCACCTTCCCACCAAAGCACACAAGGAGATTTACCATTTTAAAATACTAAAACTAATAAATGATATAAAATGTAAAAGTGGCCTGGAGAAGTTGTCTTTAGGGCAAAACCTTCACAAGGTGGCTTACAGCAACAACATATCAAACAACTAAAACAGGAGCAACTGAAACAATGTCAAATAAGGATAAAAGGCTGAGTTTTTAAAAAGTGGTACTTAAAAGCCACCAATGAGGGTCCACTCTAAATGAACCTTGTGTGGGAGGGAACTTGCAAAGATGTGGGTCCACCACCGAAAAGGCCCTATCCATGGTACCTGGCAATCTGATGGTTCTTCACAGCAAGCCAGAGTGCAGGTCCTTGGGACCATTCTCTGGGCCCAGGTAAAGCTCATAAAGGTGCCACATTTTATGATGTCAACAGGATGTGGTTTTCAGTTTCACTTTTATGAAAGTGTAACTTGTAAATGCCAGATCTGCAAAAACGTACTGTTCAAAAGAGGTAACAGGGTTTAACTGGACCAACTTGTATTGATACAGAATATATTATCACAGGTCTCCTTCCACAGGCGTAAAGAAAATGCCATTCAGCTAAAGAGTCAGGTTGGTTATGAATACTATTATTTTCACAGCTCTTTTTCAGGTTATGTCTTCATTGACAGAAATTATTGTATAAGGAAGTGTGACTTCATATATTTTAAAAAAATCGCAGCATAGAAATCAGGGAGCTGGCGGGTGGTTTGATTTCCTGATATATGAGATGAGTGGAAAATATTCCTAGTGTAACATAATTCACATAAATGATTTTCTCATGTACATAGGTAAGAATGTAAGAATAGCCTGCTGGATCAGGCCAATGGTCCACCTAGTCCAGCATCCTGTTCTCACAGTGGCCAACCAGATGCCTGTGGGAAACTAGCCTGTACTTGACAGTGTGAAGGAAAGTTAATGTGAGCAGGGTGTGGTACACAAGGGAATCTGACAGCCGTCTCTGGCAAAAGTGCAGCCATGATCACGGAGTCTACTTCTGTGCATACCATTGGTTGACTGTGACCTTTCTCCGCATGGCAGTATATCTCTCATGGACAAATGTAATAGGGAGAAATGGCCCTTAATGGCTGAGAATTTTTCCTTATTTTCTAAAAGTATTTTTTCTTAAAAGAAAGATATAGACTAACAAAGAGCCCTACCTTGTAACAAAGATACAGTAATATGAGTACTGGTGTCAGATATCTAATCACAGATACCTAGGCAGAAAACAACAACAATTACATTTACTTAAATAAAACACCATCAATGAATGATCAACAAATTCTGAGAACAGAGACAACAGGAGCTGCTTCACAAATTGCATTTTTAGGTCATAGAGCCTCTTTGTGTTAGCAATTTCCGTCTCTAAAAGTGATTCCATTAAGAACTTTAACAAAATACCATGTATTAATTTAGCTTCTGGTGAAGCGCAAAATATTGTATTGGGCTATATGTGAAAAATTATATACTGTTGTCACTTTGATTTTTCATGAAAAGTGTTATTTTTTTTAAAAAAATGCATTCCATAGCTTCTGCAACATCACCATCTAGTGGACTTAAATAGAATTCCTTTAATAAGTTACACTCCCAAAATGCACCCTGAATTCCAGATTAAACCGTATATAAATCTAAACACTTTCCCTCCAGCGTACTGCAAATCTGTTTTAAGCGTGTGGTGGTTCACCTCAGGCTACCCCTTAAAGAACTGGATTTTTCAATGAAAACAAGCAAAGCAATAGTACATAACAGCTCTAACTAACCCTTTGTGGTGTGTAAAGATGGACAAATCTCAAGATCAGCCCCCACAGGTCACTACTGCACAGACCAGAAGCTGCAAACACACATATGTGGGAAGTCCAAAGATATTTCATCCTGCAAGATGAAAAGAAAGAAAGAAAATGCAGAATGTGGAGGCAAGTTGAACAGTAATAGTATACAGATAATGTAATCTGTAATAGCATACATACTTAAAAAAACCCTTTAATTTACTTCCAGAATATTCAGTATCTTAAAGCACCTACGAAGATATTTTTTTTGAAAATCTGTTCTGGAAGCTTATCAAATACAGCTGGAAGTAAAATCCCTCTGTATCCTAGTTTGAGTGGAGTTTCCATAGGACAATTTTATTTCATAACTGGGACATATGTTATGGGGGAAAAGTAAGGTAAACAGACCGAATAGGAATTTATAGTCTATTTTATATGCTACTTTATACTCCACATGTAATATCCAGTGCCCAATATGTATGATGTGTCAGATAGGGTACCTCATTGTGCTCAAAGCCAGCAATCCAAACAGAATGGTGTGCACTAAATTGTAAGCAACACCTGGTTTCAGCAGAGTTATGCACTTTTGCAGTTTATCCGCAGGTTTGTTGTTCACAGAGCCACTGAGTGAGAGGGAAACAAAAGAAAAGCAGCACGGATACATTAGCAATACGTTATTTTAAAACAGGACATTTGTATGCAGTTCAAAGGAACCTCCTGGTTCCAGGGAAAATAAAACATTCTAAGGCAATACTAATAGATTTTTCATGCTTGCCGAGTGCTTTAAATATTCCCCTGTGCAAGATTTTCTGCTTTCAAGCTGGACTGGCAAACGGTGGAACATGAGTGAAATAAATATGAAAAACAAATAATTTTATTTGCACATCATAATACTACAAATGAAACATAAATGTTCAGGGAGGGGTGTGTGGAAACAGACGGTTGACAGCTAATACCAAATTTGCAGTTAGGAGTACTCCCCTGGTTTTACACAAAATACTGGTCTCAGCTGCTACTAGGAATTAGCAAGTGTTGGGATAAAGCTGACAAAAGTTTCCCAGATGAGAATCCAGTTCTACAGAGCCACCTTCTCTACAATATCTATCTGTCTGTCTATCTATCTATCTATCTATCTATCTATCTATCTATCTATCTATCTATCTATCTACATTTACTTGGTCCAGTAGATTTTCCCCTGCCCAAGTGAATCACTTTTGTAACAAAAGTCAAATGAATAAATCCATAGAAAATTACCAACAATTCTGCATACCATTGCAAAATACAGTGGTGCCTCGCAAGACGAAAAGAATCCGTTCTGTGATTCTCTTCGTCTAGCGGTTTTTTCGTCTTGCGAAGCAAGCCCATTGACGGATTAGCGGATTAGCGCTATTAGCGGCTTATCTGCTGATCGGATCAGCTGATAAGTGGCTTAGCGGCTTAGAAAAAGGGGGGGGGGAGGAAAAAAAACCAGCAGGAACTCGCAAGACATTGTCGTCTTGCGAAGCAAGCCCATAGGAAATTTGTTTTGCGAAGCACCTCCAAAACGGAAAACTCTTTCGTCTAGCGAGTTTTCCGTCTTGCGAGGCATTCGTCTTGCGGGGCACCACTGTATCCAAAAGTGGCCTATGAGGTTGAGAGCAAAAATGATCTATTTTTCCTGGTAATTAAAGTTGTTGTTTGCTGTGAGCATAAATTCCAGAGAGCTGCTGCCAGTCAGGGGAGAGGCAACAACGAGTTTGATGGACCAATGGTCTAGCTCAGTATAAGGCTATGTTCTCTTTAACATGCAATGTTTCATTGGAAGGATGTGTGTGTGTGTATGGAGGAATATTTTTTTATGTGATGGGCATCTGTTGGCTTACGTAGTATAGCAAAGACACAAGTTTACTGCCTCACTGGAAACTAGGTTTTATTAACTCTACTCGAGCAACATTAAATTTGTTGTGGTTTCTGGACTGTGCTGACTACTGGCCTGAAATGCATCAGTAACCAAGCCTTGCTACAGTGACATGCTTTAGCAAGTGAACTAGCCAATATAAACATCATTCTAAAAACTGAGGCTGCCACTGCCAGAATTATATATCTTGGGTTCAGAAAACCAATTCTCTCTTAGATAATTGGCTCAAATCTGAGGCAAGCATGCACTGATGCTGAACTATGACTCTGTTCATGTCTTCGTCTTCTTATCAACAAGAAAGGAAAAAGACCCCCTGCACTGAAAACATAATCCTGCAATATAGAAACAGACATACCTGAGATTTTGAAAAGCAACCACAGCAGATGTTATGGTCATCACCAAGAGCACAAATATATAGGCATAGAAAACTAAAGTGCCCGAAAGTCTTGTGAAAGTATTAAAAGGCAAGAGACCAAAAGCTTCCTCACACAGGTACAGGTTAGCATCAAAATCTCTAAAGGAAAGGAAGACAAGTCAACATTGCAAAGTTATTGGCATAATGTGTGTGTGTGTTTTAAAAAATCTAACAAAATTAGTCCTAAAGTTGCATATTAGAAAGTGCTCAAGCAAGATCAGTAACTACAACTCAGAATTTACAAGCAAGAGCAAATGCTGCCTTGTTGCTATTTGTTGCATTTCTAACTTGCCCTTCATTCAAACAAATCCCTGGGTTTTTCAAAGAAAGCAATAAATGCAGATTAAACTACAGCAGTGGACGTAATGCCCCCCAAATTCTGAAACCCTGGTTTCAGTACCACCAAAAGTGAAATTGAACAAGTATTTTGTGCTGGAAGTCCAACAACACAGAGGGTAACCAACCTTTAGGGATGGGGTATTCTATTGTTGGGCAGCATCACAGAGAAAACCCTATTCTGTCTCACCACCCCTGCCAATGGGACAACCTGAAGAGCCTCCACTGCTGGTCTTACGGCACAGGTTGGCTAGTAAAGGGAAACATACTCCTATAGAAACTTGGGTCCCTCCCATGCCAAAAAACTAGAGGAAAACAATTTTGTTTTGAACTCTGAACAATACCATACCTTGTTGCTCCAAATCCAAACTTTGCCTTCAGAAATTTAAATATATGCTCATCTGACTCCAGATTAAGAACTTTCTGTGAAGAGAGAAAATAAAAGTTATTACTTTCTTTTAGTTGTGAAGACAACTCTGCCATCCCCATCACAACATTTCACAAGCGCCACTCCCCCCCCCCCCCACTTTGGTTTTTCTTAAAATTGTACTTTAAGAAAATACACAGCACTGAGATCAGCTATAAACCTCTGCTTGATCCCTGATAGAAAAAGGCAGCAGCAGAGACACATTTCCAATCTTAGTGTTGTAGTACCAGTGGGCCAGAGGTTCTCCATTGCTGGTTTAAACATTGTTTGTTAGGTGGTTTAAATCTGTGATTGTTCCTGTGAGTTGAAATTTAAATAGCCCATCATCATATTAGATGAGATGACTGACAGGTAGGTGTGCAGAGAGGGGGTAAGTTTGAGATCAATCCTCTGGCTGGATCCAGTATCCCACCCCTGGTTTAAACTGACTGAGGAAGGATGTGACAAGAAGAAAGCAGAACATGGACATGTAGTTGAAGTTCATTATATATTTAGGCATCCCAAATGTAAAGCTACATATTCTATTTGTGTGTGTAGCTATACAATATTAGGGAAAGGCAAAGCATTTGCAAAAGCAGAACACATTTGGAATGCTAAATTTAATTTGTCTGTTGTACAGACAAATAAGAAACAACATTTCTTTACAAACTCACTACGAATTTGCACATAAAGCCATTTAAGGTTACAAACCAATGCATATAATGTGCGAACAAACATAGTATTGCACTGTAAATCTGTTATACATATTGAACAAGATACTATACAGATTCAATTGGAAAAAAGATAGAATTTTTTTTACTCACCTTAATAAAATTATTTACAAGAAATGTCAAGCACAGCACTAAGAGTACGTGAAGGAAGAGCTTCCCAAGCCTGCTAAAGAAGCCACCAGTTTTCAGGTTATTCTGGAAAATGTAAGCAATGGTATTTTAGTGTTTGCAAAAGAACACTGGGCACTCATAGTGAATGTTTTTTCTGGTTTGGGGTGTATGAGGCACTGATTACTAAGGGGCTAATCCCTTCAGAAAAGACAGGGGACTTGCATTTTAAGGTCTTCAAGGAAGTCCTATCTTGCATGGTTTGTATGAATGTGCACTGACTCACCAGGCTGTGGTGCAGATGCCTCGTTCACTCCAAGCCAAAAAGAAAATCCACAGTGAGTACGTAAAATTTGGTGTAAAAGAAGCATCCATTACTGATGTGATAATGTCCTAGCTAACCTAACTGTCGGGTAAATCCAATCACGGTGCTTATAGCTGAAATTTCTGTGGGAGGACATGATGAAGGCCACTCCTGACAAAAGCTCTCCTTGAAGAGGTGAAGATGTCTACTTCATGGTGCCTTGTGAATATAGATGAAGATTTCCACGTGAGCAGAGATCTCCTCCTAGCAGCCTATGTAAGGTTCTGTCATTAAGCTCTTTGTTTTGCATTAATTCTTCCAGCCTTGTGAGGGAGGCCCTAGGAAAAGGAACACCAGTGGAAGCAGCCTAGAGAACCAGTGCAGAAGCCTCATGGGACCCATTAAGTGCCCCTTTGGTCTTTTCACTATGTCCTAAAGAGACATGTCATTGTCCTTAGATAATACGATACCTGATAGGAGCGCCACCACTGGGGCATTCACTGTTGGAACTTTAAACATTTCCATAGGCTGAACTGTGAGAAAACATTGTGCTGTTTGGCCAGTTTGATGGCTCTGTTACTTTGACATGGACTGACCCATTTGGAATGAACCACTCAAAGATGAAAGGGGGACAGGTACCACCCTTGAGGCTGAACAAGGTTTAGACTGAAGCCCCTCTAGGGGTGGTTCCCTCTGGAGGCTTCCCCCTAAAAAAGTACTGCTTTCACCCTCTGGCACCCTCTGGCACTTCCAATTGAATCTGGCACCCTCTGACTAGATTTATTTGGGAGTTTGGTGATGGTCTTTCTAGATACTTTCAAAACAGCAGTCGCTGGTGGGGAGGAGCTCCTTGAGCGTCATCAGCTTTCAGCAGTTGCTGAAAGGAGGGGCTCACTCAGGATTCTGGGTGGAAATCCAAAGCAGGCGGCTTTCCAGTGCCAGGTGCTAGTATCTTTTAATGACCTTCACAGGTTGAATTTTCTTCTTTGCAGCTTTTTCCTTGCCAGTTGGAATGAATGAGGGAACAAGGGAAAAAAGAGGACATGACAGAAGAAGAAAACTATTTCTCCTTCTCCCTCTCTTTTTTGTAAACAATGCATCTATCAAACGACAAACTACGCTACT
The DNA here is from genome assembly GCF_965112155.1 of Podarcis liolepis. Lineage (NCBI taxonomy): Eukaryota > Metazoa > Chordata > Lepidosauria > Squamata > Lacertidae > Podarcis > Podarcis liolepis. The sequence continues at coordinate 31,983,172 of NC_139561.1, forward strand.
GAGCATTACTTGTCCATCTAATTTTAATTTTAAAACTACTGTTGTACTGATGCTAGTGCATCAAGGTAGTTTCACGTTTCCTTTCAGGATAGCACTAAATCTTTGAAGAGGGAAGCCAATAGGGTTTTCAAAGCACTGAGTCTCCAACAGCAAATGAAAAAAATGATTGTAAAAATGACTATGATAGGCAGTGGCAGCAGTGGGGGGAAAAGCAACAGAAAACTTGAAGATATTCTGCTGTAAGAACAGTTCTTATTGAGCAAGATTGTAAGTAGGATGGAGGAGGGAATCTCATTTAAAATAATAATAAATAATAATAATAATAATAATACCTGACCATAAAGCATATCATGGGCTCATTATGCATGAAGACAGCAGGACTAAGGAGTTCCAGTCCCAATACTGTTTGATCAGCAACTCTGCTTTCAATCTGACCATGGCTATTTCCCTATAATGATGTGGAGATCATGACTTGCTCTTTATGAGTCATGGTCCCTAATATCTAACACAGCTAATCAAAGGTGGCAGGCGTTTAACCATGTGTAATTTTATGAAGATTACCCAAGTAGCAAAGCAGACAAATTTTCAGCTTACCCTATTTGTTATTTTAAAAAATAAACTAATGATAAATGATAAACCATGATAAATACATACCTGGAGTTTTCTTGCTAACAAAGTGGACAAATTAAAGCTTATAAGTAATGATCCCACTATCATGGAATTAAAGAACTGTAGGAGGCAAACAAGCAGCAAACTAGCCACCTGTATTATGTAGATCCAGGTCACCTACAAACATAATGATAAGAAATTGTTCATGCCACAGCTTCATTTTTTTATTATCTAACTTGCACAATGCTCACATCAGTCCCTACTGTAATGAAGAAAATGGCACCAGAAGACAGAGAGGGCAGAATACCCACCAAGAAAACTGAGCTTGCCTGCAGATCTTTGTGGGGTTGTTTGTTAAAATATAAATAAAACATCCAAAAAGCATGACATTGATTTACATTGTTGTTAAGTACTTTAAGATACACAGTTCTACTACTCCCATATCTCAATGCCAAGTTAAGATTTTTATGGCACTTTGAAAGTCAAGATTCTAGTATTCAGTTGAAAAATATGAAAAACAGGACATTCCATCCTAAACATACATACATAACCAAGTTTACTTTGCACCAAGCGCAGTATTATTTCATCAGAGTTCCTCATAATGAAGACAAGACTTCCAAACTTTGCAATCACACACAGTGGCCGCAACACTGCATACAATCAAGCACACCTAAACGTGACTGTTTTCCATTATTTCAATGGTGGCACATTAAGCAATTAGCTTACCTTTCCTCTAGGAAGCAAGTCAAGACAGTCAAGTGTGAACAAAACCAATGCCTGGATCAACAACATAAACTGATTAAACTGCCAAGCCAAGCTGAAGAGGAAGGTTGAAATAAATACTGCCAGAAGTGTCAGCCTCTGGAAAAACAAAAACATAAGCTAAATGAGATACATGAGGAAAGATCGTAGTGGAAAAAAGGGAAAGTGATTACTGGCCATTTCAATGTATCAAACAGCTTTAAACAAAAACTATTCCCCAAAATCAGACTGTTACAAAATAAATAAAATACATCATCCATATATAATTTCAAAATACCATGCATCTATTTACAAACATAGGGATGTTGCAGCATTCTGACAAAAACAGAAGCAGGAATGGAAATTGTTGGCGGTCACTTATTTGTCCCATGTCCAGAATAAAAATCCGTTCATTCAGTTGCTTTCAGCCTGCAAATGATATTACGTCCCCCTCCTTTACCCTAAATTATCTTTGCAGTGAAATGAATGAGTTGGAATAACATCATGACAACGTAATTTCCATAGTTTATTTAATTAATTACGCAAATTATGTAATTTTGCCACAGAGCTAAATGAATGACATAGATTTGGGCAAAAGACAAACTGCAACGGGAAATAGTGCTTCATGTGAAGAATACAGGGGCAGAATGGAAAATGACGCCATCTTAGAACCCTACTCCAAAGTAGACATATCTCAAAGTACACTCGTTGGCTCTGAACCAACAGAGCACACATGCAGCAATAAACACTTTTTTAACAAAAAAGATCACCACCACCACCATCATCCTAGTGAAAAGGGGGAGTGGGAGGATAGAATCCAAACCGCCTTTTTCTCCCGAATAACCTAGCCAACAAGGCTGCTGCTTTTTTTATAAGGTCTCTATGCCTACAGCATCAGGTTGTGGAATAGGGTGCTCAGGAGGCATTTTCACATGCAATTCCCCACGCAACTAAGGATACAACACAGAAGCCTGTTTCTGTGAGTAATGTGGCTCTGAGCTGGATTGGAGCATCTGCATTCAATCAAAGATTTTTACATTTAACTATGGAAGAACAGCAATAATATTTTCTGGTATATATTTTCTGCCAGCATTACCTTGGCTATTTTAGAAACATTTATCATTACATTTTAAAGAGAAAACTTTTTTGTGCTTTTAAAAAAGGCTCACTTCATGAGTGGGTCGCAAATGAGATCTGAAGAGGAATGTAACTGCTGCTATCTGAACAGCAAAGAATGGCAGTGCCCAGTTCTCTCTTAACGGAATGGTGAATTCCACCCGGGTGGTATCTGTTCTGCAGAAAACAAAAACAAAAGGTTCATATAAGCAACAATGGGCAAGTCCTCTACAAAGATGCAAATCTCAACATTGAAAATGGACATCGACTATTACTTCACTATTTTCAAATATGGCAGAAAGCATTCGGGCTAATTCAATTAATGCATTACAAGTAAACTGATCAAATCTGATTTCAATCAGAGAGGGACCCTGTTAACAGGATGTGTTGTTATAGATCACCTAAATCTAGAGCAGCAATGTGCAAATGCCAAAGACTTGTAAAATTAAAAAAAAGAAAAAAGAATTATTGGCACACGCTGTTTAGTCAAGGAAATACAGCCAGCTTCATTGAACATCTTCGAAGTATGTTCTGCAGTGAAATATTGCAGCAATTATTTTTATTAATATATTAAAAACCAGTTAATTGACAGCTTATTGACTGTGTCATGTTGTGCTCCATACACTGTCTAGACACTAATGGCACAAAATAAATGTTTAGCAGCACTAAAGCACCTATAAGTGGCCGACAGCCCAGTTTTCAACATTTCTACACAAAAGGAAGTTTTTCCCCTTAGGGTTATTCTAAACTAGAAAAGGCTCTTTTTTATACAAAGCCTCCAGAGCTTCAAATCCTTTCTGTACTATGTTTTGGCTATCTACCTCATTCTATTCCCATGTATTCTCCCTCCCGCATATCTTTTCTAAATTATGTGTCCCGTTCTGAGGAACCCTGGAATAGATTCACATACAAAGGAAAGTCTTGAGCTAAAACCAACATTCCTTTGCTAGTGCAACGCTTATCTGCCCATAAAAAACTAGCAGCTGTGTTGCTCAGGAATTCTAAACAAAAAAGAAAAAAACTGTTTTGAAAGGCTTAGTCTACTATCGTGATTCAAAATAGAGTCCATCGAAGCATAGACAAAAAGAACTGTCCTTGATCTCAGGAACCATCATGTGAAATTTGGTTATGATGTCCTAAGAGGTGTCCAAATGCACAGCGAGAAGGCAAACCACTTTCCAAAATATATAGCAATCTAACTTGTAGAAATGAATATATTCTTTTCTATAGCATGGCAAATATTGGATTATTTCAGAGGAGGATTTGCAGAAGTATCCTCACCTGTTTGTGATATACCAGAAGGCTGCTAATACACCTGAAAGCCAAGTTCCACTGAGAAGCCAGCTGGTCACATACAGAGCAGCAACATAGACTGCCTGAAGGCTAAACAATGTGTAGATGTAAAAATAAACAGGTTCAAAAAAATTCTGTGAAGGAAGAACACAGGAAACCATTAAACAAATAGTACTTGTCTTAGCATGAAACCAACAATTCCGATCATAAGAATGTTTGTAAAATGAGATTGCAATCTTATGCATACTTAGAAGAAGAAGAGGAGGAGGAGGAGGAGTTTGGATTTGATATCCCGCTTTATCACTACCTGAAGGAGTCTCAAAGCGGCTAACATTCTCCTTTCCCTTCCTCCCCCACAGCAAACACTCTGTGAGGTGAGTGGGGCTGAGAGACTTCAAAGAAGTGTGACTAGCCCAAGGTCACCCAGCAGCTGCATGTGGAGGAGCAGAGACGCGAACCCGGTTCACCAGATTACGAGTCTACCGCTCTTAACCACTACACCACACTGGCTCTCAGGAAGTAGGTACCATTGAAATATAGGACCTATATAGGATTCTACTATAAAGCTTCTTTGCACAACACAGTTTAACTTTAGGGTGGTAGCCAATACAATCCTGCTCAGAGAAGATCCATTGAATGTCTCTAAATTGGGTTTATTAATTTGAATGGGCCTGTTCTGACTAGGACTAGTCATGATGGCATCCATTTCTGTCAGGGTCATAGGCAGTATGCCTTTGAATACCAGTTGCTCAGGATCATGAGTGGGAGAGAGCTGCTGTGATCATGATCAGCTTGCTGGTTTTCTACAGGAATCTGTTTGGCACAGTGAGAACAAGGTGCTTTGGCCTGCCCCAGCAGGGCTTTTCTTAGGTCCTTACACACAATTCCTAGAGTAAATCGCATTGAACTTAATGGGACTTAATGCCCGGGTAAAGACGAATTTCCACAAAACTTGTCACTGTACTGACTTGGGCAAGATGCTTGTGCATTTATCAGAGACTTATAATTAAACACTCACATTCATATGAAAAACCCTATACAGAATGCTGAGAAAGACTTCTTGGTAAACATTCATTCTTTCAAGTATGTTAATTGTCCTCATGGACTCAGTTTTATTGTCAAACATCAAGCGATGTAAACCTGTAGAAAGAAGAAAATAAAATGAAGGCACACCTGCATTTAAAAGCCATTAAAATGTAAACGTCTTCTGCAAGAGCATTTAAAGTTAGAAACTAGAATGCTACTCATTAAATATGCTCTGCTACTGTTAAAGTCATTTGGCTTCTTACAAAGAACTAGATCTGGTTGGTGGGTGATACCAGTCAAAATGCACATGCTTTGAGAAAGTCTAAGGAAAGTATGTCAATTTGCATCACTTATTTTTGAGTTAGAATACCCCCTCTTTAGGAGCCACATATGACAGTGTATCCCAAGAAGTAGGTTCTACTGTGTTCAACGGAGCTTACCACTTAAGTGTGTCCAGGAGTAGATTCATGGAAAGTAATCTAATAAATAGTGCTGCTTTTATTGCAAATGGAGTGCTCTGGGGCTCTGAGTCTACTTTTTAGAAATCAGTATCATCTGAACCATATAGTTTAAGATGAAAGTAATGCTTCCATTGAGATAGGTAATACCTAAAATTCTATGCTATCTAGCAACAATAGGCACCTCCAGGTATGACAAGCACTTCTGCCACTAACAATTGGTTTGTGTTCCTGGGATTTATATAAAAAGCCACCGACAAACAGAAGATGGAAGTTGATAATCCAGCATTCTCTTTAAAAACACAGAAGAGTAGTGCTTCTGAGAGCCATTTGTACTTTATCCAGTTCAGAAAATAAAAGTTACAATACCTAGTTGAATGGATGGAGCTTGTAGCATCTGCTTGTAATAAGAGTAATACAGGCCACATTCTGTCCTGAATGAAATCTCCCGCTCTACCTCCTGGAAGGAAACATGCCAGTTAAGATCAAGAATAAACTTAACCTGATGCTTGTCTTACTATCGCTTGCCTCTGACCTGTTTAATAAAATTAGTGTAACATAGTTAAGATCAGCAACAATAGCAGTTTATGAGATAGAGGAAAACTGCTCTCTAATCCTCACCTCATTCCCCAGTGCAACAATACCATGCAATAGATCACTATCCTTCCTACGTTAACCAAAGGGAAGTGAGGTTGGGATTAGTCAAGGACATTTTGATGAGTTGGTGGCACACCAGAGATTTATGTCCAGAGATCTCCAAGGTCCAAATCTACCAGAAAACTATGGCTCTAGTCCAAAAAGTAAACTAATAAAGACATGAAAGGCAGCTGAAACCTCCATTTCATTTTGGATAGCCAAAGTATCTGCAAAAATCACAAGGAAAAACTGAAGTAACATGATTTCCTAGATATTACTTCTGTGTATCAGCCTAGGTCAGCTGCCAAGTATTTATTTATTTATTTATTTATTTATTTATTTAATCAACAGACTTACTGTGAGAAGATGTGTTCTTAGAACTGTCACTAGTCAATTTAAAACTCCCAGGGGTTTTTTTGTTTTGTTTTTGTTTGTTTTTTTTAAACCCAAATCTAGGAAGAAATACAGGCTTGAAACTTTGTGAAAACTGTCTTCAATGCTTTTATACTTCTTTGCAGCTAGCAACTGTCTCAATCACCATTTTTTGTCTTCCCACTTTCTAGCTAAACTGTTTTTATTCCAGCAAGCATTTGTTATCCTAGTCTGAGGGGCTTTTATGGACTGCTACCCCTTGTTTTTAAGCACTTTTTACCTGTTTCTATTTTATTGTTTTTACTGTTAAATTATAGTGTTGGCTTCTATGCCTCATTCTGCAGCTTCAAAACTTTGTTCTTAGTCAACCCAATCACTGTTACTGCACTGAAAGGCTGGATTGAAATGGTCTTAACCATGGGTAGGCAAACTAAGGCCCGGGGGCCGGATCCGGCCCAATCGCCTTCTAAATCCGGCCCACGGACGGTAAAGAAATCAGTGTGTTTTCACATGAGTAGAATGTGTCCTTTTATTTAAAATGCATCTCTGGGTTATTTGTGGGGCATAGGAATTCGTTCATCTCCCCCCCCCAAAAAAATATAGTCCAGCCCCCTCCAGGTCTGAGGGACAGTGGATTGGCCCCCTGCTGAAAAAGTCTGCTGACCCCTGGTCTTAACTTACTATTAAAGCACAGTCATTCTTATTATCCAAAACAATATTAATCCCAAGACAAACCAATGGAGAAAGAGAAAATGAAAGGTGGTTCACACTGCAACCCTTTTAAACATTACTTACCTTGTTTTTATTTAACAGAATGTGTATGCCCCTTAATTTTAATTAAAACCCCGAAGAACTTTACAGAGATATAAGGTATACATTAAAATATCAATAAAAGTCAAAAACAATTTTTAAAAAATCAGAATATAAATAAAATCAACACTTATGAACTAAAATGACAGATTAAATACATGTCAACTTTACATGACTGGGTATGCTATGTAGTGTGCTGAAAGATGTGGGTAACAGTGGGTGTTCACTAAATTACCTGAAATACTGAAAGTTGCAACCTCTGTTTAATCAGTTCACAATGACAGAGTAATATGACTCAAGTTCCTATGGCAGTCCCACAACTACAGAAAGTATTAAAACTTGAAAGCTCTGAAACATTTTGGAATTGATTCTGGAGGGCTGGGCACTGAAAGGGATCTAATTAGCAAGACTGTATCAAACGTGATTAATCTTTAAGCCTGGCACCAGCTGTATTCAACCAAATGCCATACTTTACGAGGTAAACACTACTGCTTTACATCTGTTTCATACGAAGATAACATCTGCTTTCCTCATTCACAACACATTTCCAATTTTAGAGCGATTCATACTTTTCCTAGAGTCTCAAATGTCAATAAAAGTGGCAAGAGCTATGGGCTGAAATTTCAAGGCTAATATTTAGGTAATACTACTATACACATTCTATATATATGTAATTTGTTTTTATGAAGTCTTGACTCTATGAACCCCATGGTGCTTTGCCGAAACTCCTGGTGCTTATATAGCAATTAAAAGTGAATTCTGCATTATTCTAGAGATATCTGATCAGCTGCAAGTACAAAAATATTTGCAGTCATGCCCTGCTCCATTATTATTATTCCCTTTAGGAATTACGGAAGAAAAGGAGGTAAACTACAAAATGCCTACTGAATATTTTATTATTATCTATGGTGGTGACAAGCCAATCCCTTTTATCAATAGGAATATTCTATCTGTGGTGTTATGTCTGAGTGATGGATGTTTTGCACATGAATTATGTTGATTGCTATTGCACTCATCAAGTAAAGAAGCTACATGCACAAACCAGCCCCTGATGTTCCCTCATGCATATGTTTGTATCTCAGCAAAGCCTGAGAAACAGAACTCATCTGTATGAAATAAAATTGGTGGCAATGTGAGAGCCTGAGGAGGAAAACAGGAAAGACCCTGCACTCCAGGGTCAGAAATGGGAAATTTGTAGAAACGTTGGTGGTGGGGGAATCTTACGAAATACTTCTTTCAGGAGTATGACTGAAACAATTTGTGGGTCTGTGAAAATATGTTATGTGCGCTTAACCTACCTTTTACCCCTAAACTAGCTCTCAGGGTCAGGAAAATAGTGGTAGTGGGGGTAGGATGGAGGAGATAGCCACTAACCATGGTTTGAGTGTGTGTGTGTGTGTGTGTGTGTGTAGAGTGGGGTTGGTGGTTAAACTTCCCCTTCCCACACTGTACTGGAGAGTTGGGAGCTGGGGTGCAGCAAGGTTTGCAACCAAGCCTAAACTTGAATGCTGCAGGACTATGTGTAAGAGGGGGGAGGTTTCAAGGCATAGCTGCAAAAGCAGCATATACTGGCACTCTGGTGAAGTGGAGCAGACCAGCAGAGGAGGGGGGAGTATACTGTCCCTCCATTCAGCCCCTCCAAAAGGCTCTTTTGACTTTTCTCTTCTACCCTCAGGGTAGGTAGTTCTTAAGTAGGAGAAGTCCAAGACATTTTACTGTCTGGACTGAAGGACTGATGCCCCCTTCCATACTAGGATCAACACTTTAAAACATTTTGCTGCATTATTCAGACACCAGTTCCTGCCTTCATCTCCCACTGCCACCATCATGGTGCTACATGGCAGGGCAGACATATGAACCTTGTGGAGGGGAGGCAGTTGAAATCTTCAAAAAGTGGACTTAAAATATTTCACCCAACGTTTTCTCTCCTCTCTTTTCTTCCCCTTCTGCAGTGGTCTCACTTTCATTGCCGTCGGGGATTTTAGTTGTTTCTAATGCTTTGTTAGGGGATGCGGGTGGCACTGTCAGTTAAACCACAGAGCCTAGGACTTGCTGATCGGAAGGTCGGCGGTTTGAATCCCTGCAACAGGGTGAGCTCCTGTTGCTCGGTCCCTGCTCCTGCCAACCTAGTAGTTCGAAAGCATGTCAAAGTGCAAGTAGATAAATAGGTACCGCTACGGCGGGAAGGTAAACGGCATTTCTGTGCACTGCTCTGGTTTGCCAGAAGCGGTTTAGTCATGCTGGCCACATGACCCAGAAGCTGTACACCGGCTCCCTCGGCCAATAAAGCGAGATGAGTGCCGCAACCCCAGAGTCGGTCACGACTGGACCTAATGGTCAGGGGTCCCTTTACCTTTAATGCTTTGTTGCTACACAAAAGCTTTGTATAGACCTTGTCATGATAATATGAGGGGCTCTTGTCCCTTATATATTTTTATTCTTTTACAGTATACTCCAACTAGGGATTCACCTTTTTCAAAAGGCCGAAGAACTGGCAAGGAGCTAAACATCTCCCATTATTGTGCACTCTTCTCCCTCTATAAACACAACTCAATCTCACATCAGCACAAATATGTGATTCCTGCATTGCAGGGGTTGGACCAGATGACCCTTTGGGTCCCTTCCAACTCTACAATTCTTTGGTTCTATGTGGAAGATAAGGGTGATCAGTTGCAAGGTATTTTGAAGAGAGTCATGTAAAAATATACTCCCAAAATTAATATTCTATTTATGTTCAACACATTCACATCTATAAAAGGTTCTGGTTTTTCAGTGATCTTTGGAGCCCCAAAGCCTTATGGGTGACTGTCTAGAATTCAGGCACATGAGAGAATCTTGGAAAGGCAATGGTTTTCCAATCAGAGAACAAGGCTAACAACTGAATCCTGTGCTGCAACAAAATGCCTCTGGGGTCCCACATCAGTGAAGAGTTTGGGAACTAGATCAAACAAAGCTTGATACTGTCTTTCAAAAGAACCCAACGTAATACACTCAAGAATGTATTTCAGCTTTCTTTGTTTGCTTGCTTAATAAAAACCAAAACTGCACCAGAAAAAGAAATAAAAGAATATTGCTTTTAAAAATAAAATCCAATTAATTACGTAGCAAATCTTCTTAAGCATAAAAGTGAAAGCTCAATACAGATAACTGCATTAACGTGACCAAGGTTGCACAGCATGCCGTCAACAAACACAGTTAATACACACAGAACTCTTGGCTGGTTAACCTCAAGCCCATTTGCTCTGATTGGAGTGTTTATTCAGCTTTGATGAATGAAGAAAGCAACGGATTTATATACAAGAGCTAGCCATGTACTGAAATTAGACTTTGCTGGAATAGAAATAATGAATTCTATTGCTGGAAAGCTGAATCATGGCATGGGAAATTGGGTTCAACTCTCAGCTTGACTATACTAAATCATTATTTCTGTGCCTCAGTTTCCTATCCAGGACTTTGGGAACAGGACCTAAATGAATTGCACACATTTTTTTTTGCCCAAGACTCAAAGAAATTCATATTTAGATGTTATAGACTTGCAAGACCCAGAAGAAGCAAAAGGTGTGTTCCTAATAAACCCTCTATCCTGTATAAATCATTTATTTTCTCTTCATGGAAAAAAATCTGTGTTGATAGCACCATGTTATTGACTGAAATTTTCATTCTTCTCTTGGCAGATTTTCTATCACATCCAGCCCTGATTTATTTTGCAGGGGCTGACAATAAATTGCAATTGAGTTTTTCCTAATAGAGTCAAAGATAAAATAGGTGCTATTAATATGACATCATTAGATGAAACTACTTTAATGTACCACATGATGAATTCTGCTACTGCAGTATATGATACTAACCTGCCGTAGTCAGAATGGAAAATCTACTGGAAACTTGCTTAAGAACCTTGCTTAAGCCCAAGTCACATCTAACAGGGTGGCACAATTTTAATATATGGTATAGTGAATTAGTCCATTCCAGTTTCTGTTTTACTGGTGGTATTTCGTGGGAACCCACGAAAAATAAAAACTTCTGAAGTGGCCCTTTTCTGAAGGGAAATTAAAGCTTTAACCTTCCTCCCTCAATAATGTAAGATCCAATTAAAAAGAACAGTGTATATACAGTTCATGGTTCAACCACCATTCAGTCTGAGTAATCCAGGATGCTTTATTATAAACAAATAAAAAGCACATCAACATAGCTGCTACTTTCAGCTTGTTATCTGCTTTCTACTACCTCAGTATGTCCTCAAGACACACCTGTTAAGAACAGTGGTTGATGTGGGAGAGAGTAAAATTATCAACAATGTAGAAAAAGGTAACGCTATGGTAGTTGTGAATAGCTCGGCAGGAAAAAGTCTGAAAAGCCACAATGTGAACAATGCCTTAGGAAACCAATCATGCAATCAGAGTCATTCTGTTACCTTGATGTTGGAGAACCACAGATCATTTTCATGTAGTGTAGCAACATAAACAGAAGTGAAGATTCCCAGAGTTATGCCAATGATTCCACCAACGATGAGTGAAAGTTTCTTCCACAATTTTCCACCTGCAGAAGATAGTTCTAATAAATATCTTTAAAAAACAAAAACAGTGCCTCCAATATGTTTGCAATGGATGGTAGTATCCACTCCAGATGTTGGCTACGGTTTATGTATCATAAACAGAGAACAGATTTCCAAAAAGAAAACTGAGGGAAAACTGATTTCTCTTGGATTGTTCTGGCACTGGAAAATACATGTAAAATGTATTCATTTGATTTATACCCTATCTTTCAAAAGAAACATCCACCCAAGATGGTACACAAAAAAATATAAAACAACAAAATCTACACTAAAATGCACTAAATTGACCCAGCTGGTTCTTAAAAGGGTTGTATCAAAAGATGCAGAAAAAGGGGGTATTTTGCACAAAGAAGGCATTGTGCTAGGGCACTGTGTGAGACGAGTGAGCTAAATCCCAAAATGCTCTTCTCACTTGTGCAAACTCTTATACAGGCAGAAATGTATTGAACCTATCTATTATAATGCTGTTAAAAAGAACCAAGGGTTGTTCTATATTCAGTCCTTTTACTCAATGAGTAAATCCCACTGAAATTAGCAAACCTAAGTGGAGTCATGTTAATTCCATTCTTGCTACTCAGAACAACCTTAGTGTTGTACAGGGTGAATCTGCTATGTTAATCAAGATTACACTAGTTTTTCATGGTAGCTCAAATGGACAACAGCCAGTTATGTTGCTACGGCAGAAAATATTGCAGTTCTAATTCAGAATGGAGGTGGAAAGTGAAAGAAAACAGCAGGGAGGAGAAAGTTATTTTTTTATTTAATAATTTAAACAGGTAGAGTAAGGGGGGAAACTATTTGTGGGAAATTACAACTGAAATAAGACAGTTGAGACAAAACATCTGTGGGTGAATTGAGAAAAGGCTCTGGTTGTGGATGGGGGTGAAAGGGAATGAAGTGGGGATGCTAAGTCATACAATCCTGAAATCTTCTAAGTTAGATAGACAGAGAAAATGCCATACTTTGATATCTCCTTCATAATGGGCAGTAAGTGCAGACGGTTACTACTGGCCTCTGCTGGAAATATAGAAGCAGCTATCTATGCCATTTTTTCTATCCATCTCTTCCACTTTAAATCTAGGGCATATGCATATTTCTTCTGTAACGAGTGGGCAATATTTTTCGGATGGGCCATATTCCCTCACAGGCAACCTGGGTGGGGCTGGTGTAAAAAAGTCACATCCATTGCATTTGTAAAGTAGGCTGCATTCCAGCCACACACATGTTGAGATTTCCACACACACACTCCAGGCAGGCAAAGCCAACTGAGGACACAGTGGGGTATTGGCAAGCACTAGATAGATAAAGCATTTTGCTCCTGGGCCATATTGAGAATCTGCGATGAGATACACATGCAGTGGACTTTGCCCCCGGTTCCAGTCACAACATAGAGGGCAGCTTAAGGTCCAAAATAGTTTACTGTTGCAGTCGGTAGAGCATGAGACTCTTACTCTCAGGGTTGTAGGTTCTAGTCCCAAGTTGTGGGGGGGGAGGGAATCTGCATTGCAGGGGGTTGGACCCTCGTGGTCCCTTTCAACTCTACAATTCTATGATTCTAACTCTTCAGAAAGCATTTGTGGAGCAGTGCTAATAGCTATTTCCCTTCCATTCACAGGTTCTCTAGATCGAAGTAATTCCCTTTTAAGTGATGTTAATCTGAAGGACAGGAACACTGAAAGGGGCAGAGCTAACTATTTTCTCTCAAGCTTGCTAGTCTTCTGCAAAGAACAGTTAATTGCTCTTGTACTCATTATGAAAGCTCTGATCTGCTTTGTGTTATGCCCCTTCCTCGATAATAGAGTTCAGTAAAAAGCTTATAAGCTCAAAATAGTCTTGATAACCATCACCTCTCATTCTGAAATTATTTGAAATATCCTTTGTGGCATGCCTTCTAATAAATTACGAGCAGGGTGACTTTATTAATCACACCAAAATCTTGTTTTAACTTTAAAGCTTTGGTTATCTAAATTGTGCCTTCTTCTCTAAATGTGCACTTATCAAAGCAGTCCCCGATAATGCTGCACGATTACAGGTGATTTACCTGCTGACAACAAAGCAGCAAAACCACAGACAATGTGATGCCAAGGGAAAATACAGCCCATAACTACATTTAGAGTTATTCCTTCATGTAGACTATATTGGTTTCAAATCAATTCCTCTTCTCAGATTTCCCAATTAATCATGTTATTTGAAACAAAGACCAACCTTCTCTAGTTTTGATATATGGGCAGCACAATACCAAACTCTAGAAAACCCATCAAACTCAGTGGAACTAAAAATACTAGAACTGTGACTGACTTATTAGCAGATTAATGAACGTACCCAACAGAGAACCATTAATTTCTAGTGGACTACTGAGTAGAAATTTTATTTTATGTGCTAACTAGTTAGGGTTTGTGATAAGCTACTTGAACTTTATTTGCAAATAAAAAAATATTTGCATGAAATATTTTGTAGGCAAAAAGTAAGAAATCAAAACATAGCTCCCTAAATATAACTGCATCCTGGAAATACATGAAGTCAAAGATAGCTTTAAATGCCAGTAGAGAATGAATTTGGGTGAATCCTAACAATGGCTAAACTCAGCCATGTAATTCAATTGGAATAATAACCATTCTGGGTTTCCCCATTTTTCTTTCTACTTACACATGCAGTTATAGCTTAAGTACATTGCACAAGGATAACCGTGACCTACCAGCTAGAGTTTTCCCATTAAGTTTCCAGTTCTTCTCGTGGAATACACTCTCTTCTGGAACTTCTGTGGCTTTTATTCCCTTTCTCTGTCTAACAGCTGTCATGATGTCAGTAATATTCACACATTATACTTTGTGCTGGTTCCTAAATATACATACATAAAGTAATATGGAAGCAATTAAACATTTAACACTCTATCATTACTAACACCCTTAAAATGTATGCAAAAATATATGGCTATATATTTCACAGATAGCAGGAAATCATCACTTAAATTACCGTCTTGCTATTTTTGCAAAATATCCAAGAATAAATAATCATATTGTTTCAACTTGTCAAAAATAAATTAGCAAAATAAATATTTTATTATCAAATGCACAGAACCATTTGAGATAACTTGCAGATAACAGTGCAAAGGACACAGAGTAAAACATAGCTCATTTAATTTATTCCCCATTGGAATAGTTTAAGAGTATCATTCAAAAGTATGAATGCTTGCAAATTTCCTAATATTTTAGGGGGCTCCTGATGTGCCTGTTTCTGTAGCAGATAGAAATATTTTTAAGGCATTTTTAAAGCTCATGAAAATGCAAGTGGTACAGTTTGCGACTTCCATGTGAGCAGCTCCAATGTAAATCAGATGAGCACAAGGAGTCCCATCTCCCCTCGGACTGAACTTGGGTCCGCCATTTTCTCTCAGCCTAATTTAACTTACAGGGTTGTTGTTGGGCCGCCAGACTGTTGAAGTAGAAGAACCACGTTTGCTATCCTGAGCTCCATGGAGAGAGAGCGGATATTAGTGGAATAAAAACTTGATATAAGGAGATATATTTTCCATCTCTCCACAGTAAAAATAGTATGCAGGGCACCACAGATTTATTGTGGCAGAAACTTTAATGGACTGGAGTCTACTTCATTTGACACAACAAAGCTACAGTCCTAGTCATCAGGGGCAGGAAACATTTGGCCCTCCAGATGATGCTGAACTACATCTCCAATCAACCACAGCCAGCATTTTAATAGTCAAGGCTGATGGGAGCTGTAATCCAAAAAGGCGAAGGTTCATCGTGGAGAGGCAAAGGTTCATCAGCCCTGCTATAGATGCTTACCTGGGAGTAAATCCCATTGAGTTGTGGGGTGGACCAGTGCTGGAGCATGCAGAAGATCCCTGGTTCAATTTGTGGTATCTCCAGGTACAACCAAGAGAGGCTCTTGTCTGAAATCCTGGAGAGCCACTGCCAGTCAGTGTACACAATACTGAACTAGATGGACCAACATTATGACTCAGGGTAAGGCAGAATATCTTTTCTAGTTTTGCCAGAAAGGAAACACACACACACACACACACACACACACACACTGAATAAATGTGGGTTTGTTAGCCTGGTTGATCAAATAAACATGACCACCAGACCAAGCCGTGGGGAAAGGAGTGTGTGGAAATACGGTTATTATCGAATTTTCAAAAAAATGGGTCAACTCCAAAATTCATTACATGAATTATACATGCACGTACGGGAACAAGTCCTGTTGAACTCAATGTGACCTGCATGCGAAGCAGATGCTCTTCCATTGACCCCAAAGACATACAGTGGTACCTCAGGTTACAAACACTTTGGGTTACAAATGCTTCGGGTTACAAACTCCACTAACCCGGAACTAGTACCCCAGGATGAGAAAGGAAATTGTGCACCAACGGCGCAGCGGTAGCAGGAGGCCCCATTAGTGAAAGTGCGCCTCAGGTTAAGAACAGTTTCGGGTTAAGAACAGGCCTCCGGAACGAATTAAGTATGTAACCCGAGATACCATTGTATAGGAACATAGAAAACCGCTTTATGCAGAGTCAGACCAATGCACCATCTACCTCTGTGCGGTCTACACTGACTAGCAGCGGCTCCCCAGGGGTTTCACGCAGCGTATCTCTCCCAGGCTTACCTGGAGATGCCACAGGTTGAACCTGGGACCTTAGGAACCTCAGAAGCTGTCTTATACAGAGCAAGATCAATGACCCATCTGCTTCAGTGCTATCTACCCTGGCTGGCAGCATCTCTCCAGGATTCTGGGGAGGAACTGAACCTGGGCCTTTCAGTATGCCAAGTAGATGCTTCTCCCCTGAGGTGGGGTGGTGGGACCCCATACCCCCCCCTTGCAAACCAATATCGCCATGCACAAACAGACAGGTGGCATGCTGAAAATTGTCGGCAGTGCATTATTTTCCCCAAACCCAAACCCTCCATAAAAACAGGCACACGTGTCTGTTTTGTCTGTCTGGGGAGCCTCCATCTCCTGTTCCTATTTATTTCGATACCAGTCTCTCTCTCTCTCTCTCTCTCTCTCTCTCTCTCCCATTGGCAGGGGCTCCAGGCGGCTTGCAGATAAAACAGAAAGAGCTCAAAGCATAGAGGCGGGGCGGCGGCGGGGGAGAGAAGGAGGAAAACCGTTTTAAAAACACAATTAAACACAGACAGAATCAGAACAATGTATATATAGGCGTCGTTCCTCTTCTCTGCCGTCCCCCCGCCTTGGGAGGGGCTGAGATTTGTGCCAAGAAACGGCGTCCTTCGGAGAAAGGCGGAGAAGCGGGGAAGGAGGGAGAAGCCTCCGCAGGGTGCGCTGGGTGGGCCAGGCGAGGCACCCACGAGGGGCTGGGGGAGGGGGCGTTGCGGGGCGGCCTAGGGCCTCCTCCTCCTCGTCCCCTCAGCCGCCAGCACGGCCTCGGCCTTTTTCATTTTTTTGGCCTCGCTCTCCGGGTCCAAGCGTGTCCCCGCCAGCCCTGAGGGGACCCCTTTTCCCCATCCCCACCCGAAGCCCCTTACCTACTCGGGGGGGCGGGCAGGCATGCGGTGACAGCCCCGGTGTGTCACGGAGGGAGGAATGGAGCCGCCGCCGCCTCAGCCTCCCTCAGGGACGAAGGCGGGAGAGGGAAAGGGAGGCGGGAGGCGATGGCGGAGCGAGGCGCCTCCCGCTTGTGAGGCGGGGGGGGGGGAGGAGAGGGGCTCTTTGAGGCGGGGAGGTGTGTGGGCACGAATGGGGAGATGGGGGTTTTGGGGGGGAGTTTCTAGGGGGAGGGGTTTCCCGACGCCCCCTCCTCCCCTCTGTCCCTCATGATTTGTATTTAAAACCCACATTGTCCTCCGAGGAGCTCAAGGTGACGAACACACACTCACCCCCCCTTGATTTGATCTTCACAACAACCTTGTGAGGTAGGTTGGGCGGAGAGAGGCTGTGAGGCCATAAAGGGCACGTGTGTCTGTTTAGTTCAGTTGGTAGAGAGAGCACCTGCTTTGCAGAAGGTCCCGGGTTCAGTGCCCCCTGGCATCTCCAGATTGGGGGGGGGGCTGGGAAGAGACCCCCCAGCCTGAAACCTTGAAGAGATGTTGCCTGTCAGTGTAGACAGCACTGAGCTAGGTGGACCATTGGTCGGACTCCGTATAAGGGAGCTTCCTGTGTATGTCTTTGGAGAAAGGCCATAGCTCAGGTGGTAGAACATCTGCTTTGCATGCAGAAGGTGCCAAGTGCAATCTCTGGCATCTCCAGGTAGGGCTGGGGAGAGAGATCCCCTTCTGAAACCCTGGAGAGCTGCTGCCCATCAGGAAATTCAGTCTACACTAGGTCCCCTAAAGGGCTGTAGCTCAGTGGTTGAGATTTGCATGTAGAAGATCCCAGGTTCAGTCCCCAAAGGTATCTCCAGGTAGGGCTGGAAGAGACCCTTCTTCTGAAATTCAGAGTGGGATGATGGGAGTTTCAGCCTAACAACATCCGGAGGACACCACATGTGCCAGCTCTGCACCAAGATGGAAGCTAAAGGAATTTCTGGTTTCACTGGATCATTTTGGAGACACTTCCAATTGTTGCAGCTCAGTCCTATGCAGCTCAGAGTAACCAAATGAAACTTTTAACACATGACATGATAAAAGTCTGTAATTTTATCAGGACAAGTTACTTGTTGTTTACTGTTGCAACAATTGTTTTCTCAAAATTTATCTTCTGTACAATGGAAATAAATAAAAACAGTATTTAAAAAAGGAAAGAAAAGTCTGCAGGAATAAACAGGTTGTTTTTCTGCAACTTTCATTTCAGAGGACGCCTTTCCCACTTTGATTAAATCTATCAGTTCATCCTTTGTTGATGCAGTGCAGTCTCCAGTGCCATCATTCTCATATCCTGTTAGACTACGGTTACCAGATTTTTTTCAATGAATCTCGGGACACTTCTCAACTTCCTACTAAATAGATGGATTTTGTCAGGGGACCAATTTGTAAATCCGGGGACTCTACCCGGTAAATGGGGATGTCTGGTAACCTTATGTCAGACCACTAGGATGTACTGGCATTCCCCACAGTTTTTAATAAGTAAAACTATGTTCCTAGATGCCCAGCTCCTTAGCTACCACCACCACCGAGGTCTAGTAATAAGAGGGGGATAACCATATAAGCCACCTTGAGCTTTATGGAGAAAAATGTGGAATATAAATGCAGTAAATGAATACATATTAAAGGCCTTCCATCCCCCCACATCTCCATTTGTCTCTAGGGCTCCAGTAGGCAGTATACTGGAGGACAAACAGTTGTTTTCTTCATGCCCCCATTTTATTTCCTAGGGCTGTGGTTCCCAAACTTTTTCTGCCATGGACCACTTGAAAACTGCTGAGGGTTTCATGTAGCACTTAATGTTTCTGCCTCTTGTAGCAACTGTAATGCACTGTGCTAGACGCTAGGATTTTTACTTTTACTTTTATTGCTTCTTTTAATTCCTATATATTGTTGGTTTATTGTATAACAATTTGGATTCTATAGAATTTAGATTTCAGTACAATAAAATGAAATGCAAGGAATAAATAATAAAATAAAATTTAAGTATCACTATGAACATTTAAGGATGTGCTGCCTCCCATCTTCAACCACAAAGCCACATACACACCACATGCAACCTGAATGGACCAGTTTGGGAAAACCTGGCCAAACAAAAATATTGAATGAAAACCAAGTGTTGTATGAGATAGGTCTTTGGTCTGATCCAGCAGGGCAGTTCTTAAAGGAAATGAGCCACACCCATCTAGCAAGTTCCTCGCATCTAATACTCTGCTTGGGCAAGTATGCCTCATGAAAATATTCAAACCTTTGTGACTCGGTATTGTGAGACTACTAGAGCAGAATTAGGCGCACAAATATAGTGCAGAACTTTATTGCTAGATATGCTTTAGCATTTATTTATATTCTTTACTTACTGGTTTTCTAATACTCTTTTTCTTCAGGGATTAAGTTGGTGGCTACCAGAGGATTATCTCAAAGAGGCTTCCTGGCTCTGGAATTTGCTCTCCAAGGAGATTAGACCAGCTCTGTCATGAATAGCTTTGGGATGCCAAGCCAAACTTGTCCCATTCACTCAAGTTGTGTTTTTTTAATAGTAATTCACTTCAACCATATTTGATGATTTTTAACTGCTTGTTTTTGTTTGTAGTGATTTTAATTGAAATTATAAGCCACCTTTAAGATAGGATATACTTTTTTCAATTTTTTTTCAGATTAAACAGAATTGCATCACATGTTTCTGCCAAATGTTCAATTTGTGAGAGCTTGTGGCATAGAACACGGAAACGGTGATCAGAAGATCCGTCTCCCTTTGTGTTCTTACTCTCCGTGACCAATCAAGTTTGTCTCAGGAGACTGCCTTACACAAGAAAGTCCCAAATAAGTGGTAAGGTATGCATAGACAACAGTAATGTGTTTTTACAGATATTGCAAAGCTCTGACACATGTAGTAATTGAGAATTAAAAAAAGTTAGCTGAAGAATCCCCTAACATGACAACTATAATTCAGTTCATAGTCAACTTTTACATGCCTATCATACATGAAAGCAAAGTGCTAAATTAGGCTCACTAGAAAAACAGGAAGCATATCCCTTTCTCAGTTTACGGCTCACAGCTCATTAAACACAGAGCATCCTCAGTAAGCCCCTTGCCCTCCCTTTGTTGTCCTAGGCAGGCAACACAAACAGGTGGTTTAATTAAGCCTCAAAGGCATCACCATCCATGGTCAGTATATGGCTTGGGAGGAATGCAGGTGATACAAAACAGCATTTATATAGCGCTTTGGTGTTCAAGAGTCTCGATACATATTATCACAGCCATTCTTTAGAACCACCTGCTGAAGTAGGTCACCCCATACTGGGGACGGGGAGGGGGCTTAGGGTAACCTAGATAAGCAATTCAGGAAACTTAGGGAGTTCATGCACTGTTATGAGTTGTAGATTCACTGATTCATAGCTCAGGTATTTATTCAATAATCTACACTGGCTCTTTTAGCATGTTTAGGTATATGTGTGCATTTTTAAACAAAGAGAAAGGCTATATTTACAAGCTAACTTTCTTGTGTTCAGTAAAACATATGCAATCGAGAGCACAATATTGATGTGTTTAACAAAGGAGTTTATTACCAAAATACAATTAGTCAATACATGACAAAACTTCTGTAAAGCAAAATAAATTATTCTAACAATGTACAGTATTTCAGAAGGTAGTCAAAGTTGTACTACAAAGTTTGCTTCCGTAGTTTCCAAACAAGACAAACCTAGAGAGAACTTAAGGCATGCAGCTTAATGTGCGGGAAAGTATCTTATAAAGTAAGTCATCCTGTCAGTCAGATAATGCAAGATCTACAGTCTTTTACATGTCAGTTTTCTAAAAGTTTTATACTTTGGCTATAAAAAACAGTGCCATAGTATTACAATTCCTTTTTTCTTAAAAAAATATATGTACCCATGCCCATGAATATCAAATGCACATTTCTATTAAATATATTTTAACATTACTTTGAGCACCAACTGTACATTTTCATTTTAAATGATTAAATAAGTGCTTTAAAAATGCAGCAACTAGCTGAATGCCACAATGTGTTTTCAAGCTAAGAACAAGGAATACAGCCTCTGTTGGTGAAACTGTTGAAGCCACGGTTAATTGGAAGCAAGCTCCATTGATTCCAACACCATGTTTCCAAATAAGTTGCTTATGCTACAGTCAAAGGGCTGGTTAAGAAAAATAAAATATGGTCAGATTACGGGGATGGGAAACAAGAGAAGAGAATCATCCCACCCCATGCCCTGTCTACTAATCTTACCTCTACACCAACCAAAATGCCCATCAGTTGGACATGTGCCAAAGCACATGAAGGCCCAAACCACACAGGTAAACATTTCCTAGAATAATAAGATCATAATCTGGACCTGCAACCATTTAATTGTGTGTTTGCTGGTCCTATTTAAATATTACTTTTTATGTTTAGATGCCCAGTGGGCCTAAGAGTGGGGTAGCTGTGATCCCATTGCCCTCATGCCCTTCTTCCTACTACTAGCCTGTACCACACACTAAATTAATCCTAACCAGCCCAAACAAGTGCAGTGCTGATCCATTGAAAGTTTTCTCCCATTGAGAACAACAGGATGAACATTGTAAGGATGTCATCCACAGCACATCTCTATGGGAATAATGCAAGTGTAATTGCAATCTACTCTCAAGCAAGTGTATATTGGAATTGCAGCCCGAAGTATAAATGGAAGCTTTTCGCCCATAACAGAACAGCACTGAATCTGCTTCTCCATAAATTAAATGGGGGGAGGGGGAGAAATAAAACACTATAGTTAGCAGTATGCGTTTATCTTTTTAAAATCCTAAAACAGAGGGAAGACCTGCTGTATGTCTGAAAAAGTGCTCTAAACAAAAACTCCCTAAATCCAAACAGCTCACACTCCAAGATAGGTAACATGATCAACAAACTGGTTTCAGCCTCAAGTCTGCTACATGGCAAGTGTGTAAATTTGAAGAGTGAACTGATAGCAACCCATGGGCTTTAAAATGGAAAAAAAGTGTGTCAGTATGAAGGATGCTTTTCTTGTGCAATTGAAGGTAATATCAAACTTTAAAGTATTGAGACTATAGTTAATTCGCTTAAAAAAATAAAAATAAAATACTTCCCTTTACTATTTAACAGTAATGGAAGATTACATATACAAAATGGTAAGACAAGAACCTTCTGAATACATATGCACCTTGCCTGGCCTCCCCAATTCATTTCAATTGTTCTTCACATATTGTATTCCTGCAAAAAGCTTTACATGCCTAAAAATCAATACGTAACTTCAATAAAAATATAATTAGTTTTATAAGCTCGTGGTTTCACAATTTTCTTGTAGTGTAACAGACAGGCATGATCCATTAAGGAAAAAACACAAAACAAAGTAAAGGTTTGTGACAAAGAGCCTTCACCATGGTTTTGAAATGAAACATTTAAAATAAACCGAGTAATTTTTACCAAGCTTTCAACTAAATTCAGTAAATAAACAGATAGGAGGTGGAATGTTGATACGCTTTGTATGATCTCAGCTATTAAATAGTTGCCCAATAATTTCCTGTTTCTAAGCACATCAGAAGTTTCAGGTTGAGGATACAATACTGATACAAGGACTGAATACAAAGGTAACAGTAGTAGCCAGAAGTATTTCATCAAGATTTGTGACCGATTGGATTCTGTTCAGTCTTAAAGAGCTCACAGCAGGAAGTGAAATATAGCACCTTCTCAATTTCTCCCTGTTTGTTATATTTCTCAAGAACAGAATCCACATTTTCAATCTCATATTTAAAATAAACTTGGTTGTTGTACAGTTTGTTGTACAGTGAATTTATGCACTCACTTTTTATAAATGCACCTAGTTTAGAAACAAGTAACAGATTGAAGAATAATAGGGATTCTAGTTTGGATTTTCTACAAAATGCCTTGAAATATTTTTGCATTCAACATTTAAAGCTTCTTTAAAAATGACACAAAATATTTTCCATTGGTCCAACTTCACAGTTCAGAAATTTTGAGGGGCAGGGAGTGACCCAAACTCAATTAGCACCATGAAAGCTGAGCTTTTAATGTATAATAAATACATTTTTTTAAAGTTCTGCAGCTGTCTGAAAATTATGCATCTCTGTGTACAAATCTGCTTACAAGCAATGAACTGCTTGTAAAGGGAAATGTAGCAATATGGCAAGAACTGGGAGAGGGCTCCACCCAAATGAAACATAACACTAGTTTCAAGAGAAAAATAACATTGGAGGCTGCTGAACTTCCACTGAAGTCAATGGCAGTTAAGCAGCTGAAGCTTGAAACCACAGACAGGAACTCAAGGTATTCTAGAAGGCATGAAAACAGCTCCTTTTGAGAAAGAAGTGTGAATGAAGTGGTTTTAGTGGCTATTTTATAACAATGTTACAATGGGGTAAGCTAGGAACTTCCATTGAGTTTTCATCAGATTTGTGTGTACTCAAGAAACTGGATTTTGATGTGTTAATTATTATTTGATAAAGAGGTAAACCTTCCTTCAAAGTTTAGCTAAGACCACTTGTTCCTACCCACTCTGATCCAAGTTATGGCACTTCTAGCATTCTGAAATGCCTGATTTTATAGAGAAAGATATGAGAAAGTTCTGGTGAACCATTAAGGTCCATCAAGACTTAATTATACATTCTCAGCATCTCATACTGAAATAAATAACCTAAGCCAAACAATTTGCTACTTTTTTATGATGCCTGTATCAGCAGGAAGATACAGATATTTTTATCTTTTCTAAAAAAGAAGAAGCAGTAATTGAGTGAGGAACCATAAGGCCTAAGCAGTTACTCAGTCTCCCTCTCCCTTTCTGGAAATGCTGCTTCATAAATGTAGTCAGTCATGTCAGTTTTTTAAAAATTACCTAAAATGAATTTAACCCCCTTTAGATAGTTTCAAGGCAGTAAGATTAAACCCCTTAAGGTAACACATTAGTGTGAAATTCCTATTATATGGCTAAGCTTTAGATTAGCAATAGGCATTGAAAACGGCTCTGTCAGTAGAGGATAATGGTTTCAGCGGACCTTTCCCTAAATGGAGTATTTACTGTTCAGTTACTTCAAGAGCTTGTGAAATAAATCCATTTTCTTGTTGACATAAATAACATTCTGACCGTTAGAAATATCACTGCATTTTTTTACTTACAGTTTTCGCTTTAGCAAGTAGTTCAGGTGATGTAAAGAGAACACAAGAAAACAGCACTTTTGAAACCCTTTAAAGCAGCAGCATCACCTATCTTACACTCTGAGTTGCTGTGTGGTCCTTGTTCAGAATTATGTTTATGATTTCTCCTTCATGTTCCTTCATATGGTCCAACAAGTTCTCCTTGTTGGTGGACTCAAATCCACAAATGCAACAGCAGAAGAGAAGGACGCAGTATTCTGTGCCAAGGTGAGGCAGACTGGCAGTTTTGTCTGAATTGCATGAGGTATTAGTTGTGGAAGTAGGATTCTGATTTTCATCAGAATTCACGGTTTTGTCAGCAGTTTGGTTAGAGGAGTCTGAAAAGGACAAGCCCTCCGAGTTGCTTTTCAAAGGAAATAAACCATCAGCGGTCACCTTCCCAGTCAGCTGACCTGGGAACCTAAGAAAGGAAGAAAGTAGTTGACTTTTTAGTATACAAATTCTAAGAAAATGGCAATACAGACTGTCTAAGGATCTGTTTGCAGGGCTCAATGTATGTACAAGTGGCTTTTGGCATCTCTCACTTGTACGCCAGCCCTTTCCCTCCCTTTCACTACTGTGCAGCAAATCTCTAAACAGCTTATAAAATTTCCCCCAAGTGTAAAGAGAAAGTGGGAGGTTTGGCAAAAGAGCTTCCAGCAGGGAAATCACAATGCCCCCCAGACTCCAACAACTTAAGTAACTATATTGCTTAAAGCAACTGACTTGCTATGCAAGTTATTAAGATAGTGCTCTATATTACAGGTATAAAAAGTGACCCTAAAATGCGCACACACCTGCTGCTTTGTGAAATTGCATCATTAATAGCCTTGTTCACTTGTTCATAGTTGTAGTTTTGGTCACTTGCGTGCTTCCACATATGAGACTTGAGAGAAGGGGGATGGCTACACTCATACCCACAAAGCGAACATCTGAAGGGGGAAAAAAGATTAAGAGAAAGAAGAAGGGGTCAACATGTCTTACCCAAAATGTGGTCAAATTATAAAAGGTCAGCACACCCATTGATTTCTATCCCAGTTTAGTTTAGCTGTCACTGCATTTTTATGTGATATTTTAAAGATTTCTACCCCAAAAGTATACCTAAAGCTATAAAGTCTGTCAAACATGGTGAACTAATACAGTCTCATTAGGCAATAACAACAGAATTAATAGGTATTAAAATAAACGCCAAAGGAATAAAAAGCTAGAGGGAGAAATTGCACACGTTAAAGAAATTTGTAGTATATCAAGTATTCTCAGAATTTAACATATGGTTAGATGCACTGGAGCATGCCTCAATGAATACAGTATTTGCCCTGGGCCTTGCTAAACAGATTTCTCTGTGGAACTAAGGAAGGGGCCACAGCTCAGTGGTGCTGTGCATGCAGAAGGCCTTGTATTCAATCCCTCACATCTCCAAATAAAAAGGTTCAGGTAGAAGGAGCGAAGAAAGGCCTCTGCTGGCAAGTCATTGCCAGTCAGTGATTAGACAATACCAGGATAGATGGACAAATAATCTGACCTGGAATGAGAGTTCGCACTCAACTTCTACAAAAAAAAATTGATCAAATTCAACTTCCATCTTTTCTTCTCCAAGCCCTATTTAATTTGGAACAAATTGGAACCATGCCCAGAACATTTCACGTACCAGGACTTTGTGTGCAAAGCACGCACGTAGCACATTTTCCTCACTATTAAGTATCTACAGTCAAATATTCTGAGGGAGACCCCTATGTTTTCCAGAGCTCTGGTACTTCTGGGCTGTTTTTTTTTTTACAGGTTTCCTGGAGTCTCCAGAGTACCAGGCTCTAACATCAGCAAGATACAAAGGCAGAGATGATCCTTTAACCAAGCAATTTGTGAGAGATCTCTAGCAAAAATTCGGTGATCTTAACTTCAAACTATCTGTACTAACAAGGCCACAGCTGCCACCGGCTTGCCAAGCAGTCAGTTACCTACTTGAACTGCTCCATTAGCTGCACTGCCTGGTGTTCCTGTGGATGGCGCCTCATATGGCACTTCAAGCTATTCATATTTGTTGTGGCAAAGTCGCACATTCGACACCTGAAGGAAAACAAAGAAGCAATTGGTTCCCAGCAACCTCAGCCTCTTGACAAGACCATCTCTGAGGTGGGCGTTGCGGAAGGGAGGACAAGGAGGGAAGTTTGGCCAATTATAATTCATTCTAGAATCCATCGGTGCAGTAGTCAAGTAAATGTTCGCTGCCTGCTATTCAGATGAAAATTGAAGGTAAGCTTTGCTTCTGCACATGATGCTACACAAACTGTTCCAATACTAAGACATTCCCTCATCACCCTAGAATGTTCAGTTCATATTGAGTTCATGAAAACATTATACTCTGACCTGTTCTTAATGCATAGTTGACCACATTTACGGAACACGATTGTTATGTTCTTTCATGTCATGATCAATCATTAGTAATAGTTTAAGTCTTGATAATCAATCACTAGTTATAATTTAATTAGGAGGTTTCATGCCTGTCTAGTTCTGCGCTCCCTTTCCCAGCCTTTAATCTATTGGTGATTAATGCCTATATGTAACCTTTGCTTTGTACTTGTGTTAACCAATCAGCAACAAGCGCACCTTTACTTCGTACTTGTGTTAACCAATCAGCAACAAGCACACATGTGGCAATGTTGTAATATTCAATAAAAGGGACTCCTTGAGGCTTGCTCGAGAGATGCCTCCCAGATGACACCTGCTACTCGTCTGTCGCTTATTTCAACCCAACAGAAAATGTCATTGGTTAAGGGCCTCTGGAGGTGTTAGCTGTCTGCTTAAACATGTGGTTCAATCAATATGGCTCTATCCATCTAAAAGTTCAAAATGGCAAACTTTCAGATGCATCATGCAAATAGTAGAGGTTCCTGGACAACTGTGCTGAATTTTAAAAAGAAACATTAAAGACTCAACAAATCTGCTTATTGTTTGTTTTGAAGATTTTCTACAACACCTTTCAGACCTTTCTAGGCTGCTTAAAAGAAACAGGTGGAAAAAGCCACATTCTTCTAGCATAACCCGGCAGCTGTTAGTCCTCTGGCTGATGGGATGTGGCCCAAGCATGCTCCAATTCTGCTGTTGCTTGCTTTAGGAACCTCCTTACCAGGTATTTCAATATGCATTACTTGCAGATCCTTACTGTAATGATGTCAGTGGATTCTAAAGTGACTGTCAGAGTAAATTGGTAGCAAGTGACACACTCCTTCAAAATTAGGCAATTTCAAATCGCCCACTGTGTTCTAACTTTAGAATTGACAGCTGCAAGAAAACACATCAAAAAAATTCCAGCTGTAAGTAACAGAAAACCCCAGAGATATGCTCACCTGTATGGCTTATCGGAGTTGTGAATCCGCCTATGATTCCGCACACCAACATACATTGTGCTTGTGTAATCACAAATGTCGCATCTGTAAAGTTTCTGGACTGAAATCCTATCCCCTAAATGACATACAACACAGTTTTTAGAAATCATTTTCCTTAACAGAAAGACAGATCTTGTTTCAGCACAATCTGATCCTGCTTAGGTTCTAATCTCCCAATACTAACAGTTGAGAAGAGTTTGGTTTACACATTTGATTTGGCTTGCAGCTTTGGTTCTGGAAGGTGTTTAATTCAGGATTTTTTGTATATATATATATTTTAAATAATCAGGTCTGGGCCAACCACACAAGTGACCCAAGCAGATACTTAGGGTAGTCTTATTATTAAGGGTGCCCAAGAAAACCTACAATATGAGAGGTCCTTCTCAAGATCCTAGTTGTTGCATCGCAGCATCCTCATTACAGGGGGTCCTGGGAATTGCTCCTGGATCGTGCAGTGCTGTGTCTTAGGACGCTAAGTTGCCTTGGACCAGCCTGGTAAATAATTAAGCCATTTCTTATCTAAATTGAATAACAATGAAGGAAATAACATTTGTAGGCAAATAAAAATATATTGCCTAATGGTCACTAAAACCACCATATTTTATATGCAATTATGTCACGAAGATTTGTTGTTTTACAAAACACAACTCTGCTTTTTACTACATGCTTTAGAGTCATAGGTTTGGGAACTGCTTTTATCCTCAGAAGGGAGGGCAGGAAGTAAAGGAAGGCCAAGCCCTGTGGGGTGTAACAAACTGACTGGTTTCAAACCAACACTAAAAGCAGGTGTTCCTGTAATGCATGTTATTACAATCGCCCTACATTATTAGACATTTAGAATTCAATCATATGCAGAAAGATCCCTTTAACGTTCTAGCACAGCCGCGATGAACAGGGGCGCTGATGATTTCATAAACATGAAACAAATGTTCCCGCTCAGATTAACGCGTGCATAAACAGATGCTGTGCCATAAACTTCTTGGGTTTGGGCTGTTTTATAGAGACGACATCTGTTTGACAAGAGGGCTTCCTTCCTGCAATCGTGTCATAATTTGGCTGCAAAGAGTTTCCAAACTACTTTAGAAAGCTTAAATTCTCATTTAATGAATGCTATTAAAAGGGGGAACATGTTCAGTCAAGTCATACTTCCAAATCCCAGGTTTTAAAATAAAAACCTGCATTAAGCGTTGAGGCAGGGCGTAGGTGTTTGCTGTTTATTTTGGAGGGGTGCATCATCAAGAAAAATTGGCATCCTTTCCCTCTGATTCAGAGGCTCTTCAGGTAAAAGGCACGCTTCTCTAAAAAGGTGTGGACAGTAGCAAAGGGAGGAACAAGCTTCTTTCCATACTGTTTGCCTAGTTGGAAGGCCTTACAAAAGCCTTGCCCAATCTTGTGCCCTCCAGATGTTTCAGACTACAATGCCCATCAGCCCCAGCCCCAATGACCAGGAATGATGGGAGTTGTAGTCCAAAATATCTAGAGGGCTGGAGGCTGCAGAAGGCTGCGCTATACGATCAAGTGATTAAAAGCCCTATGTGGAAACTGCTGTAAAGCTTTTTCCTCTGGTGATTCTCCATGAAGCGGGTGCTACCTTTAACAGCCCCTAACCATATCTGTTGCACATTTCATTATCTGCATACCAATGCTGCATATTCCTGGCAGTGGCAGTGCTGCTACTCAGGTACTATGGGCGACTGGGAAAATGAACGTAGAATTGGCTTTTAACAGTTAAAAGTCACTGCTACAGCCGAGGGATTCTCAAGAACCTCCAGCATGTTGAGCTCAACATTTTAAACTGGCCCAATGCTATCACTAAGCAAGTGAAAAAGACAGACAGTACCGACTCTTTCATCCACTTTGCTACAAGTTATTAGGCTGTCAGACGGCGGCATCGAGTATAGGTCTGGAAGGCTGTGTTGCTCTCTCTCGTGGCTTCGAAGCTGACTCTGCAAAGCAAACAGGAGTACCGTCTTTTAAAAGGGTGCAAATACGGAGTGGCTGAACCTCCATACTGAACTCTCGTTATTTTCCTGCCAAATGTCGTCTGTGATTACTTATCTGTCAGGCAGCCAAACAAAATGACAATACAAATCAAGATGATTTTTAAAGAGGAGCTCAATACACATGATCACTAACCAACTGCATGGGGGTGAGGAGAGAAACACAGTTTCCAACTCAAGAAGGAATAATGGGAAAGCAGACTTTTCAGTTGCCCAAATTTGAGTGAGCTCCATAGATTTAGAAGAGCACCACAAAGTAGAATTACCATTACCTGGTCTAATAAATACGTAACAAGGTTCCACCCACCCACCACTCCACCAAGAGCTGTAGGAAGACCCTGGTTTGTACCCCAACATGGTAGAATAGTCATGCCCTCTAACTTTTTATTATTAGGCTTTAACTTGATGATATACTGGTAACTTGGGCTTTTCTTGTAATTTTTCTATTTATATAGTTTATTGTATAGCACTTAAGCTGCTTTAAGAAAAATGGCATATAACAATCAGAATTGTTACGTTCCTCTTCAGACACAGGAATTGTTAAGATACTCAAGTGTTAAAAGGTATGTCCCTTGGTTTAAAAAAAGGGGGGGGGGGTTTAATGCTATGGTTTTGGTTTTCCAAAATTGCTGCGTCTATTGGCTGAGTTCAGAGTTCTACCTGCCTTATTACTACAGGCTTAACTCCAGCTTTGAAGAGGCTGAAATAAAGTTCTGACCCTTATGCTTCCTTGACCCACTTCTGAATTGACTTACAAGTTTTGACAAACAATCCAGTCGTTGATTCCAAGGCCATTACTCAGGCACTGAGCAGCACCAGACACTCCAGTACTAGCAATCTCAATGGGACCTTTCTGGCAACCAACCATCATCGACTGTTTGCAATTGACTGCCCCAGTTAAGCCTGTCATGACAAGCTGCAACTTCTCTGGCTCACACAGTTCAGAGCAATCAAGAAACAGTAAAAAAAGCAAACACAAAAGTAAAGACACTTCACCTTATAATGAAAGGATTCTTCGCACTGTTTGCACTGGTACATTCGGGTTTTGCAGTGGTTGATCATATGGTTTTCCAAATCCTTACTGTTTTCTGCTATGTGCTCACAGATAGGACATTGATAGGGCTGCCTCTGGCGATGCACCCGCAAGTGTTGCTTGATGTACCCCTTGTTGCCACTACTGTAGTGGCACAGGCGGCATCGGAAGGGGCGATCCACATTGGGGATGTATTCCACCAGGTTGCTCCCCAGCACGTTGGCATCGGCTGCAGGTTGGCACTGCACATTGTCTTGCAACTCCTTCAGAATGTCGTCATCGGAAGCGTTCTGGTCCGTCCTCTCCTTCAGCTTTTCAATGACGGTGAGCAGGGACATGCTGATGCCCATTTTAATGGGACCTTCAGCCAGCTCTGGCTTATCCTTCTGTATTTCCATGAAAGCACAGTCCGTTTGGTTCAGGCCTGCCAATTCCTCTGTTTTAAGGGAGGTCACCAGCTTAGAATGGGCGACATAGCTGTTGTCAGCTGGCCTCTGCCCAGCCTCTGAACCTATAGAATTTGCCTCGGCGAAAGCTCTGAGGCTTGACCGGGTTAGCTCTGCAGCTCTGATGGGCATCGTGACAAGCGCTTCGGCAGCCAGGGAGTGCAGCCTCAAGGACTCCGAATTTGTTCTTCTTCTGGTGGGAGGCGCGTTTTCATCCGCTGCTTTGGCTCTACCAGGGTTTAAATCGCCATCTTTCTTCTCCGCACTGCTCCATCCGATTATGACTTCTTCGAGTTCCACAGAGCTTTTGTCCATATGATAAACGTCCCCATCGCGTGCCACACGAACTTGCTCAGAGATTATTTTCTTCTCGGCTTCAATGTCGGTGTCCATAGAGTAAGGCTTCTGCAAGACAGGCTCTTCGGCGCTCGGCAAACGTTCAACTATGACGTTAACGTGGCCTTTTTTATTTGGGCTGCAGCTAATGATTTTTTGGGCGGAGGAAAGCAAGCTGTCGGTCATCAAGTTGTCTTGCTCCAGATCGGTATCTGACAGAGTCTCTTCTGCTCCTTTGCCTGTGGGCGAGAGAGCAGCCGACTGACTTAAGAGCGCCTCCTCTTTCGCAGGCTCTTCTGTCGAGGAGGTTTTGTACACCATTTGCTCAGAGCTACAAATGTGGAGTTGAACAGCCTGGTCACCAGAGAGACCCAGTTCATTATTTTCTAGCGCGAGGACAACGGCATCCACGTTGCGAGGAACACCCGTTACAGAAGGGTCCTGCAACGTAGCTTGTTCATTTTCTTCCTCAAATATGGGGTATGAGCAGTCGACTTCGCCTGCATGCTTCCAGGCATGCGTTTTCAACATTCTTTGCTGACCACAAGTGTAGCTGCAAATTAAGCATCGGTACATGCCGTACTGCTCATAAGTATACCATTTTTGCCTCCCCTTCTCCGTTGGACGGGGAGACTGAAGCTGTGCTGTCTGATCAGCGCCGGCATTGACAAAACCTTCCACTGGACCATGCAAAGTGGTACTGGGAAAACTTGCACATTGCTGCTGCTCCTTTGAAAGAGTGTGTGCTTTGCTACTGTTCTCTGGGTGATGCCTCACATGAGCTTCAAACTCTTCTAGGCTTCTCATGGCAAAATTGCACACTGAGCACATAAGTATTACTTCGTTCTGCTGGCCATGTTGTTTCACGTGTTCTTTTAAGAGAGGGAGAGTGGGAGACAGAGATTTACAGAGACTGCATTGGTAGCAAACCACCTTCCTTTTATTCTGCGGAGGACAGTCTGTTACATAATAATCTTCTATATTTATTGTGCCCAGGGCAGGCAGTTCAATGGTTTTACCTGGGATCTCTGGGAGGTTTTGTGAGTCAAGTGACAGCAGGGACACATCGGGATGCAAGCGCTTTTTCCCTATTAAAAGGCATTTTTGTGACTTCTCACTCTCAACGATCTTGCTTAGCTTTTGGATGACCTGGATTAGTGGGTCAGGGTTACACATTCTCTGGTCTTCACCACTTTCTGAAGTTGGGCTTACAACTGCTTCGGAGATCAGTACAGCTTCCGGTTCACCAATGTTTGAGACTACTGCTGTAATACTGTTGCCTTCTTCCATAATATCTGAAACTTAAAATGTACATTGCTGTGTTACAAAACATCAAGCTTACGGAACACAATGGCATAAATGTTGCAGTCAATCAGTTCATGCACCTTAAACAGATGCACAAGTCATCCAGCCCCTTTTAAAAGCTGCTTTCCATCTTAACACATAAGTGATATTCCATACAAAGTATGGACCTCCAACTGTTCAATGTAGTTGTTCAGGAGGAAAAGGGACCTGAGCTTATCCTCCTCCTTGCCAACCTCACCATTTGTCTCAGCTGTGCTTGCACTCTATTAGCAGAGGCGATTAGGGATGAAGTCATCCCTGTGCACCAATGCAGAGTTTCCTTGATCTGAACATCTGTCTGTTGATCTCTTGCAAGTGCCCTGGGAGTTCCCGCTCCATAGCTAATTGAAAACGTTCATGGCAGTAAACTGTGAAAAGAGAATGTTAATTTGAGACAGGATGAAGTTATTAAGCACTTGAACGCTAAAGAATGAGCACCCTTGAGCAGAAGATGGTCTAAAGATCAGTACAAATGACTAACATCAATCAAATCTGCAAGAATACCACATATGCCATTCCTCCATTTTAACTATGACATTTTCAAACAGTTTTAAGGTGAGAGTATCACCAAACAACACCATGAAAGCTTGCTATGTGATTTAGTAAGCAAAACTGATCAGAAACATGACTGCAAGACTGAAAAAGTCTTACTATTCCAGACTGAGCTGGATAAAATTTGGTGAGTACTTAACACTTTGAAAAGTCTGTAAGCAATTCAATTGGCAGGGAATGCTTTTCACTTGCAGAATGATTTACTACATGCACTATTCCATGAAACGAGCTCAAATAATTCCACACCACCAATGGTGTGAAAACTAGAGAAATTTCTTCAGCTACGTATGCCTTGGCTTAGTCAAAATCGCAATGACAACAGAATAGCAACCTGGGAATAAGATGACATTAAACTGTCAGATCTTTCTTTAATATTCTGGCAGATTAAAAATGACAAACATTTGGATCTATAAAGGAAGTGAAAGCAGTAGGATTCTTTTAAAAATAAAACACCTTAGCAGAAGGAACATTTTCATAATGAAATCAACAAATACTTCACTGATCAAATATTCTATCCTGTGTTTGAGGAGTTCAAGATTCAGTATTTGCATCCTAGTTTAAGGTGTTTTTTGGCACATGATGAAGCAGAGCTTTGCCAATGACAGCTCAAAAGGTAACTATAATCCTGCACATACTTACCAGACAAGAAATCCATTGAACTCACTGGAACTTACTTCAGAGTAAGTTGCAATCCTTTAGCCACTTACCTGGAACCAAGCCATATTGAACTCAAGTGGGATTTAATTCAGAGTAGACCTATACAGGCTGTAGTGCCACACAACACTTTGGTCTTTAAGAATGTTGCATTTTCTTGCAGAGCATAATCAAGACAATCAATTCTTTGGCAACTCTTTGGTGAATGTTTTCACCAAACTAAATTTGAAGGAAATTCAGAAACTGCAGCTGGTGCAGAATTCAGTAGTCAGGTTGCTCACTAGATGCTCACTAGAGCAGGACAGTTTGAGCATATAACAACAATCCTGGCCAAACTGCACCGGCTGCTAATTAGTTTCTGAACCCAATTCAAAGGGCTGTTTTCGACCCACAAAGCCTTATGTGGCTCAGAACCACAATACCTCAAGGATTGCCACTTCCCATATAAACCAACCCAGACTCTGCAATCATCATCTGAGGTCCTTCTACGTGTGCCCCTTTCTTGTGAGGTTTGGAGGGTAGCAACATGAGAACAGGCCCTTTCAGTGGTGGCTCCCCACTTGTGGAATGTTCTCCACAAGGAAGATCACCTGGCACCATCATTACATAGCTTTAGGTGCCATGCAAAAACATTTCTTTTTTACCAGGCATTTGGCTCTTAAATATCAATGGCCTCTTTGAGTGGGCAGGATGTTTCAATCCTGCCTTATAAGAAGAGGATTTTCTTTTAGATTTTCCTATGTTTTGTTTTATGATGGTTTCAATGTATGTGTTTGATTATTTATTGTAAGTCAATTTGAGTTGCTTTGGTAACAAATCAATCAAGTTTTAATTATAATCAGAAGTGTAGCTCTTTTGCTATTTTCTATCCTCAATGGCTTTTTAAAAAAATCAGGTAAGGCAACCAAGGTGAGTGGTGGACCGGGGGTTGTAGAAGAGGGGATTTGATTAAATTCTTCTTCTTGAGTCATTCTGAATCACACCTCTCCAGAACTGGTTTTTTGCACAAGAGACAACAAAAGATACTAGGGCCTTATATCCTTTACATCTAGCAGAGGAAAACAGTGGGTGGGAGAGGAGGCAGCAGGAATTTTGGATAAATGGCTGAGAAATAAAGAATTAAAGAGCCCCCCTTCCCAATCATCTGATGAACCTGAATCTCCCTGTAGACAACACAAGGCAAGGTGAACCCAAAGTCTGACTTCGCTAAAAGGTAAATTCACATTACACTATACCTGCAGCCACCAGACCAGAGTTTCCTCATCCGTCATAACTGCAAGAACATCCTAAAAGGAAAATCCTGCAAGTAAAAGCAGCTATAGCAACAAATTAAAGAGCATTCCTGCCAAACGATTTCCCAGACATTACATTTTGAATACTACTTTATCTAGAAGTAATCAGGCACTCTTTTTTCATGCTTAAAATGGAAAATAAAAGAAAGCTGTACTTTTTTTTTTACACTATGCTTGCAGGAGTCTTTCACTTTTCACAAAACAAACTTTTTGTTTAACCTATAAAAGCATGCTATTGACACTGCAGTCAAAAGGGTTGAGACTGATAAGAAAGTGTTAGCTTGTTGCAACCTCCAGCCGAGAAAAGTTTTAACCAGGTTCCTTCTGCAGAACTTTTGAGAGCAGAGACCAGATATAGGGTTTCCAGTTCTATTAGCATTCTATAGCTTTTTTGAGTTACACAAAACACAATCCTGTGCATGTGACAATTTGCCTGAAGTAATTTTTACCATTAAGGAGCTTAAGTGAAATGTAGGGTTCAGCACAATAGTTTCGTGGAGATCGGAAAATTGGTAGGAAAGCAGAATCATACCCTGAGCTTGAGGGCTCATTAGGGCTGAGATTCTAAGTTGGGTGAGTGTGGGAAATAAGTAGACTGAAGTTGGAGAATTACAGGAAAGGAAAACAAATACAATCTTCATGTCAAGACACTTTGAAACAATGGTTTTGAAGAAATGTGTGTGTGCACATTCTTAAGCGCTGGCACTCTTTTTAGACATACAACCCGGCTTTAGCTTATTTTTTAGTTATCGTTTTATAGATTAGAAAAGTTTTGTTGATGATCTGTTAATCATGTAATATTGCTTATGCCATAACTATGACGCTCATATTATTTTTTCAGTTTCTGGTTTGTTAATAGCGCTTTATAGATGACAATTGTTTTACTGATTATTTGCCAATTCTGTAATAGGACTTATGCTATATCTGTGGTATTTTATTATGTTATTGTCTTTAAGCTGCTTTGGGATTCATTTGAATGGACAGTGGCATAGAAATTGAATCAAATCAGACATTTAGCCCAAAAATGCATCTGAGGAGCAACTCCTTGGTTTTTAAAGCCATACTTTTGCATATTGGTAGTACTGTGGCTGTGACCTACCTTAGGTCAGCTTGTGAGCGAGCAGTGGGCCCCAACCTATAAGCCGAGGACTGATACTATAAAGGGAAAATGATAGGAATAGATCAATGGTATGACTAGAGGATTGGAATTGGGACTATGGAGTTCCAATATTCCCATTTGGCCACTAGGCAATATTGAGCTATGTTCCCTCCATTGCAACCTGTTGCAAGAATCTGATTAAGGACTACAAAACACTACAGAAATTATAGTCCATAGCTAGCAATGATAAATAGGAACTGAAGCTTTAAAGATGAAGAAAGAGACTTATTGTCTTTCAACTCATTGGCTGAAAGGAAGTTTGAGGATAATAATTGTGTGTATGGACTACTGCATCAAAAGGGTGGATCAGAGAGAGAGAAACTCCTTTCCTGAGCTTTGGAGGTGGCTAATAGGGGAAATGGGGGGGGGGGGTTATAACATTGCTAAGAAAGGATGTGTGTAAAAATGTTAGACTGAAGAATGAGAGCCTGCCTATTTGTTTGTAAAACCATATAAAGGACACACACATCAATGCACCAGAAAGGAATCACCAAAAGAATGACACAGGGAACTCTCTCTCTCTCTCTGTGTGTGTGTGTGTGTGTGTGTGTGTGTGAGAGAGAGAATGACAATATCCCCATGTGGCGCCAAGAGTAGAGGAAGGCCAATCTAAATCAATAAATGCAGTAGGTGCACAGACCGTTATGCGTAAGGAAGGAAGGAGCCATACCCCAACTCCGGAAAGTGCCGGCGGAAAATCCCCCAAACGTCGTGCTGCTCTTAGCTCCTTTAACGCCTGAACATCCACCCCTCACACCCCTCCCCTAGTTTTGAGTGTGTGAGGTAAGGCAGCTCTACCTCACCGGGGTCGAGGGGAGATGCACCACGCCTCTGACAGGTGCTGGGCGCTGAGCACCACGCGTCTCCCACCCACCCAACCTCTCCCCCTCCTCTCGGGTGCCTGCTGAGAGAAAAGGCTGGGGAAGGGAGACCGGTCGCTCATAGGGATGTTTTTCCCTCCTCCCCATACACGCCCCCTCGAAAAACGCGCTCCCCGCCCCCCCCCCCGCTTCGCACCCACCTTCCCAGGGGAGCCTCAATGAGCTCTGCTTTTCCTTTTTTCCTCCCTCCCGCTGCTGCTGCCTCTGCAGGGAGCACCGCTTTAAAATGGCGACGATGGGAAAGGGATCACGTGGCCCGAGGGGCCCGGTCAGGTGACCAGAGAGGGAAAGTTTCACCTCCTCCGCCTGCGCTAGCCCGCCCACCTGTTGCCATGGTGACCAAGCATAACGGGCTTCTCGCGCTCAGGTGTCTCGCGCTGGGCCCAAAGACCAGCCTGCTTCGCCCGCTTGTAGTTGTTGCGGCTTCCACAAGTAGTAGCTGATGCTCTCCCGGTCCCACCGCCACTCATAAAGGGCTCTCTCTCGTCCGTGCAATCAGAATAAATGTGTGTGTGTGTGTGTGTGTGTGCATATGGCGTCTATTCAAACAATAAATATATAATAAAGCACCTTTGCACACAGAATATGCAAATATATACAAAGCATATATGCAAAAAATGTAGAACGTGTTTATGCAAACAATATTATATCGCCTACCCTCTAACAATGTCCCTCTCTTCTGAGGAATGTGTCTATGCAAAGAGAATGGAAAGCACTGAAGGGTCCTTGGTGATGGTTTCCACAAGGATGCATGCAGATTCAACCTGCTCAGAGGCAAACTTCCTTCGGTGGGATTTGTGCCTGGAAAAATGAAGCCTTAGAACTGTGTTGGGTGACCCAACAGGCAGATGAAGCAACTGCTCTGCGCACCAGCCAAGGAAATTAGTTTTGATGTTTCCAACCCCCCCCCACCCCCCCCAAAAAAAGTTGTCATAATGGGAAATATCAGAACTTTGTTAAGTTTCCTTATGCTACGCTCTTCCCCCATTGTGCTTCTTTCTGCCAGGCAAAAGATCACACATTTCTGGATCGTCACTGGATCTGCAAGTCCTGCTGGCATGGATAACAGGTGCCAGACTTGAGATTTGTGTGCCAGGCTCTGTTCAAATTAAAGCCTGGTTGCCACGAGTCCTCGATGACTCCTACAACCAGAGTAGAGACAAAGGAGGCCGGTTGGCAGTTTCCTTCTAATGTAATTGTGTGGGGACATCCAAATGTCCGAATCCTCGGAGCTCTCCGTCAAGCATGGATTTTGAAGTGTTTTGAGCACCATGCGCTCAACAGCTGCAGCCACATCATGACGGCATGCCATATAATATGCTGTGCAGCAAATTTATGATTGTTGGGGCCCCAATTAGGTGTTACATTTATAATAAAGTGCCTGTTATAAAGTGTTTTAAGGGATTCCGGTGTGCTCCCCGTTCACAAGTACAGCAAATGCATTGGGCTAGGTAAAATTTATGACCCCAAAGCACACATAAAATATAATACATCCTTTAATCTTATGTTTGAGGAACTCACTGCTACTTAACTCATTAATAACATTAAGGCATCCCATTCATCTTAATGACTGGAAAATGCTTTGAACCCGGGACACAAAGAATGAGTAGATGTTATGGAAGAAAGGTTGGCTTCCCTGAGGATTCAAATTGACCTAAACAGGGGTCAAGATTTCGCTGTTTATCACCAAGGCACACTTCATGGTCTTCTATTATAGAAAGATTTACAGATGTGTTCATATCAGTATATTTTTCTGAATTAAAAAATAATAATCAGGTGAAGCATTTTTTGTTTGTTAAAAACACCCAACTTATTATTTCTTTTTAATATGGGCAAAAAACACTTGGCACCTAGTACAGCTGACAGATTTTCATTTAAACTCATTTGCAGCCTGGTGATTTAATAAGTTTGCATGCAGTTGTTGCTCAGCGCCTTTACAGTGGTGATAAAAGAACAACCCTGATGTTATTGTACTTTCATGATTTGTGCTCCTGATGCTTTTGGGGTGGTCGCACGCTATCCTGCTTTCAATACTATTTACGCCTGCAGAAGTTTTGGGGTGCTCACACTGCTTCATTTCCAATCAGCACATACCGGTTCCTGCTGAAATCTTACAGCATTGGGGTGGGTGTCACACTTTTGTTGTGTTTTGTAGCTTCTCTGGACAGCAGATGAGAACACATCTACACCATACAGGTAAAGCAGCCCTATACCAATTTGACAGTCATCATTCTCTCCCAAAGAATCCTGGGAAGGGTAGTTTCTTATGGGCGTTGAGAGTTGTTAGGAGATACCTATTCTCTGCTACAGTTCCCAGAGTTTCATGGGAAAAGGGATTAATTGTTAAAGTACTCTGATAATTGTAGATCTGGTAGGAGCTACAACTCTCAGCATCCTTAACAAACTACACTTCCCATGATTCTTTGGGGGAAACCATGACGGTTAAGGTGGACTAATACTGTATTATTTTAAATGTACTGTGGGCCAATGTGGTAGCATCGGGGAAGCACTGCGGAACAACAAATAAAGCAGAACAAATTCACCACTTTGTGGCACCTTTCTGTCTCGAGAAGCAATGGAGTGTGTCTCTGAGGGTGAAGTGAAACAGCTGTATTAGCAACACCAAAGTTACCACCCTGGGGTGCAAGCCTGGGCAGTGCGTATGGAGCCTCCCACCTCCAGGCCTTGCTGATGTGGTCCAAAGGAAAGCAGAGGGGAACATGTTGTGTTCCTTCTGTGATAGTTTGTCCACCTTTGGCCCCCACCTGCACTCAGCATTCACCAGTGGCTCCTAGAAGCTGCCAGCATGTGACAGGGGCCACACCCTGGGAATGTCTTCAACTTGCCGGCTAAACCAGCTGAGGGTAACCGATAGGTCTCAAGCCATTGATGAGTTAGAGACTTCCCCCCTGGTGGATTTAGCGGACAAGACCAAGGACTCAGCTATACAGCTTCAAATTAAACATTTTAAATGTTTTATTTTAAATGTTTTATTTAAATGTTTTATGTTTTAAATGTATATTAGCAATATACAAATGTGACACTAGATGGCGATGGTGAGATATGGCAAATTCAATATATTATTCAAAACTTTTTTTAAAAAAAACATTTTCACAGTGTTTTTTTTAAAAAAATGTGTGTAGATTCCACCCAATAGTGGGTCCAACAGTCAAGAAGTTGGTTTCTGCACATGCTGTAGATGGAAGTGGGGGTAGACGGGGCTTGTCAACCTGGGAAGGTAGGTATCCCATCTAGGAGAAGGAAAACTCTGATCCTAAACCTTTGTTGCCTTACAGGATATCTCCGGGAGAAGAAAAGGCTAAGGAGTAAACCCTGCACAAATCTGGAGTGGAATCCCTAAGACGGTTGGGTGGCACCTTGTATTCCTCCTTCTGGCTCCTGTAACCAAGCAGCTGCCATATGTATTGTTCTGCTTTCCTCGGGACTACATCAGTGAGGCTGAGAGTGGGGTCTTGTCATCTGGGCAGCCTAGGGCCTCCATACACACTGCCCTGGGGAGATCACTTTGGTGCTGCTAACATAGCAGTTTGACTTCACCTCTGGAGGTGCATGCTATTGTCTCCCAAGCAGTAATGCTTCTGAATACCAGTTGCTGGAAACAGCAGGAGTGAAGAGTGCTCATGTGCTTGAATCCTGCTCGTGTGTTTCCCACAGGCATATGGTTGGCCATTGTGAGAGTAGGATGTTGAACTAGATGGCCCATCCGTGGCCTGATTCAGCAATTCAAATTGAATTGGATTTGAATTTATTAATTTTTTTATTGCCTAGGATGGCAAAAGCATCAAGAAGTTGGAGAATGAGGGCGAAAAGACCAAGCAGGGATCGGGTACACTTTTTCTTTCCTTTGACGTGGTTCCCACTTCAGACTAGCAATTTAAACAGAACACTTCCTTCCCAAATAGCTTGTGTTTCTCATAAAAAGCCAAAACCCACATTTCAGCTGACTGAAGACCTGATGTTAAAGCTCAGTGCCCTTTGCAAGTTGTATGCCATTGGAAAAATCTACCATGCTCACAGGGAGCTGCCCATGGCATTGGGCGTTTTGCTATATTCTGATGTTCTTTTGTTCTGTGTGTATAAATCAGTACAGCTGCCTGTAGTTTTTTACTCCCCTTCTGTGTGGGGCATAACTATGGGGACTCTCCAGCTGAGCCCCCCCGGCACTTCAAAATTTACCACTATACCACTGAGCACCGTATCAATAAAGCCCCGTCGGATAGAAGCAGACTGAGATAAACTGTCACATTTTTCCTCAGAGACCTTGAGGTGGCAGCAACACTACGTTCAACTTCTGCCTTACCGTTGAAATGTGAGGGTTTTTTAAAAAATAAAAAAGCACGCGGGGGGGGGGGGATGCCCTAAATCAAAACGATCCTGTTTGTTATCATTTTATGGCCCAAGCATTAAGTCAATAAAACTTATCTGGGCTGTCATTTGCATTGTATACAATTTTTACTAGTTTATCAACTATGTTTTAAAAGCATGTTTAAAAGAGCTAAATGAAGAAATCAGTGATAAATGGCAGGGAAGCTGGGAACTTGTCTAATGCTATAGTAAAACTGAGAGTCTCCTTTGGAGAGTCGCGCCTCTAAAATATTCTTTCCGGGAGGATTTGATAGCGCAATAACGTCTTGTGTCTCGACTAACTGTAGTTAATGTCCTAATGCCTGATTGAATATTTCCCCGTTTCTTGTCAGACTCTTTTTTATTCATGATTATATGCAGGAAGGTCATCTAATTATATGACTTCCTTTCAGCAAAGGAGAACGTGTTTGTTTCTTTTAATAATGAGGAATAATGAAACTTATTTATGCAGAAGTCAGAGGAATTTATTGAAGAATTACCACATGACTAATGTGAAAATTAATAATAATAATAAAAAACTTTTAATAGCATATTCATTATAAGAAAGCTTGCCAGTAATGAAACAGCTGTAGAAAATTCCAAGTCCAGCTTGATGCAATAAAGTCTTATGTGGGGTTCAGGTCCTGATTACTGGGCATTTCTTGCTTGTCAATGATTATCGGATTAGCAGATTATAATTAGATAATTATTTAAGATGGAGAGTAGCTATTAAATAGCGTTAAAAAGCAGTTTTTTAAAACCGTAGGGGTTTTCTTTCTGGGGAGGTGAGGTTGTAATTTCTTGCTGACAAGACATTAACGTGTCAGGAGGACACACAATTAATTGTGCCCATCATCCTGCTTTACAATTCAGCAATTTGGATCAAAGGACAAATTGTGAGAGTTTGGCTCAAGTCCTTTCAGGCATACTGAGGAGTCTGAACTATTACAAAGCATGGGGGAAATATATATATATATTCCTTTTTGTGTACAGTGGTACCTCAGGTTACAGACACTTCAGGTTACAGACTCCGCTAACCCAGAAATAGTACCTCAGGTTAAGAACTTTGCTTCAAAATGAGAACAGAAATTGTGCAGTGGCGGCGCAGTGGCAGTGGGAGGCCCCATTAGCTAAAGTAGTACCTCAGGTTAAGAACAGTTTCAGGTTAAGAACGGACCTCCAGAACGAATTAAGTACTTGACACGAGGTACCACTGTATTCCTATTAAACTCTTGAGGACAGAAAACAGACAAGGCAGGGAAAATCTGTCATGACTGGATCACCCAATGATTTGATTTTGTGCAATAGAATAATAGAATTATAGAGTTGGAAGGGACTCATAGGGTTGTCTAGTCCAGTGTTTTTCAAACTTTTTTGGGCAAAGGAACACTTGTTTCATGAAAAAAATCACGAGGCACACCACCATTAGAAAATATTAAAAAAATTAACTCTGTGCCTATATTGACTATATATAAAGTAATTCTCTTGAATGGGAATCAAATAAACACAAAGAAAGTATTTTATAATTACTTTATTATGAAATAGTAAGTAAACAGAAATATGAAAAATTATAAAATACTTTATTCAGTTCGCAACCTGGGCCTGTTTGGCTGAACACAAAGCTGATATTCTGACTGGAATCGAAGAAAGACACACATGTAGCTCTTCGTCAACAGCTTTCAGTCTCTCTCTGTATTTTGTTTTTATAGCAATCATGCTTGAAAAGCTCATCTCACACAGATATTTAGTGGAAAATGGGAGCAATGTCAAAATAGCTTTGTTTGCCAGAAGGGGGAACTCCTTGGCAGTATCCAACCAAAAACTGTCCAAAGGTAGATCAGCAAATCTTAGCTTGAAACCACGATTTTGTCTCAGTTCAGTTAGTTCCTCCTGCTCCTGTAAAGTCATGTCCTTTCCACCAACTGATGCTGAGCTATAAGGGTCCCTAACCCAGTCAAGGCATTCAGTGGAGACTGAAGAGAAATAAAATGACAACTTCTCCGGTGCTCCTGGTGACTCGAGTCGCGACGTCTTCTTCTCTCCGCTGCTGCGCACACTGTGCTCGGACGGGAAGGAAGTCGGAAGATGATGTCCTACTGTGATAGGTCCAGGCTGGAGTCTGGACCAATCACAGCCCGGACATCAGAAAAGTGGAGGGTGTACCCCTGAGGAGCGCCAATCGGCGCCCCTGCTGGCCGAGGGTGGGGTCAAAAACCCCACCCCCCCATACCCAGGACACAGTCCGGCGCCCGCCTAGTGGGCGAAAATTTGATTTTTTTTTTTTTAAAAAAATCTTTCAAATTTTTCAATTTTTCCCACGGCACACCAGGCAACATCTCGCGGCACACTAGTGTGTCGCGGAACAGTGGTTGAAAAACACTGGTCTAGTCCACCCCTCTGCAATGCAAGAATACATTAAAAGCACATTCAGCGCACACTGAAAGCATACGGCTTCCCGCCAAAATACTCTGGGCTCTGCAGTTTGGGGAATTGTAGTTCTGTGAGGGGCTAACTACAGTTCCCTGCATTCTTTGGGGGAGGCCATATGTTTTAGATCTGTACTGAATTAATTTTTAATGTGTGGTGTGGATCTGCCCTTTATTTT
Organism: Podarcis liolepis; assembly: GCF_965112155.1. NCBI lineage: Eukaryota > Metazoa > Chordata > Lepidosauria > Squamata > Lacertidae > Podarcis > Podarcis liolepis. The sequence goes on from NC_139561.1 coordinate 32,027,561, forward strand.
ATTTTTAAGCTGCTGTTCGTTGGTATGCTTTGGATTGGGGTCGTGGCAACAGGGGGTGCGTGGCTGTGTCAATGTATTGCTCGTGGCTTTTTTCAGATCAGAAATCCCTGCCAAATTGTTATAAACCCCTTACAGGGGGAAAAAAACCCCATCTGTTCATGTTGCACACCCACTCTCCATGCAGTTTGTAGTTCCCCCCCCACAGAGTTAATATCTGTCTGTCTGTCTTTTGCCTTTATAACCCACCTTTTTCTCCAAGGAGCTTTCAATGTGACATATATGGTTTTCTCCCCCTGTCCATTTAATCCCCACAAGAACCCTGCAAGGTAGGTCAGGCTGAGAGAAGACAGTGATTGGCCCCCAAAGTCACACAGTGAGCTTCCTCCTGGCCGAGTTGGGGGGGGGATTTGAACCTTGGCCTCTCCCAGCCCCTAATCTGACACACTCTAACCACTGCACCACACTGCCTCCCTTAGTAGCCACGCAGAGAGGCGTTTATGACTGAGACTGCGGCTGGGGAAGAAGGTTTAAACCTTCCCTCAACACGCACTGTGGTGCTGATGACTATCATCCCTCTGTGCCTGGTATTTAATTAAAAAAACAACAACAATGTGATTACTAATCATGTCATTAGCTTCATATGTAATTAGCCCCTAAGTGAAACATCACAGGTCTCTTCCAGCCCTTAAGAATCTGCACGATGTTTTCGTCTTGCAGCACGATGCAGCCAGCTAGGGTGACTTGGGGACTTGCTTAACGGAGGACAGTACTCCGTTTGAAGGTGCCCCCAGCGCCCAGTCCTGTTTAAAGATCAAGAACACTAGATCTGCAGGAGCAGCCTTGAGCTTGCCCATCAGCTGTTATTATTTATTATTATTTATTAAATTTATTGGTCACTTTCTCTGGCTGATGGCAACTCAAAGCAACTTCTAACCAACCCAGATCCTCCAAGTATCCCTATTTTCCAGGGACAGTCCTGCATTTACAGAAGCCATCATGGTTCCTGATTTGATCCCGGGATGTCCCACTTTTTCTTAGGATGCCTTATTTTCATCGGAGAAATGTTGGAGGGTATGGAGTTACGCAACCCCTGAACCAAGGAGATAGGTAACTGTACAACCTTTAGAAGACATCTGAAGGCAGCCCTGTATAGAAGACATCTGAAGGCAGCGCTGTATAGGGATTCCCCCCCAATGTTTAATGTTTTATTGTGTTTTTATATATGTTGGAAGCCTTCCAGAGTGGCTGGAGCAACCAAGTCAGATGGGCAGGGTACAAATAATAAAATTATTATTATTATTATTATTATTAAATTTGTTGTTGTTTAGTCGTTTAGTCGTGTCCGACTCTTTGTGACCCCATGGACCAGAGCACACCAGGCACTCCTGTCTTCCACTGCCTCCCGCAGTTTGCTCAAACTCATGCTGGTAGCTTCGAGAACACTGTCCAACGATCTTGTCCTCTGCCGTCCCCTTCTCCTTGTGCCCTCCATCTTTCCCAACATCAGGGTCTTTCCCAGGGAGTCTTCTTTTCTCATGAGGTGGCCAAATTACTGGAGCCTCAGCTTCATGATCTGTCCTTCCAGTGAGCACTCAGGGCTGATTTCCTTAAGAATGGAGAGGTTTGATCTTTTTGCAGTCCATGGGACTCTCAAGAGTCTCCTCCAGCACCATAATTCAAAAGCATCCATTCTTCGGCGATCAGCCTTCTTTATGGTCCAGCTCTCTCTTCCATACATCACTACTGGTATTATTAAATAGGATGTCCCTATTTTAATCTGAAGAAACGTTGGAGGGTATGCTAACCAACAAACCAAAATCTCACATAGATACATAAAAAGCCATTAAAACAATACATTAAAAATACATTTAAAACTCCCCACCCACTCTAAGAGGCCACAGATAGAGGCCAAAGACCTGCTTAAATAGGAAAGTTTTTGCTTGGCGCCTGTTTGTTTGTTTGTTTATTATATTAATATTATTTATATAGTGCATTTTTTCCCTGTCAGGGACACAAGACAGCTTACAGTTTAAATCAAAACAGCTAAAAACATTGGCGCTGTTTGTATGTGTTTGTGGGGGGGGGAGAGAAGCAATAATAATAACCGGTCGGTGCCAGCGCTTAATGGCGGTCCTAGCCCCGAGCTCCGGGGAAGGACTGCTTCGCAAGTTCGGGTCTTACCTGCTACGGCAAGCGGGGGACCCCTAAAATCCCAGGCGCTGAAGCCTGAGAACAAGGAGACTCGGTGGGCACCTTTGCGCCCCCCGGTACCGTGAAAGCGACACCGGGAGCGAGCGCGGTGCTGAGAGTCGCTACCCAGCCTGCGAAGTGAAGCCGCGTCGCCATTAGCGGAGAGCGCCGATTCCTTCCTGAAAAGAAAATTCGGACTGAATTCCCGTGAGTAAGACTTGAAAAATAACTGGGACCCTCTAAACTTTACAATTTGAACTAAAAACGGGGGAGATCTAAGCAAAGGAAGTCTGCCTCCCCCCGACTGCATGAAAGTGAAAGCAACGGAGCTCTAAACTTGCATCCGTTTAAACCAGCTCTTTAATCAGCTAAACCGGACATTTGGACCTTTGATCTCCCCTCCAGCTAGCAGGGCAGAGGGGAGGTGAATTGAACTAATAATTGCATGATCTATTGGAAGTTAAAAATCTCTGCCGTCTCACCCATCTGAAAGCATGAAACGGTCTGCCTTTTTTTTTTTTTTAGCACACTGAACTGACTTTCCCCTGTAAAGTGATATCTTGATACAAAGTTCCCACAGTGTCTGGCTACTCTGTAGTATAAGAAGAAATAATACAAACTGGATAACTGTGGCAGCTTAAAGCTACAAGCTTTCTAGCAATATTGATTTGGACTGTGTCAAGCTCTTGTTTTGTATTCTGGACAATCTCCCCTGTTTTTTGTACTTGGAACATTGTTCTATGGCCATTTTGATTTGCTCCCTCTAGAGGATAAAGTAAAGTTTGCCACAGCTTGACAGTGGAACTTTCCAAGGGAGAAAATTCCCGTGGGAAGTGACCTTGACATGAGTGGCCCACAAGAAGAGATAGTCACAAGAGCTAAGACCAAGCACCATCAGCAACAACAACAGCTGCAGCAACAACAGGCAAAGAAAAGAGGATCAATTTCAGGCCCAACAACTGGAGCAGCAGGAACAACAGGACAAGATAAAGGGACAGCCGTCTCTATGGAAGCTGTGACAGATGCGCTGCTTAAGATCAACCAAACTTTGGAGTCTTTAACAAAACAGACCTCAGAGAACACACTAAAATTAGCAGAAATTTCAGTAAGATTAAACCAGAATACAGAATCTATAAATAAACTGGTGGAGGAAAATGCCACTACGCGTCAAATTGCGGAAGATGCCAAGGCTACGGCGGGAGAGACACAGGAGAAATTAGAGCCGATTGCCAAGAAGGTCTATGAGCATGACTCAACTTTGGCCTTGTGGGACTTACAGAGGAAAGAGAGAAACTTAAAATTAAGACTGATCCCGGAGAACGAAAGAGACAACCTTGTGGAATATCTGACACGGGAGTTTGTGGACTGCTGGGACCTTGAGGAAGACGAATTCAAAATTACGACTGCTTTTAGATTGGGAAAAAAGCAAGATAGAAAGACCCCGAGAGACTGTTTGATTACATTCAGATCCAAGGAGGAAAGAGACAAAATATTAAGACTACACTTTGAAAAGGCCTTGCAAATTGGAAATTCAACTGCACAGTTCTTCAAAGACATCCCAAAACATATTTTGGATTTAAGAAACTTCTACAAGGACTTAGCTCTTTTGCTAAAGAAAAATTCCATCCGTTTCAGGTGGGAGTTCCCACAAGGACTGTCATTTGACTACAAGTTAAAGAAGGTAAAAATAAAGACAATTCAAGATAAAGAAAAATTTTTGGCAAGATATCAGGAGGAGCTACAGAAGGGGACTGTGGACGTACTTGGAGAACAGAGGAGAGCACTGGAGATCCTGAATCTCTCGACTGGACAAAAACCACCACCATCAGAAGAAGAGCAACAACTTGGAGCTGTTGGAGGAGCCTTAGAAAAATAACAAGATGGCTCTGCAATTCCTTAGTTGGAATTGTAATGGACTCAATGTGCCTTTGAGGAGAAGACAAGTATTTCACATACTGAATAGAGAACAATTGGACTTGATATGTTTACAAGAAACTCACATAACCAGAGCCCACAGGAGACTACTTATAAATAAAAGGCTAGGACAAGAATTTATCTCATCAGACAAAGTCAAGAAGAGAGGAGTTGTAATATATGTTAAGGAAAAATGGGCTCCAAAAATGATATTTAAGGATGAACAAGGGAGATATCTGGCAGTGGAAATACAAATTCAAGGAGAAAAATTTTTAGTGGTTGGAATTTATGCGCCAAATGAAGGCAAATCTGACTTCTTTAAGAGACTTCATGAAACTCTTTCTGACTATTTGGATTACAATATGATAATCATGGGAGACATGAATGGTGTGGTCTCCACCAACATGGACAAGGCACAAAGACTAACAGTTAGTAAAGAAGGGAGACTCCCTAAGACTTTTTTTGAAATGACAGAAAATATGGACTTGATAGACATATGGAGAACAAGGAACCCTCTGGAGAGAGAGGGAACCTTCTTCTCCCAAGCAATGACGACCTGGACCAGAATCGATCAAATTTGGGTTACTAGTGGAATGGCTCCAAAGATTAAGAAAGTGGAAATCTGCCCAAAAACTTGCTCCGACCATAACGCCGTGAAGATGGAGATGAAACTTACAACAACTGGTCAATTCAGATGGAGAATGAATGACACCCTCTTTCGGGACAAGGAGATTCTTATGAAGGCCCAAAAGACTTTAAAAGATTATTTCGAAATAAATATGAGGACCGACGTGGAGAAAAGAGTGATCTGGGATGCAAGTAAAGCGGTCATGAGAGGATTCTTGATTCAACAAAATTCAATAAAGAGGAAAAAACAAAACGAGAAAAAAGAGAAGCTATTGGAAATGATAAAGGAAGGAGAGAGAAAATTAAGAACAAAACCAAAATCTCAGGACATCTTAAGAGAGATCAAGTTATATCAAACACAATATATGGAATTGATGAACCAAGAGATTGAATGGAAGATAAAGCAAATGAAGCAAAAGACTTTTGAATCAGCAAATAAATGTGGTAAACTCTTGGCATGGCAATTGAAGAAAAGGCAGAAACTAAATACAGTTACAAGCCTGGAGGTGGATGGAAAGAATATATCTAAACCTAATGAAATTAGAAACTGCTTCGTAAGTTATTTCAAAAAGCTTTACACTCAAGGCCCCCAAAATGAAGAAGATATAGACAAATTCCTTGGAAAATATGGATTACAAAACATCTCTCATCAAAGTAAGATGGACTTGAACCAGAGAATCTCAGAACAAGAGATAGAGGCTGCTATTCAGAACATGCAATTGGGCAAATCTCCGGGACCAGATGGATTGACTTCCAGATACTACAAATCGTTGAAGGAATGGCTAACTCAACCACTAAGAGAAGTGTGCAACGAGATTCTTGAGGGGAAAAGGGCCCCTGAATCGTGGCAAGAGGCATATATTTCACTCATACCAAAGTCAGAGACTGAAAAGACCCAACTTAAGAACTACCGCCCAATATCACTCCTCAATGTGGATTACAAAATTTTTGCAGACATTTTGGCAAAAAGATTTAAAAGAGTATTGATGGAGAAGATTCATAAGGACCAAGCAGGTTTTCTCCCCAAAAGACACCTGGCAGACAATGTAAGGAATGTAATAGACATTCTGGAAAAGCTAGAGGTGAATATAAACACTAAAGCAGTACTGATTTTTGTGGACGCGGAGAAGGCCTTTGACAACATTTCTTGGAGTTTTATGAGAAAGAATCTTCATGGGATGGGGGTAGGCCAGGGTTTTGAGAATGGTATGGCTGCAATATATTCTGAACAAAAAGCTAAACTGATTGTAAATAATGTTATGATGGAGGAACTTAAGATAGAAAAAGGAACACGACAGGGGTGCCCGATTTCCCCATTACTTTTTATTTCAGTTCTGGAGGTGTTGCTGAACATGATAAGAAATGACCAGCAGGTTAAAGGTGTGCAGGTCGGAGCTAAACATTACAAGTTAAGAGCGTTCGCAGATGACCTGGTATTGACTTTGCAAGAGCCAAACACTAGTACAAAAAAGGTTTTAGAAATAATACAACAGTTTGGCCAGGTAGCTGGATTTAAGTTGAACAAGCAAAAAACTAAAGTTTTAGGGAAAAACTTAACAGATATGGAAAAGGAGAAATTTCAAGAGGAAACAGGTTTGATTGTGGTAAAGAAGGTGAAATACCTAGGGGTTTATTTAACATCTAAAAATCTGAATTTGTACAAGGACAATTATGAAAAATGTTGGTCAGAAATTAAAAAAGATCTAGAAATATGGTCAAATTTGAAACTGTCAATGCTAGGCCGAATCGCTGTGATTAAAATGAATGTATTGCCTAGAATGCTTTTTCTGTTTCAGACCTTGCAGATTCTCGACAAGATGGAATGTTTCAAGAGGTGGCAGAAAGATATTTCGAAATTTGTCTGGCAGGGCAAAAAGCCCAGAATTAAATTCAAAATATTAACAGATGCCAAAGAAAGAGGGGGTTTTGCCCTGCCGGACTTAAAATTGTACTACGAGGCAGCAGCTTTCTGCTGGCTGAAAGAATGGATGCTCCTCGAGAACACTGATATCTTGGATCTGGAAGGTTTTAACAATGCTTTTGGTTGGCATGCATATCTTTGGTATGATAAAGTAAACAGCGCTTTTAAAAATCACATTGTTAGGAAAGCATTGATTAATGTTTGGATAAGATACAAAGATCTATTGGAAAATAAAACCCCTAGATGGGTGTCACCAGTGGAGGCCAAAGCAGTGAAGAGACTCAATACGGAGGCCGGATGGCCGAAGTATTGGGAAATCTTAGAACAGGATGGAGACAAGTTCAGACTACAAAGTCAGGAGAAATTGAAGCATAAAGTTGGAAACTGGTTTCAATATCGTCAAATAATGGAATTTTTTAAACAGGACAGGAAAATTGGTTTCCAGGTGGAAAAATCAAAATTAGAAACTGAACTGTTAGAACCCAATACTAAGATTTTATCTAGAATGTATAACTTGCTGTTGAAATGGAACACACAGGATGAAACAGTAAAATCTGCTATGATTAAGTGGGCTCAGGATGTTGGACATAACATCATGTCAGCTGACTGGGAATGGTTATGGAACACCGGTATTAAATTTACGGCATGTAATGCCTTAAAGGAAAACATTATGAAAATGGTATACAGGTGGTACATGACCCCAGTCAAGCTGGCAAAAATCTATCATTTGCCTGATAATAAATGTTGGAAGTGTAAAGAGACTGAAGGTACCTTCTATCACCTTTGGTGGACTTGCCCGAAGATTAAGGCCTTCTGGGAAATGATCTATAATGAAATGAAAAAGGTACTTAAATGTACCTTTCCCAAAAAGCCAGAGGCCTTTCTTCTGGGCATTGTCGGCCAATTGGTGACAAAGAAGGATAGAACTTTTTTTATGTATGCTACAACAGCGGCAAGAATACTCATCGCAAAGTATTGGAAGACACAAGATTTACCCACTCTGGAAGAATGGCAGATGAAAGTGATGGACTATATGACATTGGCCGAGATGACAGGCAGAATCCGTGACCAACGAAAAGAGACGGTGGAAGAAGACTGGAGAAAATTTAAAAGTTATCTGAAGGACTATTATAAACTTAATGAATGTTAAAAATGTCGTGGTTTTCAGAAACAAGGGGGTACAGGGATATATGGTTAGAAGATAGAAAAGGACTAAGTTGACAGAGATTTGAAAGTAATAATTGGGAGTTGCTAGTTGAAGTATGGACATTGGGATGCAGAGAGGGGGGGTATGGGGAAGTCCAAGAAAAGAGGTTTATAAGAAAATATGTACGAAACTATGCGTGTGTGTTTGTCATTTTCATTGTTTGTTTGTCTTTTTAAAACGTTGTAAAACCAATAAAAATTTTATAAAAAAAAAAAAATAATTAAAACACACACACACATATATTTACAACAGAAATATCACAGCCCCAGCCTTTTCTTTTAAAAACAGACGGTTCCCAAAAACCTGTTGGAGGAAGAAAGTCTCCACCAGCCCTTACCTGCCATTAACACCTGGACAGCAGCTTGAGCAGACTTGCGAGACACCTGATCACAGTCTTCCCCATGAGGGTGAGAGGTCCTGCATGTCTACTGAAATTATAGTAATTATTTCCTTCCCCCTCTTTTTTAACTTTATTGATTTATTAACAACAGCAACAAAAAGTGCAAACGTAACAAAAATAAAAGAAAGCAGAGAATAAAAAAAAACATTGCAAACCACAAAGCGTCACCGGCCGGGAAGACAAAAGCACAAAGATCCAGCACAGCTCCATAGGGACAATAAAGTATTGAGTCCCTTTACAAATAATAAAGATTTATAAAAATAAGTGCTCTCCACCTGCGAGTCCCGTCATTACTGAGAAAAAAGCTTCTATAGTAACTGTTTCTAAATTTGCATCTGTATGCATAAATTGGAACATGTGAACACCTTTTCAGGGTGTGTGTATTTTTTGGGGGGGGGGGAGGAATGCAAAATTGGACTCCTTCCTTAAGAGTGCAAGAAGAGCCATGGGATGCCCACGAGTTCTAATGTTATCAGAGAGGGAGAGAAGCTTTTCTCTCACCCCCCAGCCCTTGTCAAGTTTCACTATTGTAGCTCATGGGCTTCCATTCCATCTCATTCACTCAAAGGGCTTGAGTAGGCAATGGAGAGGCTGTGCTTCTCCAGATATTGTCAGGCTCCAGCTCCCAGCAGGGTGTGGGGATACATCCCACACAGGGGCGGAGGAAGGGGGTGCGGTGGGGGTAGTCCGCCCCGGATGTAATCACTGAGGGGGGTGACAAAATGCTGGGCGGCACTCACTGGAGAGCCAGTGTGGTGTAGTGGTTAAGAGCGGTAGACTTGTAATCTGGTGAACCGGGTTCGCATCTCCGCTCCTCCACATGCAGCTGCTGGGTGACCTTGGGCCAGTCACACTTCTCTGAAGTCTCTCAGCTTCACTCACCTCACAGAGTGTTTGTTGTGGGGGAGGAAGGGAAAGGAGAATGTGAGCCGCTTTGAGACTCCTTCAGGTAGTGATAAAGCGGGATATAAAATCCAAACTCTACTTCTTCTTCACCGCAGGGCCTGCAGCGCACCTGGGCCAGGTGTCCTCCCGCCACCTCCCCCTCAGCTGAAGGGAGGCTGAGTGGGAAGAGGCAAGCAGACTCCTTGGAGGCCCCACGGAGCGTCCTGCCCCGGCTGGCCCTGCCTTGCTAGTGGCTGGCCCCGCCCCTGGGCACAGGACACGCGCGCCACCCCAGGCTCCCAATCGGCTTGCTCCACTCCTGCTGGCTCCCAGCAACTCCAGCCGGCGTTGCCAGGGGCAATGAAAGCTGGAGCACAACATCTGGAGGTCCATTGTTTCCTCATCCTGGACCTCCCACAACCTTCCCAGAGCATGGTAAGCAAGGATGACCCAACTGGGTGCGCTGGTGAGGTGAAAAATAAATAAATGGAGCACAAGCAATGACAGGGGTCACAAACATCTGCGTAAGGTTGTGATAGTGTAAGTAAAGTGAATGTAAGTGGCAGCCCCCCGTCTCTCTGTGTCTATATTACCTGCCATGGAAAATGAGTCGGGTGCCAGTTCCGTTCCTTACTTAAGACACACTTTCTCCTTTGGACCTTTGGGGCTTCTCAAAGCTCTTGCTGCACAATAGCTCAGTCCATTGAACAGGAGGATTTTAATGTTTCAAGCCCTATATTAGAGCAGACTTCCGCGAGAGGTGATGGACTCTCCTTCCTTGGAGGTTTTTAAGCAGAGGTTGGATGGCCACCTGTCATGGATGCTTTAGCTGAGATTTCTGCACTGCAGGGGGTTGAACTAGATCTCCGTTGGGCCTCTTCCAACTCTAAGATTCTACAATTTTATGAAAGATTCTTGCATTGCAGGGGGTTGGACTAGATGACTTTACAATTCTACGATCTAAGGTATCACTATCGCCACTCTTTAGGAGGGGGTAGGTTGGTTCATTGGGTTTTAATGCATTGTTTATATTTTTCAGATGTTGCATTTTATGGCTTTATTATGCAAATGACTCTGTGATATATATATTTTTTAAAATAAAAAATAAAAATAAAAATGAAGAGTGGTATATAGATGATGATTATAAGTTTCCATTTCTAGAAAACAGCTGTGCTCCAGGTAGCAAACACAACATTTGGATCATGAGTCAGCAAAACCAAGTTGGACCAGAACTGCTGAGTTCAGTGTAGTTGCTGATATCTCCCTGGGCAGGTTGTTAGGCAGCAGAGAGGTGAGTTGCAACGCAGTGACAGCCGTCAGGAATGGATTGTGGGTGGCGCTAGGAGCTGCTCCACCCTTTAGCAAAATACGTATAGCTGATGGGCTGGATCCAGCTGATGTGTCCCATTAGTGTAAATATTTCCACTTCCAAAAACTAGACTCTCCCCCTCTCCCCACTGCACCCTTCCTGACTTTGCTATGGAGGGTTGGGGAAACCCAGTATTCAGATTATCTTCTGAATATTTTGGCAATAGCTTTACTTAGCAAATGGCATGGTAGGCTCTACTCTCCTATTATTCTTCCAGGGGAACTCTTTTAGAGTACAACAAACACTCCCTCTACCATTGCCAGTAACTGTATTAGGAAAATTAATTCCTCTGTGTTCAGATTTTATTGGTTGAAAATAAGATAATGGGTGGGTTTTGTTTGTTGTTGTTTGTACATTTATTCTTGGCACAAGATGTGCAATGTCCAGAAGGCACTGTTGATCTTGATGGATAGTTTCAATGTTTATGGGAATTCATTTGCAAATACAAGTCAACGAATTCATAGGGATGTCCCTCGCGTTTTCTCCATCTTTTCTCAGCTCCTGTTGTGCTCCAAGATATCCTTCTGTCTCTTTTTGGTAGCTTAAAGGCACCGGTGCCTGGAAAGATGTAGAGAACGGGGGGGGGGGGGGGGGGAGAGAGAGAGAGAGAGAGAGAGAGAGAGAGAGAGAGAGAGAGAGACAGACCCTGGACTGAAACAGGCTTATGCAGAAATCAGAGGCCACTAATCTGCAGTCCTATGTGCATCGATTTGAGCCGTATTGAACTCAGTGGGGCTTACTTCTGAGTAAATATGTATAGGATGGAGCTGCCTGTGTGCTTAAGGTTAGAATTCGGCTGCTCATTTCGGCCATGATTTCAAGGGGACTCATTATCCACATAATGCTTTTTTAGGATTCATTGTGAGTGAAGCAGAGACCTTTTAACAGAATGTTTGATTGACAGGTCTTCAGAACAGCCAGGCTTTGCCTCTGTTGTTACTGCAATAAAACACCTCTCTGCTGCCCCCACTCCAGGCATCTGCCATCTGAAGTGGTCACTTATCTCACTTCCTAATAGTAGAGCTGGCCCTTTCCTAGATCTTGGATTAGTAGGTTATGCCAGAGGTAGCCTGTGAGGTGACCTTCAGATGTCGTTTGACCACAACTCCCACCATTCCTTGGGATGCTGGCGGGGCCCAATGGGTGATGTAGTCCAATGGTACCCAGAGGGCACCACGTTGCCTACCCCTGAGCTACGTGATCCATCTGGGTGAGCGGCTATTAACTTCATTGCACAGTGAGCCAAAGAGTTAGCACAACTGCCCTGGAGAAAAACCACAAATTCTATTAGTGGGAGAGAACACAGTTTCCGCCCCCCGCCCTCTACAATCCTTCGGCTTGCCTCGCATGTACGACTATCATGTTACATCAAATATATTTCGCTTTGGTCCAGCTATAAAACTAAGTGCACCATTTCAGCAAAGAGATGGCTTTGTATTTGTGTTGACTTTCAAGTCAAGCCAAACAGGCTTTTCATAAAAAGGGGGGGGGGCGAGGAGAGAGGGGAAGAGAGAGGAAAAAGAGGGGGGGGAATGAAAAAGCCATCTGCTACTTTGTTTCCAGATAACAGAGGCAGCACGATGTCCGACTGAAAGATCATCCTCTTTGGTTATGTACAGTCCTAATTTGTCCTGTGATATCAATGAATCAGTGGAGAGTTGCTGAAAGGGGGGAATCAAAGGCGGAATTAATCTCCCCTTGATAGCAGGAGTAATTTCAGAAGAGACCCGTTTTGCTGAATTATACATATCTATCTATCTATCTATATATAAAAGAGCAGAGTTGGTGCGGCTCTTCGGATCAATATCACAGTCGCTGCACAAATACGGCGCGTGAAAAAGACCAGTGTCGCTCAATAGCCAATCAGAAATGGCATTAACAGAGTGCGGGTGGTGGGGGAGTCAATTCAATTGGCGTGTGTGTGTAAGGCCTGCACATAATAAGGGAAAGTGAAGGTGCACAGATTTGTGTATGGCCTGGATGGGTAGTTAGTGATCCATGCTCAATACCCTCTCTCCTCTCTGTTTGTAGGAAACTCTGCAAACTCTGCACACCCAATAGCCCTTTTGGTAGCACAAAAATGCAGTTTTTCTCCATCTGGAATTGTCCATGCTGGTCCTCAACATGCTGCTTTAGATCTAGATGGGTTCTTATTTGAAAACCCTCCCGGTGACTAGGTTATCCACGCCTTAAGGTCCACAGATGACAACATTTTGGAGGTCCCAAGTCACAAGGTGGTTAGATTGGTCTCAACTAGGGCCAGGGCCTTTTCAGTACTGGCCCCGACTTGGTGGAACGCTCTGTCACAAGAGACTTGAGCCCTGCGGGACTTGACATCTTTCCACAGGGCCTGCAAGACAAAGCTGTTCCGCCTGGCCTTTGGTTTGGACTCAGTCTGACCCTTATGTTTCCCTCCCCTTATGGTTTTGATCTATGGGCTATTATTAAAATGAGGCTGCATTTTACATTGTATTTTTAACCTGTATTTTAATTTGGTCCCCCCCATTATGTTTTTATTGTAATTTTGCTGGTGTTAGCCGCCCTGAGCCCAGCTCTGGCCAGGGAGGGTGGGGTATAAATAAAAATTTATTATTATTTTCATCCCTGAACATGCACCAAGTAGATGAAAATGGAAGAACTCTCATCTAAGCCCAGCCAGCTTAGCCAGAAGTGTTGGGAACTGCACTCCATCAATATCTGGAGGACACAGGCTCCTCATCCCTGACTTATAGAATGCTATGAGAGCCAGTGTGGGGGAGTGGTTAGAGTGTCGGACTAGGAACTGGTAGACCGGGGTTAAAATCCTCACTTGACCGTGAAGCTCACTAGGTGTGGCCTTGGGCCAGGTACTACCTCTCAGCTTACCTGTCATGGGGGGAGTTAAACGAGGAAGGGAGAATCATGTATGCCATCTCGAGCTCCTTGGTGGAAAAGTGGAATATAAATGTAATAAAATAGATAGATAAAAATTGCACCTTCTGTGATGTCATTACATGGAAAAAGAGCCCTGAATATAGAAAGCAAGCATGTCAGGGAAAAATATGAGCCTTGATCCTTCTCTCCTGTTGCTTTTCTACATGCAGGGAATTATTGGGTCTGCAGCAGCATGCAGTCAAGTGACACCCGCTCTCCTCTAGACCGAAGTGGTCCCCTCTTGCACAGAATTGCCCACTGCACTGAAAACTAAGCAAAAATATGCCGCGGCTTCAACAATGTTCTGCAGCATTAGGCATGTGTGAGATTTAGACGATAGCACTACCCCTGTCCCTAGGTCTACGTGTCATATGTAAGCAAAACAATCTACTGACAGAGGAAAGGGCTATTGATGGCAGCTAGCCAAGATGGCTAGGGACGCGGGTGGTGCTGTGGGTTAAACCACGGAGCCTAGGACTTGCCGATCAGAAGGGCGGCGGTTCGGATCCCCGCGACGGGGTGAGCTCCCATTGCTCAGTCCCTGCTCCTGCCAACCTAGCAGTTTGAAAGCACGCCAAAGTGCAAGTAGATAAATAGGTACCGCTCTGGCGGGAAGGTAAACGGCGTTTCCGTGCACTGCTCTGGTTCGCCAGAAACGCCTTAGTCATGCTGGCCACATGACCCGGAAGCTGTATGCTGGCTCCCTCTACCAATAAAGCGAGATGAGCACCGCAACCCCAGAGTCGGTCACAACTGGACCTAATGGTCAGGGGTCCCTTTACCTTTACCTTTAGCCAAGATAGCTAAGCTCTGCCTCTACAGTCAGATGCAGCAATGCTTCTGAATCCCTGTTGCAGGTAGCCATTGGTGGGGAGAGGGCTCTGGTGTTCGAATCCTGCTTGCGGGCTTCCTTTTGGTTGGCCACTCTGAAAACAGGGTGCTCAACTAGATTGGCCATTGGCCTGATCCAAACAAACTCCTATGTTGCAAAAGAGAACGTCAACCATGTTTAGGCAACACAATGACCATATACAGTGGTACCTCTGGTTAAGTACTTAATTTGTTCTGGAGGTCCGTACTTAACATGAAACTGTTCTTAACCTGAAGCACCACTTTAGCTAATGGGGCCTCCTGCTGCCGCCGCGCCGCTGGAGCACGATTTCTGTTCTCATCCTGAAGCAAAGTTCTTAACCTGAAGCACTATTTCTGGTTTAGCGGAGTCTGTAACCTGAAGCGTCTGTAACCCGAGGTACCACTGTGCATACGTGGAGCTCATTTCCCACCATGCTGACGAAGATCTACGAAACAGCAGTCAATATCCAGAATCTCTGTTCAGTGCTGGACATTATATTTGCTGAATGCATAAAGCTCCACAGCTCATCTTTCATCGTACAAAGTTTGGTACCTCACTTCATTTAAAGATTTTCAGAGACTTGAGACTAAGATTTCATTTTGAACTTGTTATTGTTTGAAGGAATTCTATAAAGATTGTCTATTACTTCTGTATAGGGTCATCGTGTTGCCTAAACATTGTTGACATGGGCCTGATCCAGCAGGCTCTTCTTATGGAAACCAATGGAGGGGAAAGGGCTCTTGGGCTTGGATTCTGCTTGTGGACATCTGTTCACTGTAAGAACAGGGTGGTAGACTAAATGGGCAACATTTGGACTGATCCTCAGCAGGGCTTTCTTGTAGTTCTTGCCTTCTTAGTTAACATTGGAGGGTGAAGGGGAAACCCTGACTATTTCCTGAAAATGTTTCAGATTATGGAAAACATAACGGATAGTGCTTGCACGATTGCAATTTGTTTACCAGCCAACCGTGCGTCCTTTAAAAATAAAAATAAAATTCTCTCAAGCTAATATTTCTTATAAAGACACAACATGTGGAGTTTCCGATGGAACCCAACGGAGAGAGGTGCAATTAAGACTGTCGTGTAATAATGCATTCCTCTCCTTAGGCTCAGCATGGGGGTGGGCTTCAAAAAACGCAATGGCCTAAAATGCTGAGCTTTGTATTTCTCTCTCTCTCTCCCCACCTTCCGTTTCTTCTTTTTCATTTTGCAAAAAATGGGGGTTGGGAGAGAGAGAGAGAGAGAGAGAGAGAGAGAGAGAGAGAGAGGTAAGCACACAGTTCGATGGCATTGTATTCTCTAGGAGCACAGATGGAAAAGAAAGCTGAAATGATATTTATATGAAAAAAGAGTGGTTTACAATATATAAAAACACATACACAACATAATAACAAACAACACAATCCACACACCCCAGTTTAAAAGGCCATAGATTGTTTAATGAGCCAAAGGCCTGAGAGAAGAGTGTCTTTGCTTGGTGCCTAAAGATATGTAATGAATGTGCCATGTGAGCCCCCCTGGGGAGAGCATCTCACAAGTGGGGAGCCACCACAGAAAAGGCCCCGTCTCATATTGCTGCCTACCAGACCTCTCATGGAGGGGGCACATGAAGAAGGTCCTCAGAAGATGATTGCAAGGTCTGAGTCGGTTCGTATTGAGAGAGGCCGTCCTTAAGGTACTGTGGTCCTGAGCCATTTAAGGCACTATAGGTCAAAACCAGCCTTTTGAATTGGGCCTGGAAACTGGCAGCCAGTGCAGTTGGGCCAATATTGGTATTATATGTTCAAACCACCTCCCCTTGGTGAGTATCCTGGTCGCTGAATTTTGCACCAGCTGAAGTTTCCAAACCAGAGCACAGACAACAGAGGTTAGGCTACCCCTGCCCAGATAGGGTGGGCTTCAAGAATGCAACGGCCCCAAATGCTGAGCTTTGTACTTTACCTGCCTGCATCCGTATAAGGTCCAAACCACCTGGCCATCTCAAGATGCTTCTACCTGAGCAGGCCAGAGTCTCGCTCGGAGGGAGGACTGGAATCCTATTGTCTCTCTCCACCCCGCATCCCATATATCCGTGCCTATTTATTGTACTTTGCAACTGGTGTGTACAGTTGGATAAACAGTTTAACTATTCATGAGCGTTTTTATGGAATGGAAAACGAAACAGAAGTGCACCCAAATGGATAATGCATCTTGCTCCTCCTGTGCTCGGGGGGGGGGGGGCGGGCAGCGGATGGGCGCGTGGGTGGGGGGGAAAACCTGACAGGGACCAGCCATTCAAGGCTATCAGTGCCTCTGTGACGTGCTAGGGGGTAAGGGAGCGCATGAATCATCGGTGTAGCATGCTTCACCTGTTTTGTTGCTAGCTTTATGATTTCATGCTGCCTTAAGCATTATGATTTTGTGATTGAACTGTCCGTTTTCTGCCTGGGCGCTGTAATAAGATGACAGCGAGAAAAGCCCCCACCCCACCCCACCTCCCCACCCCTGGCTTGCAGCACATTTTGAATATATCAACATTCAGTTCCCGAGTCCGTGGCAATGAAAGATGCCATAGTTCCACCACCCAAAGCGTGTTGCCAACTCTGCCTCTTTATGCAGACACATGGCCTCATCTTAGGAACAATGAAATCTGCCTTATCCATTGGCCCACCTTTCCCAATAGTGTCTGCACTGACTGGCAAGCGCTCTCCAGGATTTCAGACCAGGGTTCTCTCCCAGCGCTGCTTGGAGAAGCCAGAGATTGAACCCAGGGCCTTGGGAACATAGGAAAGTGTCCATCTGACTCAGTATTGCTCACTCTGACTGGCAGCAGCTCCCCAAGGTTTAGGTGGGGGTCCCTCGCAGCCCTCCCTGCTGAAGCAGACAGCTGCCACTGAGTTTATGACCCTTCCCTTGGTGGTGCTGGTGGTGCGGCTGGAGCCTCATCTGGTGCAGTGTGTCAGTCACACGCAGCCCCCCCCCGACAAAGCACCTGGGCGGCAGGTAAAACCAAACAGGGCAGCATTACTGGCAGGGGTGATCAGTGGAGCAGTCAAGGTAATGGGTGCAGGAGAAAGGAGGCTGGCCAGGGAAGGGGAGAGCAACCAGCCTACTACAGTGCTCCAGCACAGGGGTAGTCAACAGGGTGCTCACCTGATGCTGTTGAACTCCCATCTGTCTCCCTGCCCACATGATCAAGGGCCAGGAATGAGAGGAGTTGCAGCCCCCAAACATCTGGAGGGCAGGCACCCTGTCGGCTACCCCTGCCCAAAAGCGCACCTGGCAACAGCTTGGAAGATCCTCTTGGGCTCATTCTGCCTCCCCCAACCTGGTACCCCTTGGACTACTACTCCCAATGGCCCCAGCATTATGGCTCTGGGGGTGATGGGAGTCGTAATCCGGAACATTGAGATGGTCAGGTGACAGCAGTAGGTGGCTACTCATCTCCGCAGCTGAATGCTTGCAAGATATGGAACAGGAAATGCAGCTGAAAGACGGTGAGCATTTTTGCAAGGCCCACCATGTGGCAATATTTGAGAACATCAGAAGAGCGTGCCGGATCAGGCCACTGGCCCACTTCATCCTGCTTCCCATTCTCACAGTGGCCAGGCAGATGCCTGTGGGAAACCAGCAAGCAGGATTCGAGCACCAGAGCCTTCTCCCCTCCTGTGGTTTCCAGCAGCTGGTATTCAGAAGCATAACTAAGCATGATTGTTAATAGCCATTGAGAGCTCTCGCTTCCATGAATTTGTCTAATTCTTTTTTTTAAGTCTTTCAAGCTGCTGGACATCGCTGTCTACTGGAGGAGAGGGTTCCATAGTTTGACTATTACTCCATAGTTTGACATTTCCTCTGCCTCCTCTGCTTATATTTCGACCTGGTCTCGGACGAAGGCTTTGCAGTCATTTAAGTCCTCCAGATTCATGCGATGATGGCGGCTGCCTCTTGATTGCGAATCCCTGAGCTACAGAAGTACCGATATAATAATTATGCTTGGATATAAGCAACATCCTCTGTACAGGTCCTCTTCTGGATGATTGAAATAGAAATGGGGAGGTGATGCTGGAAGTGGAGGTGGCGGGTGGGGGTGGGGGCAGGGAAGAATTGAGTGGAAGGAAGCAAGACAAAAGAAACAGGAGCCACTTCCAGCCCTCTGCAAGAAAGATGATCTCTCATCCAGGCTGCTTTTTTGCCGAATAAAACTTGATGCGATCAGGTCACTGCGTGGCAAAGCAGGTGTGCGAAGGCGCTGCGGTCTTCATCATTATGGAACTCAAACATTCTTGAACCATTTTATTCCGCCCTGTTCATATTTATCTTCCCACACACCCCCTTCAATGGGCACCACATTTGTATTGATAAATTGTAGGGATCAGGAGATGTATTGATGGGAAGGAGACAGTTCAAAATGCAGAAAGCTGTGGCTTTGCATATCATTACACCTAGCTTGCTCTTTTGCCTCTCGAAATGCTGTCGATTTGGGCATTATTGCTATTCAGGCTGATAAATGACAGTAATTGTCCTTAAGTTGAAGAGCTGCCTTTAATGTGCTGATTTGCTTGGGAATTCTGAGCACCAGGGTTAAACTAGTGCTTGGCTGGTTCGAACAAAATGGTCTTTTCCAGCTCAGAATAGATACTTAATTAAATTACTTTTCATGCATTCCGCAGCCAGGCACTTGCGGGGGGTGGGAGGAAGAGGGGAGAAAAAAATCATAACAAGATCAGGGAATTCAGAACAGTTCATGAGAAGGCTATGATCAGGCTCCCCTCCTCCCGTGTCAAAGCCTCTCCCCAACCCGATGCAGACAGACTATCTACATCTACATGGGCATGTGTGAATGTATGCGTGCGCACGTGTGTCTGTTTTCATTTAACAGCTCTATTGTGCAAGAAGTAAAAGGGGATGCTGAATTAAAAATATTGATTGAACATACATTCTCTGCTGTTGTTTTCCTTGTGGGAAGTTGCCTCTGCGTCTAAGGCAGTGTTTCCCAACCGGTGTTCCGCGGCACACGAGTGTGCCGTGAGACGTTGCCTCGTGTGCCGCGAGATGCCTGGAGGGAGGCGGGCGAGTCGGGCGGCGAGAGGCGGGGCGGCGGCGGCGAGGAGAGGCCGCGCCTCCTGCTGCTGCCTGGCGCTCCTCCTCGCAGCCGGCAGCGCTGCCTGGGCGCCTCCGTGCGACTCTGCCTCGCTGGGTTTGATCTCCCAGCAGAGACGGGTCACACGCGCCCCTCCCTCCCTCCCTCAGCCTGCGCGGAGGGAGAGCCAGAGAGAGGCATCGCTCCTGCGCGGTGGGAGAGGGAGCAGCCGGAGCGATGCCCCAAACGAACGCATGGGACCGGAGGGGAAATCCTCTCCGAGGCGGATTGAGCGCAGCTGAGAGAAGCCTTTCGAGGAGCTGCCGTGTCCCCTGGAAACCCCCTTCCCAGCTCTGCCTCAGCCGCCGCCGCCTCAGTTGCCGCCGTCCCTCAGTCCCTCGCTCTGCTGCCTCCTCCCACCCCCAAAGCTTGGAGGTTCCCCAGCAAGGGGGAGGGAAAAAACTTTCACTTTTGTGCGTCCCTCCCGGCGTGACGCTGCGCGCTGACGTCACGGGGCGGGGCTTTAATGGTGGTGTGCCGCGAGATTTTTTTTCAGTAAACAGGTGTGCCGTTGCCCAAAAACGTTTGGGAAACACTGGTCTAAGGACCCATTCCCACATTCGGAAAACCAGGCAAGTATAATCAGAATCAGAAGAATCTTTATTTGCATCAGCCACAAGCCACAGCAATAAAACAGAGAATACAGTTGTGGGATTGTGCCCTCCTCGACTCATACCTCTTTCAAGAACATAAGAAGAGCCTGCTAGAGCAGGCGAATGGCCCGTCTAGTCCAGCATCCTGTTCTCACAGGGGCCAATCAGATGCCTCCATGGGAAAGCTGCAGTCAGGATTCGAGCAGAAGAGCACTTTTTGTTCCTGTGGTTTTTAGCAGCTGATCTTCAGAAGCATTTACTGCCACCTTCCTGAATAGTAACCACTGGCTAGTAAGCATCTCTTAGCCTAACCTGCACCGCAGAAGAACATAAGTCGAGTCTGCTGGATCAGGCCAATGGCCTATCTAGTCCAGCATTTGTTCTCACAGTGGCTCACAGCAACTCTCCCCCAACCCTGTGGTTTCTAGCAACTGGTATTCAGAAGCATCGCTGCCCCTAACTGCAAAGCATAGTCACCCTGGCTAGTAGTTATTGATAGACCTTCGCTCCATGAATTTCTCTAATCCTCATCTAAAGGCATGTAGGTTGGTGGCCTTCACCGCCTGCTGTGTGTGGAGTTCCACAGTCCATAGGGTTTGCAGCAATAGCTGCATGGATGCCTGTACAGAGATTCCTTACAATTATTCCCTATTAAATTGAGTGTGGGTAGCAGTGAAGAGGAGGCAGCGGACCCATTCAAAGATGGAGCTGACATCACCTGTGCTATGTCGAATCCTTCTGTATTAGATAGAGGGCACCACGCCTCCTCATTTCTGTCCAGGAGGATCTTTAAAACTAGGATTGGAAACAGAGGTGAGTCAAATGGCTTGGGGCATGTGGGCCGCCAACAGGTCTGTAGCCAGGAATTTTGCACTGGGTTTTGCAGGGGGGGGGGGGGAGAAGCTGAGAGTTCAACACAGAAGAGGCAGAGTGCAAATGCAGGTAGCCTAGCATATTAAAATGCATTTGTATTTGCATATTTGAATTAAGCACAGATATATGAAATAAAATTGTTTAGCATTTCAGAACAAGTGCCTAGTCCTTGCATGTTATCCCAGCACCGCTGCAGTTCGTGGCTAGAACACAGGAAGACTGGAGCAAGTCCACTTCTTAGGAAGTGATCGGGCAGAATCCTGCCCCCATTAAGGTTGGGTGAATATGTCAACTTCAATTTCTCTCAGCTTCTCATTTTCCCAGTCTTAAATATCATGAGTTTTGGGGGTGTTTTTAAATAGAAAAGCTCATCCTGAAAATTCATCGGCATTTTGGTGCGAATTTTATAGGCACAATTTTGTAGGCTACTTTGTCTCTGATGTACCTTTTTTCACGTGGCACTTTCCTTTGATAGAATGCATTTCTGCTCATTATTTTCATTAATGCAAACATTTTAAAATGTACATTTTATCCCAGTGTATGCATTTTTGTACACCTTATCTGGCTGGAGAATCGCATCGCAAAATACAGAGACATGCAAATTTCAAAGGCTGGATCTGTGTTTCGGTTCACTTGTTGTTTTGAAAAGTGCAAATTAGATAAGTGGGCATTTAAAATGTGAACTGAATCAATTCAACCCCCCCCCCCACCCTAGAGAGGGATGGAGTGCTCTGGCCAGAGATCTGAGCTGACCCCTTGCAGAGTGCTTTTCAAGTGAAGCCGATAGCTGCAGGCTGCCCTCCTTTCCTCTAAAGAAAGATGATCTTCCTTTTGTTCTGCATCCTGTTACCTGGTTCCCGTTGGCAGGCTCTATGTTGGGGGCAATAGAGACTGGGGTATCACTCACCCCGACGATTCCTTAAAAAACAAAGTAGCAAGCCTGGTTTGTTCTGATGGCGGGAAAAACAAAAAAAAAACTGCTGTAGCTGATTATTTGGTTTCTGGATTGTTTGGTCTTTGTGTCTTAGAGGTCCTAAGAGAATGGCTGGTTCCTAAGGGGGCCAAGTGGCTCTAAATAACAGACAGAAAACAGATGGAAGTTGCAGGCTCACAGAACTTTCTGGGAAGGAAGTGCACAGGAATCTCTATACATCACCTGCCAGCAGGCCCTTATTGTGTGTTTAAAAAACTGCTGCAGTCTTGGGGATAAGTTTGCAAACAGCTTCATTCCCACCCCCTTATAATTTAGCTTTCAGCGGGGACAACAAACCACTTTGCCTATGCGAATGGGGTAGTTATACACGACCACACTCTTACTGCCGTTGTGAGCCGATCATAATGTTTTGTTTGCAACAGGGCCACGCCATGAAGTTTCCTGCTCAGATTTGCAGCTTTTCATACCGCAAATGTTCTTAGACTTTCCCCCCTTTGGTCTGCTTAGCTTGTGTTACAACACAAGACTGCTTCCCCTCCAGGGAATAATAATACAGTTACATTGGGGAAGCATTGCAAGATAACGAATAAAGCTGAATGATGGGCAAGTGGCCTACAGTGGTACCTCGGGTTAAGTACTTAATTCGTTCCGGAGGTCTGTTCTTAACCTGAAACTGTTCTTATCCTGAAGCACCACTTTAGCTAATGGGGCCTCCTGCCGCTGCCGTGCCGCGGGAGCATGATTTCTGTTCTCATCCTGAAGCAAAGTTCTTAACCCGAGGTTTATTTCTGGGTTAGCGGAATCTGTAACGTGAAGCGTATGTAACCTGAAGCGTCTGTAACCCAAGGTACCACTGTACTATGAATCCACTACTAATGTGCCATGATTGTGTCAGTAATGCAATCAAACCTACACTTTGGAACTCCCTGCCTGTGATATTATGGTATTCTTTTCAGTGCCTGCTAAAAACAGTCTTGTTCTGACAAGCATACCCAGATATTTAGAAAGTTGATGGGAGTTTTAATCTGTTTTTGGTCAACTGTTATTTTAACTTTGCGAAAGTTTCAAATTATTGTTAAATATTCTTAGTATAACTTTGTTGTTTTACCTTTTTTTAAATAAACCACTTTGAGCCTTTTTTTTGCAATCAAGCAGTGTATAAATTCCATGAAATTAATAAATAAATGAACAAAACAAAACAAAACAAAACAAAACAAAACAAAACAAAACAAAACAGTAGTCTGTATTAGCCACACCCCTGTCTCCTCCTTGATCCACCTTGGCTTGATTCTTGTAACATCCAATACTTAAACCTGAACATGAGCTACTGCTTCAAATTGCTTGCGGCTTGACCAACAGACCACATAGGAAGATGGCAGCAGTGCAGGTTGTGTTTAGCCTGGACCTTTGCCTAGATTGCGGAAGTCCTAATCCTTCCACGGAAATGGGCATGGCCCACTTAGCGTTTCCTAGTGACAAGCTGGAGCTCCCAGGGACCAGAAGAGAGCACTCTGCGCTCTGCAGAAGGCATGTGCCGAGAGAGGGGGGAATGACGACACATGGTGGTGTTTGGTGCAATTGGCAGCATTAAATAGAGTTATTTATGTATAACCAAACCTGGGAACAGAAGTTAATAACTTTTGCACAAAGCCGTAAAAATGTAATAGTGATGCTAAATGGACACCTTGGGCAATATCAAGTTAGCAGTATGCATTTTGATTGGAGTCTGGTGTATAATCTGAACAAAACCTTTTCCTTTTGCTTAGGTTCATTTTTAATCAGTAGATATAGAGCAGGCATGGGAAACAGATGGGCTGTCAGCTGCGTGTGGATCTTCAAGCCACTTTTGTGCTGACTGTGGGTTTTTGTTAGGATGTTTGGAAGACTCTCCCCCCCCCCCGATCCCGTCTGTTCTTTATGACCATGGAAAGGGATGGGCGTCATCTCATCATGTGGGTGCAGCAACGGCTATTGCACTTGGGCCTGTCTCCACGGTCCCTGTCCTGCATAACTCCAAAGTGGAGGATTTAGACTTTTGGAAATGCCACGGATGTCAACAATATATTCTTTGTAATGGTTTTACTCCGCTCCTTCCACAGTGTGAAACTCCAGTGGAAAGCCTGAAACAGAACCGAGCCTTCTTGAAAACAATCAAGCAATTTTGTTGGGCCAGATTGTCATGACTTCTCCCAAAGAATCCTGCGAACTGTAGCTTGTTTAGTGGTATTTGCTGTCATCAGGTTTTTTAAGTCTGTGAACATTCCATAAGTTATTAAGTTTTTTTTTTTGGTGTTTTTTGAATATTCCCTTGCAATGGATTGAAGTTAATTACATAATGAATTGCATCATTAATTGTGTTAGTTTTGGCCATAGCAGATAGCAAGATAAACCATGTAGGTTTTAGCAGAAGCTGATCTGCAGTGGAACAGAAGCAGCTCTGACTGTGACGAACACAGAATAGGGAGGATTTTTTTAAAATAATGATTATCTAGATCTTTATCTACTCTGTTTTTGCTGTTTTAGAAACCCAGGAAGCTGCCTTGTACAGAGTCAAACCACTGGTCCATCTCTAGCTTAGTACTGTCTACACTGGTCAGTGGTCGAATCACAGAACTGTAGAACTGGAAGGGACCCAAAGGGGACCTATTCCAGTAGCTCTCCAGGGTTTCAGATAATGGTCTCTCCCAGCCCTACCTGGAGATGCCATTGGGGATTCAAGCTAGGACCTTCTGCATGCAAAGCAGATGTTGTACCTCATCCCCAAAGATATATAGGAACAGAGCCAGATCAATGTTCCACTTAGTACAGTACTGTCTTCACTGATGAGCAGCAGTTCTTCAGGCTTTCAGAGAAGGGTTTTTCCTAGCCTTACCTGAAGATGCCAGGATTTTGAAACTGGGACATTTTACACATAAAATGTTCATATGCTCTGTTACTGAACTGTAGTCCTTTCCCATCTTGCAGAGGATTTGGGCGGGGGCCAGTGGTGTCCCAGTTACTTAAAACAGCAAACCATTCCACCGGAAACTGCTAGAATACAGTCACATTAACGAAAAC
This sequence comes from Podarcis liolepis, assembly GCF_965112155.1. Lineage (NCBI taxonomy): Eukaryota > Metazoa > Chordata > Lepidosauria > Squamata > Lacertidae > Podarcis > Podarcis liolepis. The sequence continues at coordinate 32,052,416 of NC_139561.1, forward strand.
TAATGCTAATTAATGCAAGTCTAAAATTGTCTTATCGCACTCCAAAAGGGTACTGGAGAATGCAATGCTAATGGCCAATACCAAGAGGAAAGTCTACCAGGTTTGGGTGTTGAGCAGACTGCTTGATGGAAGTGAGTTATGGGCAACTTATACCTGCTAGGAGTGATGCTTCAATGCTGTGCCAGGAAGATTTTGAGCATCACATAGCATGACAGAGTCTCAAACAAAGAGACCAAGGCCACACTCCCAGTGACCTCTACGCTGGCTTCATCATGTCTACAGAATGGAAGATGGCCAACAACAATTGTATCGTTGACAGACAGGTGCCAATAATAATTATATAGCTGCCTCTTTGTACATTACATTGAGAGCTTTTTTTTTTTAAAGCACAAACCCTTAATGGTATTCTGTTATTTAAAAACGTGTATGTCCCCTTTCTTTTTTTCTTTTTGCTATTATTTCAAACTTAAAAGTTACATTTTGGCACTCATCAGTTATATCCAGTTCTGCAATACTAATGACTTCCTCCTCACCCATCAATGTTTATGCTCAAGATTACAAACAATTACATTTTATAATCCCACCAACCCCAGTTTCATCCTCTTTAATAGGTTTCTTAATACGTTCTGCTATTTTTTCTTAATCTTCAAACATATGGAAAACAACTTTCCAGCAACTGTTATTCAGAAGCATTGCGTCCTCCGACTGTAGCGGCAGAGCCTAGCCATCCTGGCTAGTAACCGTTGATAACCTTTGCCTCCGTGAATTTGTCCAGTCCTCTTTTAAAGGCACCCAAGTTGGTGGCCATCACTGTCTCCTGTGGGAGCGAGTTCCATAGTTTTAACTATGCACCGCATAAAGAAGTTATTTCTTTTATCCATCCTGAATCTTCCAACATTCAGTTTCACTGGATGTTTATGGGACACGGGTGGCGCTGTGGTCTAAACCACTACACCTCTTGAGTTTGCCGATCAGAAGGTCGGCGGTTTGAATTCCCATGACGGGGTGAGTTCCCGTTGCTCTGTCCCAGCTCCTGCCAACCTAGTTGTTTGAAAGCACGCCAGTGCAAGTAGATAAACAGGTAAAACTGCGGCAGGAAGCTAAATGGTGTTTCCATGTGCTCTGGTTTCTGTCATGGTGTTCCATTGCACCAGAAGCAGTTTACTCATGCTGGCCACATGACCCGGGAAGCTGTCTGTGGACAAACGCCAGCTTTCTCGGCTTGAAAATGAGATGAGCGCCACAACCCCATAGTCGCCTTTGACTGGACTTAACCGTCCAGGTGTCCTTTACCTTTTTTATGACTTCTAGTGTCAGAAAGTGGAAAGAAAACTCTATCCACTTTCTCCAGGCCATGCTTTATGGGCCAATCCTAGAGCTCACCATACCCCCAAAGAGGGGACCTCTTTTATTCTAGAATCCTGCAACACCGCAGTCTCAGCATTCACGGTCTTTAAGTTCCCCCTAAACATCTCCAAGGCACTAGCTGACCAAATTGCACCGAGAAGTTCATTATCGTTCTCTAATTATTTCCATTACTCTCCCCCCCCCTCAGCTTTTTTTTATTTTCATGTATTGACTCTGAATTACCTTTGTGCCCATCTTTGAACATACCTGGTCTTTTTCTTTCTTTCTTTTTTACCCCTTAGGAGGTACACGGAAGGCAAAGCCTTGATGTAAAGTCTGTGGTTTTTACTCCATAACCAGATTGTAAAATATGAACTGAATTAATCATAACTGCAAAAGAGTAATGGCGCATTTTCTCTTATTTTATCTTTAGTGCCTTTCAGATCATGTTTTAAAACCGTCTACATCTGGCACGGAGAACGAGGCAGCGGCTTTGGTAGTGGATAGCAGGAGGCAAAGGTCAAACCAGAGGCTGCACAAATATTGCAGGCTGGATTTATTGTTTTAATTAAGAGTGTGGCAGTTCATCATAAACTGTTTATGGTGTTTTTGCACAGTGCAGCGTTTTGAAATCAGCTGTTTTAATGAAAACATAATGTCATATATGTCAAAGTTCTAAATATTTTTGAGAGTGAAATATGGAAACATGAACTTTAATTCTGGGTTTACTAGGATTAGCTCATTGAATTATTATTCCTTAAAATCCCTAAAGAGTGTCATGGTATGGGGACAATGCAGTTCCATATTGGTATGTGAGTGTATACCGGTATATGGGGGAAGATCTAGCGGTAACACAGCTTATTGCTAAATGCAAACACACAGGCTGAGGGGGCGGGGGATCATAATGTATGGAAAAAACAAAACTATTGCTTGTTGTTTAAAATGTTAGATTAAAGAAGCAATCAGAGGTAAGACACCCCATCTATAATGCTCAGTATGACTCCATTCTGTGGAAGAAGAAAACCAAGCAAGGGTTTTTAAACGGAAGGGGTGGCAGGGGGAGAGATGGGAAGAAGAAAATATGACAGTGTGATGTTTTGGCACCAGCGTTTTTGTAGCTAATTATTCATAACAACCTCAAGCATTATAGGTCTGAACAAACCTATAGAGCATGGAGTCATTTTCAGTTCTGCTCTTGCAGACGTGTGCTTTGTGTAGTTATGTCAGGCAGTTTAGGTTGCCTTTACGATGCAACATGATAAAATATTTGGATAATTCGAAAACTCTCTCTCTCTCTCTCTCTGTGTGTGTTTATTATTTTTTGGTAGTGCGCTCCTTAGAAAATAGAAATTAAGTCAGTCATTAGATGCCGGGCCACAGTAGCTGACTGAACAGGATAATGTATGTTCTGTTCCGTGCTATACTTGGTCAAGTTTCATATATATTGTATTCCGCATTATTTTATTAACTTTAATATCTGCACTTCCTATTACCGAGCATGCCTCTCATTCAAAGCACAGAGGCGCAGCTCTCTAATCAGAAGTGACAAGCTATATACTTTCTTTCAGCCATTATTCTGTAGCCTAGAGCAAAGAGCTGTGTTTCCACGAAAATGTTTTGAATTGGGTTATTTTTATTGAAGTATTAAAGTAATTCTTCAGATTTTAGGCTATTATTTAAGCACTTTTGGGGGGAGTGCAATAACCTCTGGATTGTAGAGTCTTTGTTAGGTTTAACCATTACAACAGGGGTTGAATTACAGGAGGACAATATAGGAAAAGCGTGCTGCGTTGGAATATCAACCAGGTTGTTACAGGTCTGCTAAAACATATCTAATCTTAATTGTGCTATTTTGGAGCACATATACTTTGTTAATGAAAGCCAGCCTAGTCTTTTTCTTAAATTTTCCCTAATGATGCCTCAAACGAAGTAACTCCTTGTTTCAGAAACCCATCTTTAAGTAGAGCTCACAAGTCGTCTTCTTATTTTAGATGCAACCCTAGCTCCTAAATAATTCTACCCACAAATCACTTTGGATTCTGACTCGCTAATTTGGGTAGGGGGGCTGCAATTCCGGGGGATTAATCCATCAGAAGTTGCATGTAGGTGGTGGGTGTGGCATAGCTACTGCCAGTGTGGTGTAGCGGTTAAGAACGGTGGACTCGTAATCTGGTGAACCGGGTTCGCTTCCCCGCTCCTCCACATGCAGCTGCTGGGTGACTTTGGGCTAGTCACACTTCTCTGAAGTCTCTCAGCCCCACTCACCTCACAGAGTGTTTGTTGTGGGGGAGGAAGGGAAAGGAGAATGTTAGCCACTTTGAGACTCCTTAGGGTAGTGATAAAGTGGGATATCAAATCCAATTCTTCTGTTGGGCAAGGCCATCCTTCTCTTTCTCTATTCCTGACACCTCCCTCTTCCTCCTCACCTAGCGGGATGATAGACAGAGAGACAGATTGTTCTTAGCCAAAGAGCTGAACTCATCCCTTGCAGGGTTGGTGGTGGTCCCCCCTACTGCTGCCATTGCTCCATCACTCCCCCACCCCCATTTCTCCCCACCTGCTTTCTTTTCTATCTCCCCTCCCTACTCTATGAAATTGGGCCAAAGTCCAGAAGTTGCCCACTCCTGAGTAAGGGGACCCTTAACAACCAGTGCATCCAATTTTTACATTTAGGGGGGAAGTGTGATGCTGACCTTCGTGCGTCTGGTTCACACATGCATATTTGTTGCTGGATGACACAGACATCAGGTGCTTGCATGTGTGAACGGACCTACCAACAGGTAAAACAGAACTTCCATTTCCTATCACTTCGCTCTAAAAAGAATGCTTTCCCAGTGAGTCTACTCACTCATTCATCCCCAAGAAACTGAGAATTAACAAGCCTAGGAATCTGCATGCATGTGTGAATCCAGCTATTCAGAATGCAGGTATAGGAACTGCATGATTGAATGCTCCCTGACATCAAAAACTCCATGGAAATCTAGCAAGTTATGGAGAAGATCTTTGCTTATTCATTTACTTCTTTGCAGCATCTCTAGACTGCCCTTACAAACCAACAGTTGCCAGGCAGTAGTACAAGACGGCGCAATACAGTAAAATGAAACAACTCAAAGTAAAATCAGCATGACTGAAAAGCCAGCAGATTGAAAGGTAGAACTAAAAAAACAAACAAAGCACAAGTTGATCCCTGCTGGATAGTATCAAAGGTGCTTCAAGTCCAACATCTGGTTCTCACAGTAGCAGCCAGATCCCTGTTGGAAGCCCTCAAGCAGATATGGGAGCCACAGAACATGAGAAAGCACCAGCTGAACTTCTCTAGGAAGCGAATTCTGTAAATGGGGGGCCACCACCAAGGAGGTGTCTCTCCAGTTGCCAGTCTTGTCTTCTTGACGTGACCTATACTAGACTACAGGCATAATTTAGTGTCTTGCTCATCATGCTGCATCTTTAAGGGAAAATAAGCAGTATTCTGTGTAGTTCTTTACGGTATGACTATACTTATATATCTATACTTTGGAGTAGTCCCACTATGAGCTTGCATGTACTTTAGAGCAAGTATTAGTACAGGTATCTCCAACCTTTCCAGACCCAGAGCTCACCTTTAACACAAATATGCATTTGGGGACCCATTTCTTAACCCTTTACGATATTGTTGCATGACGGTAGTGCTCCTGTTTCAACCTACCTTGGACTAGGCCGTGACCGACTCATGGGTCCTGACCCACCGGTTGGAGACCAGTGGCTTAGCGCTTTGACTTGCTAACAGATGTATTAGCCATGAGCACACAGTTAACACAATTCAGTGAAAGTTAAGCATCGGTTGAGTCCTGTGGATTGATTTACCACTCAATCTTATGCATTTTGACCCAGAAGTAGCACCACACTGTATCCAGTGGGGCTTACCCCTGAGTAAGTCTGTTTAGGAGTGCAGTCTTAAGCAGCCAAAACTTAGGTCCTAGGCTGCCTCTGCCAAAAATGCAGATTATAGCAGGTCTTCCAATATATTTACATATTTAGCTGATTCAGGGGCCTACGCAATGATAGCGCCCCAGGTAACTGTCTAGTTGGCACTGAATGCTGTGTGGATCCTCTGTGTGCTTCACTCCCGTAATGAAATCGGTGGATCTTAAAAGTGCTTAAGCTTTCTGGAAAACAACCTGCCATATTTTTTTGTGTGGAGTGAGGGAGGTGCAAAAATCCTGCAGTTGACGGGCAGCTTTATGAGAACCCATGCCACTCTTTAATCAGCAGTCCACAGAAAGCCAGAGTAAAACCACAGAGGGAAGGGAACCTGGCCGTAGAAATATATTAAGATCTATGCGCGTATTAGACATTAGCACTATAGACAAGGGCATATTGGGAATACATTCCCAAAATATTTCAGGCGTTGTTGACCTTTGTTATAGAAGACCGAGCTCAGAGAAATAGATTTGCATAGATTTAGTATTAGACTGTAAATAACGACACAGGGCAGTGCGTATTTTTCCTTAAGATGCAACATTATGAGCAAGACACTAAATTACGCCTATCAGACAAAGCAAGAGAATCTCAACCAGATATATATAGAGAGAGAGAGAAAGAGAGAGAGAGAGAGAGAGAGAGAGAGAGAGAGAGAGAGAGAGAGAACATTCTGTTGGGGAAGACGTCTCTGCTCCTGAAAAGCGCATGCATTAGTTGCCTGATTCATGCGGTGACATGTGGCATATCCAAATGTGTTATGGATCTCCCAGGAATAAAAACAACATAGCCAAATCATCACCTTGGGATCCTCATTGAGTGAATATTTTACAGACATACTCCTTTTATATTTATATAATAATTTAGTGTTATGACAATTTTTTAGCCGTGTTGGCAGTTTTTCTTTTTTATAATGGCATTATATTTGTGAGCCTATTAAGTGTACATGGGCTAAACTACGGAAAAAAGTATTTTTCATAATTCCTCGGGGTGCATGTAGCAAAAGAAACCATATTGGTGGAGGGGAAAAAAATGTTAATAAAAGGTCAAGCAGAACTTTCCTGTGTTTATCATGATATCCGCAGCTATTTGGAGCTTTCTGGAATGGTGTGCTGGGAGGAGATTTATGGAGATAGGTAGATAGGAAACGGTGCCTAGCGCACTTTGTTGGCTCAGGGAGGAGAGAAATTTGCTTGAGATTGGGAGAAAAAAAACACACAGCAAGGGCACAATTGATCTTTACTTAAGGAATTTTTGGCAACCTGCAGTCAGGTTACAGCATGTATGTTATGTGACTCATCACTTGATTCCTTATTTGTGGGAACATCTACCCTGGAAGTTTATTGTTGTGCTTGAGATGGTGATCAAAGCACCATCCCAGTTGTCCTGGGATGGATGTCTCATGCATTGCATGCCATCATTTGAGATGCAAATGAGCGGTCGAACTTAAAAGGCCAGATATGTGATTGGCAGACTCCCTTGTAGTGTCTGTTGCTAGATGGCTCCACTTTCCATGGGGACGTCTGGGGAATCCCGATATAGATGGGAGAACCGGGGGCCCTCCAAAAGTTGTTGGACTCTTGTCATCCCCAGGCCCCATGATGGCCAGTGGTGAAGAATGCTGAGAGGGGCAGCAGTGCTATTTTTCTAGAAAAAGAGGTGCCTGAACTCAACATGACCACCTTTCTCATCCATTTAGAATGGCAATGGCGCCCATGTGAGAGGTGCCGGAACTGAGTTCTGGAAAGTTCCAGCTGAAAAAAAGCCCTGAGTGATAGCCTAACAGACTTTGGAGGCGCACAGGTGCCCCACATCTGTTGTAGGGTGCATGGACCAGGATTACTGAGCCTCATCGTCTCCTCACTTGGACTGAAAGTACACCATAGAACATCCACAACACTCACCCATGGCTGTGCACTGGAGGAGGAGATTAGATTTTTGTGATTCCTGCTGATTCTATGATTCTAGAATCAGCACTGGCAAGAATCTGTCATACAGAGAAGTAAGTCTACCATTAATTATCTTCTTTTTGATAAGCTTCTCTTGATAAGCTTCAGAGAACCATCCACAGAAGACAGTTTTGGAAACCACTGCTGTATGTTTTTCATATGTAACTAAGACTGTGATTCTACACATACTCGAGAGTTCACCCTCTTGAGTTGAACGTGTCTAGTCATGCCCTGGATGACTGGATGATGTGGGAAGGCTTTTGGACACAGAAAATGTAAGTGAATGTTTAAAAATACTAAGATAATCCTATCCCCTTGGAAACAAATATATGGCACTCGATAAGTACTAGGAAGAATCCTGAATTGTGGTTTAGAGAGGTCACGGTGACATTTATGTTGCCATAAAGTCAACAGGTGTCCACCATACCTCCCCCACCTTCAGTTGTGATATATAAGGCTGCCCATTCATAAGAGACAAGTGTGTGAATAATCTGGAAAAAACGAATAATTCTCCGAAGCGCAAGAAGCTGTTTACACCCCTCGTAAGAAGACAAGCCAGGAAATGGGATGAATGTTGTCATTGTCTGGGTGAATAAATCTGAGAGGCCATCTTGGCTGTGAGTCCTGGAAGACCTGCTCTCTGCCTTGCAGGCTTTTCCCCACCTGGCTCAGGAAAGAAGGACCCTGACTGAATCTAGCTATGAAAGCTGAGGCTTCTGAACAGACTCTTGGGCTGGGGTGTCTGGGTTTGCTTGTTGCGTAGGGAAGGGGTTGTTGCTGTCGTTGTTGTTGGTTATTTATATTTTTATTTTACATTTCGTTGCGATATATGTGGAAATGGTTCAGTTTGGTTGTACATTTTTAAACGCTTCAGGCTCCCACGATTCCTTGCAGGAAGCTATGGCTGCTTAAAGTGCTTTCAGTGTACAAAGTGAATGTGGTCTATTTCAGACTCAGCCACCTCTCTCTGTCAAATGATAGGGCCGGCCTTCTCCATTGTCAATCTGCCCTTACAGCGACCACAGTCAGGCTATAACTTTAAAGTCCTATGATACTACGGTAAACAGTCATAGCTTCCCAGAGTGGTTTAATCTCTCTTCCCAGAGAACTCTGGGAATTGTAGCTCTGAGAGGGGAATAGGGGGTCTCTTAGCAATTTTTAGCATCTTTAACAAACTACAGCTCCCTGGATTCTTTAGGGGGAATGTATGACTGTTTAAAGAGGGACACGGGTGGTGCTGCGGGTTAAACCACAGAGACTAGGACTTGCCGATCAGAAGATCAGCAGTTCGAATCCCCGCAACGGGGTGAGCTCCTGTTGCTCAGTCCCTGCTTCTGCCAACCTAGCAGTTCGAAAGCACATCAAAGTGCAAGTAGATAAATAGGTACCACTCCGGCGGGAAGGTAAACGGCGTTTCCGTGTGCTGCTCTGGTTCGCCAGAAGTGGCTTAGTCATGCTGGCCACATGACCCAGAAGCTGTATGCCAGCTCCCTCAGCTTATAAAGCAAGATGAGCGTTGCAACCCCAGAGTCGGTCACAACTGGACCTAATGGTCAGGGGTCCCTTTACCCTTTACCTTTTATGACTGTTTAAAGTGATATGAGATTGCTTTAAATGTACAGTTCAGATGGGGCTTTCCTTTGTACAGTAGGCTACCCAAAAGAAGTTTCTACATGCACCCTCAAAAACACATCTGCCCTTCCTTCATCCTGGCAGATGAGAGACGTAATCACCCTTCAAGGGCACAGTTCTTGCCACACGAAAGGACTTGGGGAGGCTTGTGATGGGTGTGATCTGGGAAGTGTTCTGAGGGCCAGGCAGAGAGGCATGGAGGGCCACATTTATCTCTCCCTCTCCTGGGGCTGAGTTTTCCTTCCCCTGGTCTATGGTGTTTTATACGTGGGATGGCTCCCTCCATACACGTACACACACACACGCCATCCTTTGTTTGTTGCAGTCACCCAATCAGCATGCAGGCTTGAGGCAGGCCTGTGTCCATTGTGGTGAAGGCGATGGAAAGTGGCCTACCTCCAAACACAGATTCTGTCGTTGCATTTGTATGTTTGCAGCGCGTAAAGGGACTGAAGCTTTCGATTAGGCTATATACCTACCAGCCAGCCAGCTGGATACATACATAGACGCACGTACAGCCTCTAAATAGAAATGTGTTTTTTCCCTCTGTGCAGAAGTGTAGATAAAGGCTATTTTCTTCAAATTGATCCAAGCTGGCTCCACGGGAACAGAAGCACGAGCATCCAAAGTAGCTGTAACAGCAGGAAATTCACTTTTCATTGCCATTTTGCTGCATCCCATGTGAGAAGGGTGGAAAACAGTGCAGGAAAACTACAGGAAATCTATATCAAATTTTCCCAGGGATCCATCTTATTGTTTAGCAATTTTCTATTGTATCATATCTGAGCTGTATTTAGTGTTTCTCCCCCACCTCTTTTGGTTAGAACAACATAAGAAACATACTAATAAATATTATTATTATTAATAATGGTGTTGAGGATGGGTGGGCGGGAAAGCTTAAGCCGTGTGCTAGCTAAGAGCAAAACTAAAATGCTTAAAATGAGTTCAGCAAGCTTAGAAATAATTTGCTAGTTGGTTAACTTAAAAACAAAAACACCATGTGAGTTTGCCTGTGCACTCTGCAGCTTCTTGTCATTATAAGCTGCCAGTGGTTAGAAATATTTGTTATAGTAGTCATAATTATTTTTTTTATTATGGTCATAATTATTTTTTATTATTATGACTATTGCTTGATTCCATAGGAGCCACTCCTAAGGGTCGAGGGGGCTTTGTCCCCCCAATAAAATATTTGAGGGGGATGCAAGTTGATGGGCATTGCCATTCAAATGGTGTGCTTGCGCCAGGTCGTGTGATTGATTATGCTGGACAGGGCTAACCTGCCTCCCCTATTTTATTCAAGTTGGCACCCTGCTTGATGCATCTTCATGTGTGTGCCTGCTAACTTCACCTGCTCCCAACTTGGGGCTTGAATTTCAGAGGGAAATGTGCGTGGACATCAGCTACTTCCAGAACCTGGATTATTCTGTATCGCCATGATTAGTCTTATTAATTTCATATCATTACAACATGTAGCCAAAACATCCTTGCTTCTCTCTTTTTTATTATTATTTTCCATGCCAAGTTACAGCATAAGATACAAATAAAATAAAACATTAATCAGAAAACTAAAACAAAGAGAAAAAGAAGAAAAGCAAGCAAGAAAAACGACTATAACAAAACATAACCAAACATACATACATACATACATACATTTTGACTTCCTTCTATCCTTTAGCGACTTCAGATTTTCCATTTTTCTTTTTCGTTGTGTTATACGTATATGTACATTTATTACATCCGGTTTACGCCTTTCATAACTATTTTTTTCTTTTCCTTAAGCCTGCAAACTTCATTCATCACATATTGATATATTTATTCCAGAAAAATGTTTTTCCATATACTTTTTAACACAGTCCCATTCTTTATTAATTTTTGGTCTGATTGTCCTCTTAAGACTGCCGTTAACCTTGCCAAGTCTATGTATTCACATAGTTTGATTTGCTACTCTCTTACTGATGGAATTCCACCCCTTCCAATTTGCAGCTATAAGCATCCTGGCTGCCGTTGTCACATATAGGAATACTTTCTTTTTATCACCAGGAATATCATTTGTAATTAAGCCTAGAAGAAATGCTTCTGGCTTTTTAATAAAGGATTTTTAAAACATTTTTTAAAATTTCCTCATATATATTATTCCAGAATTGTCTGATAAATCCACACTCCCACCACATATGATACATTGCTCCGGTTTCTTTCGTACATCTCCAACAAGTGTTGGATTTTAATTTGTAAATTTTTGCCAATTTGACACATGTAGAAGAAGAAAACAAATGGAATAAAAAAGATTTAAAAGGGAAAGATAATACAAGAAAACGACATACAGTGTGAAGCAGGGAAACCGATAACACAACAAAAACTCTATGGTAACATGAAGGGAACTGAAGAGTCATCTAAATCTGACCCACTTGCAATGCAGGGATCTTTTGACCAACATGGGGCTCAAACCCACAGCCCTGAGATTCGGAGTCTCATGCTCTACCAACTGAGTTATCATCATTTACACTGTCATCTCAGATCTGTGAAAACAAGGCCCACCTCTCAATAAATTTGTTTTCCTGTTTATTGTGTATTATGTATTGTGCTTCTCTCAGGATTATTCTGCTCCTTGACTAGCTGAATCTGTGAAGAGGCAAGCCTTGTGTTTAGGGAGGGGGGGACGTGGACTTTGTAACGCATCATTTATACAAGGGAGAGTCAGATATACACCAGTGGTGGTGTATCAGTTAGAGTGCCAGGTTAGAGACCAAGGCTCCAATCCCCACTTGGCCTTGAAGCTCACTGGTTGACCAACCACTCACTCTCAGCCTAACCTACCTCACAGGGTTGTTGCAGGGATTAAGGGTGGGGGGGGAGAGAACCATGTCTCCCAGCTTGAGCTCCTTGGAGGAAAATGTGGGAGATAAATGAAGTAAACGAAACACATAAATGATGCCCCCCATGTGTCGAAAGACAGGCTAACCTCTCAACCACCTTGCTTAGTGGCACTGCCCTATTTGAAATTAGGATTCCCACCCCCATAAAGGGGCATCACTTTCCCCTTTCTTACAAGTCCACTCCCCTTCCTGGGGTGTGTGTGTTGCAGACCAGCATCTGGGACCCCCAGGGACCCAGCTTGGGAGTGGAGGGATGCTGCCCACATCATGGGGATTCTCGGTTGCGTTACACCCCCGGCCATCCAATCAGGAAGGCTGGGGGGCATGGCCGCAGGCCGTTTAAATTGTGGCCTATTTTAGCCCATTAACCTAAATCAGGCTTCCTCAACCCCGGCCCTCCAGATGTTTCGAGACTACAGTTCCCATCATCCCTGACCACTGGTCCTGCTAGCTAGGGATCATGGGAGTTGTAGGCCAAAAACATCTGGAGGGCCAAGGCTGAGGAAGCCTGACCTAAATTAATTGTGTCTGTGTGTGTTTATTATATAAGGGGACTACGGGGCCCAGTTCTTGTCATGCAGTGAGCCATGCAGGAGGAGCCCTTTCCGTCACTGAGCTCTGTTCCTTCCCTTAGCAGTGAAGCCCCAAATGGATTGCTTATTTGGTTCAAAGTTATGTAGCCACGGAGTTCAATGTGGCATAGATAAGCTGCTTCTAGTCCAGTGGTTCCCGAACTTTTGCCAGCCACCGCCCTCTCCAGCTCCATAAACTCACCCACAGTGCTTGTCACCCTATAAAAAACATTGTCCGGAACAGCACTTTGCACGACCGACTAAGGGAGATACTAACACTGGGCAATTCAAAACAAAAGCAATTAATTGAACATTTATTCCAAATCTGGTTTAAACTACCTAGTTTGATTAATTCAAAAAAGCTGGATAAACCTGAACCAGTGATATGAGCTTTTCAAAATCTGATAGCCATTTACACTTCTAGGAGTCCCCCGCCCCACACAATCCCACTACCCACTTTGGGAACCACTGATTTAGACAAAGGCATAGGGGTCCCATGTCCCACAACCTAGCCCTGCATGTTGGAATAAAAAAATGATTAACTTTAAGAGGGTTGTGCTTTTTCGAGTTGATAAAGAGCTAAAGAAAAGCATTGCAATGGATTTGTGCTACATTTTAGATTACAGTGGTACCTCAGGTTACATACGCTTCAGGTTACAAACTCCGCTAACCCAGAAATAGTGCTTCAGGTTAAGAACTTTGCTTCAGGATGAGAACAGGAATTGGGCTCCGGTGGCGCAGCGGCAGCAGGAGGCCCCATTAGTTAAAGTGGTGCTTCAAGTTAAGAACAGTTTCAGGTTAAGTACGGATCTCCGGCATGAATTAAGTACTTAACCTGAGGTACCACTGTAATGGTACCTCTCTGCCATTTTTCTTAAGTTGTGGATATTTTATCTATCATCTATCTATCTATCTATCTATCTATCTATCTATCTATCTACCTATCTACCTACCTATCATCTATCTATCTATCTATCTATCTATCTATCTATCTATCTATCATCTAGCAGGATAGGGACCCTTCTTTGCTGGTGACATGAATAATGTACCACCTTTTCTCTCTCGCTCCCCCACCCCTGCTTTTTGGGGGGTATTCATACCAGGGGACAATCTAAGAGTGATGTGGAGCTATTTTGTGAGTTTATTGCTTTTCAGTGATTGCACATTGATTCTTACTGTACGCTGCTATTTGCAGCCGCGTAGCGTTTGGCAACTAAGCTTCTAGCTTAGCAGGTGGCCAAAGCTAAGAGAAGCGATTCTGGTGTCAAGGAGGGCCTTGTAGTGTTGAAACAGCTTTAAGTGTGTGTGTGTGTGTGTGTGTAAAAGTAGTGCAGGGAAGGGCAGGGAGAAAAACACGAGGCTGGGAAAACTTCTCCAATTGCTTTACTTTTGGGGATGATGTCTGAACCACCTCCTTCCTTTGTGGGTTTCACGTGACACAATGAGTTTCCCTTTTTTTATCTGGGTCTGAAAGACTCTGGAAACCAAGCCATGTGAGGAACAGTTGAGGAAACTGGGTCTGTTTTGCCTGGAAAAGAGAAGACCGAGAGGTGATATGAGAATCACCTTCTGTCCCTTGGAAGATATGGGAATCTGCTGCTCTGGAGGGGCTGACCCGAACTAACTCAAATCACAAGAAAGTAGATCCCAACTTAAACGTTAGTGCAGAGCTTTCCAGACTTTTCATGTTGGTGACACACTTTTTAGACATGCATCATTTCACGACGCAGTACAGTGCTACCTCAGGTTACATACGCTTCAGGTTACATACAGACTCCGCTAACCCAGAAATAGTACCTTGGGTTAAGAACTTTGCTTCAGGATGAGAACAGAAATCATGCTTTGGCGGCGTGGCGGCAGCAGGAGGCCCCATTAGCTAAAGTGGTGCTTCAGGTTAAGAACAGTTTCAGGTTAAGAACAGACCTCCAGGACAAATTAAGTACTTAACCCGAGGTACCACTGTAATTCAGTTTTACTAGAAAACTGGAGGATAAACTAACCTCTTTCCAGCCCCAGGAGGAGTGTAGGGAGCATTTGTGCGACACGCCTACACATTGCAGCTGACACACTAACGTGTCGCGACAGTTTGGAAAGCTCTGCGTTAGGGAGGACTTTCTGAGAGAAAGATCAGTTTGACTGTGGAATGGGCTCCCTTGGAAGTGAGTAGACTCTCCCTTCATTGGAAGTTTTTAAGCAGAGGTTGGATAGTCACCTGTCAGGGAATCTTGAGCTTTCATTCCTGCATTGCAGGTGTCCCTTCCAATTCTATGGTTCTCTCTTGCTGTCTCATTGGTGTTCTTCTTCTTTAGCCCTCATACCAAACTGAAGACTTTCAGGTACGTTCCAGATCTCTCTCTCTGAACTGGCTCTTCCTAGACTGTTACGAAATGTTTCTTTTGTTGAATCCCAGACTGTGCTCAGGCCTTGCTTTAAGGCAATCCCATAGAAATAATTCCACCCACAGGATTATTGCAGTGCTGCAATATCAAGTGACAGCTTTTGTGGCAGGTGGAACATTCAACCAGATGCCATCCAAATGTTATTGTACTACAACTCACATCATCCCTGACCTTTGGCCAGCTGGGGCTGATGGGAGTTGTATTCCAAAATGTTTGGAGGGCCCCAGGTTGAGGAAGGCTGATTCTTACCATATTTTAAAACAAAAACATGTTATCATAAATTTTAAATCAGGAAAATATCCCAAATAATACATCAAGGTTCTTAAGTTTCAAATGACATTATTGAGTTCCAGTAAATGCAATTAGATCAAAGTCAATATTAAGTTCTTCTCAACATCCTAGTGGGCATTGTCCTGTTCCAGTAATGAATAAATAGGCTCAATTGTCTTCAAAGTCTGTCACTTAAATTAGTTTTCCCTTCCCACAGACGTTTAAAGTTAATACATTAGCATGGTGCTCCAGGTTCTGCGCTTCCAAAGTTCCTCAGATGGTCAGGGACGTGCTCCCAAAGTTTTGCCATCAAATCCTATTTGTAGTTAACAAATCAATCATAATTATCATAATTTAATTCTGGTCAGTTTTTTTGGGTGGTGGATCCAATTCAACATTGGATTCAGAATCTCTAGTAATATCTCACATGTTTATATTGTCTCCCAATACTGTACCTCATAGGTATTGTTTTACCATTGACTCATTATTTACATAATTTGCCAGTGAAATTGAGTGCAGTGTTCACACGTGCCAATACACCACATGTTCTCTACATTTCATGACACTCCTGATGATTTGCAATCTAATGTTTCCCAAACCAGCTCTGCCAAACACTACTGTGGCTCAGCTGATGTCAGAATTTTATTTTCAGTTAAAATTGTGCCTGTGTTGGCCCTTGTCACACATGCACAAGGATTTATCTGAAGTTGCAGTCGTCAAGTGATGGGCATGCATGTGGAAAGTGGGACCAAGGGCAGGGACATCAAGTGTTGTGTAACAGTCTGTAAACTAGGATTCTTGAGAAGCACAGTCTTTGAGACGACATGGACTGATACGAAGGTGGGCATATGAGATTTGTTCTTGCTCATTTGCAAATGCATGCCATTAAGGGGGGATGAATTTGCATGTGTGAATTGGACTTCATGCAAAGGAAGTTTGATGGTTTTGAATTACTGCCATGCGTTATACATGGAGCTGCCTTCGAAGATGGTTTGAAACCTTCAGCTGCTGCAGAATTCAGCAGCCAGGTTGCTCACCAAGGCAAATATGGTTTGTGCATATACAGTGGTACCTCGGGTTAAGAACTTAATTCGTTCTGGAGGTCCGTACTTAACCTGAAACTGTTCTTAACCTGAAGCACCACTTTAGCTTATGGAGCTTCCCGCTGCCACCACGCTGCCGGAGCACGATTTCTGTTCTCATCCTGAAGCAAAGTTCTTAACCCGAGGTACTATTTCTGTTTTGTTTTTTAAAGATATTTATTAAAGTTTTTAAAGTATAACAGTAAAAATGAAAAATAAAAAGAAACATACAAAATAAAAACAGTTAAAAAACACATTGATTTTCCATAACATATCTTCCTTACACTTATTTCCCCGGACCTCCTCGTACCTCCCTTTTTTGTATTCCACTTCAGTTTGTTAGTTCAGCAAATCCTTACCATTAAGCTTTTACCCTTTTATAAACCTTTTTTCCTATCTCTTAAAGCATTACAGCTGGAAACCACTTAGTTTCTATCCAACATCCTTCTAGCATTCATTAATTTTACAATATTTCTGTAAATAGTCTTTAAATTTATTCCAGTCTTCTTTCGCCGACTCTTCTCCCTGGTCTCAAATTCTGCCAGTCATTTCTGCCAGTTCCATGTAATCAATCACCTTCATCTGCCATTCTTCCAGAGTGGGTAAATCTTGTGTCTTCCAATACTTTGCAATGAGTATTTTTGCTGCTGTTGTAGCATACATAAAGAAAGTTCTGTCCTTCTTTGGCATCAGTTGGCCGACAATGCCCAGGAGAAAAGCCTCTGGTTTCTTCAAGAAGGTATATTTAAATACCTTTTTCAGTTCATTATATATCATTTCCCAGAAAGCCTTAATCCTTGGGCACGTCCACCAAAGGTGAAAGAATGTACCTTCAGTTTCTTTACATTTCCAACATTTATTATCGGGCAAATGATAGATTTTTGCTAGCTTGACTGGGGTCATGTACCACCTGTATATCATTTTCATAATATTCTCTCCTAAGACATTACATGCCGTAAACTTCATACCTGTGGTCCATAACTGTTCCCAGTCAGCAAACATAATATTATGTCCAACATCTTGTGCCCATTTAATCATAGCAGATTTCACCGTTTCATCCTGAGTATTCCATTTCAACAGCAAGTTATACATTCTTGACAGATTCTTAGTTTTGGGTTCTAACAGTTCTGTTTCTAATTTTGACTTTTCCACCTGGAAGCCAATTTTCTTATCCAAATTATATACCTCCATTATCTGATAATAATGAAGCCAATCTCTCACTTTGTTCTTTAATTTTTCGAAACTCTGCAATTTCAATTTGTCTCCTTCTTGTTCCAAAATTTCCCAATATGTCGGCCGAGGTACTATTTCTGGGTTAGCAGAGTCTGTAACCTGAAGCATCTGTAACCTGAGGTAACACTGTAATACTAATCCTGGCCTGACTGCACTGACTACCAGTTAGTTTCTGAGCATAACTGTCAACATTTCCCTTTTTCAAAGGGAAATTCCCTTATTCTGAATAGGATTCCTCGCAAGAAAAGGGAAAAGTTGACAGCTATGTTTCTGAGCCCAATTCAAAGTGCTGGTTTTGACCTATAAAGCCTCATGTGGCTCAGGACCCCAATACCCCAAGGACCACCTTGTGCCATGTGAACCAAGCCAGACCCCGCAATCATCACTTGAGGCCTTTCCATGCGACGTCTGGAGGGTGGCAAGACAAGAACCAAGCCTTTTCCGTGGTGGCTCCTTGTCTGTGGAATGCTCTCCCCAGGAAGCTTCATCTGGAATCATCATTATATATCTTTAGGTGCCAGGTGAAAACTTCCTTCTATAACCATGCCTTTGGCTGTTAGCTATCTATGACCTTTTAGAAGTGGGTGGGGGTGTTTTTAATGTATTCCCCCCCTGGTTTTAATGTATCTCTGTGGTTTTGTTGTTGTTTGGCTGTATGTTGCTTTGAGTTGCCTTTGGCGAGAAAAAATGACTGACAAATCACCACCACCTCCCCCAATCTCATTACTGCTAAGAATGTTTTTGGCTGATCTAAAAGATGATGTTGTGAAGTAGCCACCTATTTTTGGCCTAGTTTGGCTGTTGCGCCTCCAACAGGAATTTGATGCATAAATTCAACACGTGGAGCAATCTCTCCATCTCCGTAACTCCGGGCGGGAGAGAAGCTGCTCCTGTTGATTTTCTGCCTAGCCTGTGGCTAATAAATGATCATGAGCCCTGCTAGAAAAATAGGGGCTGCTCTAATATGACAGTACAGGAATTAACAGGGAAACAAACGTGCCTTCAAATATATATTTTAGGACTACGTGAAAAAGTATTTGAAAAATCCTCTATCCTGTTTGCCTGTGATATTTATTTAGAGCATTTGTAGTCCACTGTCCAGTCGAAAAGGCTCCCAGAAGTGGCTTGCATTTTATCAGCTGAAACAAGCATGTAGGCTTACAATCCAAAAAACACAGCACAAAAGGAAAAAGAGGCAAGGGAGGTAGATAGATAGATAGATAGATAGATAGATAGATAGATAGATAGGTGATAGATAGAAAGACAGACAGACAGACAGACAGACAGACATGCTCTATTGTATTCTCATTCTAAACTACAGTGCACAGGTGCTAGAGAGTTGGGATAGAGATGGTTATATAAATAATATCTATATGTTTTCGTTGATATTTACTGACATCTTATTGTCATCACCTGTAGGAAGCTGAGCTGAGCTGACAAAGTTGAAATAATATTAACTATTAAATAATATTAAAATCAAGAGCTGCAAGTGTGGCATTGCCTAATGGGCAGAGAAGCTGCAGGGCAGGGGGAGATGACCAAATGTTCTCTGGAGGGCTGAGAGCCTGAGAAGAGAAAGAAAGAAAGAAAGAAAGAAAGAAAGAAAGAAAGAAAGAAGCAAAAAATTGCCTGGCGTGAGTTTGTATAGAACTGTCTGAATTTTGTGTGGTGAGAATGTAACCTTCTATATAAAAGTGTGAGTCCTATCTGTTGCTCTGTCTACTCTCCCCCCCCCCCCCACCTCTGGTATGTGGCCTTCAGAAGGTTGCCCATGATAGACTGTGGACCTTGGACTGAAAAAGATTGTCCACCCTCCGTCTGACTCAAGGATGGGGAACCTCTGTGGCTCTCCAGATGTTGCAGGACTAGAACCCTTGGCCGGCTGGGGCTGGTGTAAGCTGGAGCCCAGCAACATCTGGCTGGCTCTCAGAGACCCCCACCCCAGATATAACTGATCAGGGTACTGTTGAGCTTTTCTCAGCAGACGATGGTGGCTTTCCGCCTTCTTCTCTTTAACATACGATGCAGTTTCCTTGCTCAGAGCACCTGATTGCTCCTGCCAGTGTAACTGAAATCTTGCCATTGGCAGGACCCAGGAAGTTCTTTCCTGCCCTGATCTGAAGCTGAAGCCGATTCACGTTCTTTGTCTTTTGCACATCACTAAAGCGGTGCGGTGTGTGCTTCCTGTTCTGCATTTATTGCCTTTTATAATCTTGGCTAAAAATGGCAAAAAGCGCATTTGGTGAAGTGGGAGATCTGGCTCCTTCGACGCTGGGATTCTCTTCTCGCTATACAGCTCTGCAAATCTGGCAGAACCCTCATTTGGAAGGATTTAAGAAGGCGAAACACACTGGTTTTTTCATCTTTCTCAAAATGAAGCTCAATTCTCTGCCTTGAAATAATAATCATAATAATTTTTTTAAAAACCCTCTGCATCCCTCCCCGTCTGTGTTTGCTTCGGGGCAGAACAAAACAATGCCAAACGCACAGCAATAGTTTATAAAGCCGGTTTCAGGAGCAATGTAGCAGTCTTACTCCCGGGGAGGGGCAGAGCGAATGAAAACCCCCGCCAGGGTGTAATACATCCCTTGGCCTGTTGGTGGGAGTGCCGGCACACGTAGCCGGATCATCCACCAGCTGAAATGAGGCCACCGTTGACCTCTGCCAGGCGGAATAGCCTTTCATTTATCACTGATCACAAGAGTGGAATGAACATATTTACTTGTGTTTTACTTTCCACTTATAATATCCAGTGGCATGGGAGGAAAATGAAAACAATTGTTCATATGGGAAATTTATGTGCTTCATCTGGCTATATGGTTTTCACACTTGTACCAGGGCCACTTAGGAACTGGGATTGCGTTTTACATCTTTAGGCTACATGGAAGTCGCCTCACCCACCCCCAATCTGCTGCTGCGAAAAAACAAAACAAAAACCCTCTAATAACGTCTAGCTGTGGTTTTTGGACTGCACGGGAGCGGTTTCGAAGCGCAGACATTTGCAGCTCCTGCAGATGTTCATGTACGATCAGAGAACCAAATTTTTATAGCATCTGTAGCAAACCAACAGCAACCTCCCCTCCTTCCTCTGCCTTCCTGTTGCATGTTAGAACACATGTTAATTTAACTAGGCTTCCTGGGACAGCAGTGATTGGTTCCTGTTATTTCCAATATTCGGATCCCACAGTTCTGATATATGGGGAACGGAGGTTTGCTTCCCCAGGATCTTTGGGGTAATGCTGTTAGCAGAACACTAAGTGGAATCTAGTTCCTAATGTGTGCCTCTTCCAAGGTATGAGTCATTATTGATACCCACTCTTTCAATTATTTTTAAAATAGCAATATTTATTTCAGCGGTTAGGTTAGGAATTCTAATCATTCTTATCTTGCTCTATGTTTATACAGAAGCTATGCTCATATAACGCCAAATAGGTATATGTTCAATAAAGCTTGCCTAAAAGACACAAGCAAGGCTTGCTTACTGCGGTGGTTAGAGAAAACATTCTCACACTGTAAAAATAAAAAAAATAAAAACAACTCTTCTAATTCACAGAAATGGATATTGCTTGTATGTGCTGTGTTTTCAAAGCAACTGAGCAAAAACAGCAACAGAATCTTTTATATATATAAAAAATCTGTTTTCTAAGTATTTTAAGAATACTTTCGTGATCTTTCACTTGCAAAGGAAGAATGGAAGGAGTAATTTGTTCTATGAATTAAAACAGTATGAACACAGAATATATATTGCTAGCAGTTGCAATCAATGGTGTTGCAATCAAAGGTGTATCTAACATTTAAGATTTTTGTTGTTTTAATAATTGCAGGATTCAGAAGTGCTTTTGTATGATTTTCTCTCTCAAAATAACTGACAGCAGAATAAGGGGGTCACCTTTAGATAACATACTTCAAAATGTAATATCTAATGGCTCATTGAATTATTAGAACATTATTATACTATTTCAGTTTTCACATTGGGAGAACATGTACTTCTGGACATTTCCCAGTAAAAATTCTTACTATTTTAAGTGTAAAAGGCAATAAAAACTCAAAGGAAATAATAGTGGGAGTGACTCTATCACATTGTAGAGGAAATTTCTAAATATTTCACACATTTGTGCAAATGGCATCTCTGTCTCAAACCTAATTGATTGTGAAATACTACAGTATTATAATTATGACCTCTCTACAGCACACTGAATACTTTTTAACTTCTGCTGTATATTTCAGGGTTCCCTAGAGTGATTCCTGTATTTTCAATACAGTTGTACAGTAGGAGGATGACAAAAAGTCTACCGCAGATACCATTTCACAGACTAATATTTTTGGAGGAGCTAAAATGCAGGCTTGATTTACCTTTGTTCTCTAATTATAAACACATGGGGTTATTTGCCAGAAAAAGCAGGGGTAATTACAAATCCTAGACCTTTCCAAACTTACCTATAAACCAAAGATCTATCCTGCTCTGAGTGCTATTGCCAAATTCTCTAGATCTGCAGTTGCCATTTTGGCTTCACACAGACACACTCAATTTGTAGTATGCGCTGCCTTAAAAAGAAAAAGAAAAAGGGTGATTGTTAAAGTTGTCCAACAACATCAGAATGCTTTCCATTCTTGAGACTTCCTGCTGAGTGCTACCTTGTTACCCCAGCTCCTCCAAAATGTTTCTTGAACAAATGGATACACTGCATACTTTCTGTGTGTGCGTGTGTGCGCATGCGTGCGCATGAGGGCACACACACACGTTCACACGTGGATTTTACTGTACTGAAAATTAAACATCTCCTTTGACTTGGAATTCCAACATTTAAAGCAGGGGTTGCCGTTACAGAATTCCGCACATCTTTCGTTCAAAACCAAATTGCGAAACTTGGCTGTGAATGTATGCTTCCCCAATTCAGATCTTTAATCTCTTTGCTGAGAATCGGCTCAAAATGACCCATTTTAGAAGTCAGGGCCAAGAACACATCGCCCCCTAATTTAGGTGAACGTTTGCTATGTGTTTTTTTTAAAAAAGCTTGCCATTTTTAAAAGCTTGAAAGGTAATTTCTTGTCAGATAAAGTTTCGTTAGACGCCAGCTTGTGCATCTGAGCAAACCATTCCTTCAGCTGTGCCTGTTTCCCATTTGCTTTTTTAAGAATCTTTCAGTTCTTGTTCAGGTTTTTTAGGGTCCTGCCCCTCCTCCCCTCCTGGCACCTTTCCCCCCCCCCCTAGAAGAAAAGCACGGGTTAAAAGTGTGGCACTTGCAGTACCAACTTCATGGCGAGTGCCAGCACCCTTTTTTTGCTGGAAGAAAAGCATTGCTCCCAGGAGTCTTATTACGAAACCATGCCAACTTTTCTTCATTGCATGTGCTAAAGAAGCATTAAGCCAGTGTTCGCTAGAAGTTACTACCCTTTAGATAAAAATGAGCAATTGCAGTTCAGCAAATAAGATGGAAGAGGGGAGCTATCTGTATAAAAACGTTTGCAGGAAAGGAAGAGGTTTGGTTGATTGCCTTGTGCACATACATCCCTGTTCAAGCCTGTCCGCTCCTCTGGTGTGGGGAATACACTCGGATTCCATTTGTACGATTGTTACAAAGGGCTTCTGTGGAGGAGTTGGAATATTTCTTGTCTTCCGTCCCAAGGTTTTTGCACTTCGCAGTGATAAAGACACACTGAAGAGCATTTCACTAATTTCACACTTTTGAGTTCCGAAGACCTCTTATTGCTGGAATTCAAAAGTTAACTTTTTAAATAATTTATGGTAGCAATAATGCATGTTTTCGTTATTGAATTCTATCTCTATAGTTTATCTACTGAACAAAAACCCTCCCTCAGCTAATTAGAACTTACAGTATTTTCCCAGCAGTCTCACAATCAAATTATTCAAAATTGCATTTCTTTATTGCATATTGCTAAAACCCAAGACAAGCAAATATCAAGATAATAAACAATTATTTATTGGAAATTATTACCTAATATATAAGATTAACAGCTTGTAACTATTAAGATTAATACATGCGGTAAGCTGTATTTATTATACTTATTTTGCCATAAATATCTTTGCACAAAACATATGTTTATGTATTGCAATTAATGAGAAAAAAGTGTAAGATTAACAATTTATGCCGCATTTTGCGTTAGATTTATGTGCGCTGTAAAACTTATTTATTGCACTTATTAAAAGTATTTAATGATGGACTTTTAGGTGCTATATTTTAATGTGCAAATATAAACTAAAGGAGTATTAAATTACAAAATGGAAAATTATAACTGAAGTCCAAAGATCTAACTGTGTTCTGCTGTAAATCTATTTTAGAGTGATCATCACTGGAGTTGCAGGATCTTAAAATTGTGTTCCTTTCAGTTCATAATCAGTTGCAATGTGCAATCATTTTTTTAAAAGGTCTCTTTTGCCTTCATTAGAACTAACCTCACCATCTTGTTGTTTAAGGTAAGTACAGGATATAGCAGAAACAGTGGGGTAATTTCCTTTTATGGGAAGTGGTGGTGAAAGGTTTGCAAAAGAAAGGAAAGGAAAGGAAAGGAAAGGAAAGGAAAGGAAAGGAAAAGGTTTCAAAACTAGATTCCTTGAAGCTAATTCCACCCACGAAGAGCAAAATGCTCTTTCCAGTGAGGGGCTGAGATGGGGGCAAAGAGAAATCTTCCCCTCCCTTTACAACAAATTCTACTTTTCAATTTACTATCTCTCCCCAATAAGCAAAATCAATGTGTCACAGAGCTAATTACAAAGGACTTTATTTCATCAAAAAGTATACTGGAAGCCAGCCCATAAAATTCTCTAATTATTTGACCCCATTTATAAAAATCTGTTAAGTGTTCTCTGTAACCAGAGCAAGCCTTTCCAGCTGGCTAGTCTTGAGTACTTGGGTTGAAACAGATTTACACCCTTATTCTAAACCTTCCTAAGCCAGGATTTTATTTTATTTTAAAGCAAGGGATTCACACGCATCCAAGATGCCCTTGTTACTTGAACGAGCAGCACTCCCCTTGCCAATGGTATAGAGGCAAGGATATAATAGGAGGCAGGAACATGGTAGACTTTGGGAGTCATTGATGGACTTCCCTCGCTCTGGCCACCAAATGAGGCGATACCGAGGCTTTCAAGTTTGTGAGAGGTTAGCACAGAGGAAGTCACAGAATGAGGGGAAACAGGCAAGTAGAAACTGGTGTCACTTTTCGACAGGGGTTCCCACTTCATGCAAGCATTTTAATATGGCAATGTTTCTATCCAGGATTGTTTGTCTTCCTAATTGAAAGCTGAAGGTTGTATTTCAGCTGGCTGAAGATCTGTTGTTAAGGCTGAATGTGTTTTACAAGATGAACCTTTGCAGTCTGAAGCAAGCACCATGGAGCTGGGTGCAGCTTGGTCCCAGGAAACTCTGCAAAGGACCACAAGGTTGATTCGGGATGTGACCCTAACTTTATCCAGCACCATTTGACGTGTGAATAATCACTACTCTATCCTTTCCTGGAGGCAATGAGAGATTTTACTTTCTTGGACTCCATGATCACAGCAGATGGTGACAGCAGCCACAAAATTAAAAGACACCTGCTTCCTGGGAGAAAAGCAATGACAAACCTAGACAGCATCTTAAAAGGTAGAGACATCACCTTGCCAACAAAGGTCTGTATAGTAAAAGCTATGGTTTTCTCAGTAGTGATGTATGGAAGTAAGAGCTGGACCATAAAGAAGGCTGATCGCCGAAGAATTGATGCTTTTGAATTATGGTGCTGGAGGAGGCTCTTGAGAGTCCCATGGACTGCAAGAAGATCAAACCTATCCATTCTGAAGGAAATCAGCCCTGAGAGCTCACTGGAAGGACAGATTGTGAAGCTGAGGCTCCAATACTTTGGCCACCTCATGAGAAGAGAAGACTCCCTGGAAAAGACCCTGATGTTGGGAAAGATTGAGGGCACAAGGAGAAGGGGACGACAGAGGACGAGATGGTTGGACAGTGTTCTCGAAGCTACAAACATGAGTTTGACCAAACTGCGGGAGACAGTGGAAGACAGAAGTGCCTGGTGTGCTCTGGTCCATGGGGTCACGAAGAGTCGGACACGACTAAACGACTAAACAGCATCAACCCTTTCCTGGCACACCATTCTATGACTTATCATCTGATCCTACTAAACTGGGTTTCACGTAAGGCTGCTCAATGTGTGTAAACTGCCTGCCTTTCTGGACTCTCTTTGGGGTTATGACTGTAGAAGGTGTCATCATGAACTCCTGCGCTTGAGAATTCACCAGCGCAGGGCAAACCACTTTGGAAAACTGAGTTGCGTTTCAGGTGCAGAATTTCGTGGTGCGTTAATTCAGCATGAAGGAGCCTGTTCAAAAACCATCATTCCTATGAGACCAGGTTACCTAAAGGACTGGCATTCCTACACATGTCCTTGTCTGGACATGGAGATTTGCTGGGAAGGTCCTCTTCTGCACCCACCGCACAGGTGGTGACAGGGCTCCTTTTGGTCGATGGATCCTGTTCATGGATCCTGTTGGGAGGCTCACCTGGTGCTTTCATCCTTCTCTTTTAGGCACCAGGTTAAAACCTTTTTATGTGCCCAGGTTTTGTTCCAAAAGTATTTTCTTTTACGCCAGCGTCTAACTACCTGCTGCAGCTTGACCCCTTCTGGGCTACAGTTCCCAGAGTGGTTTAACAAACAACCCATCTTTCCTCTTTGGCAGGGGTAGGGAACCTTTGTCATCCTAAGGGCCACATTCCCTCATAGACAACCTTTCAGGGGCCACATGCGTACAGATGTGACTTGGGGCCCCATCTCTTTGAGACACTTAAAGCAGTATCACGCCACTTTAAATAGTTATGGCTTCCCACCAGAACCATTTCAAGAGTTCTCTGGGAAGAAGGGTTGATATTTACACTGCTTTGCAAGCCAGCCCCAGAACTGCTGCTCTCAGATGAGTCTACTAGGTCTATGCCACTGAAGATGTGGCACAGCCATCACTGGAGAACCACATTGCAGAAGAACCAGAGAAACCAGAGGGTCCCTCACTCCATCACAGCAAGAGAGAGGACCTGGAGAGGACTGGGTCCCTTAAATTATAGTGGCACCTTTCAGGGTTAAACGATTAAGATGCTCCTCCTTCTCCTCAACAGAACTCAATCTCAGATTCTTTCTCACTGAGGCAATCCCAGAGCGCTGTGTTCCTAGCACCAGTCCTCTGAGTTAATTGAACCTACTGGGACTTACTGATGAGTAGACATCTATAGGACTGTCCCTGTTGAAGTTCTTTTAAAAACTTGAGTCGTCTGAGCAGCAGAATGCAACACTAGTGATGGTGTTGATCTTGTCCAAGTTAAGCACTTCCACACCCCATCGGATCCAATGAGAGATATTCGAGCAACATGCTCAATTCTCCTATTCAAATGAATGGGATGTAATGATACCTGCCTTCCGCTGGTTTGTGCCCCCAGTGTTGTTGTTTTTTAAAAAAATCATTCTGATTTTTGTCAGGTTATCGGACCTACCTGGCCCTTTGCTGAGAGCGCACACTTTTAAAGCAATATCATTTCTCTTTTGTATTTAAAATATGTATATGGAGAAATGGAGGAAAGGGCATGTATAATTTAAATCTGGCTGTTTAACCAATAGTGAGACATTAGAACCAGTGAACCAAAAAATTCTACTTTCTGCAGTGTTTGCACACAAAATGGCTTCAGGTTTCCAAAGCACACATTAATGGGATGTGTTAAACCTGGATCTTTATGCAATTATGTGCCATGCTGAAAGAAATACAACACAAACCATGATTTTGGTTATAGGAGAGAGTCCAAGTCAGGAATATATATTCAAATGATAGCTCAGGCACTAAGGAAAGAAGAAATTTTATCTTGGGCTGCACGACCAAGTCCAACTTGTCCAGAAT
Organism: Podarcis liolepis; assembly: GCF_965112155.1. Lineage (NCBI taxonomy): Eukaryota > Metazoa > Chordata > Lepidosauria > Squamata > Lacertidae > Podarcis > Podarcis liolepis. The sequence continues at coordinate 32,079,622 of NC_139561.1, forward strand.
TCTCTTGCTATCCGCAGTCAGTCATATACTTGTCTGGGTGCTGGGAAGCAGGATTACACCTTATTTTGTTTCTGAATTATATTGCCTATGTACAAGCCCTGGGTGTCAGTGCTCAGCAGAGGCTGAGCAAACAACACAATCAAAGGGATGGAGCCACTTCCATATGAAGAAAGTTTACAACATTTGGGGCTTTTTTTGTTTTGTTTAGGGGGGAAAGAAGGTGAGCAAGGCAGGGCATGGAAGAGTTTCATAAAATTATGTGTAGGGTGGTGAAAGTGGCTAGTGATAAGGTTTCCTGCCTCTCTCCTAATACTAGAACCTGGGGATATCCATTGAAGCAGAATTTGGGAGGATTCAGGGCAGGCGAAAGAATGTCACTCTTCACACAGTGTGGAGTTAAATGGAGGGATTCACTCCCACACGCGGCAGTGCGGGTCACCAGCTTGGATGGCTTTGAAAGAGGATCCAAGCAAACCCAAGAAGAAATGCGGCTGTCTCCTGTCTCCATTGCCAGATGCTGGGAATCACAAGAGTATTCTTGGAATCAGGTTCTTTTTTGAGGGCTTCCCACAGGCATCTAGTTGGCTGCTGTAAGAACAGGATGATGGACTAGATGGGCCCCTTTGGGCCTGATCCAGCAAGAGCGTTTCTTAGGCTGTGATGTTCTTATGGACTACTGCAATGCGCTCTACGTGGGGCTACCTTTGAAGGTGACCCGGAAACTACAACTAATCCAGAATGCGGCAGCTAGACTGGTGATTGGGAGCGGCCGCCAAGACCATATAACACCGGTCCTGAAAGACCTACATTGGCTCCCAGTACATTTCCGAGCACAATTCAAAGTGTTGGTGCTGACCTTTAAAGCCCTAAACGGCCTTGGTCCAGTATACCTGAAGGAGCGTCTCCACCTCCATTGTTCTGCCTGGACACTGAGATCCAGCGCTGAGGGCCTTCTGGAAGTTCCCTCACTGCGAGACACGAAGTTACAGGGAATCAGGCAGAGGGCCTTCTCGGTAGTGGTGTCCGCCCTGTGGAACGCCCTCCCATCAGATGTCAAAGAGATAAACAACTACCTGACATTTAGAAGACATCTGAAGGTAGCCCTGTTTAGGGAAGCTTTTAATGTGTGACGTTTTAATGTATTTTTAATCTTTGGTAGAAGCTGCCCAGAGTGGCTGGGGAAACCCAGCCAGATGGACGGGGTACAAATAAATTGTTGTTGTTGTTGTTGTTGTTGTTGTTGTTGTTGTTGTTGTTGTTATTATTATTATTATTATTATTATTATTATTATTATTATTATTATTATTATTGCCTCTGGGAAGGCCCACTGGGGTTGATGCCAGTTGTCAGCATCCCTTTTCCTTTTTTAAAAGAAGATTGCATCTAGACTCCATTGTGTTAGGGCTTAGAGATATTATGGGGAAATGGAAACAGTCGTAGCTGTGGCTGCTCTCCCAGTTGTGTGCCATCACTTGCCCTCATGGATGCCTGGTCGGTGTACTGAGGAGGGAACCTAAGATGGTGATGGGGATACCCAAAAGGCACATTGTCCAGGCACTGACCTTTAAATTTAGCTCTCCTCTGGAGGTCTAACTATTGACTGAAAAAGTTTCTCTTGTCTCTCTCCTCACACTAGCACCCATATTTCCCAAGTGTCAGGCATGTCCAACCAGTAGATCACGATCTACCAGTAGATCCCTGGCTGTTCCTGGTAGATCACCCCCCCAAAAAAGTTCAACAACTCTGGGCAACCCTCCCCTTCCACCCACCCACCCCATGCCAGTTTTTTTTATACTGGGAGTAGATCGCAGTCTCTTGGGAGCTGGACATGCCTGAGTTAGAGCCTTCCTCCCAAATCCTCAGCACTGCATCGTAAAGAAATCCTCATCCTCCAAAGCACTTTCAGAACCAAAGAGAAGGCAGAATAAAAATGAAGGCAGATGCCTCACCTTCAGCTTTGCAATCAGCTCTCCATGGGCCCTACCTCTCCATAACTCCAGAAGGAATCTGGTTGCATGTACCCTTGCCTTGAATTGTGTGATTTACTCCCTCTTTTTAACTTGCAGAATGATTTTGCAAATCGGCTTCCATGTGGTGCCTTCCAGATTCTGTGGTACCACACCTCTCATCGTCCCTGGCTGCAGGCAATGCTGGCTGGGGCTGATGGGAACTGTAGCATACAGAGGGCACTATGTTGGCTACCCCTGCCTTTATACATTGGGATGAGTGCATACACCTGTTCCCTCTACTATGGGATGGCAATCCTCAGCCAGGTGTGTTGACCAATCCTGCAATATCTATACTAGGGCACTTATCTTTTGTGTCAATCTTTTGCTTTGTTTTTACCATTTTAACCAGTTATCTCTGTTTTTATAATTGTATGTTATGTTGCTGTAATTGCCCTGGCGCCTTATGGTAGAGGGTGGGCAATAAAGCTTCTAAATAATAAAACAAAACAAATACCGACCTCTGAATACTGTTATCACCAAATAACTTGCCAAATAACTTGCCAAATAACTGTGCAATTAGTATAATCTTGCAGAAATGTATTACAAATGGGTTTGGATGCATACTTATACTGGGATAGATGAAGGGCCTTCTGTCCTAGCACTAGAACATCTGGCGGACTACAGATCAGCTGCTGTGATCTGCACTGACTGACAGTAGGATTTTAGACAGGGGTCTTTCCAAATGCTTCTCAGAGATTCCAGGAATTAAACAGGGGCATTTTCCATGCAGAACATGTGCTTTACCACTGAGCTATGTCTCCTCCTTGGAGCCTACTTGAGGAACACCAACCATCTTGACATTGTTAATCTTCCCAGAAGCATTTAATCAGCATAGTCCAGTGCTGTTCAGAATCCTCATGCTCAAAGACATCTACCAGCAACAGCTTTTCTATACACCTGAGGTTGCATGCACGTGCTAAGGAGCCCAGCAGCAGCACTTACAAACAACTGGAGGTGCACTGGTCCCTGCTTCTTCAAAGCATCTGGTGGAGCAATGTCACAACAGGGAGCATGTGAAATTGTCACATGGAGTCATGCGTGCAAATCTTGACACCGTGTTTTCTTCATGCAGGCAACTGACACGGTAATTTCTTCTTTCCCTAAGTAAGTTGAAGATCTGTCTCTATTTTTCTTGTTAATCTTTATTCATGTTAAGATTGTGTGTGTGTGTTTGTGCGTACGTGCGCACGCATGCACAGAAAGAAACACCAGTATCATCCTCCATCTGACAGGCCTCTCCTCTGTAGATCTTTTCTGCAAGGCACTTTCTGATTTGGCAGTATCAGAGGCACTGACACTATCTTTATGTGGCTTTGAAAAAAACCCCTAGAAAGACAAAAAGGGGAAAGAAACGTCACCACTCTGAAGGTGAACTTCAGTTGCAATGTCTAACACAGTCTCCACACACCATCTTATCTTTGTCGAGCAAGTTCAGATCATGCAGCAATTGTCCAAAGGCATATGTGTCCAAGAGAGGAGATTGCATAAATATGCATGCCACACTGTTTCAGATTCTCTCGACATTTCCAATCTTTCTCTGTTGTGGAAACTGTGTGTGTATGCTTGAAACTTTTGTTATAATGCAGTCGAATTGGCTCATCTATTAACCTGGGATACCTTCTGTTGTAAAAAGGAAGAAGCAGCCACAACACTATGGGGAGGTGTTGGAAACTGACACACTCAAATTGAGAGAGGTTTAGTTGTTGCTAACCTACCTGTCTCCAAGGAGCTGTCTGCAGTGCTGAACTGTGGCCTTCTCATTACCCTTCCGATGTCCATGAATCTCGGTGCATATTCCTGTTGCTGGATTAGCCAGCAGCAGTGTCTAATGGATAATAGTTAGGATATTCCCCTTTCTCCCAACACATTCCTCCTACAGGCCTAGATTTTTGGTTCGGAAAAGATGAGCAGAGAGGTCACCCAGAAAAGGCTCTGACCAGAGTCAAACTGCTTTGACCAAGCTTTTAAACACTTTCATGCAAGACTAGGGGCCATTTCTTGGTATATATTTTGTTTGATTGTATTTTAGAAAATGTATTAGGATTGTCTCAAGACTCTCCTTTCCAATGGACCTTTAAAAACGAACAAAAAAGAAACAAACACAAAAATGAAGATGGTGGGTAGGTGGGTGGGTGAAATGTGACAAAAAATGAAAGTCATTTGACGTTTGGAACTTTTTGAGGTGGTTTTAGATGTGCTTTGCAAATGGGACTGGAAATATTCCTGAAGCATGATTTTCAGGAGTGCTGCATAGGGGAGAAAAGGATTGCTGTCATATAGGTTCTAGCGCTTGTAATTTCAAATGTCCCCATGGCAGCAAGATGGAAAAACCATAGAGAAGCAATGTTGAAAGGACCTCAGTGTCTAGAGTAGCCTTTGGCAACCTTAGGTTGGAGGACAACCCCCTTCATTCATGACCATTAACCATGCAGACCAGAGATGGTGCAGGTTGTGGCCTAATAATATCTGGTGACCCAAGCGTGTGTGGAACAGAGGAATAATGGGTGGAGCAATGAATTTGCAAAGTAGGCTAGTTTCTGTACCCACTAACACACATCTCCCTATCATTCATCCATGTTCAAGGGTGTATTCTAGCAAGACAAAAATGTACAAATGTACAAAGACCAGCAAGGGGTGTGGCTGGGGAGAGTGTGTGCCTTGAGGGACAGTCTCAAGGGTCATGTAGAAAGTCTTGGAGAGTTGCATTTGGCCTCCAAGCCTGAAGTTCCCCACTCCTTATCTAGAAGTTGGTAGTGAACCTTACTCATCACACCCTCTGCAGAATCCCCCAACTCCATTAATTCATGCTGCCCTCTTGACTACCTCTTGTTCAATTAGCTTCTTGGCTTTTAAAAATGATCTCAGCTTCCTCCATGGGGTCAAGCTTCACCTGTCAAAGTAGCTCACCAAAGTAGCTAACCGGCCTCATTCATAAATGTTATCGGAAATGAAGGAATGATCTATTTTATCCATGCTCCTTAAATGGATTCCATTTTAGCCCCCACCCCATAGTATTTTTTAACCTCCCCCCCCCAGCGAATTTATTGACACGGTGCCTAGCACAAGCGCCGGGTTTTTTGCATCATCCTTTTGTCTGCAAGCATATTCACCAGCCGCTTAATTTGTCATAGCCCTGGAGGTATCAAAACTAATGAGCTTTGTTTGAATAGACTTTTTCCAGTTCATCTAGCACACTTTGGGGTAATCATTCAGTTTCTGTTTGCTTCTTGATGTGGAGCATTGTGGGATATATAAGGGAATCACAGTGTTAATTTATGTGGCTTTAAGAAAAACAACAATGCCCAGCCAAATCCTCTAAGCAAACCCTAAAGATTTTATATTGTTAATTTCACTATTTACTGAAGTATTTTCAGTATGTTTCAGAATGTTTGAGTATGTTAAGCGTTGTCTAATCTTCACTGTATGAAACTTCAAGAAGAGGTGAATCTGATAATAGGAGCTTTTCCAATTAGCTGTGTTTGGGGGCAACAATTGTAATTCGGAGGCAGCAAATATTTAAGCCTGATTTAGAAGTAGGAAATAAAATGATGAATGTGTGATAATTTCACCAGGAGTAATGGTTTAAAAATCTATTAATTGGGACAACACAGGAGACTCAAGATGACTATTTTTGGTCAGACCACCGCATTTTCATAACCATTCCCTAAGATTTGATGTTATACCACAAACATATACATTTGAAACATGCAAATACACACATCCAAATGTCTGTACTGCAAGGCGTCACACTCCTGGGATGACACAGGCTTGAAAGCTTGAATTCCTAGGTAGATTTGTCCTGATTCCAATTAGGATTTTTCCTGCTTCGGTTATTTGCCACCAACGCTTGCGCGTTAACATATCTTTAATGTACAGGAAGTTTCCAATTATAGACCAAAGGGGGTTTCAAGTGTCTTTTCCAACTAATGGAGGAAGAGCTCTCCCTCCTTCCACCTTAGAATAGTGGGTTTAATTTCACCTATAAAAACAGGTGGGCAGTGCTCTAAATTTGATTGCTAAGCAGCTTGGCGGATCATTATATTTCAACAGTGAATAATAACTTAAGACTTCTTGCGTGAGCCCTTTTAAAAAAATGCTTCTTCCATATTTTTACAGCTGTGCTCCCACATGTGTGCCTTGTGACAATAAAGTAAGATTTGCCTTGTTGGATCAGACCGACATCAACTGGGCTGAGCTATAAAGAGAGCTGGTGTGGTGCAGTGGACTAGAACCTGCAACAGACTGGGGTTCAAATCCTACCACTTGGGCACTCTCTGGGTGACACTGAGGGCTAGTCACTGCCTCTTGGCCTAACCTACCTCACAGGGTCGTTGCAGTGATTGCATGAGTAGGAGGAGAACCACGTGCTGCACCTTGAGCTCCTTGGAAAAAAGCTGGGATGTAAACGCAATAAATAAATAAATAGATAGATAGATAGATAGATAGATAGATAGATAGATAGATAGATAGATACTGTTATGAGTTTGGGGTGCTAACCTGTGTGCCAGACACCTCTAATCCTTGGACCTAGCAAGTATTAGAATTTATGGGTGCTGAGCCATTAAGGGGGATTAGGAGATTGACGGGAGCTGCCTTACACTGAGTCAGACCATCGGTTCACCTAGCTCAGTATCTTTTTTTTAAAAAGATATTTATTACAAGTTTAATAGTTACAGAAAAAAGAAGAAAAAAACAGTAAAAAGTTCACAATACATCAAAAACAAAGAGAAAAAACAAACAAAAAAACCAAAAAATACAACAAAACAACAAAAAAGCAAAAACATTTTAAAAACACATCCAATATCTCTATATCTCTACTTTTCATTTACTTGTATCATCGACCTCCTCACACCTCCCTTTTTTGTATTCTTGTTCAATTAGCTATTTCAGCAAATCCTTTCCATCTTTCTCAATTTTTGTTCTATAATTTATCTTAACACAATCTGACCTTAAATTTTACACTTTGGCCCATTAACAATCTATTTTTACTTAGTTCTTTATAACATTTCTGCTAAAACCATGTAACTTCATTCCAGCATCCTTCTAACATTCATTAATTTTACAATATTTCTGTAAATATACTTTGAATTTTTTCCAATCTTCTTCCACCGACTCTTCTCCCTGGTCTCGGATTCTGCCAGTCATTTCCGCCAATTCCATGTAGTCCATCAGCTTCATCTGCCATTCTTCCCGGGTGGGTAAATCTTGTGTCTTCCAGTGCTTTGCGATGAGTATTCTTGCTGCTGTTGTAGCATACATAAAAAAAAAGTTCTATCCTTCTTTGGCACCAATTGGCCGACCATGCCCGGGAGAAAGGCCTCTGGTTTCTTCAGGAAGGTATATTTAAATACCTTTTTCATTTCATTATAAATCATCTCCCAGAAGTTCTTAATCCTTGGGCATGTCCACCAAAGGTGAAAGAATGTACCTTCAGTCTCCTTACATTTCCAACATTTGTTATCAGGCAAATGGTAGATTTTTGCAAGCTTGACTGGTGTTATGTACCACCTATAGATCATTTTCATTAGATTCTCTCTTAAGGCATTACATGCCGTAAACTTCATACCTGTGGTCCATAACTGTTCCCAGTCAGCCATCATAATGTTATGTCCAACATCTTGTGCCCATTTGATCATAGCAGATTTCACCGTTTCATCCTGAGTATTCCATTTCAACAACAAGTTATACATTCTTGACAAATTCTTAACTTTGGGGTCTAACAATTCTGTTTCCAATTTTGATTTTTCCACCTGGAAGCCTATTTTTTTGGGGGGGAAATTCTGGAGCAAGAGGGAGATAGACTAAAACTGCAGAGCTTTGAAAAATTAAAAAACAGAGTGTGAGACTGGCTCCATTATTATCAAATAATGGAGGCATATAATTTGCACCTAGCTCAGTATCATCCACAATGACAATGGCTCTCCCGGCTCTCCCATCCCTACCTGGAGATGCTGGGATTCAAGCTGGGACCTTCTGCTTGGAAGGCAAGGCCATAGTTTTGATAGCTCCCTGATCCAGTATACTATTGCCTCCAGCAGTGGACATCCAGATACCTCTGGCAAAACCCCGAAATGTGGCATGCTGGAAATGGTTATCTCCTGTTGTTTTCTCCTAATGTCTGGTAATCGGATGTCTATTCCCGCTTTCTGTGTGTGTGAGACCCAGTTGCCTAGCTGCCTAGAGATCTATCTTCTATTAATTTGTCCAATCATCCTCAAAAGCTGATGGTTGTGGCACATAATGAACTCTGTGGGTCATTCACATTAGGATGAGGGACGTCCATCCTTTTGATGGGTCCTTCATTTTCCACTTGAGTTCTCAACTCTGCTTCTCTAGGGTAGATGGAAAGGCTGCATGTTGTTCCCTCAAAAACATGATGTGATAGCACTTCAAGGTGAAAGCATATCATTCCTAAATAGGTAGGGCTGAGCCAGAGGCCGCAGTCAAGCAGAGAGCTAGGAGAAACCAAGATGGCATCTACCCATTCCATGATCTGCAGAAGCCAATCAGGGGAGAGCTGTAGCTTAGTGTTAGAGCACATGCTTTGCACACAGAAGGCCCCAGGTTCAACCCCAAAGAGCAGCTACCAGTCAGTGCAGACAATACTGAGCTAGGTGGACCATTGATCTGCCTCCTTTTAACCTAGCTTCTTGCATGATTGCCAAATCTTACTTCAGCACCTGCAATGGGTTTTGCACCTGTGGTATAGATCTGGCTGGAGCTCCATTAGGGCAAATAGGAGCCACTGACTTCCTCCCACTTGAGTCAAAAAGTCTGTGCTGGCGCATTTATTGGTATCCTAGTTTTAGCTGGAGAATCCGACATCACAAACACTGGAGTCTGAAGACAGGATGGAAAGTGCAATGCTATGACACAGAGAAAGCTTGCAAAACATCAACATTGTATTTGTGTTTATAAATATTAAAAGAGCGGTTTCATGAGAAAAGTGTGCTAAAATATTAAATGAAGTTGTCTGTTCCTTATCACAACATGTTTTTAATGCACTTTCCTTTCTCCAGCCTGTGTTTCTCTTTTGAAACATTTACTCACAGCACTTTGAAAAGATTTCTTTTTTGGGGTGGGGGGGTGGGGAGAGGGAGGCGCAGAGGATTTGTTGGAAACTGTCGCTCTTGGATTGTTCAAAGCTGAGGAGGAGGTTTCTGGGGACTCTGTCTTAGGACATTCCAACCAAATGACTATCGAGAGGAACCCCAAATGTTAAGGCCGGGAGACTAAACATTCTGTGCAAAATCGAAAGTGCTTCTACCCAGGGCTGTTTCGATGTGCATGGGTTGTGTCAAATGTTGCTCTGGTGTGCAAAGATGTCGATGGACCCTTTGAATCCTGAATTCAACACCCCTACAACCCCCCCCCCAGGGATGCGGGTGGTGCTGTGGGTTAAACCACAGAGCCTAGGACCTGCCGATCAGAAGGTCGGCGGTTCGAATCCCGCGACAGGGTGAGCTCCCATTGCTTGGTCCCTGCTCCTGCCAACCTAGCAGTTTGAAAGCACGTCAAAGTGTAAGTAGATAAATAGGTACTGCTCCAGTGGGAAGGTAAACGGCGTTTCCGTGCGCTGCTCTGGTTCACCAGAAGCAACTTAGTCATGCTGGCCACATGACCCAGAAGCTGTACGCCGGCTCCCTTGGCCAGTAAAGTGAGATGAGCGCTGCAACCCCAGAGTTGGTCATGACTGGACCTAAAGGTCAGGGGTCCCTTTACCTTTACCTTACAGCCCCCTCAGTCTTATTTCTAAACGTAAGGTATGTAATTGTGTGGACAGTCGTGCCTTAGTAAATCTAGTCAACTGATGTACAATAGCCATCTGGAAATGATGTACTGATACGGAGCTATTATGCTTCAGAAATGGAAATATGTATCCTGATGGTGCTGTGTTATTATTAATAATGATATGGAATAAATGTTGGCCATTTCATGGGAAGCTACCTTACGATAAACCACAGCAGTGGTCCATCTCATCAATATTGCACCTTCTGACTGGAAGTGGCTGTCCAGGATTTCAGGGAAGAGTGTTTGCCAGCCCTCCCAGGAAATACTAGGGACTTAATATAAGACTTTTGGCATGCAACTCCTGTGGTCCTTTCCTGAATAATCTGGACTCTGGAATACAGTTCTCTTTACGTGTGTGTGTGTTGTCAGGAGAGGGAAGAGACCTTATTGTCTGCATCACCAGGGCAGCCTTTGAACCTCATTTCTGGTCCTCTCTCCTGCAGCAGCTGCAGATGGCCAGAAGGCACATTTCAGCTTCCAAGACCAGCAGGGTCAGGTTCAGTTTGATCTTATATGACTGTGGTGTTTGGGCTATATGAAAGCCCCGGTGAGTGGCTAGTCCACCTCCCAATTTGCCAGCCCTGATAATGATGAGAACAGCAACAACAAATCATTGCATCAATGCCTGCAAAAAGAGGCTGGGCTGGATCTTGACTTAGTTAGGTTGCCGTGCTAACCCAACCCACTCCAGAGTCTGACTTTTGCTGCTGGTCTGTGGCCCCTGGAAGGATATGTGGCCCTTGGGCTGAAAGATGTCCCCCACCCCTACTATTACATAAGAACACGAGAAGATCCTGCTGGATCAGGCCAGTGGCCCATCTAGTCCAGCACCTTGTTCTCACAGTGGCCAACCAGATGTCCTAATGATGAACAAGGAAGACCTGAGCAGAAGAACCCTTCCCTTCCTGTGGGTTCCAGCAACTGATACTCAAAAGCATTGCTGCTTCCAGCTGGGGAGGTAATCCCTGATACACTGAAGTGCTACGCTGGGAAATGTCTTCTTATAGCTTAAGATTTCCTCCTTCCTTTTGGAACTCTTTGGACTGAAGCCAGAGTGCTTCCAGCATCTACTGACACATGGGTGGACTTTGGTACTATGGTATCCTGAGCTGGACCAAAATTTGGCACCTCCCCATAGCCTCATGCAGTGCTGAGCTTTGGGAAGGAGGCACGAGAGCTTCTGCAGGGTCCTAGAAGAAGAAGAAGAAGAGGAGGAGGAGGAGTTTGGATTTGATATCCCGCTTTATCACTACCCAAAGGAGTCTCAAAGCGGCTCACATTCTCCTTTCCCTTCTTCCCACACAACAAACACTCTGTGAGGTGAGTGGGGCTGAGAGACTTCAAAGAAGTACGACTAGCCAAAGGTCACCCAGCAGCTGCATGTGGAGGAGCGGAGATGTGAACCTGGTTCCCCAGATTACGAGTCTACCGCTCTTAACCACTACACCACACTGGCTCTGGAGCCCTCCCACCTCTTTCTCAAAGGAGCAAGTGCTAACAAGGCTCTGGGAAGGAGGCAAGAGGACTCTAGGACCCTGTCTGAGTCCTCCCACCTCCTTCCTGTAGCCAGGCAAGTGTTTCCTGGATGCCCTCTCCATTTGGCACCTAGGGCAGGGGAATCAGACATGCTGCCTAAAACTGCCTTTGCCTGACATGCTGATTTGGGGTGGGAAGATCTTTCTGCACTGCTTTTTTTTTTTTTGGAGATGGTGGTGGTGGTAGGACATCGTTCAAAGATGCTTCAACAATGCCTTCTGGCAAATTCTTTAATAAGTGGTTCTGTACCTTTTGTATGTGTACAGGGGAGGCTGGTTCTGTCACTCGCACAGGTTTCCAGAGCATCAGATGTAATGGAGGAGTCGCCTGGAGAAATGAGTTGGATCCTTTAATCCAATTGCATAAAAATGCAAATTTAAGGCAAGGCAATTAAAAATAGATAGAAATTAGAGCTTTGGCTCGTCTTCCGGTGGCGAGCCCTCCATAGCTCCAGCCTGCACCGCGATTCAATTCATCTGGATCCTGCCAGCAATAGTCAGGCGAGATTTTGATAAAGAACTGCAAATCTGTCCCTCCGCAGTGCCTGTGACTTGCCGCAAATTTCATTCAAGCTGAAGCATCTGTACAATCCCTTGAATAATTTGGAGTTAATCATTTGTACTTCACAGCCTCTGATAGGCCTTAGACTTGGGGGTGGGAATAGATTTGGCTTTTTAATCGCCTTGGATATTGTGCGGCGTGAGATAAATGACACTGACTGTCTGAAATCTACATTCTTGCTTCTGATGCAAAACTGTAATTAATTTTGTGCAGTGTTTCAGAATTGATTGTGGTCACTTGAATTCCTAATTTTTCATCCACTTCAAAGACCTCTCTCTCCCTCTCTCTCCCCCCCCTTTTAACGGATGTGCTTTAGAGGACGTGATGCTTGCAGATGCACATGTTCTAAATGACTCTTTTTACACCTCCTCTTCAGTAAGGTGAAACAGAGGTCAAGATGTGAGGTTGGTGTCTATCTTTCTCTCTTGCCTTCCTTCAGGACTGTTCCTCTGCCACACCTCCCCCCAGTCAATAACTTATATAAAACATAATCAAAACTTATTAAAGGTTGTCTAAAAAGTGGATCTGTCTTCCTTCCCCTCTCTTGCAGGAACACAGAAGACTTCATTCATGGGATTCTATTCAGCATAAAATAATTAGGCACAATTTAGACAATAATTACCCTAATTAACTACACTCTTAATGTTTGTATTGAAGATAATAAAAACATTGTAGAAGTTTGCTGTTTAAACAAGGTCCCCCTAATTTCTGTGTCTTGATAGTTGTGGCATGTGGTTCTTTTGTCTGGTATATTTCACTGTACAAAAAAAAATATATGTCAGTGAAAGATTTAACATTATGAATGAATTTGATTATGCCATTGTCAAAAAAAGCCCCATGCATCACAATTTCTTGTTTTTAATCACTACTGTAAACCTCACAGCCTGGGGGCATAGTTTTAATTTGGGTGCCTTACTAATGAAAAGAAAAAAAAATAATTGTTTTGCCAGGATTTAATAATAAGCAATAAAATCAGCCAACCAGATTTTACCTCTGCATTCAATCTCTTTTTTATTATAAAACATTTTGGTCCTTTTTTTTTTTAAGATTACAGGCGTAGATACCGAACATTTTACTAATAAATATTTCAGTTTGCTTATGAAGGCTAATGCTGTCATCTGAATATGGAATTATATTTCTTTCATGCTTCATTATCATTTCATGACAGTAATGACAGTGAGGCGATGGAATATTTACCGGCTTTTCAGAAGACATTTATCCAATACATTTCCCTGAAGGGCACCTAGGCTTAAAGATACATTATCCTTTTATAAAACACTGCCCAGAATCCCAATTTCAGCATCAACCAATCAGAACTTGTTTTGGGAGCAGGAACTGATCAAACAGAAAACCCGACACACACCCTCCAGCCACTTTGGTATTAATCCTGAGATTTGATGGTAGAGGTGCTGAGCATGTGTGCGTGTGCGTGTGTGGCTATTAGCCTCAATGTTTGAAACTTGGAGTAACAAACATTGCATTGCTTATAGAACTGCTTATTCTCAATCACAGTGGGAGAAAACCAGCTTCCTTCGCATAATGCTTCTTCAACAGACTTGTTTGCGGAGGGAATCCTTAAACTGAGGATGGGGGAACTTGTGGCTCTCCAGATGTTGTTGGACTATAGCTCCTATCACAACTGACGGTTGACCATGTTGAGCAGGGCTGATGGGAATTGGGGTTCAACGCAGGATCCCTGCCCTAAGCTTTTGCAATGGAATTTCTGCTCATTGCAGAGAACCGGCTCAGTTTGCACAGCACATTGGAAAGGTTGTACCGTCATTTGTAAGTACATGGTGCATGGCATCCTACAGAATAACCCTAGGTGTGCATGATCTGGACCAAATGGTTTTATGGCCCTCTCCCCTATTTAGATGGTACTGAGCATTGCTTCCCTTCAAAACCATGTAAGCAAGCCCTGGTGCATTTGTGGTCCAGACATCTGCCCCTTCCCCTAACCTGTATTGGTTCTATTTCCAACATCTAGTGGTAAGTGGTTTCCCAGGTTTTCCCAGTAGTGCTGTATGGAAGTGAGAGCTGGACCATAAAGAAGGCTGATCGCTGAAGAATTGATGCTTTTGAATTATGGTGCTGGAGGAGACTCTTGAGAGTCCCATGGACTGCAAGAAGATCAAACGTATCCATTCTTAAGGAAATCAGCCCTGAGTGCTCACTGGAAGGACAGATCGTGAAGCTGAGGCTCCAATACTTTGGCCACCTCATGAGAAGAGAAGACTCCCCGGAAAAGACCCTGATGTTGGGAAAGATGGAGGGCACACGAAGAAGGGCACGACAGAGGACGAGATGGTTGGACAGTGTTCTCGAAGCTACAAACATGAGTCTGACCAAACTGCGGGAGGCAGTGGAAGACAGGAGTGCCTGGCGTGCTCTGGTCCATGGGGTCACGAAGAGTCGGGCACGACTAAACGACTAAACAACAACAACAAGTGGTAAGTATAGTATCTGAAATTGATATGCTGATGAACAAGGCTTATCATACTGATTCGCTCTTGTGCTACACAGAAATGATAGAAAAGGATGATCTGATGAAGAGCGTCTAAACTATTTATACATATATTTTAGACCACTTTTTCTGCTGGGTACTCAGAATTAGTGCTAAATAGTTCATATGTATCACATGACACATTTTTCAAAAATTGTCAGTTTTTACAGTCAAAATGGATTGGCTCCCGGGGTTTTATTCATGAGTTCCAGATGCTGGTGGGACCAAGAGCGAGAGCCTGTTGTCCTGATGTTCTGCTTGTACATTTCCAAGTGTCACTGAAATCAGGGAAGTAGACCTAAGGATGAGAGGATATCCTTCAGTCTGCTCCTTTTACCCATTCTCTGATTATTGATTCTCTAGCTTAGGGGGAGGGTGGTGAAAGAACATCACTTTGCATGGGGAAGTTCTCAGGCCCAATCTCCTAAGAGTATTAGAAGAGCTTGATGGGTTAGGCCAATGGCCCATCAAGTCCAGCATCCTGTTGCCACAGTGGCCAACCAGATGCCTGTGGGAAACCCAAAAGCAGGATTCAAGTACAAGAGCAACACTCTCTCCACCTGCAGTTCCCAGCATTCAGAAGCATTGCTGCCTCCAACTGTGGAGGAACAGCATAGCTGTCATGGCTAGTAGCCGTTGATAGCTTTCTCCAACATGGATTTGTCTAATCATCTTTTAAAGCCCAGGCTGGTGGCCATCACTGCTTCCTGCTTTCCCATCTATAGGTAGGGCTGGGAAAGACCTGCAGTGCCAATACGTGCAGAGCCCAATGAAACAAAGCTCTGACTTGATGTAAGGTAGATTCATTTCTCTCTCTCTTTGCATTGCAGTATCAATGTGGGCATGTGCATAAGGAATACAGAGAGGGTAGATGAGCCACATGAACTGAAGAAATTGTGGCAAACACACACACACACGGCTCTGTGCAACATTTGGAAATTAAAGCAACAATACCCATGCAATAATGGAGAATTGCTGATGGATCCATTTGGCTTTAGAACCAGGGCTGGGTAACATGGGACTCCCAAAGGAGGATGAAGAGAACTTAGGAGCATCCCTAACCAGAGCAGATGGATCTTAGTTTGGCTCCACAATCTCTTGCACCCTTGCTAACTTCTTGAACATTGCAGTGAACTAGTTGCACAGCTGTGTGCAAGTGACCACTCTATATGCCATCCCTTACTACTGGCCAGTCCGTCTACTAACGAGCCAGGATCGAGGTCCATGTATTCATTTACAAAGCCCTGACCCAACTTAGGTCCAGGGTACCTCAGGGACTGCCTGAACCCTTATATCCCAGCTAAATCACTGAGATAATGTGCAGAAACATCACATCGTTCCCCAAGCTGGCAAGGCTCATTTGACAACAAGAAGAAACCAAGCCTTTAGTGCCATTGGCTCAGTCCTGTGGAACTCTCTGCCACTAGAAATTCAGCAGTCACCTTCTGTTTCATCTTTTAAACACCTGCTGAAAACTTTTCTATTCCACCAGGACTATGCAGGCAATTCAGAAGCCGTCCTTCCACAATAGTTAAAATCAATGTTTGCTTTTAATGGTTTTTATTGTATAGTTTTATGATTTATTGTTGTAAACTGCTTTGATACATATTTTTATGGTGTAGTGGTGCATAAATATTTTTGTTGTTGTTGTTTAGTTGTTTAGTTGTGTCCGACTCTTTGTGACCCCATGGACCAGAGCACGCCAGGCACTCCTGTCTTCCACTGCCTCCCACAGTTTGCCTCCCGCAGAGATTTGAAAGGGCACCCCCACTTTTCATTCAAAACAGTGCTGATTCCGGAGAGAGAGACAGAGTTCCTTCTATGCAATGCTGGCTTTAAACCCAAATCAATCTGTTTACCAGCCTAGGAGGGAACAGTCGGTGTTGCAGCAGCTTGAGACTGGCTTGGCCCCTTTTAAATTGCTGTGGCTGGCATCTGATGGAACACTTACTTTTCAAAACACACTTTGATCATTGAGCATTAAGCAAAGTGTTGACAAAAAAGGTCATTTGCCTCCGGGGCAGAAATGGAGAGTTCCACATACATAACATGCGGCTGGGTCATTAGAAGAAGCAGGATGCCTGATGGATTCTTCCAGCCTCCTTTTCTTCCTTGGCTAGCTTTGAACTTGGCATGAAAATATGTTTGCCGAAGCAAGACTCCTCCCTCCAGTGATCACATGATCCCCTGTGAATTCACGCCAGGCCCTGCTGAGAGAGAGAGAGAGCGAGTCCTGGCCTGACATATATTTGAGATCATATTTTTGACATGGGGACTTTGACGGCAGAAATGTTGATGGCCGGCACAAATGGATCGATTTGTTTTTTCCTCAATAGACTGCGGTGTTTGTAGTTAACAGGGGGGAGGGGGAGGGAAGGGTGGGGGGTTGAATAAAGGAGAAGCCGTTGAAACAGTGTTGAATCTACTTCTTAGAAACCTGGGTTATCAAACTCATTAATCTACATGTCAAGAGGCTAGGAATGAATAATTGTGTGTAAGAATTTATCTGCCAACATGATAGCTACTTTTCAGGTCTCTCTTCAGAGTTCTTTCATTGCGCTTGCCTTTATTATATGCTTTGTCTTGTAACAATCCACCCCCCCCCCGCTAGTCAGCTGAGGAGGTATAGAAATATGTACCTCAGCACAACAACCGTTTTGAAACACAGCACTCATTCAGCCTCTTGCACACCCACCCACCAACCCATTGTTTCTGCAGCGACTGGGCATTAGCATCACATAGATGGCATCATAAATAAGTTAATTACTTTTTAACGGCATGAATATTCATTATGTGTGTGAGCGCAAACACACACACACACACAAATCACAGAGGTCAGCTTTTTAGTGACCTTTTTTTGGCATTTGCCTCACTACCTGGATTATGTTGAAAAAGTGGCATCCAAAAATAAAACAGGCTTTGAAATAAGGTGGTTTGGAATATGTTAAAAAGTCTAGCAGTGCGTTGTTTTTGAAGGCAGACCTAAGGAGTCTGAGAGGCTCCTCTGGGCTCCTCCGAAACAACAACAACAACAACGAAAACACACTTTCTGTACAAGAGCAGACAGGTTGGTTAAGGGCAAAAGGCACTGATGGATTAAATTAATACTGTCTAATTTCCAGCTGAAGAGCTAGTTTAAAACCTATAATCTAGCTAGTTCTTCACTTGCATGAAGCTTCAGTGGAATCCGTTACTAACAGTGGAGTCATGGGGTCATTGAGGAAGGGTCATGATAGCTTGATGGTAGCACCCCTGCTTTGTATGTAAAGGGACCAGGGTTCAATCCCTGGTGATTACTTTTTTAAAGGATTGAAGGGCTGGGGAAAGCAATAACTTATTCCTGGGCCTTAGGGAACCTGCTCAGCTTCACTGTGTAGACTAGAACTCATGGGCATCCAATGAAGGTGAATGCTGGAAGATCTAAGACTGAAAGAAGGAAGGATTTATTATTATTATTATTCATTAAATTAGTATACCACCCATCATCTGAAGATCAGAGGGCGGTTCACAACATGAAAATACAAAATGGAAACACGAAAAATACAAGACAAAGCAAAGCAAACCAAAAGAAACCAATAAGTCCCCTCTCACAAACACATTGAAAAGGCCATAGAATGCGAATCAGCCTGGTTATAGAGAAATGTATTCACCTGGCACCTAAAGATATGCAATGAAGGCACCAGATGAGCTTCCCCATTCCACAAATGGGGAGCCATTGCAGAAAAGGCCCATTATCATGATGCCAACCTCAGGACCACATGTAGAGGAGGCACACAAAGAAGGGCTTCAGGTGATGATTGCAGGGTCTGGGATGGTTCATCAGGGAAGAGGTGGTCCTTGAGATACTGCTGTCCTGGGCCATTTAAGGCTTTATAGGTCAAAACCAGCACTTTGAATTGGGCCCAGCCAGTGCTATCATACCAGGACGGGTGCAATATACTCAAACCATCTTGCCCTGGTTGCTGAATTCTGCCCCAGTTGAAGTTTCCAAACCTCCTTCAGAGGCAGCCCTATTTACAACTTCACGATTTGGCTAATGCTCTGAAGATTAATACTTTCAATTAATGTAAACGGAATGCAGCATGTCCACTTGCTTTTTCCCAGGGACTTACCTGAGGGAGAACCCTGAAAGATGGAGGGAGAGGAAGGCCTGCACCCGGCGTTACGCAGAGCACGGCCTGCAGGAGTCGGAAGCGCTGCAGGTATAAGTGGTTTCAACAACGTTGCTCTCGATCCCTGGAGCATCTGGGCCCAGCTTCTGCCTTGTCAGCCACATTTATGATGTGTTCATAATTAAATGTCCGCGGTGCTCACAGTATGCTGACCACAGAGGGGCCATAAGCAGTAAAGATAAATGAGAGAGAGAGATGTAATATTGCTTCACTAGTGGGCCTCGTCTGATGTTCAAGATTGTCACTGATAATTATTAATATGTGACCTGGTTGAGTCTTTATGTGAACCATCACCATTTTAATAAGATAGCAAACTTCTGTCCCTGCGAAGCTTTGCATTCAGCGTTGGGCTCCCATTGTTCTTTTCCCCCTTTCTTGTTTAAAAACACTTTCAGAACTTTGAGCAGGTTTTTTTTTTAATTGAAAAAAATCTAGGATTTTAAAATATAGCTGGGATGTAAAGATGTAGTGGAAGCCGATGCATTCCCAGGTGCCTGCCTTTTTATCGTCTAGCAGGGGACGGCTGATCTCGAAGCAGGAAGGGAGAAGTGTCTCAAAGGGGAGGTGCCCACAGCACTTGTTCAGAAATCCAAATGTGTTCACAGGTCTAAAAAAGGTTGGTGACCCCTGTATATGAGGGACAGGAGTTAGGGTAGTGATTCCCAAACTTTTTTGGGGGGCCACCACCTACTTGGTTCCATAAAATCTTCCCCAGTGCCCCCCTACCTTATAAGAAGCATAATTCAGAATACAGTCGTACCTTGGTTGTCAAATGGAATCCGTTCCGGAAGTCTATTCAACTTCCAAAAACGTTCAACAATCAAGGTGCGGCTTCTTATTGGCTGCAGGAGCTTCCTGCACTCAACTGGAAGCCGCAGAAGCTGCACTGGACATTTGGCTTCCAAAGGACATTCGCAAACTGGAACACTCACTTCCTGGTTTGCAGAGTTCGGGAGTCAAAACATTTGACTCACAAGGCATTTGGGTTCCAAGGTACACCTGTAGTGGTTTGTATGACTCACTAAAGAAGATGATAACACAAAAAAAAAATCAAAATCAAAATCAAAGCAGTAACAATTTGTTGCATGTTTATTCAAAATCCAATTTAAACTATTTGGTTTGGTTAACAAAACTGATGAACTTGATCCAGTGACACCAGATTTTAAAAACCTGGTAGCCATTTACACCTCCAGTGCCCCTTAGAGTGACTCCAGTGACTCTTAGAGCCCTCCCCCAAGTAATCCCACCCCCACCCTGGGGTGGTGGTAACGCCCACTTTGGAAACCACCGGGATAGGGTTTGTATCCTGCTGAAACCACGATTTGTGAGCCCAAACTCAAAACGGGTGACTTTCCAGGGCATCCCATCAAACAATGTATTTATGAGGACCTGTGTTCAACGGTTTGAGTTGGGCATTTTGAATCCCAGCCTGCGATGTGCAAGATGTTGGAATGAATAATTGTGCAGAAAACACAAGCTGTCCCCCTGCCCAATCTGGTCTTTGGCACAATTATTGTCCATAGCTCACCTGTCAGGCACAATGCGCAATAACATTACACACGGTGGTCTATTTGTTCAGTACCATTTCAGCGCATTCTCCTGCACTAGCCTGGTGTTTCTCTGTGACACAACCAGACTGGACAAAAATTCCCCTTTGTGCAGCTGCAATTATTTGAAATAAATAAGAGATAAAGACAGTTTAAATATTCAGCGAACAGTTTTAACCATGTGGTAGTTGCAATAACAGCATCTCTTCACCTTCAGACTATATTTAAAGAACACACACAGCGCTATCGCTTCTTCTGGGTCAAATATTCAGCAGCAAGATTCCACTGAGTTTCTTGTGCTTCGGCAACATTTTCCCATCTTTTCCTTCTCCTTGTGTTAGTCATGAGGATGACCCCATCCAATTTGTGATCATGTAACAAGCTTGGGGATGCCACAATACCATGTCAATCAATAAAATAGCTTGTCGATCAGTTTTAGGTGTGTCACGTCCTGGAGAACAAATAAGGGGAATGGAGAGTGAGGGCAAGCAAGGGCACTTATAGAATACATAGGTGAATTTTTTGAATGCTGATGCATCTCCAAAAAGGTGACTTTCTTAATGCAAAGCAAAGGAAGCCGAGTCATTTTGGCTCCATCCTTTAGCCTTTGTTGGAGCCAGTTGTTTTTCTAGGAGCTGTTGGTGGTGCTGAAACTACCTGCCTTGCTATTCTGTTTCCTGAGTTGCAGCCAGAGCAGAGTCATAGAGTTGTAGAGTTGGAAGAGACCCTGAGGACCATCTAGTCCAGCCTCCTGCAATGAAGGAATATGCAGCTGTCCCATAAAGGGATGGAACCTGCAACCCTGGCGTTATCCACACCATGCTCTAACCAACTGTGTAGAAGCAGCCAAGAAGCAACAAATGGGTAGGTGGCATACCTATTCACGTGTCATTTTAAACCACCCAATATCTTTGGGGAAGACTTGCAGCAAGTCAATGTTCTCCACACTTGGAAGCTGAGGCAGGTAGACACTGATAAATTGGACTTTGATAGTGGTTTATATTCCAACATAACGTTTCTCTCCACCCCTCCTGGAAGTGAAACACTTGTTTGCATAGTGGGTACCAGGAGGACTTTGTGTGAATGGTTGTTTAGCCAACTGAGGGGCATCTGCTCTGTGGACTGGAGAATGGACTGGCTCCCCAACTCATTTGAGTCCCACACACCTTTGATCAAATGCAATAAGCTTTTGCAAAGCAGAATTGTCACTGGGACTCACAGGCTTAGGAACACGTGCTCTCTGGGCTCATGGCGTTGCCCTCAAATTTGAGGCATGCCTTATCATCTCTGGAGCCTTCTTCAGCCATAGATCTTAGGAAAGCTACATTTCCCAGGGACTAATTGCAGCTGGTGGACTGCATAGCAGGAATGGATGGGGAAAGGCCACCAACAGATAGGTGGTGGGATTAGAGGGGAGGATAAAGGGAGCTGGAGGGCCAAGCACGGGTGGTGCTGTGGTCTAAACTACTGAGCCTCTTGGGCTTGCTGATCAGAAGGTCAGCGGTTCGAATCCCTGTGATGGGGTGAGCTCCTGTGGCTCTGTTCCAGCTCCTGCCAACCTAGCAGTTTGAAAGCACGCCAGTGCAAGTAGATAAATAAGTACCACTGTGACAAATGCCAGTTCCCTTGGCCTGAAAGCAAGATGAGCGCCACAACCCCATAGTCGCCTTTGACTGGACTTAACCGTCCAGGGGTCCTTTGCCATTACCTAGAGGGGCAAACTGGATGGTGGGTAGTGGTGGGGCTTGGAAATCAATCTGGATTGGCTCCAAAATAAGCTGAGCTATTTTCCTTACAAAACAAATGAATAGCTTGGCTTATTCGAGCAAACCAGTCTGAGCCAGGGGGAACCTACCCATACTATTGCAAACTAATCCCATTGCTCAGTGCAAAAGTGTGTGATAAAATGAAGGCAGGAAGTTTCACTGCCTGTCTACAAAAGCTTCGCCACTTCAACTTGACCACTGCATGCAAAATACTAATGATACATATTTAAGCAATGTGCGTATATATCAAAGGCAATAGTAGCTTTATGACGTGAATAAAAGTAATTATGCTCATTAGCATGATGAACAAATATGCAAACAAACGTTATTAAATGCAGCTATTTATCAAAAACAAATAGTGGGGCACTATATCTTGGTCTGGAAGAGGAGGGCAAGCATTATGTCAAAGTTGGCCTGTCAAGTTCTCGTATTTTAGCGTGCCCGATTGACACTAATTGGTGTGGGAGGAGGTGGAGGAAATTTAGAAATACAATGCCGTGCTGAAATTGAAATTCCAAAATCACTGTGCGCTAATTACAACTATGTATAACTATGTGACAACTAAGTATAACTAGGCGCTTTTCAAGTCGGAGGCTTAAACAAAGGAATATCATCAAGTTCATCATACTCCAGCAGCAACGAGCAGGTACAGAAGGGGAAGGTGACCTGTCAAATCAATATTTGTAGTGCTGAATGAATCATGTTCACTTGACAGGACATAATTCAGTGTTATTTCCACCAGCTCTACATGTATCCATCTTAACACGCACGTTAAATAAAACCCAACCAAACCCTCCCTTGTCCACTCAAATTCATTATCTCACAATAAACAAAGACAGTTTAATTTCCATGAGGAAACGCTGCTTTAAAATGTACTCATTGCTCTTATTTCCCAGTGAGTCCTTCTAGGTCCCCCCCGCCCTCTGCTAAAACGAATCCCGCCCTTCATCCGCTAACCCTGTTTGAGTTGCGTCCTTTATATAGTGATCGTATCCTTTTCTTTCCGCCCACCCATAACTGCAAAGCACAGACTTGAAGCATTATTATGGGGTGTTGTGATAGAAGCATTCTGTGATTCCCTCGGTCTCTTTCAGGGAACTTTAGTGAAGAGTGTTAAACAGTGAAAAATTGAGTGAGACTTTTTTAAAAGAAAAAAGAAAAAAATATTCTTACCGTGGTTGAGAGCTCATGATCACTATCCTTATCGCTGATCAATGCAAACACTTTATATATACTGGGTACTTTCCATTAAGGTGGCGGCTGTCTGGGTGGGCTGTATTTGGCCCACAAAAGGTTGCAGAACCACAAAAAGCCTTTAGGGGAGAAAAAAAATCAAAGGGGCGGGGAAACCCAAAACCACCCAGTAAAGACTGAACATGCTCAGTGGCCATGGAATGGTGACTGAGAGAAACAAAAGCACAGAAAACCAGTGGGAGGGGGAATGTAATGGAGCATCCTGAAAAGGGGCATGTTTAGCTGGATGGCAAACTTATCAGCAGTATTTGAGGCTACAAAAGGACCTGCATATAGCAAATATTCTGAAGGCACATGTTACGGTTCTACATGGCTTTGAAAGAGGATCGGACAAATTCATGGAGGAGAGGGCCATCGATGGCTCCATAGTCAGAGGCTGCATGCTCCTGAATATCAGTTGCTGGAACCCGCAGGAGAAGAGAGTGTTCCTGAGCTTGAATCTTGCTTGGCGGTTTCCCACAGGCTTCTGGTCGGCCACTGCAAGAACAGGTTGTTGGACTAGATGGGCCATTGGCCTGATCCAGCAGGCTTTCTTAGGTTCTTACAAAAGGGCTCAGTTCCAGCTCATTCCTTGCTGGAGTAAGTTCAGAGTGCTGTGTTCCTCAGAGCACAGCCTTCACCCTGCCTTGCTGCCAGCTCTGCCCTCACCCTGAACCTCATACGCCTGGACCTCACCTTCTTCTTCACCCTGGTTGGGCCTTGCAACAACACAGAGCAGGATAGCAAGGTCAGGAAAAAGCAGCATGGAACTGCTGGCTATAAGCAGCCTTGCAATCCAAAGCTATCCTTGAATATACAGTGGTACCTCGGGTTACAGACGCTTCAGGTTACATACGCTTCAGGTTACAGACTCCGCTAACCCAGAAATAGTACCTCGGGTTAAGAACTTTGCTTCAGGATGAGAACAGAAATCATGCTCCGATGGCGCAGCGGCAGCGGAAGGCCCCATTAGCTAAAGTGGTGCTTCAGGTTAAGAACAGTTTCAGGTTAAGAACGGACCTCCAGAATGAATTAAGTTCTTAACCCGAGGTACCACTGTATACAGAAACTGTAAGTAAATAACTTTCCCTTCTTTACTGATGGGAACCTCTGTGTGGTTTTATTTACCTTTTTAAGTGATGTTGTGATGTGGGAATGAGACTCCAGCTTCCAAGCTTTTTAAAACTCTCCTTTTTATTTTTATTTTAAACCCAAGAGGAATGATGGCAGGAATATCCCTGTGTTCCTTTGTTGTGGAGTTCACCCCTCGATTGTAATCACCATTATTAGAAACAATCCTTTCACCTTCCGGTTGAAACTCCTTCTGTGAGGGATGTAATATCAGCTAATGTCCTACTTAAACTCTGGAAAGTGTTGATGTGATAAATGTTGAACTAGATGTTGTAGTTGTAGTCCTTACTTGGGCAGAGTGATGTAATGGGGGTGGAATAGCATGAAGCTACATCAGGAATGTCGTTCCCTCTCAATAGGAAGTTCATTATTCAGAAGGCAAGTGGGTTACCTTCTTCTCAAGCTCGCGTTCAATTTGGCGAGTGTCATGTCCAGAAATCGTTCCTTTCCTCCCCCCCCCCTCCGCCAATCCATGTATGGGGAACATCGAAATATCACTGGCCATCAACTTCTCCAGCTCCTGCATCTATGGCTATTGAACATCCTCTCCTTTAGGGAGAGCTCATTGATTCCACAGATGCAGGAGATATTTTTGGTCATGTAGAGACATGAAGCGCCAAGGCGCAAATCAGCAGTCATGCTGCTGGAAGAAGCCGAGGGATTTCTCTCTCTCTTTGGCAACTGGGAAATCAAGAGCTCCAGGTATTCTTGTTCCTTTCACTAAGAGTTAAATCCACCTCTCATTGCCTTGCTCGTTACTGGAACATCATCAGCTTTGAAGCCAGAGCACTGTAGAAATCCATTGTCGATCTTACTCATTTCCCTGATACTCCCCTCCAGTTCCTTCATTCTGGTGCTCCTTAACTCAAGTTTTGCCTTCCTCTGATTTACCTCGTCCTCAACTGTATTTTCACCACCACATCTGCAATCTCTCCCTGCCTTCTGCTGCTGCCCTTTCTTGCTTTGAAACTTACTTTCATTCCTCTGTTTGCAAAATCACCTTGTAGATTCCCTCTCCCCAGGATGTATCAATGATGTCTATATGTGTTGGCCAGTGACGGATTTTGAGTGTGCGATGCTGAAATTTGGTGCCCGCTGCCTCTTGCGTTCCGTTCTGCAGCATTGTTTTTGCACCTCCCTCTCCGCAGGGTGGCACCCGGTATAACTGCATTGGTAGCACTATCCTAAAACAGCCTCTGTGTTGGCTGTGCCTACTGGGCCACACTCTCAAATGATGCCATGTCTACTGGCTGAGCCTCCACCCCACCCCATAGCTGCCAATTTGGCATTAATGAGCAAGGTTTCCTGATCATCTGGAAGCACTCTGTGTGCAGAGGGGCTTTTCTCTTTAAGTGTGTACTCCTGGCCAGCAGAGTGAGAGGCCAGAAGGTGGATCTGCACAGGAGTGAGGAGAGGAGACTTGTTCAGCAGCCACACATCATTGGCATAGGAATTCCAGCCTGTATGTCACCCTCTATTTGAAATGGACTTAACCTTTCCATGGAAAGATGCTTTTTGCCAATGACTTTTGCAATATCTAAGCGACTCATTCATGATATCAAGTCCACACCCAGTGAGCACCTTTGGTCTCGTTCCACCTTTATGCAGTCAGTGAATTTCCTGGTGTGAGGGTGAGTGGCAGTTTCACCTGTGCATCTAGAAGCATGTGAATCTGTCATGTTCAGTTTCTCAAAGTTTCTCATTTTCCCAGACTTCTTGGCATTTCCACATCAGTTTGTCAAAATCCTAATGAAAAGCCACCAGCGTTTTAGTGCTAATTTCTCCACGTACCCACATTTGGATTGTGTATGTACATTTCTGCAAATAATATCTCCCCTTAACATAATGCTTTTTTCTATGTTATCTTCCATAATCTATGCCTTTACATGCACAACTTACCGCAATCTCTGCCATTTCGTACACATGGCTTGGCTGGAGATCCACACTGCAGAATTCAGAAAATCTGCAAGGATTGTCATCTCATATTGTTTCAGGAAGTGCAAATTTGGTAGGTTCACCTTTAAATGGGAACTGAATCGAATTTCTTCTGTGTCCCTGTCTCACCTGTTTACCATACCTGCCAAGTGCCCCATTTTAAGTGGGACGGCCTTGCTTTCTTTGAAGGCACCCCGGGCTCTTCTTTCATCCTGATGTGCCCTGATTTTGCACAGCCTGAGCATGGGCAGCTCCTGGGGTGGCATCAGCATTCTGGGGTGGCATCACGGCACCCTTCCCGGACTGCAACTCCCATCAGCCCCCGGGAGAGGGCAAATAATGTAAATTGGGCAGTGGCAGAGGCGGTGGCAGGTGGCAGTGGCAGGTGAGCAGCAAAAATGAGCAAGCAGGCAGGGGATCAGGCAGGTAGAGGAGCAAGCGGGTGGGCAATGGGGACAGCTGGATGGTGTAGAGATGTGTGTGTCTCATTTTGCCCTGCCAAAATGTTGAAGGGTATGCATTATATCTGGGGGCAATACATTTGATGGATGTGTGGGGCCTGATGAAGGATATTCCCCCCCCCTTTTTAAAGTGTTATTTTGTGTGTGTCTTACTCTGCAATCATGGTTCACTCGAATATGGGAAAAAACATTATCTGAATGTTTGACTCAGCACAGCTGAGTAATAAGGGCAAAGTAAGAAAGACAAATTTCTGAGGATATGGTCTTTGTTTCTTGAGTGTATTTACTGCAGCCACCTATGTCACATGTTTCCCTATGGCGAACTCTACTTCGTGAATGAGATGTTTTTGCGGTAGCCTTTATGATGCTGCTATATGTGTCTGATAAACTGTATTCCAAGTTTTACTTTGCTTTGTTTGTCTTTGTTTTTCTGCGAAAATCAAGAAAATACAAAAAAGATTATATTAAAAACATATTATTTTGCAATTTACTTTTTAAAAAGATCGGTGCATTTTGTTGTTTTCTTGCTCCTCTACAATTCACCCATCTCTTCTTGCAACAAAGGCAGGAAATTTGGCTCCAGGGTAGCATGTTTATGTCTGTAGGAAATGAACAGATGTTGAGCAAACAAAGCTTTGCTGGTCTCTACTTTTGTTACCGCTACGGTGATGATCAATTGTGAGCACTTCATGGCATAGCTGCATTGGGAAGGATGTTTCAATCAAAAGCGATGCCACTGAGGGACCCAAGCAAATGGCTGAGATTTATTTTATTTTTTCAGCTTGCGCAGTCCTTAAGGATGACACTTGATGCAGTATTTTCAGCCGCATCAACATTCCTTGTATGAGACTCAGCAGTGGGCATTATTTCATTGTGATTGTGGAAAGGAGCTCAATAAATACAACCCTAAACCTCCAAATGCAGGAAGTTGGAAATGAATGACAAGGCTGTAATTGTCCTGTTTTTCCTGAGCACCGTGGAATGGCTGGGTTGGAAGGAAGGCAAAGCGTCTCCTGCCTCCTCCTTCATCCCCTTGAAGGCAATGCTCTTAAAGTTAGGCCACATAGAGTTAAGGAACCAAAGAGCAGGAAGGCATTGTGAAAGTCATTGGGTCCAAACACAGGAACTACAATGCAGGGTGCAACTCCAGCAGGACTAGCCATATGTGGTGCCCTCCAGATGTTGGTACTATAACTCCCATCATCCCTAACCATTAGGCATGCTGGCTGCAGTAGAGAGCTTTCTGTTTCCTGCCCTGTTCAGGACTCACCCTATTCTTGTGGCTGTCATTTGCTTTGAATGTTGAATTTTAGCAGCTGGCCTAAGGTCACACCCAGTGAGCTTCATGGCTGAGTGGGGATTTGAACCCTGGTCTCCCAGGTCATAGTCCAACGCTCTAACCATTACACCATGCCTGCCTTGAGATGTGATGGTAAAGGACAGGTAATAAATCATCGCCACCAAGGCCACAACCACCTCTATGGAGGTTCCCTACATCTTTTAGAACCCTAATTTTCCTGGATCGAAAAGCTCCTACTGCAGAAAGTCACCTTCTTAAATTTGATATGCAGATAAAAGATATAAAATATGTAACCGCAGAAAGGAAAGGAGGGAAGCTGATGGAAATATAGTTTTCTTTTGTATACATTTTTTTAAAAATTGTATATAAAATGAGAAATTTGATTTATTTATTTTTGGGTGGATTTGTAAAAGGGTAAAAGAGTATTGGGAAATGATACATAATGAATTGAATTTCTTTTTTAAGTACTCCCCCCCAAAAACACCCCAGAGTCCTTTCTGTTGGGGATAATTTAGACTGAAATTCTTAGGTGTCAAAAAAGGTTATTGATGTATGCTGCTACTGCAGCCTGTGTTTTGTTAGCCCCAAAATGGAAAATGAGCGAGGTCCCAGCTAAAGAAGAATGGCAACCTGAGTTGACAGAATATGTGCAGCTTGCAGACTTAACATCTAGAAAAAGAGAACAAGAAGAACATAAGTTTAAATAAGATTGCGAAATGTGTATTGAATATATGGGAAATAATTGTGTACAGCTGAAAACGCTGGCAGCATTAAGATAAATTCTGCAGTGTAAACAAGTTTTGACGGGTGCAATAATGGAATACTGAATGGTATAGTTTTTGTAAAATATTCAGGGATTTATGGTATGTAAAATGAACCATGGAAAGAGAAGCAGGGAAGTCATTGATATCTTAAGGGTGTAAAATGAGTATTTTAAATTGTAAAACAGAAATCTTAATAAAATAATATACAAAAAGAAAATGGTGTTTTGTTTTTTTTTTTAAAGAAAGCCGCCTTCTTAATAGGTCAAACTTTATAAGACCTCTCCTCCTCCCAGAGGGGAGGGGTTGTGTGCGAGAACCGGCTCCCGTGTCAGCAGGGGTGTGCGTTCGGCCCCTTGTGTCAGCCTTCCCTCAGCTGCCGCGCTAGGTCCAGCAGACAGCCAATAGGGCTGGCTGGTGGGCGGAGTTTAGCCACGCTTAAGCGACCATGGCAGCACGGGGCCCCCATTCGGCTTCCTGCAAAATATGTGTGGTGTGTTGGAGGGCAGGTTGTGGCTATCGCCTACCCCTCCCCTTGTTTGGGTATTCCGTTCAAGGAATCTGTGGGCCTTGGATCCCATCCGATGCCCTGCTGGTGGGTAGGGCAATGGCATGACCCACGGTGATATCTGGGGAAGCTTTCAGTTGTACAGTGGTGCCTCGCAAGACGAAAAGAATTCGTTCCGCGAGTCTTTTCGTCTTGCGATGTTTTTCGTCTTGTAAAGCACGGTCCGTCGCAACTGCGCCTCTTCAAGCGGCTTTCGTCTTGCGAGGCATTCGTCTTGCGGGGCACCACTGTATTTGCATCAACAAGCTCCTCCCATTGGATTTTAACCCTCGATTGACCCCCCGCTGAGTGGGGTGGAGTCATGTATAGTTTGTTTGATCCAGTGCCTAAGCCAATACAGTGGTACCTCGGGTTACATATGCTTCAGGTTACATAACCCAGAAATAGTGCTTCAGGTTACGAACTTTGCTTCAGGATAAGAACAGAAATCATGCTCCGGCGGCGCGGCAGCAGCAGGAGGCCCCATTAACTAAAGTGGTGCTTCAGGTTAAGAACAGTTTCAGGTTAAGAATGGACCTCCGGAATGAATTAAGTACTTAACCCGAGGTACCACTGTACCTCTCACATGCTGTAACCAAGAAAGTTGTGGCCTTATTTAGCCCATTAACCCAAAATACATGTGTCCTTGTGTCTTTCTTATCTCCATGTGGGGTGGCAGGTCCTCAACACACAAAGCACCAAACATGGAGAAGAGGAGACTGAGAGATGACACGGGAACAATCTTCAAATATCTGAAGGGCTGTCACACAGACAATGGAGCAAATTGTTTTTTGCTGCTGCTCCAGAGGGGAGGCCCCAAATCGATGGTTTCAACTTAGAAGAAAGGAGATTGCGACAAAACACTGGGGAGAACCTTCTGATGGTATGAGCAGCTTGACAGTGGAATGGATTAGATCAGAAGGTGATGGAATTTCTTCGCTGGAGGTTTTTAAGTAGAGGCCATCCATCAACGAATGCTTCAGCTGAGATTCCTGCATTGCTGTGCATTGGGCTAGATGACCCTTGGAGATCCCTTCCAACTCTATAATTCTGTGATTCTACGAACTCTTTTGTTACATGCCTAATAGCAACCTTGTTTTTTCCTCTGACCGTGCTTGTCAACCTCCTTCCAGAAAGCCTTCAGTACACATCTAAGCGCTGCCCCAACGCTGTTTATTATTTTCTCCGAGATAGCGGCGGAGCTGGGCCTGATTGGCTTGGCCACTGTCAGCGAAGAGCTCTTAGTGAGTGGTGTCATAGGTCTCCAGAGGGTTTATGGATCTCGACTTCCTTGAATTGGGTTTGACTGCATTAGGAGGGAATTACATGACACAGGCATTAAATGACTGGTTTATCTACTTGGCAGCGTTATCCAGGAGCCTGGCTCCTTTTACAGCTTGTTACTTAAAGACCACAGAGATCGCGGCGTGTCAGCTGACATGTCACCGTGTGAGAAATATCAAAATAAGCGCAGGATTAAGTCGGGAAATAACATTAGAGAAGGTTTGGCAAAAAAGCAAAAGAAAAAAGGACACAGTTGTGAGGCCTTATTGGACAAGCCTTTAAAGCTTGACAGGCTCACTGTATTTGGGAGAGAGGATGAATTGTGCATCATCATGTCCTAGGATGGAGGGTGGGGGGAGTCATGGAAACAGAAGCAGAAGAAGAGATTCAGCACAAGCTGGTGATGGAGTGTGCAATGTTTTAATAAACAGGGGTATGGATTTAGATTTGATTCTGTTAATTTTGCTGCGATTGATGTTCACTTTTTGTATCTTGATTTTTATTATTTATGTGGGGATTGTTTAATCTTGCTCCATACGTTTTGGTATGTTTTTATTTATTATTTACAACTACTTTTGTTACTTTTTTGCAGTTATCTCTTCTTTTTGTAAGCCTCCTTGAGCAGGGTTTTAACTGTGGAAAGACGGCATACAAATAAACGACTATAATGCATTTGCGTGGACAGGGGGAGTCTCCAGATCCTGCACGGTCCCCCCGTCATGTGGAATAACGACTCAAGACAACGTGCTATGGGATTAAATTGGCCACAACTTTATTAAATTTCAAATGTGGGTAGACCTTGGCTCAGGCATTGGGCGTTCTCCCTCCCTGGTCCCCAGCCGGGGACCTAGGGAGCATCAGGGTTATCCAGTGTGTGTGTGGGGGATGGGCCGGCTCTGGAGAACATGTGTTCAAGCAGAGATGGCCACCCCCGTAACGCCGCCGCCACAGGAGAGGGCAATGACGACCTTTCGGTGTACGGCCAAAGCCTCCCTTCAGAAAACCCCTTTAACGGGGAACCCTGGTATCGCCGCCGCAAGAGGAAGATGGACAAAAGGATTCCGCCCAAGGCCTGATACCGCCAAAGTTGTGACGTTTTGCTACGGGAAAGGCGAAACCTGCCAATGCAGGGAAATTGCTTTCCGGCCCTTTAACAGCGACCTTAACGTAGCAGCGCCCGCATACCTGTGAAGAAAAGTTAACCTGCAAAACCTGTGAAGACAAGTTAACCTGCAAAATAAGACATTAACTGAGGGTGGGTAGGGTGGGAGAAGCTCTGGAGCCAAGTGAGGATTCCTAGGTAAGATCCTCCCTCTATTGTGTGGGCAGGTAATCCCTCCCCTACCTGGCCTGGTCTCCTTGGCAACGCTTCCCCCAGGTGGGATTGGACAACTGACTGAGGTAGGTGGAGACCTCCAGGTATCACACCTGAGGGAAGGCAAAGCCAAGCCTATGCTGTTGGGGCCACTCCAGATCTAGGGGCTGCACGCGTCCACGCAAAGGGCGCCCCCCGTTTTAAGTGGGGAGCGGTCATTAGGCAAAACGTTTTCTTTGAATACTACCATCACGGTACTCATAGGTGCCTGTTTAAAACATTCTTGTTTAGACAAAGCTGTCCAGATGTTTAGAAAGTTAATGGTTTTCTGGTTTTCTGTCTATTGTTATTTAAACTTTTTGAAAGGTTTAAATTATTGTCATTATTTTATCTTTTTGATAATTGTATGGCGTTTTCTTTTGAGATACTTTTTTCAAAAAAAATACAACCAGATTTTAGAAAATAAATTAAGAAACAATAGAGGGCAGTCTGACATTAGAAGGACAATCAGAAGACAGCCCTTTGTCTTAAGGAGTCTTCTGAAGCTACTGTGGAGAGCAGAAGTTGGGACCTTGGTCTGCATAAGAACAGCCCAATGGATCACACCAATGGCCCATCTAGTCCAACATCCTGTTCTCACAATGGCCAACCAGATGCCTCTGGGAAACCAGCAAGCAGTTTCCAGCAACTGGTATTCAGAAGCATTGCTGCCTCTGACTGTAGACGCAGAGCAGAGTCATCATGGCTGGTAGCCATCAATAGCCCTCTCCTCCATGATTGTGCTGAATCCTCAATTAAAGCCATGCAAGTTGGTGACCATCTCTGCCTACTGCCTCCATAGTTTAACATGCTTTCTTTTATCCGTCCTGAATATACCAACATTGAGCTTCATTTCATGTCCACAAATTCAAGTGTAATGAGAAGAGGGGTGGGGAAGCTTTCCTCCATCTACTGTACTTTCTCCGTACCATGGATAATTTTGTAAACCTCTACAGCAAACTTTTTCAGCAGAGGACCGGTTCATTGTCCCTCATACCTTGTGGGGGGGGGGCAGACTATATTTTGAAAAATAATAATGAACGAATTCCTATGCCCCACAAATAACCCAGAGATGCATTTTAAATAAAAGGACACATTCTACTCATGTAAAAACACGCTGATTCCCGGACTGTCCTGGGCCAGATTTAGAAGGCGATTGGGCCGGATCTGGCTCCCAGGCCTTAATCTGCCAACCCATGCTCTACATTGTCACCTCTTACTTGCCTTTTCTCTAAACTAAAAGATCTAAACTAAACACATTACTCCATTGCTTCCCATGGATGGAAACGATTCCTAAGTTATCCTAAAGGTGCTGGGGAGGAGGACAGGCCTATTATCAATCTGCTTTCCCCGCTCCTCTATTTGTTTTCTTGCAACTGCATCCTTATAGTACCCCCTTCTGTTTGGAAACCACTTGAATCTGCTGTTTGACTTCCTTTGGCTGCCAATAGCGGCATGGGGTGCGCGCGCAGAATGCATTGCGACAGAATCCATATTCTATACCGCCACTGGCTCTCTAGAATTCTGTACATTTGTTTCATAAATCACCCTAAATCAGTGTCCCTCGCTATGCCCTGTAGTCCAGCAAGTGTCACAGCCCAGTGGGAAAACATACGCTTTGACACTAATGGAGGGTTTTTGCCAGTGGCTGCTAATACTGAGATTATGACTTTTTGTATTCTCCCGTTTCAACACAGTTGTGTAAAGAGGGAAGGAGGAAGACAGCGTGATCCCTTTCCCCCCTTTGAAATCTTCTAGCAGGTGGAGAAATTCACGTTGCCTGGAGAACATAAAACAAAGGGTAGACTGAGCAGAGATATACAATTTCCATATACTTTAAAGGAATGGAATCCATCACTCCACACAAACAGACATACCTGCCTTGCGCTCGACGTTTTAAGTGGGAAACAAACAGGACGGAGTAATTGCGGTTTATAATGTACTTTACTTATTATTTTTGTTGTATTGAGCTACTTCTCTCTCTCTCTATATGTATATATTACTTTCCTTAAGACTTGTAAATGAGAAAACACTCATCCCATCCCCAACCCAGAGATAAACACAGAAATAGGTAGCCTGTTTATGAATCGTTTCTATTTTTCATTAAAAAAGTGGCTGAAATACCTAATATTTGATAAGGGATAAAGAAGCCTTGTAACCACATCAAGGTTACAGTTACTGTGGCACTTGCACTCACAGGATGCAGGGACAGCCACCAACTTAGATGGCTTTAAAAGAGGATTGGCCAAATTCATGGAAGAGAGGGCTATGGGTGGCTACCAGCTATGATGGCTATGATCGTTTCTGAATACCAGTTGCTGGAAGCCACAGGAAGGGAGAATGCTCCTCTGCTCATGTCTCGCTTGCTGGTTTCCCACAGGCATCTACTTGGCCCCTGTGAGAAGAGGATGCTAGACTAAGTGCACCATAGACCTGATCCTACAGGCTCTTTTCATGTTAAGGGAGGCTGGTGTCCTTGGTATCTCTGCTTACAGGGATCAGATAAGAGGTGATGTGGGAAGACCCCTTGCCTGACGTCTTGGAGAACCAGTACCAAATCAGTGTAGACAATACTGGACTCTGCCCTGCTAAAAAACACCATTCGATGGATAATTTCTGTCTGTATCATACCTGTTGATTCATGATAAATTTGCATGCAGCGTCATAAGCACATAAAAAGAGCCCCGATGGATCAGGCCAATGGTCCATCTGGTCCATCTGGCATCCTGTTCTCACTCTGGCCAGCTGGGATGCCTGTGAGACACCCACAAGCAAGTTTCAACTCTGGGAGCCCTCTTCCCTCTTGCGGTTTCTGGAGCACAGCACTCTGAACTTGCCCTAGCAAGGAATGAGCTGAAACCGAGCCCTTTTATAAGGAGTAAGAATAGCCTGCTGGATCAGGCCCACGGCCCATCTAGTCCAGCATTTTGTGCTCACAGCGGCCAACCGGATGCCCATTATGGGAACCCAGCAAGGAGGATTTGAGCACAAGAGCACTCATGTCTTCTGTCATTTCCAGCAACTCATACTCAGAAGCATTGCTGCCTCCAAACATTGTTGGCTTGGGCATTTGCTTTGGGTTCACTATTTCCCTAGCCCTCCCCCACCCCCTGCACATGTGAATTTCTTTTTGTTCCACTGTTTGCCATTGGCTGAGAATGTGATAATGTACCAGAAGGCGATGTGTAGAAAAGGTCAGTGCCTGGAGAATTGGAGAGCTTGATGCAGAGTGTTAGGTAACACTTATGGCAACAATTGAGACCCAAGAGGTGGTTCGTTGGCTGCGGTTTCAGTATAGGTGTGCTGCACACAAAGCCACACTGTCTTTTAAGCACCTCTATCAGGATAAATGCATTTGTTCCTCATTGATGATTTAGTCCATCTGGGTGTCTTTTGCATGAGCCCAGTTTATTTTTAGCTTACGAGATCATATCCCAGACTTGTCTATTTTTTTTTCTTTTTTGTAGGATCCTTTCCAAGGTGACATGATAATAGAGCAAACTTGTAGTGGTGAGTGACCTTCTCCAGCAGTAATTTCTTCCTCTGGGCATTGAAATTGATTTTCCACCCTCGTCTTGGCATGTGAAGATTCAAAGCGTGCCCCTTTGCCCCTACTCCCAAGAGCATTCCATGGCATCAAAAGCAGAGCGTGCACGAGTGCTACAGCTTCTGGGGCATTTGTCATGGCGGTGGAAGGATGAACACGAACAGTGGAGCCAGCTCAGGCTGTTACTTACTGTATCATGACAATTTGTTTTCAAAACGATGAGCTCTTCCGAGGTCAGAATGTTGACCCGGGAGCCTAGTTCTCCATGTATATAAAACCATGTGAAGGCACTAAAGCTGTTCCTAGACAGTGCATAGAAACACAGGAAACTGCCTTAGGTTGAGTCAGACCATCTAGCTTAGTATTGTCTACACTGGCTGGCAGCAATGCCTCTCTAGGATTTCATGGCAGGGGTCTCTCCTTGCCCTCTCTGGAGATTCAAGGGATCGAAACTGGGACCTTTGGCATGCAAGGTAAATGCAGATAATCTAGTCCAGTGTCCTATTCTCACAGTGGCCAGCCCACAAGCAGGATCCAAGAGCAAGAGCACTCTCCCTCTTGCAGTTTCTAGCAAAAAAAGGTCCCCTACTCTTGCTTTAAACCAGTGTTTCCCAAACTTGGGACTCCAGCTGTTTTTTGGACCACAATTCCCATCTTCCCTGACCACTGGTCCTGCTGGCAAGGAATGATGGGAGTTGTAGTCCAAAACCAACTGGAGACCGAAGTTTGGAAAACACTGGTTTAAACCAACACAGTGGAACTCTACTTGCCCTCTTTCCCATCAAAAGAATGGGCATTCCGCTTGTTGTCAGTAGTTAGCTCATTTACCTTATAGAGCCTGGAAGTTATTCTTGGAAGCCTAGTCGAAAACAATCACACACTTTGCACATTCAATGCAACTGTAAGCTTCTCCGAGACAAGTTGTGAATTGAAGTACGATGATGAGTTTGTTGAATAAATTATTTGCTATGTATTATCACTCGGCTTCAATATTTAATATATTTGGGAATCCTCATTGTATACACAATAAATGGCAATGCTTTTTGTGAGGGTCCTTTTCATTTTGAAGCAGTGGGGATATGTGGGGCTTGACTTTGCGGACGCCAGAATTTTAGGATACCCTTTGGCAGGGAAGAGGGGCAGCTTTTAAAAGGGAGAATTCATTATATAATGAAGACTTCCATCTATCGTTTTATTATTCATTATCTTTAAATGTTAATATTGCTTTGCTTTAGCAGCCCATCACCGAGGAGTGAAAATGGAACTGAACAAATGGCCTTAAAAAGTCACCGTGTCTTCATCTTACAAATGCACAAGCAACACTTTGGTGCAAAATAAAGAGGTAGAGGACACATTCTGGAAGTTGTGCTTCCAAGCACTGATAATTGGCCATTCAGCCTTGTGTGAATGGAGGACAGTATTGGAAAGGGGTGTAGGTAGAGAGACAGGATATGCTATTACTGCTCCATAACCACTATGCTCAAGGATGCCATGGGAGAACTTTCCCTGTCCTCCATAAGCAAACTGCACAAACATGAAGAGAGGGTTACAAACAGTATTATGCATTTTAAAAGGGTCACTTGACAGCCTTTCATATTTTTAACGGTGTCAAGGACAGTTCACCTCTGAATCCTAACAGGGACGTCAACCAAGATTCTGCATTGGCTACAAATGTTGGGACAAAGATATTCAGCACGGCAAGGTAAAGTTCAGCTGCTTTTTTTTTTAGAGCAAATATTGTCCTCTGCTTTGCGCTCAGCCTTCCTGGGCAGGTTAGGTTCACTCTACCTATGTTTGCTCTAATTAATACATCCATGGAAATTATGCTCCTGCTGTGTGTCAAAACTCAAGTCCCTTTGGTGCTGTTGTTGACCCTCTGCTCGACGCTCATTTAAAAACAACAGTGGCAGACCCATTCCACAGTGGAAAAACCTCATTACTTGTGGTGTGGCATATATCAGTTTGTAAGGAAGGCTTTGGCAGGGCTGTGGTCATTACCAAGAAATCTTGTAAAGTCAAGTCCTCACAAAGGTTGCGTTTTCTCCCACTAAATACACATTAAGGTGAACGTTCTGTCATGCCTCCACACGGGCAGGCTGGGAATAAATGAGAAAAAGAAGGGGAAGCAATATATCTTCACATCTTTTGATTTCCTGGAGGGAAATCAGCCAGAGTCCTGCTGAAAGGGGCATTTGACATGGAGGCAACTGACAATTTGCGGAGGCATTAGTGTCTACCACTTCACAAAATCATAGCGCTGTGGAGTTGGAAGGGACTCAAGAGTCATCTAGTCCAACCCCCTGCAATACAGGAATCACAACTGAAGAATCCCTAACAGATGGCTACCCAACGTCTGGTTAAAAGCCTCCAGTGAAGGAGAGTCCATCATGGGAGTCCGTTCCATGTTCGGACAGCTCTCACCGTCAGAAAGTTCTTCCTAATGTTGACTCAGAATTTCCTTTCTTGTAATTTGAATACAGAGGTCCCAACCTCTGGAGCAGCAGAAAACAAGCTGTGTACATCTTTCATGTGACAGCCATTCAGATATTTGAAGATGGCCATTGTGTCACCTCTCAGTCTTCTCTTCTCCAGGCTATATCTACCCAACTCTCTCAACCATTCCTCTTAAAGCTTGGGTTCCAGACCCTTTATCATGTTGGTTGCCTCCTCTGCACATCTCCCAATTTGTCAATACCCTCCTATTGTCTATTTCCCAAGGAAATATGAACCAAGTGATAGCTATATAGAACTTATCTTTTTCCTGTTAGCTGCTGCTAAGCTAGAAACTGCCCAACAGTGGTGTTTCCATTCCAATCTCACTCTTGAGCGATGGTGGGCGATAGTGTGGCAACTAGCCCTGACTGATGAGCTTGAGTGAATTTGGTGTCCTCTCCTGGTGTTTGTTACTTGATCAAAGGGCACATTCAACTTCCCCTCTCACTGCTCAATTTCTAGAGACACTTCATTTAGGACCACAATTGCCAATGATTCTTGATATATCCATACCCTCCAACATTTTTCTCATGAAAATAGGGACATCCTATTTAATAATAATAATACTTATACCCTGCCCAACTGACTGGGTTGCCCCACCCACACTAGACAGCTTCCAACATATATAAAAACACAATAAAACATTAAACATTAAAAAACGTATCTATACAAGGCTGCCTTCAGATGTCTTCTAAAGGTTAAATAATTCTTTATCTCCTTGGCTCCAGGGTTGCATAACTCCATACCCTCCAACATTTCTCTGATGAAAATAGGGACATCCAAAGGAAAAGTGGGACATTCCAGGATCAAATCAGAAACCAGGATGGCTTCTGTAAATCTGGGACTGTCCCTGGAAAATAGGGACACCTGAAGGGTCTATATAGAATCATAGAATCATAGAGTTGGAAGAGACCACAAGGGCCATCGAGTCCAACCCCCTGCCAAGCAGGAAACACCATCAGAGCACTCCTGACATATGGTTGTCAAGCCTCTGCTTAAAGACCTCCAAAGAAGGAGACTCCACCACACTCCTTGGCAGCAAATTCCACTGTCGAACAGCTCTTACTGTCAGGAAGTTCTTACTAATGTGTAATGGTTCAAGGGGTTGCTCGTGCGTAAGCCGGTGCCCACACCTGGCTGGGTTGCCTAAGTGAACCTTTTCTGTCCGGACAGCCACTCACCCGTGGCTGTCTCAATCGCTGGCAGAATCTGTCAGTGGGTGTTTCTTAAACTTCTTCCAGCAAAGAAGTTCTTTCACGCCCAGTCTCCTCCTACTTTCCCTGCGCGGAAGCCTTCTGCGCAAGGAAGGCGTAGGCAGCGGAGGACCCTTCCTCCCCCCGCTGGTCCCCGGCAAGGAGTCATGTGACTCCCTCTCAGATTCCCCCATCTGCCCCCCTTCTCCACTGGAGCTGAGCTGATTCCCTTCCCCAGACGATGGGCTGCCTCTCCCACTCCCGGGACGCTCTCTGGGATCCCTCTGGAGCCCTCTCTCTCCCTCCGGCACTGATAGCAGTTCCCTCACATAATGTTTAGGTGGAATCTTCTTTCTTGTAGTTTGGATCCATTGCTCCGTGTCCACTTCTCTGGAGCAGCAGAAAACAACCTTTCTCCCTCCTCTATATGACATCCTTTTATATATTTGAACATGGCTATCATATCACCCCTTAACCACCTCTTCTCCAGGCTAAACATGCCCAGCTCCCTTAGCCGTTCCTCATAAGGCATCGTTTCCAGACTTTTGATCATTTTGGTTGCCCTCCTCTGGACACGTTCCAGTTTGTCAGTGTCCTTCTTGAACTGTGGTGCCCAGAACTGGACACAGTACCCCAGGTGAGGTCTGACCAGAGCAGAATACAGTGGCACTATTACTTCCCTTGATCTAGATGCTATACTCCTATTGATGCAGCCCAGAATTGCATTGGCTTTTTTAGCTGCCACGTCACACTGTTGGCTCATGTCAAGTTTGTGGTCAACCAAGACTCCTAGATCCTTTTCACATGAACTGCTATCAAGCCAGGTGTCACCCATCTTGTATTTGTGCCTCTCATTTTTTTTTGCCCAAGTGCAATACTTTACATTTCTCCCTGTTAAAGTTCATCTTGTTTGTTTGGGGCCAGTTCTCTAATCTGTCAAGGTCGTTTTGAAGTGTGATCCTGTCCTCTGGGGTGTTAGCCACCCCTCCCAGTTTGGTGTCATCTGCAAATTTGATCAGGATGCCCTTGAGTCCATCATCCAAGTCGTTGATAAAGATGTTGAATAAGACCGGGCCCAAGACAGAACCCTGTTGCACCCCACTAGTCATTCTTCTCCAGGATGAAAAGGAACCATTGATGAGCACCCTTTGGGTTCGGTCAGTCAGCTGGTTACAAATCCACTGAGTGGTAGCATAGCCAAGACCGCATTTTACCAGTTTCTTTACAAGAATATCATGGGGCACCTTGTCGAATGCCTTGCTGAAATCAAGGTAGGCTACATCCACTGCGTTCCCTTCATCTACCAGGCTTGTAATTCTGTCAAAAAACGAGATCAGGTTAGTCTGACATGACTTATTTTTCAGAAATCCATGCTGACTATTGGTGATCACAGCATTCCTTTCTAGGTGCTCACAGACTGTTTGCTTAATGATCTGCTCCAGAATCTTCCCTGGTATTGATGTCAGACTGACTGGGCGGTAATTATTTGGGTCCTCTCTTTCCCCCTTTTTGAAAATAGGGACAATATTTGCCCTCCTCCAGTCTGCCGGGACTTCGCCTGTTCTCCAGGAATTCTCAAAGATGACTGCCAGTGGTTCTGAGATCACATCTGCCTCATATAATATACCTCATATAATATTTGTATGGCATTTTACAATTTTAGCTTTGAAGTGCTCTCTCCCCAAAGGTGTGAAGCTAAGCATTTGTAGCTCCACTGTGTTGTTTTCTCTTGTCTTTTTTATTGTATTATCCCTTTTCTTGTTCTATTTGTCCTTCCTAGAGGTTTGTAATTGTTTTCTCTAACTATGTAACAAAATGAAGTAAAGACACATTTGATTATTTTTTTAATACTTCTGGTTACTCAATTCTTCTTATGAAATATGTAAAGGTTGCTTCTTAGAGAAGACTGTTCTAGGAATCTGCATCTCTCTACAAGCATAAAATCCAAGAGTCATTTTGAAGCCACGTAACAGGCTGACACAGCCCCTCCTGTGGCTCGAAGCTCCCTCCCTTTCTGCCTTGAGATTTCATCCTTGCCTGTG
Source organism: Podarcis liolepis (assembly GCF_965112155.1). Lineage (NCBI taxonomy): Eukaryota > Metazoa > Chordata > Lepidosauria > Squamata > Lacertidae > Podarcis > Podarcis liolepis. Next base: position 32,120,789 of record NC_139561.1, read on the forward strand.
GGGTAGCAGCCCCTTTAACAGGCCTGGCCGAATGGGATTTCATGAATCATTGAAAAAGATGCCGAGCCGCGTGTGTATGTTTCATCAATAATGCAAAATTTTAATTGCAACATGAACATCGGAGCTTTATGAAGATTGTCCTTTGGAATGTTTGCTTTGCAAAATAATTGGTATCTCCCTGTGAGATAAGGGCAGTATTAGTCACGAGATGTAATTCTGACAGCAAGTTTTACAGTTGGAAACAAAGGAGCAAAAAAAAAAGAACAAGGCTGGTGGTTGTGGTGATAGTGTGTGTCTGCTAGGAACAAGAAAGGAGATCTGAAGCTTCAGGGTTGGGGCAAATGGATTCCTGCCTGGGAAGTGTGTGGGACCCTGGAAGCATCCTTGGAGCAAATCGCCTGGATAAGAGGGTTGCCAGCTATTCGTCTGCACCACTTGTGACCAATGAGTTGAATGCAATTCTAGCAGTCATGCTTAAGTTCTACTCTGAGTAGACACATTGAAAAGAATGGACCTAAGTTAGTCACACCCATACATTTCAATGGGTTCACTCTGAGTCTGAGTAAATATGAGATACAGCCCTTATTGCTTCTGGGAGCTTCACTCCTGAACAGAATGCTCTTTGAGGTTTGGACAGCAACCTGTCAGGGATTCTTTAGTTATGATTTCTGCATTGCAGAACATCTTGGGGTCCCTGAAAACTCTATGATCCCACGATTCTATGATTGCTATTTGGAAATTGGAGGAACTTCAAGGCTACAGTCGTACCTTGGTAGTCGAACGCCTTAGTTGTCGAACAAATCGGCTCCCGAACGTCGCAAACCTGGAAGTGAGTGTTCCGGTTTGTGAACATTTTTTGGAAGCCAAATGTCCAACGTGGTTTCCACAGCTTCTGATTGGCTGCAGCAGCCAATCAGAAGCTGCACCTTGGTTTTCGATCCATTGCGGGAGTCAAACAGACTTCCGGAACGGATTAAATTTGAGAACCAAGGTACGACTGTATAAGCAATCCTTTACATCACGCATATGAATGCCAGAAACAAATGTATCATTTAGGAAACCTGGTGTCAGACTCTCCATTAGCGCTGACCAGGTCATTCCACCATAATTACTGTGGACTGGAATAAGATGGTAATATAAGATATTGAATTAGGTTCATCTGGCTCCAGATGAAAAGTGTCCCTGCCGATCTCGCTCAGTGAAGATGCTCCAACTGCATGTTGGAGATTTGAAGCATCCCCCCCCCCGCCATGTGCCGTTCTGAACGTTGCATTATTTAGGAGGTTTCATATTTCTAGGTGTTTGTAATCTGGCCCTTCACCTTTCAGACAAGCCATGATGTTCGCTTCTGAAGCAGAACTGTGCATGCTCTGTGCAGGTGAATATTAGAAAATCAGTCATTTGTGCCAGGAGCCACACATAATTAGAGGATGTTCTTTTTAAGAGACATGATGTGAGCATCTCAATAGTGATGCACCAAGCATGACATGATCCGACTCCCCCTCCCCTTGCATATTAAGAGCCTGAATTCCAGGAAAGAGCAAATTATAGGCAGATTTTGTACAGAAGCTTAAAGTTAGTTTAAAACAAATAAAACAAAACAAAACTCTAGTGCTATGCACATATTACTTATGTTTAAGGCACAATCATAAAGGGTCTGGAAACCAAACCGTATGAGGAACGGTTGAGGGAGTGGGAGATGTTCAGCCTGGAGAAGACTGTGACAGGACAGCCATTTTCAAATATCTAAAAGGCTGTCACATGGAAGATGGAGCAAGTTTGTTTTTTGCTGCCCCTGAGGGGATAGACCCAATCCCATGGATTCAAATGTCAAGATTCCGACTAAACATTAGGAAGAACTTTGTGACCACAAGAGCTATTTGACAGTGAAACAGACTCCCTAGGAAAGTGGTGGTAGAGATTTTTAAACAGAGGTTGGATGGCCACCTGTCAGGGATTCTACAGTTGTGATCCCAACATTGCACAGGGTTGGACTAGATGATGTCCGAGGGACCCTTCCAACTCTACAGTTCTGTGATTCTATGTAGATGATGGAGCAGGTCCATGCTCGAACCTTACCCCTGATATCAGGTGATCTTCCTTTCACAATGGTGTTGTGGTTTGCAATGGTGTTGCAAAGAAAACCCAGTTTGGAAGGTTTATTTGTTGGGGTTCCGAATGATTGGAAAAGTGGTCTGTCAATTAACCCTGGCACTACTGTGCCGGATGATTTCATTGCTCCTCTTCCTAAAAAAAAAAAGTTCCTGAACTGCTCTTGCAGTTCCCAATCTTTTGTTTATTTAACTTTAATACAGCTGTAAATGGGGAGCCAAGGCTATTAGCTCTAGTTTTGATCAGAGCAGTACTACTGGGAGAGGGATCTTTCCCCTTTTGTTCCTTTTCATCAGTGTAACACACACCCCATAAACCCAAATATTGACTATGTACCCCGTGGAGGAGTGTGGACCTTGGCAGGTCCCCAGAGTTCCTTACCTGTGACGTTTGGATGGAATACTGCAGGCATTGTGATGAGGGAGATGCCCATGACTTGAGTAAACAGATTCCCATTCTGACAAGGTAGATTAACAGAAGCAATTCCCCTCCCCCAGCATTGTCAGAAAACATGGTGATGAAATGGAGCCATTGGGAGCAATTTTCAAAAGACTGCTTGCCTTTGAAGCAGTGATGAAAACAATGCGGGAACAATATATCCCTAGCTCAACGTTCTGTGAGACAATAATTTTGGCTCAGTTTTAAGTGCCTCTCTGTAACGGGAACATTTTGGGGGAAATGTACTAAACAGAAGAGTTTTAAGTGGAAAGTATCACTATATGTAATTAATTTATGGAACTCGACGACCGAAGACACCGCTACGACCACTGGCCCCAAATTTTGAAAGGGGGTGAGGTAAATGCATGGAGTGAGGAAGGAGTTATGCATGGCTGTCAGAACAAAACATTTCAATGCACGTTCACTGCATTGCAGAGGACTGGATTAGACGACCCATGGGGTCCTGGCCAACTCTACAATTCTACGATTCTGTGATGCAAAAGCAGGGGTACAATGGAATGTGGATTGCTGTGGTGTCCAGCAGGGGACATCTGCTGACGTCAGGCACTGGACACATTTGACTGGCTACTGTCAGAGGAGGATAGTAGAGGCCAGTGCTTGCTGGAACTGGTAGGGTGGAAGGCAGGGAGGCCAACAGTAGGTGGCGCTGGCCAGAGTCAATGACAGGCAGAGCCCACTCTTTCTATTTTGTCCCCATCCTCTTTCTTCCAGCTGAGTTCTACAAGGGGCAACTCTGAGACTGAGGAGGAGGAAGCTGGCAGTCAATGTCACCTCCTAGGCTAGTTGTAGGCAAGGAGGCAGGCGGGGGCTGGCTGAGAGCAGACTGTCAGGGGCTGGCAGAACCATCATAGCCATGAGGAACAGCATAAATGCTGTTAAAAAGGAAGGTCTAAATCCCATAGGACTGAGTGCCAGCCTGATTTCATAAAATCATAGACCTGTCTGATTTGGAAAGGACCCTGAGGGTCATCTAGTCCAACCCCCTGCAATGTAGGAATTTCAATTGAAGCATCCCTGACAGATGGCCATTCAACCTCTGCTTAAAAACCTGCAATGAAGGAGAGATCTTTAGCTTCCGAAGGAGTCCATCAAACAGCTCTTACCATCAGTGTTGGGAGATTTAATATGGGGTAGCCAACATTATCACCTCCAGATGTTGTAGGGTTGCAGCTCCCATCAACCCCAGCCAACATGCCTAGTGGTCAGGGAATATCAGAGCTGGAGAACATCATGTTGGCTGCCCCCAGTTTAGAAGAATATCAGATAGTAGGGAACTGTCGACTCGACCATTAAGCGCTGAATTAACTTTTCTTTATTAGTGCCACTTTGTTTTGTACAATTCCTTGCAAATGATTTCCAATAAGTGCCCCCCCCTATTTCCATAGCAAGTCCTTGAGTCTGTACTCTGAATAGTGACACCAGGGACCTAGAAGGTCAGGGCTTGTCAGGCCAGCCCCTGCATAGTCTCCTCAGGGCTGACCTTAAGGCAATTGGAGCAATTGGGCCCAATTGGGCCCCGCGGGCCTCTTCTAAGGGGGCCCCTGCACCAGTGCATTCTAGATGGATTTTATTTATATCTATACGATTTTGCAGACTTTGGCTGTGAACTGGGGCCCTCCAAATAATAATAATAATAATAAATACAAGTTGCGCCCCACTGCTTCAAATTGGGCCCCGCTGGCTAGCCCTGAGTCTAATAGTTGCTGGGCCTGAGTTGCCCTGCACTTGCATGAAGTCTTGGGTTTACAATTTTGGGAGAGGGGAGACAGTGGTACTGGGGAGAAGGCAGGCTGGTGAGGCCCCCTAGATTTAGAGGCCTAGGCTTCAGCCTACTTAGCCTATACATAAATCCAGCACTGTCTTAGCCTCTGGGGCAAACAGTGTGACGGGGTGACCATAAGAAGAGCCTGCTGAATCGGGCCAATGGCCCATCTAGTCTGGCATTCTGTTCTCACAGTGACCAACCTGTGGGAAACCCAGAGCAGGACCCGTGCCCCAAAGCCTTCTCCTCTCCCAAGGTTTCCAGAAACTGGTATATAGAAGCACCACCAATTCCAGCTGTGGAGGCAAAGCATAGCTGCCAATAGAGTGGGAACAGGTCTTGCTTCTCACCCAAGATCTGCTCTCTGTGTTGGGGGAAAGCTTCAAATACATGGGAAGGAAGAGTGATTTGTATGTATGTGACGATTTGGGTACCATCCTCTGCCATAGCAACAGCCTATAAACCTCGGGTACTGCTTAGTATCTTTTTAATCTGCTACTTTCAATTAGCAAGGATTATTAAACTGGAAAAATCTTAGATTGCTGCTCGAGCAGCATTATTAGCTGTACCACAATAAAAAGCTGATTGATTTCCAAAGCATGTAGTTACAGTAACTGATGTCGTTTTTATGAAAGAATTTCCTGGCTTAAAGTGACCAGTGCAAGGAAATCCCAGTTTGGGAGGAAATACAAACCACTTCTTCCATTATTTGATATTGTAGAGAAATATATAATATTTGTTGTTGGCATAGGGCTGCTTCGTTTAGTTAAGCAATTAAATAACTGGGCTTCTTCCTTATACATGCTTTGGTTTGGATGAAATGGGAAGCAGACTTTATTCTCTCTCTCTCTCTCTCTCTCTCTCTCTCTCTCTCTCTCTCACACACACACACACACAAAAACAACAACCCCAAATGCGTATAAAAATCGAATAAGGTGCCATTTGTTGTTCTCTTTCACAATAAGCGTGTCGTATAAAATCAAAGAGTGTGTGCTGTGTCCTTTAGAATAGTAGCTGTTACTCAAACGCAGACTTGCTCGATTAAAACTTGTATGACTAATTGATCATCAGGCTTCTTTAATCAGGTGACAACCCCACTGATTACATTTGTTACCCTTCTCTTCCCAAGGAGTCATGGATGTGTATGGGGGGAATCCTGCCCCCACGGTCATCAGTCACATATGAAATGAAATGGGCTCGAAAGTGGCTTCTGACTTACAAACGTGGCTTTTCTTCTTCACAAAGAATTTTTAGAGAATTCATCTGATTTGGTCTTGGGAATTTTTTCTGTGCTTTAGGATTTCATATTTATACTTATGTTGCTTGTATTGTACAATTTTCAAACGTGTTGACAGATTAGAAATATTCTTACAGGTCAGTTTGGTGGGATTTAATCGAGTATATAAAAAAACTGGAAAATTTACACTCATCTCTTTCACAAGTCTCTCAATAAATGTGGGGACAAGTAACATCTAGTTGATTTAACATATAATATAGAGCATTTTATTCTTGATATTCCTTATGCCTCCCATGTGGTTTCAGTTATAGGTTTATGTTTCTGTATATCTTGTAAGTCAGGTGTGCCACACCTTTTGTTCTCTTATTTCTCACGTTTGTACTCTCCACCTACCTGTCTGTATTATTACAAATATCTGGATAACCAGCTTCATCATTTCTCCCACTTGTGAATGTAACATCCCATGCCAGCCTTGGTTTGGTTTAGTTTTTGTGCGTTTGCCTCGTGAAGTTTTATTTTGTTATTTGGATAATATGGGTAAAATTAAATAAAAAGTACTTTCAATACTACTGCTACTACCAGCAATAATAAAATGAATATCCTTATGAAATAAATAAATTAATAAAACAGGCCGTTTTGATGGACTGCATCTCCCAGGCATGCCCCTGCGTCGAATCGGCTCTTGGTGGAGCGAGAGCTCCTGATTAATCCCTTCTAATTTGGCCGCATTTGTACAGCTGTAATGTGGACGATGTTCTTAGGTATTACTCAGGAAACACAAACAGTGAGGGGCATTTATTATCTCCCAATATAGTGTTTGCTGGAGAGAGAGTGCTGAATAAGGTCGTGAGGTATTGCTGCTGTTATCTTTTGAACTAACTGCGCTGGTGTGTTCCGTGGCCAGCCCTGGCAGGGCTCCTTTTTTTGTTCCCATGAATGAATAGGCTATAAATCTGTCGCGCCTGACACCGCCAGCCCCGCTTGAGAGTGCAAAGGGAAAATTTGCAGGGGAATCTTGTGGTCTTTTGCTTGCCTGGAAAATGAGTTCAATAAAATGGAGGCGATTGCTGCTTATTTATAGGCCGAGTGGAAACATCCAGCACGGCCTGTCAGGGCTTTAACTTAGTGTCTCCTCATTTATGCTCGCTCCGTAAAGCAAAACATGGCACTGTAAAAATGCTCGTACAAGGCTGGGAACGATGGGCTAGAAATCGGGTGGAGACGAAAGAGATACGGAGCCCACCCGCGCGTCAATCCTAGAGACGCGGCATTGGACATAGGTGGATTCCCAATGCATTTGGTTCAAGGGAGAGATCCTTTGGACTGTCTTGTCAGGGGGACTGAAGCCTGGGTGGATGCTAATTCCTGCTGAATTAAACTGACAGGTGATGCACCTGGCTAATCCCATACAGGAATTCAAGACAGAATGAACATGAGTTGGGAACAGGGGGCTTCCTGCTGGAAGGAGTCTCTAGATGGCTGGCCACCTGGAGAAGAGAAGACCGAGAGAGGTAAAATGATAGTCATCTTCAAATACCTGAAGGGCTTTTCCATGGAAGATGGAGCAATCTTGTTTTCTGCTGCTCCAGAGGGTAGCACCTGACCCCCCCCCAATGGATTCAAATGACAAGGAAGGAGATTCCAAGTAAACATTAGAAAGAACTTTCTGATAATAAGAGCAGTCCGATGGTGCAACGGAGCAAGCTTGTTTTCTCATGTTCTGGAGGCTAGGACCCAAAACATACGGACTGAAGTTACAAGAAAGGAGGAGAAGAAGAAGAGTTTGGATTTGATATCCCACTTTATCACTACCCTAAGGAGTCTCAAAGCGGCTAACATTCTCCTTTTCCTTCCTCCCCCACAACAAACACTCTGGGAGGTGAGTGAGGCTGAGAGACTTCAGGGAAGTGTGACTAGTCCAAGGTCACCCAGCAGCTGCATGTGGAGGAGCGGGGAAGCGAACCTGGTTCACCAGATTACGAGACTACCACTTTTAACCACTACACCACACCACACCACACTGATTTCACCATTCTGACTAAACATCAGTAAGAGCTTTCTGTCTGTAAGAGCTGTTCAACATTGGAACCGACTCCCTTGGGAATTGGACTCTCCTGCCTTGGAGGATTTTAAGCAAACATTGGATGGCCACCTGTCATGTATGATTTAGTTGAGGTTCCTGCACCACAGAGGGTTGGACTAGATGTCCCTTGGGGTTCCATGCAATTCTACAATTATATGATTGGATATTTCCTCCACTTGCGTTCAAGCCATCTCCCAGCTTGTTTCCTTGCCCTAAGCTCTGGAGTATACCAGGAGGCCAAAATGGGGCACCACAAAGTGAGAGAAGGTGCTTAGGGGCAATCGTGCCAACAGCTCAAGCCATTTGGATGTTCCAGAGGTTGGCCAGGGCTTCGACAGGGGTGCCAGTCATATCAGCCTGTCTGAGCCCCTTCCTATTAAGAACACAGAACCACACCTTTCTTGATGCTGGTGATCTATGATCTGATCTCCTGGCAGTAAGATGGGCTGTCTTTGAATAGAGCAGAGACGGTGGGAGGAGGGGGAGAAAAAAAGACAGGTGCACTGCAGGTACCTATCTCCCTTGTTTTTTTAGACAGTGAGTACAGTAGCAGATTTTAGGGATGATTTAGAATGGGGAAACAGCATGTGGGCAAGGGTTAAGCACCCACTCCTTGAGTGCCACTCCAGAAATAAAATATATATTACAGTGGTGCCTCGCAAGACGAAATTAATTTGTTCCGCGAGTTTTTTCGTCTAGCGAATTTTTCGTCTTGCGAAGCACGGTGTCGGAAAAGTTTTGAAAAAGCTTCAAAAATCACCAAAGTCTTCAAAAACCTCGAAAAAGGCTACCACACCGCGTTCTATGAGTTGCTCCTCGAAGTCAAGTCGCAACTGTATTAACGGTGTTAAGAAAAAGGAAACAAACTTGCAAGACGTTTTCGTCTTGCGAAGCAAGCCCATAGGGAAATTCGTCTTGCGAAGCAGCTCAAAAACCGCAAAACCCTTTCGTCTAGCGAGTTTTTCGTCTTGCAAGGCATTCGTCTTGCGGGGCACCACTGTATTTCAACTGCTTTTTAAAGGGAAGGTGTTTGGGGTGGTTCAAGCACTTATCTACTTATCTACTTGGTCATCTGTGTTTCAGCAAGGACAAGTTGGAATGTTTCTAGACATTCCATAACTTCTCTACTGTTGCACAGATAGCAAGGCAGAGCTCACTTTAATCAACTGAAGTCAGCACATACAACCAATAACTACAGTGGTTTCAAAAATTCCAGTTTGCATTTGTCTGTGTGTACCCCCCCCTTTGATGAGTTTATCTGATTTTTGAGGGGAGCAAATTGGTAAAACTGTTCTTTTCTTTTTGCAAATCTGTGTGTTCTGTGCTTTAATTTGATACATCATTCATCTCTCTGTGACCACATAAGAGCCTTAAGAGATTATCCAAAGCTGGCTTTGACTTTGCAAATAGATATATTGAGATAGATCTTGCAGTGCATGCTTAAATATTCTTTCTTCCAAAGGAAATGTAGCCTTGGAAATTTTCCACTGAGTCTTGAACCTGCAAGACTACAGCTGGCTTGCAAGTAAATTGCCCATAGCATTGGACAGTGGCTGGTCCCACACTAAGCAAAATGCTTTCTCCAGCATCTTTGCCATAAGGATGCCATCGTCATCTTCAGCAATGCGTCACAATTCATAAGATCACCCAACTTGGCTGAAGATGAATCTGCTAATGAACATGAATAAGCTAGAAGGTTTGCAGGAGAATGCAACCAAGATAGTAAAAGGATTTGGAAACCAAGTCTTATGAGGAATGGTTGAGGGACCTGGGATATTCAGTCAGGAGAATAGAAGACTAAGAGGTGATAGGATAACCAACTTATCCTGTCTGAAGAACTGTCACATGGAAGATCAGGCAAGCTTGTTTTCTGCTGCTGCAGAGGGGAGGACCCAAACGAAGAGATTCCAATGAGAAGAAAAGAGATTCCAACTAAACATTAGGAAGCTTTCTGGAAGTAACAGCTGTTCGACAGTGGAACGGACTACCTTGGCAGGTGACTGACTCTCCTTCTGTGGATGTTTTTAAACAGAGGTTGCGTGGCCATCTGTCAGGCATTATTTAGCTGTGCTTCCTGCTTTGCAGGGGGGTTGGACTAGATTGCCCTTAGGATCCCTTCCAATTCTATGATCTCATGTTTCCACTGTGGAAGAGATGATCACATTTGTTCTTCCACTCGAAGAGAAATTAGGCCAGACGCTCGCTCTCCAAGTATTCATCTACATTCTACATTCACAACACCTCATTGTGAGGGTTGCCATGTTGATCACCCTTGTTCCAAGTCATTACAAAGCATGCACATTGTTAAACTATGCAACTCGCTCCCACAGGAGGCAGTGAGGGTCACCAACCTTGATGGATTCAAAGAGGATTAGCCAAATTCATGGAGGAGAGGGCTGTTGATGGCTATGCTCTACCTCCATAGTTAGAGGCAGCAATGCTTCTGAATATTGTTGCTGCAATATAGGGATCTTGGGTTTGGGTCCTGCTTGTGGGTTTCCTACAGGCATCTGGTTGGCCGCTGTGAGAACAGGATGCTGGACTAGATGGGCCATTGGTCTGATCCAGCAGGCTCATCTTATGTTCATGCCACTTCCATCCACAGCAAGCTGACCACAAAGACGAAGTTTAGTATCGGACCAGGAGTTAAGTTGAGTGTTGCTAGCTGTGGATTCCAAGCGTTGGTATGCAATGGGGTTCTACTTTCAGTGGAGACTCCTGCCTTCCCCTGCTTGTAAACTAGCACAATGGATTGCTCCTGCTGGGAGTTTGCCAGGCAACACAAATCACTTGAGAAGCTTAACATGCCCGCTCTGTAACAAATGCCCAATTTAATGGCTGCGTTTAGGTGTTCGAGACCCCGTAGTGTTTGCAACAACAGTGATGGCTCTATTATGATAATGCGCGAAAGCTACATTATGAAATAAATGCATTTTAAGGTTTTCCTTGGCAACATAATGCAAGGATCATTCTGCATGTTGGTACTAAAGAATCAAAAACAGTTTAGTAAGTGGATGTGAGCGCTGTTCCTTGTCATCCGGCTAATGGATCTACTGTTGCATTTCTGTTCTTTCCACTTCTCTTGCCTTAATCAATGAAAAATTGTGTGTTTCCCTCCCTTCCCTGGTGCCACAGCACCAGTTATTTCTGCATTCAATAGAAATCCTGCTTCCATTCTTTCAGCATAAAAAAACATTTGCCAGTTTGCTAAGTTTTGAGTCATTTGCTTGGTTCTTGGCAATCGAAAAGGGTCCATCTTTCTTGATTAATAACGTGGCATTTAATAAGGAGAAGTTCAGCTGCCAGTGGCGTATTGAAGCTTGAACAAATACAGAAGGTTTTTTGTTCACTGAGCAGACAGCAAACATGCCTTTGTTAGATTTAGTTTGTGGGCTGAGCTGACAATAAATTTTTGGAATTGATAAATAGGGATGGGGTGTGCTCAGACGTCATCGCCTCAGCCTTAGAACCGAAGGCAAATCCTGTACATATTTATGAAGATCAAGCCACATCATTAAATATAACCTTCACTGTTTGTTTGTTTGTTTGTTTGTTTGTCTTTCTATCTTTCTATCTACCTTCCTGTCCTGAACTGCTTTACTGCAGGGGCAGAAGCGCCATCGTGAAACTCAGAGGGAGAGGAGATAAATAGACTCGGTTCAGCCAGTCAGTCACCTGAGAGACAAATCTCTGTCCCACCCCATGCCACTTTCTGATATGAGCCACACAGAAGGAAAACACAGTAAGACAAAGTAGGAATTATGCAAAACCCATTATCAGGGAGGCCAGCATCACATATGCAAGGGTGCAGCCTGACCACAAAACTGGTAAGAACTACTTTAGGAGGAGACTAGCAGTGACTGTTAGAGTGAAAAAACAACTCCAGATAAGGTGCAAGGAGGGCCCTGCATGTACAGTAAAAACAATTAGATTGAGTAAGTGTTCCCAAGCACTGTGGTTGGATGAGAGATGCTGTATTGACAGAAGATAGTTGATTATGCATATCTTGCCTATATAAGGTGTGTGCTAATGGAATGCTCTCACATACTCTTTTCGACTCTGTCCTGTAATGCATTACTGAATAAGGTAAAGGTAAAGGGACCCCTGACCATTAGGTCCAGTCGTGACCAACTCTGGGGTTGTGGCCCTCATCTCACTTTATTGGCCGAGGGAGCTGGCAGACAGCTTCCAGGTCATGTGGCCAGCATGGCTAAGCTGCTTCTGGCAAACCAGAGCAGCACATGGAAACGCTGTTTACCTTCCCGCCAGAGAGGTACCTATTTATCTACTTGCACTTTGACGTGCTTCAGAACGGCTAGGTTGGCAGGAGCAGGTACCGAGCAACAGGAGCTCACCCCGTCATGGGGATTCGAACCGCCGACCTTCTGATCGGCAAGTCATAGGCTCTGTGGTTTAACCCACAGAACCACCCACGTCCCAACTTATTACTGAATTAAGTCTGACTAATTGGGAATCTTGTGTGAGCCTGCATATAGAACCCCTAAATGGAATCCCCCCTCACAACAGAAGCAACCGGTGTGTATTCAGGTTTTAGCAAGCCCATACACCAATGCCCTACTTGCACATCCACTTGCACAGTGGTGACCCATGACATAGTCAAGCATTCTCCAATGCTTGTAGATTGTCTTCCATAAATATCTGCATGCGACTCATTTTGAGTAAAAGCAACCTTGTCTTTAAAAGCACCTGACCCTAACCCAGCCCTTTTCTCCTCCTCCTCCCCTAACCCTGGCACAGGAGCCATGGCCCTGGTGCTGCAGGCTTTGGACACACACACAAGCCCTCCTCTCCTTCTCACTCCTCCCCTACCCCCGGCATGGAAGCTACGACACCAGGGCTGAAGGCTTTGGACATGAGTGCGAGCCCTCCTCTCCTTCTCCCCCACCCCCAACATGGAAGTTCTGGCCCTGCTGGAGCAACGGTGTGCGTGCCCACAGAGAGGGCTCTGAGTGTCCTCTCTGGCATGTGTGCCATAGATTCACCACCACTGTTGTAGGAGATAAATTTCTATATACACTCAAACACTCCTCTCTACCTTCCACCTAGGCAAGCAAGGAACATTATTGGAGTAAGGACACTTTACCAGCCAAGGAAAAAACACAGGGTGCAAAGCAGGGATGCAGAAGGTTACTATCTGAGGTATGACTGGGGAGGAAATGTGGTTTGGGGAAGAGTCTTGAGGGTCAGATAGGGAGGCTTGGGGTCATGTTTGCACCCCCCCCAGGTCTGAGGCTCCCCATCCCTGACCTATACTTGGGTTCAGCATTAGGCCACAACATCCTTGGGTGCCTGCTGAGTGAGGGCCAAGACTTCTGCTCCAAAGTCATCCCCCCACTGGTTGGAGAGCATGCAAATTTCCATTCTGGCCTCTGCTGTCCCTTTCCAGACAAAATGCCCATGTACTATCATTCCTCTCCTGAATTCTTTCCCCCTGCTTCTGTTACACAGTAATGCCTTCTTGATACTACATAAAAACTTTACCAAACTCAAACGAACAAACAACAAAAGAGAAGAAGTTGGGTGCCGCGATTTTGTATGCATTGTTTTGTTTCATTCATTAATTCTTGCTGCCATGCTATATGCTCAGATGAACAATAGCCCTGGCCTGCAGAGATCAATACCAGATCGCTGATAGTGCCTATCTAGTCAAAGAGTAGATTAGTTGATAAATGGGGTGGTCCATACGTTTTGACATCTGTTAGCTGTATAGCCCAGACCAAACCAGCCAAACTAGAGTTCCATCATAAAGGGAGGGGAAAAAAAACCCCTTCAGGAGGAATAAATAGAATATTTCCTATTTGGTCAAAACCCTATAAATTCTAGCTTTTAAAAAAATAAAATAAAAATCCCTGCAAGTAATGGATTCCTTGTAAGAGAGCAACAAGTCTAGTAACGATTGAGAGAGATTTTGGTGATGACGTTCCAACCCTTAGGTTTGGATGCACAAAAGTTATTGTATGAGAACCGGAGCTGTGTATTGGTTAGAACAGGGGTAGGGAACCTTTGTTCCTCTGGATGCTGCTGAACTACAACTCCCATAAGCCTTAGCAAACATGGCCAATGACCAGGGATAATGGGAGTTGTATTTTGGCCGCCCCTGGAGGGCCAAAGGATCCCCACACCTGGGTGAGAGCGTCAGACGTCCTGGAAGATCCCAGTTCAAATTCCCTCTCAGCCATAATAAGAACATAAGAGTATAAGAGTCCTGTTGGATCAGGCCAGTGACTCATCCAGTCCAGTATGCTGTTTTCACAGTGACCAACCAGATGCCCCAATGGGAAGCTTGCAAGCAGAACCTGAGTGCAAGAGCCCTCTCTCTCCCCTCCTGCGGTTTCTAGCAAGTGGTATTCAAAAGTATTACTGCCTCCAATTGTGGAAGTCATGACTTGATGGCCTTCAGCTTTCCACAGGATTTATCCTAACTGTGTGTGTGTGTGTGTGAGAGAGAGAGAGAGAGAGAGAGAGACAGAGAGACAGGGCATATAGGAAACTATATTATACAAAGTGAGACTGTCTTGTCTACACTGACTGGCAGCAAGAAACAAATTTTATGTGCAGTTTTGACTGGTGTACACATTCTTGCAAGCACTTTCCCCTAGCATAATGCATTTTGTAGAATGTGTTTTCATTTGCATGCACACTTTTCTCTAATATATGCATTTTCGTAAACATGCTTGGTTGGAGAACTGCATTACAAAATTCAGATGACTGTGAATTTTGTAGAATGGCTGTGTTTCAGTTCTCATATAGTTTTGGAAAGTGCAAAATTGGCATTTTCTCCCCCATCCCTGGTCTAATCCTCCAGAAGTAGAAAAGTAACGCCCTAATAAAAGAGTGTTGAATAGGCTTAACTTCAGATTTCCTGTCAGGGATGTGGGAATTGGGGTGGGGTTCCTCCTTCCCCTATGGAATGTCATCCTGGACACCTGAATATTGGTCATTGACCATAATAAAGAGATTGATTGAGCCTGCATATCCTCACTGACTTTTCTTTCCATGTCTCAGCCTTCAAGGAAGGTACCATATATTGTGCTGCAGGCTACATTTCCCCCTCTCGCCTTTCTGGGCTCCAAACTGGCACGGGAGCTCAAAATGGAGAATCATATTCTGAACGTATGTGCCCAACCTCACTCTGATATATCAGTTTTCAACAAACAGACTGAGAAATGAATGAGAGGCTGAGTGGCTCTCTCTGCTCTGTTGGAGTGTCTGGAGTGCACTGCCTGTGGCAGCCTGCTTCGTTCTGCCCAATGGTAGGGTCGGCTCCCATGACCAAGCAGATCTGTGGAAGGCAAGTTACATGAAAAGATCTGCCCTCCAGGAGCACTTAAAATGGATCCAAGTAGACATTGAGAAGCTTATCTTTGCATACAGAAACACATGAATTCCCACGAGTATATGATGCGTGTGATAAGGCAGTGAACTTTTGGGAAGCTGGTTTTTTTATGTGTCAGAAGCCATTGGTGAAACTTTGAAATGCAAGTGGTGGCATTTTTAGCAAAGGGACTTTTAGGTCCTGGATTGTCTCCACTTGCTAAAGCTCTATCTGCACCCTACATTTAAATGCACTCACGGAGTCTGGGCCAGGAAAGAGAGCTTGGGGTCAAAGTACATAGTTTGATGGAGGTGTGCGCAGCAGCCACGAAAAAGGTGGACTCTGTGCTAGAGGGAATTAGGAAAAGAACTGAAAACAGAATTGCCAGTAGCGCAACGCCATTATACTAAGGTATGGTGCAGCCACATTTGGAATATCGTGTACAGTTCTGGTTGCCTCACCTCACAAAAGTTATGACAGAATTGGAAAAGGTTCTGAAAAGGGCAACCAAAATTATCAAAGGAGTAGGAGTGGCTCACCTGTGAAGAAAAGGCACAACGTTTGGGAATTTTTAGATTAAAGGCGAGTAAGAGGTGACACGATAAAAGTTTATAAAATTATGATTGGCATGGAGAAAATGGACAGAGAATTTATTTTCTTCCTCTCTCACAAGACTAGAACGTGTGGATATCCAACGAAGCTGAACGTCGGAAGGTTCAGGACGGATAAAATAATGTTCTTCACACAGTACATAGTTAAATTAAGGAACTCACGAGGGCTATTGATGGCTACTAGCCATGATGGTTACTTTACCTCCACAGTTGGAATACTAGTTACAGAAAACTACAGGAGGGTAGAGAGTGTTGCTCTTGCGCTTAAATCTTCCACAGGGCCTGTAAGACAGAGCTATTCTGCCTGGCTTTCAATTTGAACTTAGCCTGATCTTTTATTCCCCTTCCTTCCACCCCTCCCCTTTTTATGAAGATTACCTGCTCTGGGATCCCACAGCTAATTCTCCCCTGGTCTCCTCGCTGGTCTAAATAGGACTAATTTAGCCAGCTAGCCCTGGTGATCATCCAATGTTTATTGGATGGATTTCCCCCCTAAATTGAATTTTGAATTTTGAATGATTTTTATTCACGTTTTGTACTGTATTTTATGCTGTTTTTGTTGCCTCAATTAAGTGTTTTAAATTTGTTGTTAGCCACCGCGAGCCCGGTTTTCTGAACCGGGAAGGGCGGGGTATAAATAAAAAAATATTATTTATTATAAATCCTGCTTGCTGGTTTCCCCAGTGGTGTAGCGTGGGGGGTGCAGGGGGGGCCAGCCGCACCGGGCGCAACATCTGGGGGTTAGGGTTAGGGGGCGCAAATCCACGGGTTAGGGGGCGCAAATTACTTGCCTTGCCCCGGGTGCTGACAACCCACGCTACGCCACTGGGTTTCCCATAGGCAGTTGCTCACCCATTGTGAGAACAGGGTGCTGGACCAGATGGGCTGTTGATCCAGCATGCTCACCTGATGTTCTTACATTCTCCTTCCTTGTGTGATTTAGCAATCAAACCCTCTTCCCAAGGAACCTTTTTGACTAAAGGTCAGGGTAAGAGTGCTCTTGATAAATAAGAAATCTGGGAAGCAGCACTGGAACACTGGGTGCTGCTTGTTAAATTAGCAGCAATTCCTTTGACACGCTCCCTTGTTCTTTTCCTTCTCATAAAGCAAAGGAGAAAAAGGGAAAAAAGGAACAACAAATAATGGTATTATTTATTTATTGTCTTCCTGTAAGACCTTTCTTGGAAGCTAACTAGCATGCAGGAAGGGTCCTTCCCCTCCAATGTGCTGATGCCCCAAAATACAGGTTGTAGCCAATTCCCCCCCCCCCATCCATCCAACCCTGGATGTGTATCACAAGCAAGATTACTGTATATAATACTAAAAATGGTGCTATTATTATTGTAAAACAAGTCTGTATTTTTTAACATCAATTGATTATAAAAAAAACCTTCATTGGAAAGTAAAAAAACAAAAACAAAAAACTATACATTGACTAAGTTCCATTCATAATTTCCCGATTTACACCACACAACTAGTCATGCACGTTGTGCTGTTTGTTGCTGATGCAAAAGTTTGCCCTGGCAGAACATGGACGGCAGGTGCATGAGGAACTCGTTGGTGCACAGACGCCACACATTTAAACCTCGTCCGACTCCCCATGTGGATGTGCCAGAACTGACAATGTGGAGCCCTGCAAAATGGCAAATGGTCTCTTTTTTTAAAAAAAGATTCTGAAAAGATGTTATTCTTTATTCATCAGAAGATGTCGCCCTGGGAGTCGATGGGCACAACAGTCCCCTTTCTTCAGACAGATAATTTCTCCCGCTCCCCCCCATCAATGCTTCTTTCTCTGGTCTATCTACGAAAACAGGAGCGTTATTAACATATTAATGATCAGATGTTATGTGTTAGGCTTGCATTTTTTAAAAGTCCTCTGCCATGTAGGAGAAGGATGGTTTGACAGTCTTAATTCAACACCAGGCAACAAAGCTTATAATGAAATTAACATAAATCCTTGGTGTTAATCATTCAGCATTATTGATAGCCGTATTAAAAGGAAGTATCGCGGTCTTGGACACGCGAAAGGGGAATGCGATGCTTCTTCCAGCTGTCCTGAGATGCTCTGAGCCCATATGGTATGGGCGCGCTGGCTTTCCTTTCTAATTTTCCTCCTCCGCTTGAGCTGTCAGCTTACCCCTCTCTCTTCTCCTTCCTCCGCAGGCTGCAGAGTTTACTTTTACTTTTTTTATTGTTGTTGCCATGTTTCCCAGCCCTCCCCTCCCCACTTCTTTCTTCCAGAGTGCCAGATTTCTGGAACAGGTCAAAAATCTATCGGCATCTGCAGCTGTCATCAGTCACGCAAGCAGCACGAGCAAAAGAGTGAGGTGACAACACTGCAGCCGATATTCATCGGTTTTAATTTGGGAAGCTTCACTTTCACTTACGCGCTCGTCTCTAAAATCAAAGAACAGTATTTTCACGCGGTCTGGGTGCCTTAAAGCATTTGCCGGGAGCTGATGCATTTGGGAGGAGGGGTGTGTGTATGTGTGTGGGGAAAGATTTATGCAACTTGACAATCAAACCATTGACAAGCAAATCTATCTATCATCTCTAATCTATCTATCATCTATAGCTATCTATAGCTATCTATCATCTATCTATCTATCATCTATCTATCTATCTATCTATCATCTATCATCTATCTATCATCTCTATCTATCTATAGTTATCTATCTATAGCTATCAATCAATCAATCAATCAATCTATCTATCTATCATCCATCTATCATCTATCTATCTATCTATCTATCTATCTATCTATCTATCTATCATCTATCTATCTATCTCTATCATCTATCTACCATCTCTCTCTCTCTCTCTCTCTCTCTCTCTCTCTCTCTCTCTCTCTCTTTCTCTATCTATCTATCTATCTACTCTATCTATCTATCTATCATCTATCTATCTATCTATCTATCTATCTATCTATCTATCTATCTATCTATCTCTATCTCTATCTCTATCTCTATCTCTATCTCTATCTCTATCTCTATCTCTATCTCTATCTCTATCTCTATCTCTATCTCTATCTCTATCTCTATCTCTATCTCTATCTCTATCTATCATCTATCTATCTATCTATCTATCTATCTATCATCTATCTCTATCATCTAACTCTCTATCTATCATCTATCTATCTATCTATCTATCTATCTATCATCTATCATCTATCTATCTCTATATCTATCATCTATCATCTATCATCTATCTATCATCTATCTATCTATCTATCTATCTATCTATCTATCTATCTGTCTGTCTGTCTATCTATCTATCTATCTATCTATCTATCTATCTATCTATCATCTATCTATCTATCTATCTATCTATCTATCATCTATCTATCTATCTATCTATCTATCTATCTATCTATCTATCTATCTATCATCCATCTATCTATCTATCTATCTATCTATCTATCTATCTATCTATCTATCTATCATCTTAATCACAAGCACACACACAAGATATACAACAGGTGTGACAATTACCAATTTGGATGGCTTTAAAAGAGGATTAGAGAAATTCTTTGGAGGCTCTCAAACAGAGGTTGGGTGGCCATCTGTCCGGGAGTCTTTAGGTGAAACTTGAGTGCCCCTTCCAACTCTACAGTTCCATAATTCTTTGGTTCTCAAGCATTTCAGAGAGAGAGAGAGAGAGACAGAGAGAGAGAGAGAGAGAGAGAGAGAGAGAGAGAGAAAGAGAGAGCGCGCGCTTCAAAAACATATGAGCTGCATATGTGAGAGTATATCAAGCATCCCTTTTGGAATATACATGGCTTTGCCTTTTCCATCTTTGCAAGAACTTCATTTGAGCAACTGGAATGCATGCCTTCCTTGTAAGGCAGGGACCTGAATGCCCAGGAGTGGCACCCGCCTGCCCATTCAAATGGGCCCCTTAATTTCATGGTTTAAAAAATACTTGAGTTGACCTCCCCTTAATTCCTATATTTTAGCCATTTTGGTGTCATGGCTCAGTAATCGTTCATTAACTGCGGTGCTTTTCAGATGAAGAGCTGAGATGAAATTTTTTCTTAATGATGACAAGTGATGTAATTTAGTTTTATTCCCGCATTACGGTGGTGCCCGCTAGCGCCACTGTAGTTAAGGGTCTGTCAGTGGTTCTATTATAAAACACCCCCCTGTTTGCAAAGGGGTATATAATTCACACTGATTCACTCTGGGTTTAAAGCTGCCACTGACGTCTAAGCCCTGGGGGTTGTTTTCACCTACAAATTGGCATGGGTTCTGGGTTAATTGCCAAAACAGTGAAGGTGAAAATATTAATGGAGGGCTTCTCCCCTTTATTGTTTGAGGTATTGACTTGCTGAGACATAGCAAACCAAATATCCATATTGGCCTGTATTATAGTTGGAAACTCTTGATGTTTAAACTCATACATAGGCCCCGTTTGCACTATACATTTAAAGCAATATCAACCATGGCTCCCCCTCAAATAATCTTTTTGGAATTGTTCTCAAATAGAAATATTCTGAAAATCCATCCAGGCTAATATCTCTGATATGGTAGGAGATCATATACCCGAGGAACCTAAAATATTTCTGCTTGGTTATCTAAAAGAGGTTATTCTGGAAAATGATCAAGGAATAGTGTTGAACCTTATAACTGCTAAGATTATAATAGTTAAAAATGGGGGAAAACATGTATCTATTTCTGAATGGATTGAGAAAATTTTGCCCATAGAAACTATGATTAAGCTGACTTGCGTGGCGAGGCCCCGTGACCACCCTATTCCCTAAGGAGCAAATAACTAGACAACACACAGCTTATTGGGTTCTGGGGATCAAATAAGGCAACAACTTTATTGGTTGCAGATGTGAAAGGTTTGGCCATAGGCATTGAGGAAAACAATGGCACATGTCACTTTGCTGGGAGTGTTTCTAAGGGTGAAGGCAGAAAGGGGGGGGGGAACACACCCTGTGACCTTAAAGGCCCTGCTGGATTCTTCCCCTGGGTGGGAGCCAAGCACCACTACTGGTCAGTTGGCACCACGCCCAGACGACGCCCTCTATATACCAAATCGGCCAATTTGGCGGCAGGAGTATGATCTGGCTGGCCATAGGTGGGTTCATAGGGGAGACACGGTGCCTGCCTGCAAAGCCGTCTGCCCGGGTAGGGCAAACGGAGTTATTACAAAAGAATACATAAGCCTAACAGGTTTATGGCAAAATGTGTATTTTTTGAACAACAAGTTCAATGATGGCGTCCAACCTTACCCTGCTTTCAACCTGCTGTGGGAGGGACATGGGTGGCACTGTGGTCTAAACCACTGAGCCTCTTGGGTTTGCCGATTGGAAGGTCGGCGGTTCAAATCCGCATGATGGGGTGAGCTCCGGTTGCTCTGTCCCATCTGCTGCCAACCTAGCAGTTCGAAAGCATGCCAGTGCAAACAGATAAATAGGCACTGCTGCGGCAGGAAGGTAAACACAGTTTCCATGCGCTCTGGCACTCGTCATCGTGTCCCGTTGCACCAGAAGTGGTTTAGTCAAGTTGGTCACATGACCTGGAAAGCTGTCTGTGGACAAACACTGGCTCCTTCGGCCTGAAGTGAGATGAGTGCCACACCTCGTAGTTGCCTTTTACTGGACTTAACCGTCCAGGGGTCTTTTACCTTTTTAACTCAACCTGCTGCAACTGTAGTTCTTTATGCTCTTGATCTTTAGTTTATTAACAAAATAAATATTTTTTAAAAACAAACAAACTTGGGAACAGTAGTTTGTTAAGGGTGCTGAGAGAAGGCCCCTATTCCCCTGAGAGAGCCGCAGTTCTCACAGCAGTCAAACACCCAGAACTCTTAACAAACTACAGTTCCCAGGATTCACTGCGGGGGAGCCATGGTGGTTTAAAGTGGTGTGATATTGCTTTAAATGTATAGTGTAGATGGGATGATAGTATTTCAGCAATTGTCAATTCCCCCTCACAGGTGAACACAAAACCCATTCTCTACATTATTTTCCACTAATGCAATTTGGAGGGGACGCTTTCCTCCAAATATTATCAAGATGAAGGCAGAATTCCCTCTTTGGGGCTGGGGAGGGGGGAAATCCCAGAATTTTATAAACAGCCATGGCTTCTCCTGAAAAATTATGGGAACTGTAGTTTGTTATGGGTGCTGAAAGGTGTTAGAAGATTCCTATCCCCTTCACAGTTATGATTTCCAGAGTGGCTTAACAGATCACCCTTCCCAGGAAACCTTTTTGGCTAATGAGCAGGAGTTCCCAGGGAAGAGAAATCGACCTTTAAAGCACTCTGGGAACTGTAGTTCTGTGAGGGGAATAGGAATATCCTAACAACTCTCAGGACTCTAAACAAACAGTGCTTCCCAGTATTGTTTTGTGGAAGCCGTGACTGTTGAAAGTGAAATGATCATGTTTAAACGTATGGGGCAAATTCAGCAAATTCTGAGTCGAGATGGAGAAGGTGGGGTTCAAATAGCAGATCCTTATTCCGTTAGTAGTGCCATGAACAGAACAGAACAGCAGCAGCACCATGGCCCACCTTCCCCAGGTTTTTCCCCAGGTTTTTAAACCTCCAGGGCAGTTAGAAACCCATGTTTTCCATTGAACTGTGTCTCTTTGAAATGCACCAGCCTGACATGTCATTGGCATGACGCGTCTCAGCCTGTTACACTGAAATGGCACATTACGCCGGGTGACGAGACAGGCCGACAATGAAGGGACACGAGGCATCAGCCCGATGGGATGTCAAGCTTGAAGAATTCAAGCCGAGAGCCTCAGTTCGGATACACACATGCACACACCCCGCCCCCCATTCAGCTTTGAGATTTGAAACTCAAGAATTTTTTCATACCTTTCTAAAAATATATATAAGGGAGACAGAAAAAGCTTCCCGGATCAATAGAGAGGGACTTCCATTGCACCTTCCAAAGCTCTTGGAAACAAGCTGGACATCAGCACAATTTTTCTTGCAGTAGCCTGAGAAACATCGACCCCCTTTTCAGATTGCACACTTCGATTTTCTTTATCCTTCTTGTTTATTTGTTTGCACATGTTTCATCTTTGAACTCAACATGATAGAGGTGTATGAAATTAAACATGGCAAGCCTCATGATGTCACAGCCAGTGTTTCTGTTTCCCATGGAGGAGGAGAGCTGAAGCTCAGTGACAGAGCAGCTCCTTTCCATGCAGAAGGTCTTTGGTTCCATCTCCATTGTCATCTTCAGGTAGGGCTCTGAGAGACTCATGCCTTAAACTCTGGTGAGCTGCTGCCAGCCAGTGTAGATAATTACCATATTTTTTGCTCTATAAGACTCATTTTTTCCTCCTAAAAAGTAAGGGGAAATGTGTGTGTGTCTTATGGAGCGAATGCAGGCTGCGCAGCTATCCCAGAAGCCAGAACAGCAAGAGGGATTGCTGCTTTCACTGCGCAGCGATCCCTCTTGCTGTTCTGGCTTCTGAGATTCAGAATATTTTTTTTCTTGTTTTCCTCCTCCAAAAACTAGGTGTGTCTTGTGGTCTGGTGCGTCTTATAGAGCGAAAAATACAGTATATGTGCAGAGCAAGGCAACCAAGATGATGAAGGGTCTGGAAACCAAGCCTTATGAGGAGCAGTTGAGGGAGTTGGGTTTGTTTAGTCTGGAGAAGAGAAGACTGAGAGGTGGTTTGAGAACCTTCAAATATCTAAAGGGCTGTCACATGGAAGACAGGGTAAGCTTGCTTTCTGTGCTCTATAGGGTAGGACCCCAACAATGGATTCAAATGACAAGAAATCAGATTCTGACTAAACATTGGGAAGAACTTTTTGAGCTGTTTGGCAGTGGAGTGGATTACTTCAGAAGGTGATGGACTCACCTTAACTGGAGGTTCTTATTTCAGGGCTACCTGAAGAAGGTGGGGCTACCTTTGAAGGTGACTTGGAAACTACAACTAATCCAGAATGCAGTAGCTAGATTGGTGACTCGGAGCAGCCACTGGGACCACACAACACCAGTCCTGAAGGATTTACACTGGCCCTCAGTACATTTCTGAGCACAATTCAAAGTGTTGGTGTTGACCTTTAAAGCTCTAAATGGCCTCAGTCCTGTATACCTGAAGGAGCATCTTCACCCCCATCGTTCAGCCTGGACACTGTGGTTTAGTTCCAAGGGTCTTCTGGCAGTTCACTGTGAGACATCAAGCTACAGGGTACCAGGCAGAGGGCATTCTCGTGTCCACCCTGTGAAATGCCCTCCCAACAGATGTTGAAACAAATAAACAACTATTTGATTTTAGAAGACATCTGAAGGCAGTCCTGTTCAGGGAAGTTTTTAATGGTTGATTAGTATTTAATGGTTGATTAATATTTTGTTGGGAGTTGCCCAGAATGGCTGGGGCAACCTAGTCAGATGAGCAACGTATAAATATTATTATTATTATTATTATTATTATTATTATTATTATTATTCAGTGGGTTGGACTAAATGATGCTTGGGATCCTTTCCAACTCAGCAAATCCATGATTCTATAATACAGAGCTAGATGGATGCTTGATCTGTCTAAGGCAGCTTCTTATTTCCCTAAGAGAGAGGAGAGTGTGTTTTGGGAAGATGGGTGCAAAGATAGCAGTGTTGGAACAATTGCAAGATTTAGAGGCTACAGAGACAGAGAGGTGCCCCCCACCCCGTAACCACATAGAAAGCAACGTTTTCTCCTATTATTTATGCTTCCCTATAGAAGCAACAAAAGTATTTCAATAATCTCCGAAGAGTTTAAGAACAATATACTTAATTGCTATGAGTAATTTCAGAGCTAATTAATGTGATAAATCTCCAGAGTGAAGTATTCTTAGTTAATGATCAGCATAAAATGAAATAGGTTAAGGTCTTTCCATGCAAATGTATGTACCGGCAAATGTTCTCCTTGATGTGAAATGGTGGAAATAAACACACGAGTGCAAACACGTGCATTTATAATTAACTACAAAGGTAGACTGGTGTATTCTGCATACCATTAAAAGTGAATGCCATCTTGAACATCATTAACATTGCCTGCGTGTGGCTCATTAAAGTAATGTATCTCTTTTAATTTTTAATATAAAATGAAACGCAGTTGTGCCACAGATATGATCCACTTAAAAAAACACAAAAACGAAAAGTGAGTTAATGGCACACAATATGTTGGGCCAAAACACTCCTATACAGTGGTGCCCCACAAGACGAATGCCTCACTAGACGAAAGAGTTTTCCGTTTTGGAGGTGCTTCGCAAAACGAATTTCCTATGGGCTTGCTTCGCAAGACGAAAATGTCTTGCGAGTTCCTGCGGGTTTTTTCCCCTTCCCCCCCTTTCTAAGCCGCTAAGCTGCTTATCAGCTGATCCGATAAGCCGATAAGCCGCTAAAAGCCGCTAATAGCGCTAATAGCGCTAATCCGCTAATCCGTCAATGGGCTTGCTTCGCAAGACGAAAAAACCGCTAGACGAAGAGAATCACAGAACGGATTCTTTTCGTCTTGTGAGGCACCACTGTATTTTGGTTCATGGAGGATAAGGCTAGGATCCATGAAACTATGCTCTGCTGCCACTATTACTAATAGACTAATAGTAATAGACTAATAATAATAGTATTACTATTATTATACTATTATTTTTATTTATATCCTGCCTTTTCCCCAGGCAGGGACTCAAGGTGGATTACAGATAAAATGGAAACAGCTAGTAACATACCAAAAAACCACCAATCTTTTAAAAAAACAATTGAACATTAATAGAATTAAAACAATATGATCTACAGTGGTGCCCCGCAAGACGAATGCCTCGCAAGACGAAAAACCCGCTAGACGAAAGGGTTTTCCGTTTTTCGATGCGCTTCGCAAGACAAATTTCCCAATGGGCTTGCTTCGCAAGACGAAAACGTCTTGTGAGTCTTGCGATTTTTTTGCTCCCCCCCTTTTTCTAAGCCGCTAAGCCTTTAATAGCCTTTTAGCCGCTAAGCCGCTAAGCCTTTAATAGCCGCTAAACCGCTAAACCGCTAATAGCGCTAATCCGCTAAGCCGCTAATAGGGTTGCTTCGCAAAACGAAAAGACCGCTAGGCGAAGAGACTCGCGGAACGGATTATTTTCGTCTTGCGAGGCACCACTGTATTACAGCATACAGATAATTGCAATAAAAACATCACAGCACCAGCCCTTTCCTTATAAACAGCCAATTCTCAAGAGTCTGTTGGAATAAGAAAATCAAGGACAACAAGGAGGAAGCGAGTCGGACTTCTCTAGGAAGGGAGTTCCAAAGTCTGGGGGCAGCCATAAAGAATGCCCTCTTATTATTCTTCTGTGTCCACTGAAGAATCTTCCACTGGTGGGAAGAGGGAGTTGGTAGGAAGTGGAGAGGAAGCCCTCCATAACCCTCACAGACAGCAGTGTTGAAAAGGTTTTTAAAAAGAAAGAAAGAAAAGAAACCAGAAATAAGAGGGTTGTATGCTGTTGTCTGCGGCCGAGGTAAAGGCTGCTTCCTCTCCTGAACCATCAAAACAGGTTGTCCCCACACCAACAAAATTTTCTGGGTGACAAAATAACTTGCATTTCCAGACTGGGTAATCAGGTGCCCCCTCCACTTTTGCTACCTCTGAACAAAGAAGGTGAACAAAGAACAGCCAGTTCAGAGGATCTCACACCTGGAATCTTCATGAAAAATGGTTAATATTTGGGACTTAACCTTCTGGTTTATTTGACCAGAAGCTCGGAGGTGGAGGCAGAACTAGAGCCTTCTAGGCCAAAGCCTAACACCGATTTCATTTATCTAACCACACTCACACCACTCATATAAAGCACTATGATACTAGGTTAGCACTCACTGCTTCCCCCAAATAATCCTGGGAATTGTAGTTTCTTAAGAATGCTGAGTTGTTAGGAGTCCCCCTTTTCCCTTCCTGGAGCTACAATTCCCAGAATTCTCAAGGAAGAGGCATTGATTGTTACTGCATCTCTGTGAAGTGAATACAACTCTAACCACATTGGCAAATTCAGGAATCACTGGATGAAGCCATGACAGTTACGATGGTATCATAGTGCTTTAAATGTAGAGTGCAAACGTGGCTTCTCTTCTTGTTGTTCTAGAAGGTTTTTCCAGATTTAGAACTACTGAATTGCTTCCTACATTGCCCTTACAAACTTTATATTTCAAACACTTAACCCGCCCCCCCTCCCACCGTACAAGTCTGAGAGCGAGAAAAATAACACACTTGCAGACAAAAATCTCAGTCGATGACATTACTGTCACCTGCTTAAAACAGTATGAAGTTCTTCAAGTATCAGAATAATCTCTAGGGTTCACTATTTTCCATGAAAGCATTTATTTCAGTCAAAATACTTCAGGTTTTTTCCTCTACACTGACACTTCAAAAAGACTAAAAACATGTCATTTTAAAAAGGAAGCATTCCCTTTCTGTACAAATAAAATACACACTCGTCTCAGTGTAGGTATATCACAACAGTGAGGCTACAAATCACACCTTTATATAACGGAGTTCAATATTTTTCTTTTTAAAAGCGAGAAAAAATTGTTCTGATTAAAGTGCAGTCGAAATGGGTTGAGTTCAGCCCTGCCTACCTATTACTCATTCAATCTCTTAATTTTAAATAAAAATAAAAATATGCCTTTCATGCCGTGCTTTTCAACAATACATAAATATATATTTAAAAACCTCCCATTAGCAAACTGTATTCCCATGATAAGGATTTCCCTGCACCTGTTTTGCATGTTGCATTATTTGCTCTTGTTGTGCCAGGGGGAATTGGAGGCGCCCGCCTGCTTGTAAAAACATGATGGGCTCTTTTGAATATGTGAATGCAAGACCTGCTCTTTCAGATGTCATGTTCTCCCTCCTCCCTCCCGCCCTCCTGCCTCTCTCCCCTCTGTTGTTAGCCAGGAGACAACATGGAATACTTTGGTTTACCTGTGTAATCCCCACTGTGTCCCAGGTGCCAGGCCTGGCTGTTAAAACCGGCATGTCTCCTGTCAAAAGTGGTTGGAGTGAGACAGGGGCGGCAGGACCACTGGGCGCAACCGGCTACAGAGGTCAGGTTTCAAGGACAGCCCGGGTGGCAGTGATGGGCTAGTGACAAGGTGTCAAGTGAGCAAATATAAAATGGCAGGGGGGGGGGGGAAGGAGGGAGGGAGGGAGAGGAGATGGGGAAAGGAGGTATTCAGAAGGAAGGGAAAAGTTCTCAAGCTCCTGATGAAATATTCAGGGAGCAAAAGGCTGAACGGATTGTGCTCTCCGTTTCTTGGGCTTTGTGTTGTTGTTGTCTTGCTTAGAAAAAAGACAAAGCGAAAGGAAGACTCAGTGCAAAGGTTTGCTTTGGAAATTTTAGACTCTGGACCAGGGATGCCAGATGATTCCGTCAAAAATGGGAATGGCAGCAGAAATGGGCAATGTTCCTTATTTGCCCATGCCCAGCGTATATGACCGGTGTTTGCTGCTGCTGCTGCTGCTTTCTGTCTACAAACAATATGCAAACAATTGCATCCAGCACTGCTTTGCTTTGCATTTCCTTTGCACTGAAATGATTGGAGTGGAATCACGTAATGGCGATGTTGTTTCTGTAATTCACCTGCGAGATCGCCTTACCCCATATGCGCCCACTCAACCGCTTCGATCGGCAGAACTGGCACGGTTCCAGGTGCCACACAACACTCGTTCCATATTTGTAAGAACTGTACTCTTTTTGGCATCTGCTAAGAACATTTTCGTTTAGGCACGCCTACCCAGATGTTTAGAAAAACGGATGCAAGCCTTAATCTCTTTTCAGTCTATTGTTATTTTAACTTTCCGAAAATCTTGAATTATTGTTGTTAATTTTCCTTATTGTTAATTTTATTGTTTTGTCTTTTTTGTAAACTGGTTTGAGGTGTATAAATTTTGTGAAATCAATAAAATTAATGATGCGAGTTATGCAATTCCACAACAGCAGATGGTGGGATAAATAATGGAGGGTTTGGGAGAAGACGAACTGCAGCAGAAGGGAATACAGGGTGGGATATAATGATGCCTTCCCACATCCCTACTCTGGACTTAATGGCCTATAGCCCCCTGACCAATTCAAATAAAAAATATTTTAAAATATTTCAGTTGCTTCAAAATGTGGTGAGCCTGCCCAGTTGCATTTTTAATGGATTGCTAGCTCTTCTGCCCGGGTCAACTGCCCTAAATTCCTGCCATGACGGTGCCAATGCTTGGTCATAGGCAAACTCATCATCCCATTTTTAGCGCTGTGCTGATATTGGATACTAGATGATCTGCAGTGATTTAAAGCAGGAGTGCTTTAGACGTTTGGCTCTGTAGACATTGCTGAACTACAACTCCCATCAGCCTCAGCAAACATGGGGGAAAAGGAGCAGCAGCAGCAGCAGCAACAATGATTACAGCAGTAATAAAACTACCTGTGGACCTTCTGATATTGTTGGATTCCAGCTCCTGCCAGCCCCTGCCACCGTAACTAATGATCAGGGAAGCTAGGCATTGCACTCTGTTCCAACATCTGGAGCAGGGGCGGAGGAAGGGAGTGCAGTGGGTGTGGACCACCCTGGGTGTCATCACTGACAGGGGGTGACAAAATGCCAGATGGCACTCACTGCAGGGCCTGCAGCGTGCCTCAGCCATGCGTCTCCCCTGGGAGAGACGCGGTAGCTTGGGCGCATGCAGGTTCCGCGCTGCCCAAACAGTCCGCCTGCTGCCTCCCCCACCCCAGCTGTAGGGAGGCTGAGTGGGAGGGAGGCAGGCAGACTCTGGAGGCCCGTGGTGCTCCCCACCCCTATGGGTGGCTTGCCCAACCACCCAGGTGCCTGAGCGGCTTCCTCCTCTGCTGATCTGGAGGGTGAAAGGTCCTCCATGAGAAAGTCCTTTGGTCTGATTCAGCAGAACTACTTGTTCTTGCAGGCCCAAGCCACACACTCCCTGCCCCCCGCTCAGATGAGCTACCACACAGTTGAATGGGATCGAAACAGGCCACAACTTTATGGACTACAGATGAAATGGTTTGGCATAGGTATTGGGTAAGCTTTTATTTCCAACCTGTCTGCCGGAAATGACATCAGGGTAAACCCGGCAGCGGGGATTCTTAAAACTTACATCAAATCGGGGGATCCCCACAGAGGTCATTGCCTCTAGGAGCACTGAAGCCCAAGCCCTCCATCTGGGCAAATGGACAGAAGCAACTCCGTCATGGATCCCTTTAACGGGTTACCCTATTTCTGGAGGGGGAAATGAGGTTACAACCCTCGCTCCAACCAAGACTACGGCTACCCAGTGCCTAAACTGCCAAAGTTGTGATGATTGCTATGAGGTAGGCAAAACCTCCAGGTCATAGCCAAATTGCCTGATAGGCAAATTCCTACCTGGCCCCCAAAATACAGTGACCGCTGCAGCCCTAGCAAGGTCAATTCAATGAGCAAATGCAAAATTACAGGACTGGGTGAGTGGGTTGATCCGTCGAGGAAGAGCTGGGTGCCAGGAACTGGCGTGGACTGAATTTAAATCTCCTGGGAGTGGACCTGAGGGAAGCCTGGCAGTTGCCTCAGGCCCACCCCCAGAGAGCCCAATTTGGCAGGCTGATGTGGAACGGGATTTTAAGCTAGGAGCACAAGTTGAAGCTCAGCTCCGGCAGGAACGGATCCCCAACACACAGCCCTGCATCATCAGCGGGGGGGGGGGGGTGTGGTGCGCTGGCCATTCCCACAAAGCTATGCATGTCACCCCTGATCCAATTCAGGGCCCAGTCTGGAGCAGACCCAATCTGACCTGGGGCTGTCCTTCCCTGGATCCAGGCTCCAAACTAACTCAGGGGTCTTGCATAGGGCTGCCATATGTCTGGAATTTCCCAGACGTATCCAGGATTCGTCCCCTGAAAATAGTGTCTGGGCGGATTTTTTAAATATGGCAACCCTAGTCTTGCAGTCTTCCATTATGATTTAAAACCCTAATTAAACATTGAGGGTGGGGAGAGGAGATGCAGGCTCCTCCACCTCTCCCTCTTCTTACACATGACTTCCCCCCATTTTGACAGCCCTTGATGGCTATGGGTGGACCCACTTCAGGGTGATCCAGGGCAGTGGTGGACCTGGGGTCTTAAATTTCAGTGGTGCCCCTGCCTCTGTCCAGTGCGACTGAACCAGTCATACTCCCCTAAATTCGCCTATGTCCAGGAGATGCTTCAACCTTATCTGGCTGAATTGAGTCAAATTGGTCTAGTTTGCTGTGGGATTTGTCCAGAGACAGGCCATAGCCTCAGTTCTGACACCATATTTTCCTGCAATTCAGATAAGCAAAACATCTCCAAGCAGCTCTGCAGACAGTGGTGATTTTCTGAGGTTTCTGGCAGATATACTGGCACAGTAACTGGGGAGATCTCCTTTTTCTTGTATGAAACTTCCAGTTGTTTGGAGTAAACTGACGACCAGGTAATTGCATGCCTGCCATGGACACCTTGCAAAAACGCCTGAGCATTCTAAAAATAGAAAGTTGTCGCCTATAAATAATTTGTGCGTCCCAGCTGAGTAAATAAGTAGGAGGGGAAGAGAGACTGCCTGTTCATTGGCTGCATTGGAATGCTTCCAATAATGTGCATTTCCGTTAGAATAAACAAAAACTGTGGTTTGAGCACTGTCATCTCTCCCTGTGACACGGATCTTGAGATGATTTGCAAATCATTTTCCGGGTTGAAATCAGTTAGCTCCTAATGTTATGCTGACGCATGGCGGTTACTCACGCCCATTTAATCCACTAATCCCTGATACTCCACTCGATGTTATTCCTCCTCTTCTGTACTACGGATTTCATTTCAGGAAAAACCAACATTCTGTTTGAAGAAAGCAGGATGGAGGTGGATTACGGTGTACATGTTCTGGCCTCTTTGAGGAGTGTGGGGCATTTTGTGGGAAGGATTGGGGGTATTTAGAAAGTCTCCACATGGTGGAGGAATTGTACAGGTAGGTTTCCCTTCCTCTTTTCATATTTGGAACAAGCAGTGGTGTAGCGGGAACAAGAGAGTGCATTGCTACGTGTGCTTCTCCAGAGCAGGAGAGGTGGAGCTCCAGAGTAATTGATGGACCCTTCAGAGTTCCCTGGGAAGAGGGGCCGGCGGCTAAAGCACACTAGGAATTGTAGCTCTGTGTGAGGGTCTTAGAGGGTCAAGGGAATCAAGGGTCTGGAATCAAAGCCCTATGAGGAACTGTCAAGGGAGCTGGGAATGTTTAGCCTGGAGGAGAGAAAACTGAGAGGTGACAGGATAGCTACCTTCAAATATCTGAAGGTCTGTCACAGGGAAGATGGAGCAAGCTTGATTTCTGCTGCCCCAGAGGGCAGGTGACAAGAAAGGAGATTCCAACTAAATCTTAGGAAGAACTTTCTGGCGGTAAGAGCTGTTTGGCCGTGGAACGGACTCCATCAGAAGGGGGTGGACTCTCCTTTCACTGGAAGTTTTTAAGCAGAGGTTGGGTGGCCATGTGGAAGGGACTCATTAGCTGTGATTCCTGTGTTGCAGGGAGTTGGACTAGATGACCCTTGAAATCCCTTCCAGCTCTACAGTTCTAGGATTCTATAAGTCTATGAACAACTCTCAGCACACTTAACAAAGGACAGTTTTTAGGATTCTTGGGGGAAAGCCATGACTGCTTAAAGTCGCCTTGATACTGCTTTGAATGCATAATGCAGGAGGGAGCCTTGTTTGTTCTGTCTTGCTCTTAGGCCCTGACTTGTGTCTCCACCCTGCCACAAACCCCAGTTTGTCCATCAGTCCTGACCTGCTCTTGGGCTCTCACCACTGGTTTCCTTTTTAAAAAAATCACACCTCCTGGTTTACCCTTTGGTCCTGAGTGTTAGCTTGTCCTATGGCTTCTGGTTCCTGGTTCCTAGTTCCCGTCCAACTGCTCTCCATGGCCCAGCCTTGATGACAATGGATCTCTGCTGATACTAGTCCCTTGAAGAAGCCTTCCAATTTTGTTAACCATAACATGGGAAACAGAGACCTGAGTTATGAAGCTAATACTTGGCTTGGCTGCCATGTTTGGCATTTTTCTGTAAACAAAATGTTACTTCCTGTCTTTGAGTTTGCCTTGAGATTCAAGGCATATCTTGAAATTTATTGGTTAATCAAAGGCAAGTGAAGAAGCACTCATTCTTTCCAGTTATTTTCCTAAAGTTTATACATATACATGCATATATATATATATATATATATATATATATATATATATATATATCCATCCCTAATTTACACTGCATTACATTTTCACATTTGCTAAATGAAATTTACAATAGCTTATGGGCAGGGTTCAAATTAACACCTCTTGGCATATTAATGAGCTGTTTTTAATTCTTTCTGACCAGTTATTATGCAAATAGAAAGCTGAAATATTGGTTTGCACATAGTTTTAAGTGGAGAAAGTCTTTAATCTGGGGTGCCAAAAATATGGTGTATCAGAGTAAATAATTGTCAGATTATCAGTACTTGGCTATAATAAGGTAAAGGTAAAGGACCCCTGGATGGTTAAGTCCAATCAAAGGAGACTATGGGGGTGCAGTGCTCATCTCGCTTCAGGCCGAGGGAGTCAGCGTTTGTCCACAGACAGTTTTCCGGGTTATGTGGCCAGCAGGACTAAACTGCTTCTGGCACAATGGAACACCGTGACTGAAGCCAGAGTGCACGGAAACACTCATTTACTATGCCCATGGTAAGGATGGGGAACTTGCAATCCTCCAGATGTTTCTGGACTTCAACTTGCATTTGTCCGTTTGCATTTGTCATGCCAGTGACAATTTGTGGAAGTTGTAATCCATCAACATCTGGAGGACTACAGGTTCCCCATTCTTTGCCTATGAGGAAAAGAGGAATGGAAGCTATAACCCAATCAAAGGGAAGGGCTTTAGACAAAGGCAGGAGACACATGGATTTTGTTTGTTCTCTACCTATGTCAGACTAGAGGCTGCCACCCCTGCTTTCATTGCTCACCAGTCACAACCACCCTCACCTTCCTTTCCAACCCCACCCCTCCCTTTACACCTCACCCAATCTCCACATCCCTCACAGCTCCTTCAGCTCCCCAACTGCATATATCCCCACAGCTTCTCTGTGTCTCTCCAGCCTTGCTTTATTCAAACCTCTGCTGCTGCTTAAAACCACATTGTTAAAAACTGCCTTCTCTTTTGCTCCCCTCCCCTTACTTCATGCAAATGCAGAGTTGTGATGAGTTACTACTACAGAACCTCTCATGGGGGTTATGTGATGACAGCCTTACATTTTTATTTATATAGGAATATACAAAGTCCTCCAGTTAAATCTGGTTTCATCACACGCAAATAGGCAGATTTTGCCCTGTTGCTGCTATTTAGAGTTTCTTAAACAGAGTACTGGAAAGGGAAGGAGATGTGGGATTTGGATGGTGGTGGAAGAATTGGGGTTGGAGGAGAAGGAATGAGAGAGGGAGTCATGCATGACACCTCCCCCTTGTTGAGGACTCCTTGACTGACTTAGAGACTTTTGCAAGGGATTCAGCCGGTGACTGAGAGCTTTCCTCATTTGCAAGACATTTTTCTGCCATCAGCAGGGTGGGGAATCAGTTTTCCAAGCAAACAGATTCAGGGCTTTGAGCAGCAATGGATGGTACATGCCCAGACATGTGAAATATGCTCCATGTTGGGAATCACCCAACTGCTGAAGCTTTCCTACCCCAAAGCATCATTTTGAAGGCATTTTCTGTTTCTTCTCCTAGACATTAATTGATCCAATTAAAATGTGAACAGCTCTTTCCTGTCCCCTGTTTAATCACTGTTGTAGCTCAGTCTGTTGTTTTTCTAGCAGTAATTTTGGAGCAAATTTGCAGGGCTGAGGTGGGGAAATGTTCTTACTGGTGTGCCTGCAAAGAGAAAGAAGCCAACGAAGAGACTTCAATTAACCTGAAATGGGAGTCTGGAAGTGATGGGCAATTAGAAACATGTGGCTAAAGAGCTGGTGATGTTGAGGGCTCCGGGGTTCTAACCTGGTGATCTACCATGGTTTGTGTGCTCCGAGCCCAGAAGGTACTGATTGGCAGGCAATATTAAGCCTCAGGATTGGCCAGGCCTGGCATCAGTACTGGGAGTCTGGCTGCTTATCCTTGGCTAGCCAACAGAACAGCACACTGTGCCTGCAATACTTTAGGCACCATCTCAAGCTCTCCCACCAGCCCAAGCTCCCAGCTTCAACAAATGAGTTCAAGTGCCATATTCCAGTTCTAACTGCATGAATGAGAAATAGTGTATATCAAGGATGAACAGTCTGTGGCCCTGCAGAGGTTGCTGAACTACAACTCCCATCGTTTCCGACCATTGGCCATATTGACTGGTGCTCATGGGAGTTGGAGTCCAAGAGTGCCTAGAGGGCTAAAGGACCCCCATCCCTCTTGTATACAAATAATGGTCCCAGCCTTTGGTCTTAGCGTCTGGGGTTCCCTACCCCTGATACAAGCCCTCACCTGCTTTCCAAAGTACCTCCTTGTTTGCATTTTTTTTTCTTGGCTGAGAAAACAGTGACTATATACAAATAAATGAACCTGGCTCTTTAGCATCTTTTTATTTATTTTTTAAAAATAATATACCGCTGTATCGTAAAATATATCACAGTGCTTCACATAAATACAAAATTCTAAAACCATACAGCAAAATAGCAACAAGTTAAGAACATGTTGGGACGTGGGTGGTGCTGTGGGTTAAACCACAGAGCCTTGGACTTGCTGATCAGAAGGTCGGTGGTTCAAATCCCCACAACGGGGTGAGCTCCCGCTGCTCGGTCCCTGCTCCTGCCAACCTAGCAGTTCAAAAGCACATCAAAGTGCAAGTAGATAAATAGGTACCACTCTGGCAGGAAGGTAAACGGCGTTTCTGTACACTGCTCTGGTTCGCCAGAAGTGGCTTAGTCATGCTGGCCACATGACCCAGAAGCTGTACCCCGGCTCCCTCAGCCAATAAAGCAAGATGAGTGCCGCAACCCCAGAGTCAGTCACAACTGGACCTAATGGTCAGGGGTCCCTTTACCTTTACCTTTAAGAACATGTTAAAAGCAAAAGAATTAAAAACAAACACCGGTAGATCATTGTGGGGGAGGTATTCTTAATTGCTTGCATGACTCTGGCAGAATAGAAAAGTTTCCAACAGGCATTTAACAGTTGGCACAGAAGGTGCCTGCTGAATCTCTAGTGCAAGCATAGGCAAACTCCGGCCCTCCAGATGTTTGGGACTACAATTCCCATCACCCCTGACCACTGGTCCTGTTAGCTAGGGATGATGGGAATTGTAGTCCCAAACATCTGGAGGGCCGGAGTTTGCCTATGCCTGCTCTAGTGGCAGAGCGTTCCACAGGACTTGGCCGAGGGCACTAAAGGCTCAGTTCCTTGTTGAAGTCAAATGAGCCTTGCCAACTCGGAGAATGGCCAATGACTCTTCTGCAGGTAATCTCAGTGATCAAACTGGGATCTAAGGGTTCAGACAATCCCTGAGATACCCTGGACCTAAGTTGTATAGGGCTTTAAAAATTAATATAAGAACCTTGAAACTGGCTCAGTAGACGATGAACAACCAATGCAGCTGTTTTGCAATAGTGTCACAGGTTATTGGCCAGACGCTCCCACCAGCAATCTGGCGGCAGCATTCTGCACCCACTGGAGCTTCCGAACTAGCCACAGGGGAAGCATTACAGTAATTGAGCCTTGAGGTTACCAGCACATGGACTACAGTGGTCAGGCTATCCAGGAACAGCTGTAGCTGGTGAACCAGACAAAGCAGGTAAAAGGGACTCCTAGGCAGAGGACACTGGGCATGCTAGTGATGAAGACGTACCCAGGAGTATCTCCAAATGATGTGCTTGCTGCTTTAGAGGGAGTGCAACGCCATCCAGAACAGTCAACCTCAGAAATGAACCCTGTTCTCCTAGATCTCTCCCCACTATTTGCATACGCCCACAGTGGGCATCTCTTGTAAAGGTGCCTGGATGTTATATACTTTAAAAAAAACCCAATTGCCCCCTCCATATGCCAAAGACACATTACACAACCAAGGAGGCCGTTCTGTGTGTCTACCGTTAAATATAATTTTATAATGAAAATCTTTTCTCCCTTATGAAGGTGAAACTTCGTGATCATATTACAATTCTAATTTTTCTATGCATAGCAATCGAATGACCTCCCCATATTGCCACATAAAGTATAGATTTAAAGTTAAATGATCCAGTCAGTCGTTTAACATTTTCTTACAGAGTAATTTCTTCAGCAACTCCTGGATGTTTACATATGGTTCTCCCTCCTTTTTTTATATTTACATTTTGAGAATTGAAGGAAAAACCGACGTTCTTTTTGGAAACTGTTTTTAATAGCCTTTGTTTATTTTTAATATCTGGTGTTCCGGACTCCTGCTCTAATGATTTCCCCCCCACACACCGCATTGGTAATTAAATTCATTCATTTTCCTGGCTGCACAATTCCTTTAAATAAAAAAAAAAGTTATGGGTAATAACACCTATTATGTTGAAAGTATAGAGGAGAAAAAGGGCAGATCAGTATGCTTCCCATTCAAGGAGATCAAGTGAAGATTCAGGTCACTGAGATTCAGGCGGAAATTCATCTCAAAGTTTATACAATATTTTAGACTTCCCTATTTTTATGGGAGCTTCAGCAGTTCTGATCATGGAGATTTGATTCCTCGGTGTGTGCGTTTGTGTGGTTCCCACCCCCCCAACAAAAATGGTAAATGTCAAATATATCAGTATCTATCTATCTATTGGTCATTGTCATCATCAACAGTAAAATCATTGCTTCTTTTAAATCATGGCTATGCAAAAGGTAGATCTGGATCTACTGAAATATCTCTGGATAATTATCAGTACATCAATAAGGATTTCTGATACCCAATTGTCTAACAACAGTAAGAAAATGATTTTCCACTTACCTTAAAGTATGCTGCTGAAATCAAGGAGGGAGCAGATTTTGGGTTAATGTGTGGAAGGACTCTGGGTTCTGTTTCATTCAGACACTCAAGTCAAAGGGTAGAATTTTCTTTTAAAAAAATTGATGTCAAGCTAATCAGCACAGATCTTTTTTTCTAATACACTATTTGCTAATTAATCTGAATGAGAAGTGAGTTTACCCACCCCACCCTGTTCCACAAAAAATATGAGCAATTATTGCACATTATAACCATGGCTGTATCCATTACTACAGTGGTACCTCAGATTACATTCGCTTCAGGTTACATACGCTTCAGGTTACAGACTCCGCTAACCCAGAAATAGTACCTCGGGTTAAAAACTTTGCTTCAGGATGAGAACAGAAATCGGGCTCCGGCAGCGCGGCAGCAGCTGGAGGCCCCATTAACTAAAGTGGTGCTTCAGGTTAAGAACAGTTTCAGGTTAAGAACGGACCTCCGGAATGAATTAAGTACTTAACCCGAGGTACCACTGTACACTGTATTACTACTGTTAGAACATTTCATTATAATTCTTATCATTTATTGTTATACAAATACTGTACGCATATACATTCCAGGTTTACTAAAGTAACCAGCCGATGAACAGATAACCAAAAATGCATCTAACTGTATCAAATATGTACATCTTAATAAACATAAAATTATTCTGCAGAGATATAGCACATCAAAGAACTCAACTCCTTTTTACGTATAGTATAGTATAGTATAGTATAGTATAGTATAGTATAGTATAGTATAGTATAGTATATATGTGATATATGTATTACATATATGTAATACAGTGGTACCTTCATTCTCAAGCTTAAATCTGTTCCAAAACCAAAGCGTTCCAAAACCAAGGCATGCTTTCCCATAGAAAGTAATGCAAAACAGATTAATCCATTCTAGACTTTTAAAAACAACCCCAAAACAGCAATTTGACATGAATTTTACTATCTAACGAGATCATTGATTCATAAAATGAAAACAATAATCAATGTACTGTACTATAAAATAAATAAGACAGTATTGTAGATGATAAAAATTAAAATTATTTTTTTTTCTTACATGCACTGATGATAGTCATTGTTTGGATGGGGGGCTTTTATCCATTTCCACAGTCACACAATCAATCAATCAGTAGCTGAAGTGGGTTCCACACAGTCACAAAAACAAATTAACCGAAAAAGCCTCAAAAACAAAAATGCAAAATAAATAACAAAAACAAAAGTGCCAAACCTAATCTGTTCAGGAAGTCCGTTTGACTTCCGAAATGTTCAAAAACCAAGGCGCAGCTTCTGATTGATGCAGGTGCCCTGGAAACAATAGCTGACAGCCGCATTGGTTGTTCGGCTTCCGAAAAACGTTCGAAAACGAGAACACTTACTTCCGGGTTTTTGGCATTTGGGAACCAAGGCGTTTGAGAACCAAGGTACTATTGCATGTATATGTAGAAGCATATGATTAGTTGGGTTTTTTACAAGAATGACAATGCACGAGTAGGGCTGAAGTGGGAAACGAAGCTTTGTTTGCATTTTAATGAGAAACTTCCATATTTTCAGTTTTTGAACCAATATGCAAACTGAAGGATAGCAGTTCATCAACACTTGCAATTCTTGAAATTCTGCAATGTGGTTCTCTGGAGACGGAGCCTGGAACCTTCTGCATGCAGAGCAGCTGTCCCACCCCAGTGCAATACTGTATGAGCCACCATTGGGGATACATGTGACCCCAAAGGAGTTGCAAAGCTTGGCTTTATGAATGCATCAAAAACTGCAAAAGAGGAGAAAAAAAGCATACGATGGGGAAACTTCTTTTACCATTGTCAACATTTTTTTTTAAAGTAAGCGTCTGCAGTTCAAAGAAAACCCATGTTTTCTTTTCTTTGGTGAGGTGCTTATTTTAATAGCCGTGGTTATTTCCCTTGTTTCCTCAATAAGAAAGAAAGAAATTATCCAATTGCTTGGAAAGTCACAATTCAGGTATATTTATGAAAACACAATTACTTCCTATCTTCTCTCTTAGATTAGGAAGGGTTTCTTTCTTTTTTCTTTTTGGTAGAAATGGGTTATTTTTATACTCAGCAAGAGAAGTGCACCTAGTTAGGGAGAGGGGAAAAAAATCCCCTAGACAACCTACTTTCTGCATTAATAAATAACTTCTGAATAGGGAATTTTCTTTTATTCCTCTCGCTATGCAGACAAATGAATCTTGGATCAGCAGAATGGGCAATTGCACATAAGAACAGAGGGCGGTGTAGCTAATTGTTAAGGAAGATGAGCCGCAAAGCAACTTCTGAATTTGCCCACAGTGCCATTTCATCCAACCAGACATGGTAACCTCTGGTTTTGCTGATGATGTCACGGTGCTCCTTTTACCGAAACAGCAGGGCAAGGGGTCTCCTGAAACACCAGAGAGTCTATAAACAATATCATATACAGTGGTACTTCTGGTTGCGAACGGGATCCGTTCTGGAGGCCCATTCGCAACGTGAAAAGCCAGCAACCTGAAGTGCCATACCTGTGCAGGTACACGGCATGATTTGGCACTTGTGCACATGCGCAAAGCGCGATTTGGCGTTACTGCGCATGTGCGAGTGGCGAAACCCAGAAGTAACCCTTTACGGTACTTCTGGGTCGCCGCGGGAGACAACCTGAAAAAACATAACATGAAGCAAACGTAACATGAGGTATGACTGTAATCCAGGGAAGGTGAATCTTTGCCCCTCAGATGATGTTGCACTACAACTCCCCTCACCCCTGACCATTGACCATGCTGGCTGAGGCTGATTCATACCCTCCAACGTCCTGCCGATCAAAATCATGATGCTCCCAACTCCACACAGAACCCAAGAGGGAAAGGTGTGGTATGTTAAACACATAGCAGTCAAGTACAACATTCCTAGAGTGGACATGCTAGAGGGCGTGGTCTAATCTGGCTCGCTCTCTGCCCCAGGAACAAGAGCAAGGCAGGGAGCACACCTCTCTCTATTTCTGTTCGTCTCCATTTTGTTTTTCTCTATGTGTGAGCAGAAGTGACTGCCTGTCTGCAGTCACTTGGGACTAACTCCCTCATGGGATAGTTCCACATGTATATATACTTTTGTAACCTAAGTCTGCCTTCAGGGATCTAACTGTGAACTGAATGAATGTGAGTAAACTACTTTTATATTCATTTTAATAAGATTGTCGTGTCGTGCATATTCTTTTTAAGAGGGACAAGAAGGGATCTTACCAAGTAACCTATATAGAGAGGTACAGACGAACCTGCAACAAGCAAACCGCTGTATGTTTAAAGGGGAATGTTTAAACTCTGCTAAGACATAGAACTTGCAAGTTAGGAAGGATCTCATTAAGCAATATATCCTCTCCTGCCTCCCTGAACATTCCCACAAAAAAGGGGAGCACTTATTTCCACTCCTTTCACTGCTAGACCTCAAAGCCCCAACCTCATGTGAGCCACTCACTTGGTGTGGGACAATGCAGCCAATAGCATTGGGAGAGTCACATTGACAGCCTCTCCAGTGCTACTTGTCTCTCCTTGCCCCTCCTGGCCAGGTAACAGGTGGCTGCCTCAGCCACAGAGGCGCAGAGGCCTAGAGCAGCCTGTACTGGCCAGCCTCTTTGAGTGAAGCCAAGGAGGCCATTCTCTGAAGGGCATGAAGGAAGGGTAGGCTTCCTGTTACTATATATCTTACATGGCTGCTTCTTTGTATATATAGTGGTACCTCGGGTTAAGTACTTAATTCGTTCCGTAGGTCCGTTCTTAACGTGAAACTGTTCTTAACCTGAAGCACCACTTTAGCTAATGGGGCCTCCTGCTGCTGCCGTGCTGCTGGAGCACGATTTCTGTTCTCATCCTGAAGCAAAGTTCTTAACCTGAAGCACTATTTCTGGGTTAGCGGAGTCCGTAACCTGAAGCGTCTGTAACCTGAAGCGTATGTAACCCGAGGTACCACTGTATTTTAAAATGGTTGTATATGGATGTTTTAAGATGGTCTATATCTGTAATGCCTAATAAAGATTTGGAGAAAGAAAGAAAGGGTAGACTGCGATCACAGATGGAGTCAAACAATGTTGCAGGACCATAAGGAGAGCCTGCAGCATCTTTTGGTCTGGGGCTCTGGTGCATTTCAGCTAACTCAAGGCAGAGCGCTGGACCAAGACTTGGAACATTCCAGGAGCCAATAAGAGATGGATGTTGTAATTCCAGGAGCTCCCACTCAAATTGGGACTGTTGAGGGGTATGCAGATGTGAGTTAGAGTCCAACAACATCTGGAGAGACTCAGTTTAAGAATGCAACAAGAGCTCTGCTGGATTCATCCAGTCTACCATCCTGTTCGCATGGTGACCAACCCGATAGAGAGCCAGTGTGGTGTAGTGGTTTAGAGCGATAGACTCGTAATCTAGGGAACTGGGTTCGTGTCTCCGCTCCTCCACATGCAGCTGCTGGGTGACCTCGGGCCAGTCACACTTCTTTGAAGTCTCTCAGCCCCACTCACCTCACAGAGTGTTTGTTGTGGGGGAGGAAGGGAAAGGAGAATGTTAGCCACTTTGAGACTCCTTCGGGTAGTGATAAAGCGGGATATCAAATCCAAACTCTTCTTAATGAGAAGCTCACAGGCAGGACCTGAGCAGAAGATCACTCTCCCATCTTGCAGGTTCGAGCAATGGTATCCATTGGCATGCTGCCTTTGAACCAGGGATATAGAATATGGTCCTCCAGATGTTGTCAGACTCCAACACCTGTCTGGTTTGTCCATTGGCCATGCTGGGTAGGCCTGATGAGGACTAGAGTCCAACAACATCTGGAGGGACACACTTCCCAATCCTTGATAGAAACAATATGGTTTCACTTCCTCCTGGCTCTCAGTCCTCAGGGGATTTAAGCTTCATGGGGACAGTTCAAAGCAGATTTTTATCATCATGGTTATTGCATAACCAAAATATTGTGGCTCAACAGCCAGTGAGATGAGCCAGTACTTCTGTGTGTGGCAACGTGGAGCAACAAAGCCATTTCACTGTCACCAGCATATGTGGGTGTATACT
Organism: Podarcis liolepis; assembly: GCF_965112155.1. Lineage (NCBI taxonomy): Eukaryota > Metazoa > Chordata > Lepidosauria > Squamata > Lacertidae > Podarcis > Podarcis liolepis. Next base: position 32,163,381 of record NC_139561.1, read on the forward strand.
GACATGGGGTGGGTTAGTGGTGAGGCTGAGGGAAATGCTTATACAGGCATGCTCTTGCCCTGAGCTGCCTGCTTTATTTGCTGTGCTATTTTAATGGGATCGTGTCATTGCGTATTTTGATCACAGATTTTCCTATTTTATTTTACTATGGGAGTATTTCATCGTGAATTTTAACTATGGTGTAATTTTAATTATTCCGTACTTTGACAGTGCAGTGCAATTTTTTTAAAAAAATATTTTGTAAACCACTTAGAAACCATCTTGGCATTAAGTGATGTATAGATGAAAAATGTAAGGCAGGACCCTCTTGGTTTTGGCCCCCAGGCTGTGGAAGAAGTGTCTATGCTCCTCCCCTCCAGCTGACATTCAGTTTGCAGCTAAAAACTGCGGTCAGTGGCAGAATTTCTGTTTTTCAACTAGCTACATTAAGAAATGTTTTTATTTATTTTACAAAAATGATATTGTATTATTATTATTATTATTATTATTATTATTATTATTATTATTTTAAATCGAGCCTTTATTTGTTGGATGCCCTAGGAAAGAAAGGCGGGTTAGAATTAGGGACGTTAGAGAATTCCAACCAAAAAACGAGTGCAGAATGCTAGTGTTTGCTGATTCATGCCATGCCCAGAATGGAAATCAGGTCAGCAAATATGATTTGCTGCAGTTGTTGCTTACAGTCTGCAAAAAAAGAGTAAAGTACCTGCTTAACATGTCAACCCCCCTTCCTCCCAATTTGCATTGCATTTCCTTTGCACTGAAATGAACGGGGTGGAATAATGTGATGATCACATACCTTATGCAACTTGCATCTTTTTGCCATAGCAGGCAACATGACGAATAACGTAGTGAGCTGCAGCAGAATGGAAACAGCACTCCGTGGTGCTCAGCAGACAGAGCAGAACAAGAAATAAAGCCTCTTCCCATCCCTGTGTAGAATATTTTAACCAATACGATCCGGAGAATATAAGCTGTAAATGCATCACCGTGATGATGAAAACATTTGCGCAAAATATTGTATTTACTTGAAATACTGTATTTGTACCACCAATAGACACGCTTACTTCAGCGGCTTACAATGCTAGATGCTTATTTAATATTGGTGTATTTTTGTGTGTGTGTTGTGTGTGTGTGTCCATCTGTGTGCACACACAGAGGACTGTGATACATGAATGCCATCCTGTGTTTGTGGGTGATGTGTTGTTGTTATACAGTGGTACCTCAGGTTACATACGCTTCAGGTTACATACGCTTCAGGTTACAGACTCTGCTAACCCGGAAATAGTGCTTCAGGTTAAGAACTTTGCTTCAGGATGAGAACAGAAATCATGCTCTGGCGGCATGGCGGCAGCAGGAGGCCCCATTAGCTAAAGTGGTGCTTCAGGTTAAGAACAGTTTCAGTTTAAGTACGGACCTCCGGAATGAATTAAGTGCTTAACCCAAGGTACCACTGTATTACAATTTATAACCTGCCCTTTACTCCAAGGTCCCAGGGCAGGCTTCTTGGTGGTGGCACCTGACTTACAGAACACTCTCAGCCAAGAGGTCCACCTGATATGGTTTTTGTATCAGACAGACAGCTTGCTTTGTTTCCTGAGGCGTTTTTAATGCCTCGTGTTTGCCGAAATGATTTAGTTCTAAGCCTGGCTCTTAAGATCTTGCTACCTGGTGTTGTCATTTGTTTTACCTGTATTTTGTTTGTGTGTGTTTTCCTTTTATAGAAGCCACCCAGGGAATTTCTATTCGAAGGGCACTTTAGGAATGCTGTAATAAATACATAACAATAAATGCAAAATGAGTTTGTGCGTACCTATAAAAAGCCTGATCGCTGAAAGTGATCAATGTCTTCTTTACTTTTGGAAGGCTGATTCTTACAGTGAAGGCACAAAATAAGCGTCAACCTGGTGTGCTTGTAATTCTAACGACACCAACAAGCCCCACTATAAGAGCAGGGTATTCCCTTTCATTAGTATCTTATCCTAGGTGCATAAATGTACAATGGCAGATGGTTGGAAAAATGCGATTTGAAATAAACGGTGAGCTCTCCCTCCTAGATTGTGGCGATGTGGTGTGTGTGTGTGTGTGTGTGTGTGTGATAAAATTAGGTCAAAGGAATTTTCATTTGAAAACAGCACTTTGTCTTATTATCTACAACACATGTCTTGCAAATTTGTAAATCTCGTATTCATCGGAGTAAAATTCCAAATCATAATGAATGGTTTAGACAGCATTATCATCAATTTTCTGCAGGTGCAGCTGTGAAGATCAGTCACTTCAATCAAAACCCTCTGTCAACTTCTTCAGCACTGTCATTTTTTACATTCAGATACTGCTGAAATTAACAAAAAAAGAAAAAAAAGAAAAGAAAAGGAGAGAGGGAGGGTGGGAGGGTGGTGGGGAAAGTGTAGTAATTTTCTCAATGACTTTACATCTTTTCTGCCTTTGGGTGGTGCTTTTGAGCAGTGCAGCAGCTCTGTCTGAGTTCCTGTGCCCAGGCTGCATCATCGCTCATTTCTTTACATTTTTTTTTTTGTTTAGACTAGCATATTTCTTTCCTGAGATTACAAGTTAAAATTGCATTGTGTGGTTTAACACACATTACAACAACCTCTTAAGGCAAGAAAGAGGTAGATAGAGGAGAACAGAAAGAATGAGACTAGCTTCTGTAAAAAAATTAGGATTTGTGCATCATTCATTGCAAACAGGAAGTTTGTCCATGTCTTGTGTGAGGTTTTGTTTGTTTTTGTTTTTTTAAAAAATGCATTTGTACTAATATGATATGTTAAGCAATTGCTCACAAGATCAAGGCTTTGTTACTAAAGTCTTCATACACGATCTTAAAAAATTACATGCAGGCTAAGTTGCCATGCTTTGCCTTGATTGGACATTTGGTCACTTATTTAAATTCTACTGAGCGTTGGCACCTTTGGTCAGGCAAAATAAAGGACAGCATGGACAAAATACGGGACAGGTTGGAGGGAGGGCTAAAAATTACTTTACCTGGTGCTGAAATGATGTCTAAGTGCAAGACAGAAAAAGAGGGGAGGCACGCTCTGAGAGTGTATTTAAAAGCACTGGCGTGTTGGGAATGAAACTATTACGCCCCACATAAATCTCATTTTCCGAAATAGATATCATGAATATAATCAGAGAGCAAGAATTTGAGCCGACTCACCACCACCTTTGCAAGGAAGGAGTTTTGGGGGCAACTGGATAGAATATAATCTGAACGATTCCACTGACATTCCCATGAATTAAATGGCTGCTTTTACTTTTTTTAAAAAACTGAAAATTCAAGGAGGGGAGCAGAAATAGTTTCGTGTGTGAGTGGGGAGCCTTTCTCCTGGGCCGTGTCCAGAATGTGGTGTTGGGGTATGAATGTTCAGACCCCTGGGCTCTCACTTGTGGATTGAGGTTGAAGTACTGTTTTGGGGGCACAAGGGGTGGGCAGGGATGGGGGACTCTCTGGTTATGTATGGGGTAACTGTGTTCCTGAAGGCCCAGGTACCCAGCCTGGGAGTCATTTTGGACTCACAGCTGTCCATGGAGGCATGGGTCATTTCTGTGTCCAGGGCAGCTGTCTATCAGCTCCATCTGGTACTCCAGCTGAGACTCTACCTGCCAGAGGACTGTCTTGCCAGAGTGGTGCATGCCCTGGTTATCTCCCGCATGGAATACTGCAACACGCTCTACACGGGGCTACCACTGAAGGTGACTTGGAAACTACAACTAATCCAGAATGCAGCAGCTAGACTGGTGACTGGGAGTGGCCGCCGGTCCTAAAGGATTTTCACTGGCTCCCAGTACGTTTCTGAGCACAATTCAAAGTGTTGGTGCTGGCCTTTAAAGCCCTAAACGGCCTCAGCCCTGTATACCTGAAGGAGCATCTCCACCCCTATTGTTCTGCCTGGACACTGAGGTCCAGCTCCGAGGGCCTTTTGGCGGTTCTCTCACTGCGAAAACTGAGGTTACAGGGAACCAGGCAGAGGGCCTTCTCAGCAGTGGAACAGCCTCCAATCAGATTTTAAGTAGTTAAGAAATACCTAAAAAAACAATCAGAATATACTATTTTAAATGAACCATTCTACTTCCCAAATCAGTTTGATCTATGATCTGCACTCCTGCCTTTACTTTTCCATGCACACATAGAGACACATCTATGCCATTGGGATACCTGCTTCCATTGAGAGAGCAATTAGGGTACTACTTTTGGCCTGAATTCCTGCCTATGGATGATTATATATCTATATCTATGTTGTGTGTAGTAATAGTAGTAATATATACATGTACTTTCTTGAATAATTATGCACCCACACAAGATGGACCATTCTGTCAATTCCACTTTTTCACAGTTTCTCATTTTTGCTATCTTAAATGCAGTACACCAATTTTCTGCGTCTGTTTGTTTTTTGCTTTGTTGTGTCCTCTGAGCCATTCATCAGGAGTTTAGTGCGAATTCCTCCTGAAAAATATACTGTGTGATTTTCCTAATGCGAACATTTTATTTTTATTTATTTAGTTTTGCAAACAATCTCCCCTAATATATGCAGTTTCATACACCTCCTGTGGTAGAATCACAACATTTGGAGAAGTGTGAATTTTGAAGGGCCACTGCGTTTTGGTTCATGCATTGTTTTGGGAAGTATGAGTTTAGGGAGGTTTGTATTAAAAAAATACAAACTGAACCAAATTTATTCCACATCCCACACCTAAACACAGGAAAAGGGATGGAGAGAGAGAGAGAGAGATGTTGGGATCTTACATATAATTAGTCTTTTAAAGAAGGATTTGTACTGCTGTGGGAGATGCCTATTTTAATTCTGATTCTCCCCGCCGCCCCGGCCTCACCCTGCCCCTGTCTCCTCACCCCCATTTCCTGCCAGTTGCAGTAGCATAACAGACTTGTATTTGGCTGGGTTTAAAGTGTTTGACTTGACCTTGTAAATGCTTATTCAGGGAAGCAATCCCATGTTGGTAAGGGTCAGCTTTGACATCATGTTGAGTGCATAATTTTTCTCTTACAAGAAGCTTCGCAGCCCTGTCCAATCACCCAGCTACGGATGTTGCCTGGGCTTGCCTCACTGTCAGGGTCACAATTCCAGGGTCACAGTTTCTGCAGAGAAACTGCCTTCATCTTCCAGCCTTCATCTGCAGGAGGGGGGCAGTGGGAACCAAGTCCAATGATAGAAAATGGAGGGAGAACAACCCTATGAGGTAGGTTAGGCTGGGAGGCAGTGACTGGCTCAGGTGAGCTTAATGGCCAAGTGGTGATTCGAACCCTGGTCTCCCAGGTCCTAGTCTGACCCTCTAAGCACTCTACCACACTGGCTTCCAATACCCTCCCAATATTTCTCAATATTTCTCCAATGAAAATAGGGACGTCCCATTCCATAATAATAATTTTACTATTTATACCTGACACATCTTACTGGGTTGCCCCAGGCACTCTGGGCAGCTTCCAATATACAGTGGTATCTCGGACGTTGAACGGAATCCATTCTTGAAATCTGTTCAACTTCCAAAACATTCAGAAACCAAGGTGCAGCTTCTGATTGGCTGCAGGAAGCTCCTGCAGTGAATCGGAAGCCGCGGAAGCCACGGTGGACATTCACGTTCCAAAGAACGTTTGCAAACTGGAACACTCACTTCCGGGTTTGCAGCATTCAGGAGCCAAAACGTTCGAGTCACAAGGCTTTTGTCAACCAAGGTACGACTGTAAAAAAAAATATATATAAGAAAACATTAAAAAACCCTTCCCTATACAGGATTGCCTTCAGTTGGCTTGGGGGTCGGATAACTCTACACCTTCCAACATTTTTCCAATGAAAATAGGGACATTCCAGGATCAAATCGGAAACCAGGATGGCTTCTCTAAATTAGGGATGTCCCTGGAAAATAGCGACACTGGGAGGATCTGTTGTTGTGAGAATATGGAATAATCTGGAGAACCAGGGACTCTGAACTTGTGGCTGGTCTCCTCTGCTGGTGGCTTCTGGAAGCTTGTCTTCCTCTTATAAATAAGAATTGCCCTTAAAATAAAAGGACAATTTTGGTTTCAGGTTGCTTTTTATTTTATCTCTTATCACTTATGTTGTCGGTGTCATTTAAGATCAGCCTCCCAAAATTGCTCTTTATTGCTTTATTTTTCTACTTTATTGTCTCTCCTCAGGTTTAATTTGTCAATAATACCTCAGCCGTTCCTCCTCTTACAATGCACAATTTTTCTTGAATTTTAATAGCTCTGAAAGAAAAGCGTTTGCTTGGTGTAGTTCTTAATGTTTAAACGCAGGGCGTATAACGGCATTAAAATGTACTTTGAAGTGAACTTTAGTGTCTTTCTATCAATTAGACTAATGCACACAGAATACAATATCTATCTATCTAGGTATATATACCCAACCCCCAGAGGATATGTAACATTTATTTTGTTGTGGATGTGTAGATTAAGAGGGTTTTTGCTTTTTTTTATTATCCACAGGGAATAGAGATTGGTATCATGGCGATTTACTCTGCCGTGCAAATGAGCAGGGCCTGCTTTGTTGTTGTTGATCTCCTGAAAATAATCTGAAACAAAAGAAATCAACTTGGACATGATAACATAATTCCTTACAGATGCCGCAGCATGCTCATTTGAGAGAGTGCCCCGGCTTGCTTTGTTAATCGGTGTAAAAATGTCAAAAACCAAGAACGTTATCTCTCTGCCCCCCTCCTTAATAATAATAATAATAATAATAATAATAATAAAAAAAGTATAATAGCATTCAGGTATGCTTGGGGTATTAGCAAAAGTGTTGACCAAGCAAAAAGAGAGACTAGACAAATGTCTTCTCATTGTATGAAGCATGAAGGCCATGATAGATGATTTCAAACAACAAAGTGCAGCCACTGAGACAAAATTAGTGTTGTTTTAATTACCAGTGTCTGCAGTGTTATCTATCCATAACTGTCTTTGAAATAGACTGTCAACGGAGAGGAAGAGAAACAAGGCCTGAACTAATTCTTGCAATGTGGGATCTCTTATCTGACAGCAGCTGCAATAACCACTGCTTTTAGGAAATGATTTTAAGGCATTGTGTGAAACGTTGAGATCAGCAGCCCTCTCCACCCTTCCCCAAATTTGTACACACAAACACACACCTCCTTAGGAGACCAGAAGCAAGAAGCTATTCTTAAATGCTCTTCAGGTGATGGGTTGAAAGTTGGAGGAGGGCTTTCCTTTTTTCACCTACAGTTTACACCTGGCGAGCTGTGGTTTCTGTCAGTTGCAAAGAGCAGCCTGACACTGAGGATCAAGAAATATCCTTTTATTTGAAAATAAATCGATCCTTGAGCTGGGTCAGGCCCGCCTTCATGTTTTGCTCTCGGCTACAAAACTGGCATCCATGGCACTTTCCTGAAGCACAGCTGGCCTTCAAAATCTGCACTTATCTGAATGTTGTGGTGCAGTTTTCTAACCAAAAGAAGAGAAAAAAGTGTACAGAACTTGCATATATTAGAGAGAAGTTCACCTGGGGGGGGGATGTTACTAGTAGAAATGATGCATTATATCATGGGAAACTGCTTGCAAAAATGAGTATATGAGGCACAATTGCGTAACAAAATGTGTATCTTTAAAGAAAAGCGGACACATTTTTGTACAGCTTTTAAAAATATATAAACTGGAATCCTATATGGAAATGTGGGGGAAATGAGATTGAGGTTGGAAAAATGGGGAACTGAAATTGACGGATTGTGTCCACCCCCAGCTGGGAGTAAACCCCATGCAATGCCATGGGACTTACTCCTGAGTAGACGTACATTGGCCAGCAACGCAAGAGCATCTAACATGAAGACAAGCCTTCCATCCTGAGTTTCAGAGCTTGCAGCAGATGAAAGATAGGGCAGCTTTGGAAAATGGCTTGGCGTGGCCCAGGCTACAAATGAGCAGGCAAAGCAATCGAGCTAATAGATTACAGTAATTATCCAATCTTTGGCTAGTTTGTATTGGCAAACTATAAATACAGTACACATTAGAACAAGGTGCTTACAGAATGTACATGAAAGGTCAATGTAATTTGCAAGTCGCTAGTCATTAGAATATGCTAAAAAACCATTGCTTCGGGCCTCAGGATTTTTTTTCTTTTTCTTTTTAAAATGATGAATACATTGATTATTAAGTAGCGGAGGAAAAATGTGCCCAAGCTACTGTAGTGCTGTGATGGGTCGCTTTATTTTGGGAAGGAAATCAACTAAGCTTCAGAATGCATGCATTCAGAAATATAATTGCAGGGAGGCACATTCCTCAGAGGAGCTTGGCCCATATTAAAAGCAAAAACTTGAGACATGTTTGTGATAAGATTACTAATAAATCTCTGGTAAGTCTTAGACTCCTGACAATAACATGGCAACAGAGCACTTCATCTTCCCTGTGCTTTAGAATTTAAGATCGGTCACAAGCCATCTAAATTACGACTGATCCTAGGCAGATGCAGTGCCGAGCTAGGCTGCGTGCCATAAATCTCCCGTTCCTTATATGCAAATTAAACTCCATTTTAAAAGATAATTTTTCACACAGCGGCCGCCTTTTCTTTGCAGAACCCTCGATGGGGAGGGTGCCCATTTGGGGTGTCCGTGGCATGCCAGCAATAGGTGAATGGGGAGGTGGTGATGGTGGAGAAGTGGGGAGCATTACTTAGGGTACCATTTGGGCATGGGCAAGTGGGGTGTGTGTGTCTCATAACTTATTAAAAGTTGAACAAAGCAGAGGGGTGGTTCCGGCCCTGCTCTTGCCTTGCTCCCCCGCAAACAGCTGTGCTGCTGGCCGCATTATCTCCTCGAATTAAAAGTCTGCTTTGTTTACACCAAATGCATATCCTCAAGCCCCTTGGAGCTTTTGTAGCAAAGTGAGATTGAGCTATCGCAAGGGAAAACAGCGTACCGAGTGCCTAACCAAAGCAGAATGGGAAAAGATACAGGCCACTCTCCCCCATAATGAGATGAGCATTCTAAAGAAGCACCCACTGCCCCATGCTTTAACATAAGAAGAGGGCTGCTGGATCAGGCCAATGGCCCATCTAGTCCAGCATTCTGTTCTCACAGGGACTGAACAGCTGCATGTGAGAAACCAGCAAGCAGGATTCAAGCCCAAGAATGTCCCCAATCCTGCTGAAAACATTCTTGTTTAGAAAACTGGTGTGAATCTTAACCTGTTTTAGTATCTTAACTTTTTCTATGTTTTAAATGATTGTTGTACATTATATTGTTTTGTTTTTTTTGTAAACTGCACTGTTCTTGTTTTTTTTTTTACAATCAAGCAGCATATAAATTTTACGAAACAAGCAAACAAACTGCAAAGAGGGTGTTACAACAGCACACTTCCATTCCCCCATTTGTATCTCCAGCAGAAATGGTCTGAAGAAGTGAAGGGCCCTCATACCACCCATTTGCCTTTCACTCAGCTTCCATATTGCAGAAGCTTTATAGAAGATGTGGCCCATCCGATGCTGTTTTATTCCAGCTCCCCATCATCTCCCAGCCGTCGTGGCTAATGGCCAGGGACAAGGAGAATTGCAGTTGACTTGCAATGTTTGGAGGAGCCGCCACTCCTCGACCTCTGCTTAAAAGTGGGGAGGGACTTGCGCTTTCAAGTTGGAAGAAAATGTGGGGTCAATGGATATTTCTGCAAGGACTACTTGTCAAACTGAATGCAGCTTCTTACTTACTCATCTGTCCACCGCCACTGTTTTCCTCCTCCCCATTTTATCCTCACAACAACCCTGTGAGGTAGGTTAGGCTGAAAGTGAGTGACTGTGGCCCAGGATGAGCTTTGTGGCTGAGTGGGGATTTGAAGCCTGGTCTCCCAGGTAGTCCAACACCCTAACCACTGCTCCATGCTGAAAGAGCTCACCTGGTAAACAATATGCCTGCACAAGGAATGGGGAACCTCAGAGCCCAATGTGACTTCCGGGGCTTTCTATCTGGCTCTTGGGACTGTTTCATAGACCAAAATCCCAAGCAAACACAACACTTACCAGCTCTGCTTCGTAACATCCCCAAGTGCTTTTGCTTGGCTGGTCATGTGTCCTTGAACTGTGATAATGCCTCTCCCTTGCCTGGAGTGTGTGTGTGTGTGTGCGTGTACAGTAACCTAAATTTATTATTATTACTGTACAGAGGTAACACCTACACCAGTTGTTCTGTCCATTTTTGGCTCTGGCCCTGCCCACCACTGTCAAGCGGCCCCCGGAAGGTTGGTGAGAAAGGAGTGCGGCCCTCAGAACAGAACAGTCACATTCCTTTTGAAGTGGGTCTTCTTCCACTACAAAGCCCAGGGAAATACAATGATATGAATTTATCAGAATGTGCATTAAGGGGCAACACTCCACCAGGTGAAGGATGTATAAATATATTTTACAGTTCCTAGCTCCCCATCGTAAGAATGGTTCATGAGTGGATGGAAATTTACAACAGGTGCTTATCAAATGTGAAAATGCTTGCAAATCAGAAACAAACTTCGGAACTATAAACATATTTCAAGGATGACTCATGCAAAGAATATGCTCGATAGGAAGGCAGGGTGATTATATTTAATTTTCTTTGTAGGGTCTATCTATATCGAGAAGGGGCAGCCCTCATTCTTGCATACAGAACTTCCAGGCAGGCTGTGAGAATCGCAGGAAGGTTGATTACTAATTAGAAGTGTATTTCTTTGTGTGATCCTGTCCCCATATATGGAAGCATGTGGAGGGATGCATGCGTCGTCTAAGGTGGAAGCACATTTTGCAGTCTTGGAATAACTTTTTGTGTGTGATGTTATACTCAAACGAAATGAAAGTATGTACTACCAATGTACTTACTGAAGCTACCTTGGCTCCATGTGCTAAGCTGTCAGATCTATGCTACACCTTTCATAGCAATGCTGTATTATCAGGCTCTGGACAGACACCCCCCTCCACCTGAACTGGCTATTGGGAACAGTTCTTACCATAGAGGGACATAGGAAGTAGCATTTCTAAGGGATCTGCAACGGGATACATTTCTATTCCTCTTTTTAACTTTATTTTTCAGTTCTTAAAAGTACATATAAGAAACCATGTTGGTGTGGGCTATTTTGAGTCCTACCTGCACCCCCAGCCCCCCAAAATTTGCTATCTTCAATTGCGTGTTCAGACTTCCCCCCCTAAATAAAATCACACTTGACTCAAATTTTAGTTTTGGTTTTTGGCAGAATTTAGGTCACAACTTTCTTGATTACAGAAGGTGAGTGGTTGCATAGGCTCTGGTTCGACTAGTTCCCTGCACCCTTGCAGGCAGTGCTGACCCAGGGCACTAGCATAGGTCAGCCAAGGGTGAACACCTGGGTAGTTGAAAAGCTGGGAACAGACTATGTTCACCACCCAGATGCCCCCCTGGACTCAGGCACGGGCACAACCACCTCTTGGGGGTTGACCAAACCATTTGAGTCCCTGGATTCCTTTAACGGAATACCCTTCACATAGGGATGGCGAGACTACTCTCCCATCCCTATCATCTAATAATAATAATAATAATAATAATAATGATAATAATAATAATAATTTATTATTTATACCCCGCCCATCTGGCTGAGTTTCCCCAGACAGTCTGGGTGGCTTCCAATCGAGTGTTAAAAATAATACAGCATTAAATACAGTGGTGCCCCGCAAGACGAATGCCTCACAAGACGGAAAACTCTATAGACGAAAGAGTTTTCCGTTTTGGAGGTGCTTCGCAAAACGAATCTCCTATGGGCTTGCTTCTCAAGACGAAAATGTCTTGCGAGTTCCTGCGGGTTTTTCCCCTCCCCCCCCCTTTCTAAGCCGCTAAGCCGCTTATCAGCTGATCCGATAAGCCGATAAGCTGCTAAAAGCCGCTAAAAGCTGCTAATAGCGCTAATAGCGCTAATCGGCTAATCCGTCAATGGGCTTGCTTCGCAAGATGAAAAAACCGCTAGACGAAGAGAATCACAGAACGGATTCTTTTCGTCTTGCGAGGCACCACTGTATTAAAAACTTTCCTAAACCTTGAACCAGTGCCTATCTGCAACCTTACAAGTTGTGATGATTTGCTACGCAGCAGGCAAAACCCAAATGGCAACAGCCAATCAGCCAAGAGGGGAAACCTACCAATCGGGTGTTGTGGCTAACCAATCCAACCCACCCACAACACAGGAGGTCAGTCTCCAGGTCTCACCGCAACACGTGTCCTCTCTTAGGGAGGACACAATTTTTCAAAAACAGGTGTCTCGTAGGGAAAAAAAAGGAAAAGCAAAAAATGTGAAATGGCTAAATTTATTTTAAATGGCAAGAATAAGTAATAGAACAACATTTGATTATCTTCCTCAAAGACAGAAGAAAATGTTTCAGTGCACACAAATCATGTTGAACAACCTTGTGAAGCTTAAGTCTCTTAAAAGTTTCAATGTCAGGTGCATCCAAGTCTCACTTTGCATGCCTTTTCCTTTGCGGTTCTTTTGGTCACAAATTCCTTCAGGTCAAGTGCTGAAGACAAGTCCATGTGATATAGTTGCCAAGATTAAGGTGTGACTGTAAGGTTTAAAATTAAGTGCATTCTTGCTTTCTATGTTTGACCATGGTATCCTTCTGGACCATATTTGGGAAATGCGAATTTGGGGCACTGTATTACTGTGGTTCCAGTCCTACCTTCAGGACCGAGTTCAGAGACTAGCATTGAGAGAGTGCCAACTGAGGGTGAAGGTAGCAGCTATGAAAAATGAGGAGGCGACTCTGAAGAAACCAGCTGGTACTTCCTTTACCAACTGTTCCTGCTCCTGGCTTTGCTCCTTGCTTGTGGGCTTCCTGGAGGCTTCTGATTGGTCACTGTGGGAAGCAGAACGCTGGACTAGCGGATAGGACTCCAGCCTGAACCCAACAGGACAGTTCTTAGCTCACTGGGAGAGCAACTGTTTTGCATTTGGAAGGTCCCATGTTCAATCCCTGGAAGCATCTCCAGGTAGGCTGAAGAAAACCTCCCTGTCTGAAGCCCTGGAGGGCTGCTGCCAGTCAGTGTTGACAATACTGAGGTAGATGGACCAATGGCCTGATTCAGTATAAGGCAGATTCCAGTGTTCCTCTAGTCAGTGAGAGATGACAGTAGTGGCCAAGATGGTTTAAGTTAAGCTGATTTAAATAGCCATTTTTAAAAATACTGAAGTGGTTGTTCATTCTCTCTTTCTGCTATCCTGAAATGTATTCCAGACATAATTATGATGAGTGTACGTGCCGAATGTTTTGCTCTGTTGGTATCTCTCCCCCCCCTCTCTTTTTTTAGTATACCCTTTAAGGTAGGGTAGTAGATGCACTTGTTATGCAGACAGTAATTAGCCTGTTACAGAGATATTAATTAACATGTTAGAAATGTTTCCTTTATTAATGAGAAATTCGCACATTCTATTTAAATTAATTTGTATAGTTTAAAATTAATTTATGGTGGCCTTCGATGACCTCGGCTCTGCTAAGACAAAGCGGGAGTATTGTAGTGGCGGTTAAACCAGTCATTAAACATTTTATGCAAATAGTGTTTGTTTATAAACAAATTAACTGCGAGGATTTTCAAAACAGGTGCTGTGTTGTGAATGCGTACTAAATGATGTGGTACTGAAAGAATTAATTAGACCTTCAGATGTAATTAGTCGCAATAATTTGCGTGATTAGCGGCTTGGTTAAGAACTAAGACACACACACACACACACACACATATCGCAATGCTGGCTGTTGTCGCTGCAGAAGCTTTTTGTCTTGCATGCAGTGAAGGCGAGGGTTTTGCCACGTTTCAGAAATTTCTCCAAAGATTGCTGACAGTGCTGGAGTTAATTGCCAAGTATCCTATGGGGGTATCTCTCTCTCTCTCTCTCTCTCTCTCTCTCTCTCTCTCTCCCTCCACCCTTGGCTCCTTGCAAAGTATGTTCAGTGGCAACAATATCGTTCATACTTCAATGAATTTTTAAAACACAAAGTTGTTAACCTTAGATCTTCGATCTCCCAGGGGGCATGCCAATGCTTGACATGTCGAGGGTTAAAATACAGCCCATGATTGTTAGGAGCCAAAGTGCTTTTCAGCTGCCCTCCTTTTTTATGTTTTTCTGATGTGCACCCCACTGTTAATACTTTTGGTTGGCCTACATGAATGTCATATGAGAGAGGCTGGATTCAAATGGTTTGGTGGCTACTTAATTGTTATAATTCAGGCACAGCAAACGGATCTGTGCAAAGCCCAGCCTTGACCCTCACCCCTCCATCTCTTCACCTGTGAATGAGCACAATGGACCTTGCAAGTTATTGGTACACTGTGGTGTAGTGGTTAAGAGCGGTGGACTTGTAATCTGGTGAACCGGGTTCACGTCCCTGTTCCTCCACATGCAGCTGCTGGGTGGCCTTGGGCTAGTCATACTTCTCTGAAGTCTCTCAGCCCCACTCACCTCACAGAGTGTTTGTTGTGGGGGAGGAAGGGAAAGGAGATTGTGAGCCGCTTTGAGACTCCTTCGGGTAGTGATAAAGCGGGATATCAAATCCAAACTCCTCCTCCTCCTCCTCCTCCTCTTCTTCTTCTTCTTCTTCTTCTTCTTCTTCTTCTTCTTCTTCTTCTTCTTCTTCTTCTTCTTCAGTGAGACTTGCAGTTTAGCAGCAAGAAAGTTACACTGTTCCTTGACCCCAAACAGGGTCAATTGCCAAGGTTTTTGTTTTTTTGTTTTTTTTTAAGCTCTAAATCAGGAATGGGGAACATTTTTGGCATGACAGACCAGATCATTATGTCTTCCTATGGGCCAACATTGACAGGTGCGTGGGACAACCCCCTGTCAATCACATCATGCCATTATAATGCCTGATGGCCAACAGGTTGTCTCACCTGCCTGTCAAAGGCCCTTCACCAGAGGCTGACAGGTTACTACTTCTATGCAAGTGGCTTCTCAGCAACCAAAGGAACAGCAACCAGCACCATGCAGAATTGGCTGGTAAGCATGAAGACCCAATCTTGTTTGGTGCTGCTTTTGGGTTGGGAAGAAGGAGAGACTGGGCGGGAAAGGCCATTCCATCCTCATCCCTACCTTTCTCCATGAAGATACTGATGCACATAGAGACCTATAAGCTCAGCTAACTAGCCAGGCTAGAGGCCTTGTGTCTGTTGTTTCTTTGTAAGTGCCTTATCTTGTGCTAGGAGCAGCTTTAGTCCCAAGGTTATAAACAACATTCCGAAGTGTCTACATTTGACAAGAGAGAGTCCTTTGTTTCCTTGCCTAATGAATAGGTAATGAAGGAAAGACCATACATGGTACAATTAGTATTGTGTTGTAACTTTAGATTGGAGGAAGTTTATGCATATGCATTGCTTTAACAAATAACAGCTATGTATATAAAGCAGGCCCCACCCTTTCGGGCTTTGCTCTGCTTTTGGAGAGTGATTTCACTGAGCCTTTATTGCTGGCAATAAACACCCTTTGTTTTCTGACTGCCACGTGGAGATTTCCTTCAGCCTCAAACGTTAATTTTGCTACAATACAGATGCCCGGTGGGTCCCTTTCTCTGGCAGTTTCTCTTTCTCCCCGTCCACACTTGACACAGCTTCCTGCCTGATGCACCACCCCCTAACAGGCCCCGAACGCTCTGAGCCCTCCCAACCCAACCAGCCGCCATCTGGGGCTGTCTCAACGCAACCTGACCAACATTCGGGCCCCTCTGGCAAGGCCCGTTTGGGCTAAGGCCTTGTCTAAATTCAATTACACACTGTGGTATAGATCCTCTCTAATGTGTAACCCCTCTTTAAAGTGCTAATTGTCAGAGTTAATAACTTATTTTTCACGATAGCGACAATTTGGGTCATGATAATATAATCTCATTTCAACCTCCCCCCCCCTCGCAATACCTTTGTGAATATGCAAGGAAGCTGTGATCTTCTATGACATATTACTGATTCGATTCTCTCTGATTTTTGAATGGAATGAGTATAAAGAGTTCTTTGATCTTAGTTTTCTTACGAGTACTATTGCTATTTAATGTTTAGTTGATAGCAAGCAGGGCTTGAATTATAGAGTGTTTTGGAGAGGAGGGGCTTTCCCCAGATACTATTTTTAGCAGGCTATTGGTGTGTGTGTGTTTGTGTTGGTGTGTGTGTATGAAGATTTGGTGAAAAGTGAGAGAAGTCAGGAGGTGGGGGGGGGGTGGTCTCCTTACCTTCCCCCAAAGAATCGAAGCACTGGTGGGGAGGGAAATATTGGGAAACTGTCCATTTCAATTTCTCTTTCTCTTTTTACGCAATTATTTTTTATTGAATTTTGGGTGTGATAGTTGCATATTGTTGGCATCCATCTGTCACAGGACACAGTGGAAGAGTATGTCTTCAGGGGTAAAGTCACATCATTGGAGAGTTACAGCATCTGCTGTGGGTGTAGAGACACAGGTGACGTTGTGGTCTAAACCACTGAGCCTCTTGGGCTTGCCAGTTGGAAGGTCGGCTGTTCAAATCCCCGTGGCGGGGTGAACTCCTGTTGCTCTGTCCCAGGTTCTGCCAACCTAGCAGTTTGAAAGCACGCCAGTGCAAGTAGATAAATAGGTACTGCTCCGGCAGGAAGGTAAACGGTGTTTCTGTGTTCTCTGGCTTTCATCGTGGTGTTCTGTTGAGCCAGAAGCTGGCAACATGGTGAGGAAAGCTGTCTGTGGACAAACGCTGGCTCCTTTGACCTGAGAGCGAAATGAGCGCTGCAACCCCGGGGTCCTTTACCTTTTTTTTTTTTTTTAACCTTTAGAGGCCAGTATGGAAGAGACATGTTTTATTGGAAGTGGGGCAGATGAGGACTGAAGAAGCAACCCTCAAAGTGGTTTATAAAAGGATAAAAGAAGAAAATCAAGAAAAACTCACAACAGTACTTTAAAACATACAAAATACTAGGGAACCGTAAAGGAATTCCTGTATATACATGAAACCCACTTCCGATTTCAAACACATGAATACACTGGTTTCCTATTCTTGCAGCTTCTTTGTTATTAATTGTTTCTTCACTTTCTTGTTACAGGAATCAGACAGTAATAGGTCAGACAACAACAATAGCAACAACCACAACAATTTATATAAGGCATACCATATTATATACTGATTTATACCCTAGTTTTCATTTTTTCCAACTTTCATGTCTCCACACAACCACATCAAGTCCTCGTGAGAATCCATCAGTACTTCAGTGTGAATTTAGGAGACCACTATTCCCCGCACAGATACACAGTTTCTAGAGCGGTTTGACAATCAGGCTCTCTTTCCTAGGAATCGCAGCTCTTGGAGGGAAATGGGGTGAATCTCGTAACAACTCTCAGCACTCAGTTCCCAGGGTGCTCTGGAGGAAGCCATGACTCTTTAAAATGGTATACCACTGCTTTAAATGAATACTGCACTCACAGTAAAACAAAACAATAGCATCATCAAGTGACAGATACCTCATTTAGGGAGACATGTCATAGGGGCCAACCTGATGTGCTTAGAGAAAACAGCACACAATAAATACTGGGAATGATGGACATGAACCCAAATACTTCACTGGGTGAGTTATTTAATTAAAATGAACTAATTGCTACAGATGGAGTTGGCCGTCATTGAATCATTGAACAGAGCACAATTAATTGGTTTATTTGCAAGGGAGTCCTAACCATACATGTGTTTAAGCTTTTGGCAGTTTTGAGAGGAGAGAGCCCTACGCCGTTCCTGAAGAGATGAGATGGCCATGAGAGTAATGGGATATACTTGGTCAAGCTCTTCACTGCTCCTTTCCCACCCACCTTCCCTTAAAACGTGATGTTTCAAAAGCAGCCTTTCAAACGAGCCCTTTCAAATGAGCAACATTAACATTTGCGTGTTATTGGCTGGCCCAAGACAATTTGGAACCTGGTGGCACCAAATGGTGCCTTGAAGGGGTGAATGTTAACACCTACATCAGAAACAAGGGAATAAAGGTGGAAAGAGATCAGCAGTGCTGTTATTTACCAAGAGACTGATGTTGAGGCAGCATGGGACGGAGCTGCCAAGGAAGTAGCAAATATGGCCTCCAAGGATCACGCCACAGCCATTGCTGCCACTATGGTGCCAGCAGGAGGTGATGCAGTCCTTGGAGACGGGATCCACTGTTCCTGTGGATCCTGCTGCCTGAGGCAGTCGCCTCACCTTGCCACATGGATGAGCTGGCCCTGTTTCAAAGCATAGCTCAAGGCAATGAGGAACATCAAGACAAAGGATTTGAGATGCTCGTGCTAAGCACACCAGTGCTGGAAGGCTTCAAAGAAGTGCCTAGGAATTTATGTGTTCTGTATTTCCATCAGGCTGCTTGAGGAATTCAAAATTTGTGGGGTTGCAGGGTAAAATGACTTGATACACACTACTCAGGCGTATGTGCAGATCAAGACTTGGCCATCTATTGGATTTTGCATCTCTGCAAATGTCACAGTGCAGTTCTTGGCGGTTTAAATGCATCAATATGCATTTATAGATGTAGTTATGAGAGCCAGTGTGGTCCAGGTCAGAGGGGGGCCATCTTGTTGTGTTCTTACAGTCAACCAGATTCCTCTACTGGGAAACCCGCAAGCAGAGGCTGAGCACAAGAGCACTCTCCCATCCTGTGATCCCCAGGATCAGGTATTCAGAGGCCTAACACCTCCAACACTAGATGTGATGGCTAAGAACTCCATTATTTTGTCTATATCCATTTTGAAGCCATCCAAGTTAGTTTCCATCAGAGTCTGAGCTAAGATCTTGAATAGTATTAAAAACTCAAGCAAACAGGACAGAGCTGGCCTGGTTTCTGAAAGACAGCAAGAAAGACACCCAGTGTCTATGCAGTGTTTGTCATAGTATATGTAGTATATTGTGGCATTAAATATATATATATATATATTTGACAGGGCCCCTTCAGGTGTGATTCCTGCAATCTGACAGAGGTTTGGACTAGATGGCTCTTTGGGTCCCAGCTCTACAATTCTGTGATGCTATCAGGGCAGTCACACACGATCCCGCTTTCCATACCATTTGCACCTGCACAAGTTTTGGGATAGTCACATTGCTTCATTTCCAGTCGGTGCACAGAGGGATGCCTGCCATCTTCACTGTACAGTTTTTGGAGAATGTTGAAAACACACCTTTTGCGCCTGAGATGTGTGTTTTCAGGACCCACCCTTTTCCTTTGATTGCAGTCTGTTATAACTGTTTTTTTAATACTGAATTTTATACAGTGGTACCTTGGGTTACATACGCTTCAGGTTACAAACTCCACTAACCCAGAAATAGTACCTCGGGTTAAGAACTTTGCTTCAGGATAAGAACAGAAATCGTGCTCTGGTGGAGCAGCGGCAGCGGCAGCGGGAGGCCCTATTAGCTGAAGTGGTGCTTCAGGTTAAGAACAGTTTCAGGTTAAGAACGGACCTCCGGAATGAATTAAGTTCTTAACCTGAGGTACCACTGTATTGTTGTAACAGGCCCTGTTCACCTGCTAGTGAAGGACAGGTAATAAATTGAAACCATCATCCTTATAATCATCACATCCCATGATGTCCTGCTGAAATCTCACAAATATTCTGGTTTATTTTTGCCCAGTTTTGTTGCACCAAACAACAATATTGTGATGTAACCTTGGGGAAACTAAGCAGAATATATCTGCCACCAATGCCCTATACTTGTATCGAGAACATGCTGTGGGATACAATCTCAAGAAAACTCTAGCCTGGAGGGTCTCCATAGTGTGTACACAACAGAGCATCTGCATTGCATTTATCTTAAATTGCAATCAGCCTTGAGCCCTCAGGATAGGATGGGCTACCCCTCAGCTAAGTGTCTCTTTGGGAAAAGATGTTTCATGCTGGCATGGCGACGTTGAGTTAAAGGGGTGGGGCAGCTTTAAAAATGAGAAAAGCCTGACAGTGTGTTAAGCGAATGATTAATACCAACACTCAGCTTCAAAAAGCCATAAGATCTTTAATATCAACAAAATATATGAGGCTTCAGTTGAAGCTCTTATCTGAAGCATGGCATCTAGGGTGCTATTTCATCTCCTCTCAATGGAAGGCAACCAGGAGGGTAGGGAATAATTTCTGAGATCTCTTTCGCGTTGCCATGGGGCTGGTTCACACATGGAAACAGGGATGTTAATTCCCTCCACCTGTCTTTTGGGATTGCATGGAGGAGAAATCGCTGTCTGGATTGGGTGGCGCATGGATCCAGGCAGCGATGACCCAAGCTCATTCTGATATACAGAGGGCTAACATAACCACTGTGATAGACATCCACCAGCATTTTCCTACTGTACCAGGGTTTTTTGGGGAGGGGGTATGAGAAATTTTCTGAATTGAATAATAGAATCATAGAATTGTAGAGTTGGAAAGGACCCAAGGAGTCATCTAGTCCCTCTAATTCAGGAATCACAACTAAAGCATCCCTGACAGACGGCCATCTGACTTATGCTTAAAAACCTCCAATGAAGGAGAGGTCGCCACCTTCATAGAACTGTGGGTTAGACAGGACACCAAAGGTCATCTAGGAGGTCATCTAAAATACAGTGAGGCTGTATTTTAATGTTTTGATGTATTTTAATCTTGTTTTTAAGTTGCATTTCAATCAATTTGTTTTTATATTGGGTGTTTGCTGCCCTGAGCCCGGTATTGGCTGGGGAGGGCGGGGTATAAATAAAATTTATTATTATTACTACTACTACTACTACTACTATTATCTAGTCCAACCCCCTGCAATGCAGGAATTGCAGCTAAAGAAACCCTGACAGATAGTCATCCAACAGAGGTTAAAAACCTCCAACGAAAGACAACCTTCCTATCATAAAGATGCTTTTCTGTTGTAGTTTGTCAAAGGGCTTCCCAAGATGATCGCTTTATTATTTATTTATTAAAAATCTGAAGAAGTGTGCATGCACACGAAAGCTCATACCAAGAACTAACTTAGTTGGTCTTTAAGGTGCTACTGGAAGAAATTTTTTTTATTAAAAATAGTTATATACCTCTAGCTTATATGCCCAATAATAATACCCAATAACTTCCTTTTGAAATCCTGTCCCCACCCTGTACCTAGAGCCTCCCTTTCCTAAACACCAAAAGATAACACTTCATTTGGGGCAGAAACCAAGTCTGCTGTCTCCATTGGGTGCTCTTCCCAGGGAATGGGGGTCTTGTCTTGTGTGTGTTCTTGAGAGGGCTTTCAGTAATGCAACAACCCTCCTTGCTGCCTGAAGTGGAACAATCTGAGCTGACCTCTTGCCCTCAGCTTGTGCTTGCTTGACCTGTAGACCTTGCCTCGCCCTCTTGAATGTACTTGGCACGTGCTTCGATGATCCTGCCCCAAATACCAGCCTCTAGGCACTTGCTGCTGTCCACAGTTCACAATACCTCTGATGGGAATGCTTCCTTTCCTGTCAAGCTGAACAGGACCACACAGATGTGAGGGGGGTGGAATTGAGGTGACGAATTTACATTAGCACTTCATGTATGTTTTAGGGTTCCCTTGGTAGTCTTCCAAGCAGAGTCCTGGCCAGATCCAGCTGTGTTCACACTGAGATCTGAGGGACGGCTGCAACCGAAAGTGGGATGGCTGCAGGCTGTAGCATTAATGCTGCTAAGACTATCATTATTTTATTAATGTGGATGTTTTTGATGTACGTTTATGATCTAATTTTCTACATGGAAGAGTTTTGCTTTGCAAAATAAATGCCGCTGAACCCTACACTGGGCGGATTTCAGTCGAGTTCCATTTGATTGGGATGAACTAAATGGGAGGGTGGTCGCCCTCTGAATAAAAAAGGTAACAGGCTTTAGGATAAGCACTGTCCAACCAAATCCGTTGACATTTCCCAAGTTATAAATCAGGGATGGGGAACCTTTGGCCTTCCAGGTGTTGCCCATCATCCTTGACCATCGTGCTGGCTGGGGCTGATGGAAGCTGGAGTTCAAAAACATAGAAAGATAGGGAGATTGGAAGCTGCCTTATACTGATTGAGCCCATATAATGTCTACACTGACTGACTGTAGCTTTCCAGGGACTCAGGCAAGGGTCATTCCTAGCCCTACATGGAGATGTCGGGGATTGAACCTGGAACCTTCTGCATGCAAGGCAGATGGTCTGCCACTGAACCACGGCCCTTCCCCCTTCTGGAGGGTGTCATAGTTTCCCAACCCCTATTAAAAAAACCCATGCAGAAATTGACTCATTGATTCCTGCAAAATGTAACTCTCTCTTTTTTTAAATAAACCTTACACCAAACATGTAGCTGTGCTGCATAAGCAATAGTAGATGGGCTTGGTATTTATGGGGTTTACCAGACACATATATTTCTGTGCTAGATACTTTATTTTAATACTGTTTCTATATTGCTATAAATATGTTGCATTTTCGAAATGAAATGTTTTCTAGGTGCGGTTGTAATTTTGCGAGGGGGAATGTGCTTCTGACGACGGGCAAATGATAGGCTACAATATGTGATCAAACGGCAAAACGGGAAACTTAAACAGAATGTGCCCTAAGGACAAAGGCTGGTTGAAACTATAGGGGATAGAATAAATGGGAGTTTTAGCAAAGCTATCTCTGATTCCAACAGATAAATTATGCTTCTCTCTATTTTGCATCTCTTTGGGACTGTACTACATAAATTATGACCAAATATAATTTAGGCTATCAGCGTACATTTCTGAACATCCATCTTGTACATTTTAAGTACAAAATTACCATTTTTTGCAGAAGTATAAAATTGAGACAAATTTTTTTTCATCTGTGCGTTTAACTTCCGAATACTTTATAGCAGCTGAAGGGCTGGAGAAGACCTCATTACTACCCGAAGGGCAACGCTAACCAGCTGACTGTATAACTGTATTAAGAGCTACATAAATGAGGTGGGACTCTGGAATGCAGATATATATATATATATATATATATGCTTTCGTAGATTTTCACGGGTACAGGAATGCAGGTTTTGGTGTCTTCGGGTGTCTTCCCGTGTAAGAGTTGGGGTGTCTAGGCGACGTTTCGACGAGGTCTCACTCGTCATCTTCAGGCTGGTGCTCCAGCCTGAAGATGACGAGTGAGACCTCGTCGAAACGTCGCCTAGACACCCCAACTCTTACACGGGAAGACACCCGAAGACACCAAAACCTGCATATATATATATATATATATATATATATATATATACATGTGTGTGTGTGTGTGTGTGTGTGTGTGTGTGTAATATCTTGCATAGTGTTGAAGTGGTGTCAACTTTCTCCAGAAGCATCTAAACAAAAATAGGTGTTGGTGGTGTATTCAAACCACTTACCCATGGGGAACCCAAGTTGTTGTTTTTTTACAAGGTAGTATTTTGGAGCATCCTTTAAATAACATCAAATCACATTGACTCCAAAACATTCTGGGAATGTAGGTGTTCATCTCATCCACATCGTCATCTTCCATCACAGGGACGGACAACTTTTCACCTTGTAGATGATGTTGATCTACAGTTGCCATTACAGCTGACCATTGCCCAAGCTGTCCTCAAACAAAAAGAGATCACTTTACCATACATGTGCCCACTTGACTGCTTTGATAAGTAGAATTTGCACTATTACAGGTACCACAGAATATCTGTTCTGTGTTTGTTGGTTGATTGGTACCCATCTCTGTCTTGGGAGACAATGGAAGAGTGCACCTTGGGGGGTGAAGTCAAGATGAGATGTCGCTCCTGGTGCGTGTAAGTTGCCCATGTCTCACTACCATAAAGCAGCATGCTCAACGTGCAAGCCTGGTAGACCTTCACCTTGGTATTTGTCATTAGCATCACATACTCCCATAACCTTTTGGAGAGGCGAGCCATTGCCATAGCTACCTTGTTCAGCAGCACCTACACAAGCGCCATCACTGTATTCCTCTTGATGCCTGCTAAAAACAACATTGTTTAGACAAGCCTATTCAGAAAGTCGATGTGGATTTTTATTTATTTTTAAAGTTGTATTTTCTGGTCAAGAGGACTTCCATCTTCGCCAGCAGGCCCCGGTAGGTAGCTCCTTACAACAGCATCTCAAAGGCGTTATCCTCAAAGTGCCTTCCAAACAATTCAAAGTGGGTTTCCAAAGGATATAATGTTCCATTGCCTGGAATAGATGTTAATAGATCCCATGTGATATGAAAAAGCTGGGAGGCTACCTGAGGATGCGATGGAGGCAGAGAAGTGGGGCTTCTTCGCCACCCTCACTGCCACACAGCAGGCATGGTTATGTTATTTCAATACATTAATTAACTGTCCACCGAAAGGATTCCTGACAAATGGCCTCTGTTTAAAACCCCAAGGAAGGAGTGTATGCCACCTCCCGAGTGAGTCCACTCCACTGTTGAATGGCTCTAGTCCATGGGTAGGCAAACTAAGGCCTGGGGGCCGGATGTGGCCCAATTGCCTTCTCAATCTGGCCCACAGATGGTCTGGGAATCAGCGTGTTTTTACGTGAGTAGAATGTATGCTTTTATTTAAAATGCATCTCTGGGTTATTTGTGGGGCATAGGAATTCCTCCTCCTCCTCCTCCTCCTCCTCCTCCTCCTCCTCCTTCTTTTCCAAAATATAGTCTGGCCCCCCACAAGGTCTGAGGGACAGTGGACTGGCCCCCTGCTGAAAAAGTTTGCTGACCCCTGCTCTTAACATTATAAAGTTCTCCCTAAGGTTTAGTCAGAATCGTCTTTCTTGAAATTTGAATCCATTAGTTTGGGTCTTCCCCTCTGGACCAGCAGAAAACAAGCTTGCTTATGGCAGCCCTTCTGACATTTGACGATGGCTATCCTGCCACCTCTCTGTCTTCTGCAGGCTAAACATCTGGGGGGAATATTTCCATTTTTAACTGGAAATGAGGAGCCAGGAAGGGATCAAACATCTCCTTTAAATGGGAATATTATTTCTCCTCATTCTCTTTCCAAAGCACAATGCAAAGACCATTCAAGATAGCTCCAAATAACAAACCAGGTACTGACAGTGGAAATTGCAACCTGAGTTTCTTGATGCATGCTAGCAAGAAACCTTCCCTCTGGGCTAGTGGTTCTAGCTGTGTTTGTTTAAATACTGCTGTGGAGATGCATTGTGAATTCACCTGTAAAATGCAGAGGAAGGTGGAGGAATACGTACAGTGTACTCAGTGATAACATCCCCATTTCTAAGCAGAAGATGATGGGAACTGAAAATCCAGGCTGAGTTTTTGAGGACTGCTTTAAAAGGAGACCGGCAGAATTCAAGGCTCTGTAGGACAAAGATTGTTGAAACAAATAAAAAGTACCCCAAAATATAGCAGGTTTTTTTGGGGGGGGTAGACATCTCAAAAAGCTAACCATCAATTCACAGAAATTACAACAAAAAGAAAATAGATGGTATTTTAAAACAGAGAGAAAGTGAAATGTGCTGATAAAGCTGGATACCAAAAGCCATATGCGTTTATAATAATTTTTTTTGACAGAGTGTTGAATTTGCATTTATGAATAGATTTTGAATCTATGACCAATATATGATTGGGACTGGAATTTTCTTTTCTTGTTTATATGGCTCTGTATATAGATTTACTGCATAATCCTGTGCATGTCTACCTAGAAGTAAGCCCCACTGAGTTCTATGAGGCTTACTCCAAGGTAAGGGGGTGATCCTAACTGGCTTGTGGAGCAGTAGATTCTCCACCACAATCGCACCCGTGTTGTTTCCAGAAGGGGGAGCACTTAATTCCCTTTTTGCTACATGAGGAGATGAGCTCACACCAGGAGCCCTTACCAGGAAATAGGCTGGGTTTGTAACCAGCAGGTCCATCAATGACCCAACTCCCCAAGCCCCAAGCATAGTTGGCAATACGTCTGGATCTCAAGCCTTTTCACATCTTCAGCTTCCACCATGCACTAGGTACGGTTAGGCCTAACCCCTAGAGGATTTCCACTATGGTCTGTGCAAATATCTCAGTGGTGTGGATAAGACGCATCACATGGCTGTTTCCTGGCCAATCAACACCCTTGCTCCCAGCGGTGTACCAATCGCTGAGAATGGGCCTTCCACGCGGTATAACAACCACACTGTGTGGGACAACTCCATGGACAAGAGGATCCACCCTGGTGTGCCTATGAAGGGTGCCTCTAAATCTCAAAACATTCAGGAATCTGATGGTTCGAAGCATTCAAAACAAGGACACTGCCAACCTGTTAGGACTACAATTCCCACCATCCTGACAAGGGGTTGATAGGATTTGGAGTCCAGCTACACCTGGGGGCCCCACAGGTTCTCCACCTCCAATTTAAAACAACTCATGCAATTCTTAGGAGCCTCTTTAGGGACTTTGCACACTTAACAGATTTTAGTCTCCTCCTTACATAAGAATATACTCCTTTTTTTGGCGGTGGATAGCCTTGCATCATTTGAAGTATTAAGCCCTAAACTGTGGGCTCCCAAAGCCAGCCGCCCCCTTGTTTGCTGCTCTTGTTTATCCTCCACATGAAACAATGACCTCTTGCAAGGCGCCGCTTTCTTACTTTTCTCAGGGTTACTCTCTTGCCTCGATTCCTCCCCTGATTATCTTGAAGCCTGTCAAACTGGGGAGCTCTCCCCTCCTCTTGCTCTTTCTCCCTAATAGACAAGAAGCAGCCCAGTCAATAATATTTTACTTGTCTTCCCACCGAGCGTCTCTTCCTCCGATCAGTTTACGCGGGCTTGACTGCAGAAAGTCAGGAGGGAGGTTAAGATCCGAAAGTTCAGCCAAATGTTATCAGCTGCGGAGATGTTGCTAAGGGAAAGCCCCCAGAAGCCCCCCCCCCGCACCCCATGCCCGGAGCCAATAATAGCTGCATATAACTGATAACATCAACAGCTGTCAAAGATCCAGGCATTTGTGCTTCATCTGTAAATCCAAACACCTGTATTCAGTCAAGCTTTGATTGTTATCCTCTCTTTCCCCGTCATTCCGATTCGTTCCTTGAAAGTCCTGCCAAGGATATTCTAAGCTGCTAGCTGATTTATAAAGTGTGGTTTGGAGGAAGGGGGTGGGCAGGAGGGCTGGAATTGACAAGAGGCTTTCATTCGCAGGGTGATGAGTTCCAATGATGTCCCTATTGACAGCATCCTTTTGCGTTCTGTTTCAGAGCTACATCCCTCCGTATCAAATAATTTTTTAAAAAAGAAAGTTCAGATCTTTGGAAGCAAGAGTTAAAGTACTTTGAGAGTTTCCAACATGTGTCACTTTAAAGAACATTATGTACTTGCTTTAAGATTTTTTTTTCGGGAGTGGGGGTGGGCGAGCGGGTGATGAATTAGATCAAAGCAACTAATAAACATTCTGCTTGAAAGCTCTTCAGAACACAGTATATATATGGTTGAGATATTTAAAGATAGAATTTCAAGGATCAAACTGTAAAATAAACCAACGTATCTTCAATGGACAGCTGATGCTTGCTTGTCCAACTATAAGAAGTTAATATGAAGATCAAAAAGGAGAACTCCTTCTGTCTTTTATTAGTTTGTCAGGAGGAAATCTCTGGTAAGGGATGGAGCGACGAATCTCATATTTTATACAACTTCCTCAGAATTCTGGATCCTATAGAATTGTAGATTACGCACCAGCAGCTGGTGGAATCACTGAGCCCTTGCTGGTGCTAGGTGGTTGCCCAGTTTGGAAATTTAAGGACCCAGATTAAGAAGACGGCCAATCAATTAATGAGCATACAAAGTGCCTTTTTTAAAGTGATTGGTTAAATAACTGATTATAGATTACAATGGCTTTGTGCAGTGTCTGTGTCCATTTCCCCTCGATAAAATACAGTGGGAAAGTTGTTAGAAAAGCATATTGCCTACATCTAAGAATTTCTCTCTTTCATTTTCTTGGGTTGCATTAGGAAGGCATGGCTATTTAAGGCCGCCTTAATTAGTGTTTGAAAGGTGCACATTTAAGGAACCTAAGAAATCTAAGATCTGTTATTTTATGCTGCCTATGTTCACCATAATGTGTATTTTTCCTTTTAAGGGATTTTAACTGTTTCTGGTTTTCATTGTCATTGTTGCTTCCATTTGCTAGTTGCTTTTACCCTGAAAGTCTCAAAGTCACAGAATAAAACACAACAGATAAAAATGATTAAAATCCGGGGACGGGAATTCATAAAATGTTCATCTGATAACATAATAAAAAGGACAAGTCCTGTTGACTCCACCAAAAGAGGAAGAGCATTTTCTTTGTTTAAAAGATGGTTTAGAAATTCTGAATTGATATATAAATACCTGAAACCAGTAAAAACGAGGTGCTTCTTCATGCAGAGGAACTATGGAACTTGCTCACACAGGATGGCCACCAACTTGGATGGCTTTGAAAGAGGATTGGACAAATTCGTGCCTGAGGAGGCTGTCACTGGCTACTAGCCAGGACGGCAGTGATCTGCCTCCACAGTCAGAGGCAGCAATGCTTCTGAATATCAGTTGCTGGGGAATCTCAACTGGGAAACGCATTGTTGCCCTCAGGTCCTGCTTGCTGGTTTCCCACAGGCATCTGCTTGGCCATTGAGAGAACAGGATGCTGGACTAGATGGGTCCCTGGCCAGATGCAGCAGCCTCTTATATACCATATAACATTTATTACCGTTGTTATCTTAGTTTTCATAAACCCACTTTCAGCATGGAATACTTCAGTTGCAAAATTGGTGTGGCAAGTTTAAAATACCATACCCTTCAACATTTCTCTGATGAGAATAGGGACGTCCTATTCAACAACAACAACAACAACAACAACAACAACAACAACAACAATTTTATTATTTATACCCCGTGCACCTGGCAAGATTGTCCCAGCCTCTCTGGGAGGCTTCCAACATACATAAAAGCATAATTAAAACTGTTATGTATTGAGGTTCTCACCCTGGCCACCAGGGGTATTGTGCATATAGTTTTCACTCAGGTCCACATAAGTTAATTTGGGCTGAAAAACCCATGATGGCGGGTTGTTGTTGTTACAATGTTGACAGCCGGCTGCCTATAAAAGCAGGCCAGCTGAGCTGTTCAGTTCAGTTCCAGCTTACTATAAAGAACCACTTGGAGAAATCTGTGTTGACTGCTATGTCCACCACACAACTTAATAAAAACATTAAAACATTTTCCCTAAAATGGGTGGGCTGCATTCGGATGTCTTCTAAAGGTATACTGTATTTTTCCGTGTATAAGACGCCCCCATGTATAAGACGCCCCTTATTTTTAGGGATTCCAAATTAAGAAAGCACCCCTCAGCACTACCTGTGTATAAGACGAGCCCCAATTTTAAACCTATTTTTTTGGGTTAAAAATCCTAGTCTTATACACAGAAAAATACGGTAGTTACTTCTCTCCTTGGCTCAGAGTGCAGGGGTGGGGTCCCGAAACTCCATTCCCTCCAACATTTCTCTGATGAAAATAGGGACATCCTAAGGAAAAGCGGGACATTCCAGGATCAAATCAGAAACCGGGACGGCTTCTGTAAATACGGGACTGTCCCTGGAAAATAGGGACACTTGGAGGGTCTGAAATACCATGCAAACATGGCCCTTGTGTTCTCTTGCTTCCATGAATGGAGAATGAAGAATCAGAAGCCGCAGCCAAATCCCTGACCAGATTATTTTGTTTTTTGACTATGTCTCAAATATACTTTCCTATCTGTTCCTTCTCTCTCTGCTCACCCCCTTAAAGGAGTGAACACAATTTCCAGCAGAATGTTTTAAAAGCATTTCTTTCTTTGGAATAATAAAACTGTTATGCCACAGAACTGGTTGTGTTTCCTACTTAATATGAAATGGGTGGGGGGCCGTGGGGGAGATTGTGTAACAAAAGTCTAATATAGCAATATTCTCTTATTGCAATGATTTATGGATTCAGAGCTTTAATGACAGCATGTCTTCCTGCTCCCCTTTAATTTCCAGACATCTGGATCTTTCCTTTGTTGGGACCACAGTGATAGATGACAAAGCCATGTGCTTGTGAAATCAGAGTGAGGAACATTGTCACCCACAGTTTGTATGCTGAGAAGAAACTCTAAACAGTTCTCCCTGGCAGGGCTGTTGATTTGGGCTCCAGGCTCTGCCTTTTCCTTCCAGATAATCTGTGCTGATGAAATACATGGCAAAGACCATTACACTGACCTTAAAAATAGTTCTGATCTCATTGTATGTCAAACAGCAGTGGGATGTGGTTCAATAGTTTTTTAAAATATGAATCAGTCTGCAGTTTTAATTCAGAGACGTCACGCCTGCAATTTGCAGTGATTATAGCGTTAAGTGTGGTCGCTTTTGTCTCTGGGAATAATGTAGGAGATAATTTGTATTTTTAGGAAACATTCTAAATGTATGTTTTTGTTTTTTTAAAGGATGAAATCCGTTTTGAACAATTACCGTCAGATATAATATGAGGTCTGCTTTTTGTATTGGTAGGGGGTTTTTTTGGTGTTGTTTTTTTTTTTTTTGCTTTGTTTGTGAACAAACTCTGATCCAAAAACGTTCTCACTGTCCTGGCTGACTTCCTGGTTGTAAATGAGCATTTGTTGTGTTTAAGGTGTGGGCAAGGCAGAGTTGCGCAATCTTTCACCATCCTTTGCCCAGTGACAGGAGCTGGTGGGGTTAGAACTGGGACACTGCCCCATGTGGTGAGTAACTGGAAATGCATTTTGGAGTATCTTCTTAGGTAAAGGTAGAGGGACCCCTGACCATTAGGTCCAGTCGTGACCGACTCTGGGGTTGCGGCACTCATCTTGCTTTATTGGCCAAGGGAGCAGGCATACAGCTGGTCATGTGGCCAGCATGACTAAGCCGCTTTTGGCGAACCAGAGCAGTGCATGGAAATGCTGTTTACCTTCCCACCGGAGTGGTACCTATTTATCTACTTGCACTTTGACGTGCTTTCGAACTGCTAAGTTGGCAGGAGTATCTTCTTAGCTGTGAAGTATACTCTTGCATTCTCTGCAGTTCTTGGTGGCAATAAACAGCCTTACATGCCTCCAGTCAGAAGAGGGCAAGGTGGAGATTAAATTTTTGGGGTTTTCCACTGAAACCCCTAGTTTGGCCTTCCCCCACCCCTTCTCTCTCTCTTGCATGAAGCAACCAGGAAACTAGCTGCAACCCTGTAGGCTTGGAATCCCAAGCCATCCTTGTAAATATGATGAAACTGTAAACAAAGAACCATTCTTTGTCTTTACCAGCAGGACTTCTGTGGATTTCCCTGACATTTTAAAGCAGTGTGAATGAGACATAATGGATGGCAGTGGGACTGATTAGCTCCAGCTTCCAAGTTTTTAATTCCACTGTAAACTATAAACCAATCAATTCTATTTTTTAAAACTGAAAAGTTCTAGGGTTTATTTTTTTGGTCCCTTCTGTGACTTTCTGCTTGCAGCTGTTCCCTTACAGCATCCACCCATTGGCTTTCCTCTCCCCAGAGCTCAATCGGTACCAGCTCAGAGAGGGAGGGAGGGAGGGAGGGAGGGAGGGGACAAAGTAGACCTTACTGCTTCTTCTCCTTGTTCTGCCACCATGCTCTACCATCACATCAAGGTTGTTCCACTGCCTGCTGGATTCTCTGATTGGTGGAGAGCTTGGCTTCTCCCTGTAGCCACCATGTCCGCCTTCCTTCCCCGCCTAATTTATTAAGGCACTGAGAAGAGGGGGAAATTGCACTCCTCAGCAGCAGCTCCCCAAGGAAGGATGCAAGGACCCCAGGACATTCCGGGATCCAATCAGAGACTGTGATACCTGCTTTAAATTTGTAAAGTCCCACTCGAAACGAGACAGTTGCATGGCATGCAGCTGGAGAGAAGCAGGTGAGCAACCACAAGGAGGAGGAGCAACAGTATGAGGAAGTTGTATGGATTGACAGTGGGCTGCCTTTGAAGTATGAGTCTTGGCATGTGCTCAATATGGCCAATTCATGCTGTCAGCCCCAGGACCAGCGGCACAGGCTTGCCCCCACAACTTCGGTTGCTCGGGACTGTGCGCCGTCACTGGGACATGTGCCACCACACGTTGTAGGTGCCTTGCCCCCCATTTAAAATGTTGTGGGGGCTAGGGCACTCATGCCCCCCAGGGAGTTGGCACACCTGCCCGGGGCTCTGGGCTGACCCTACTCAGCTGAACTCATGGAGGTCAGAAGCGCTTCCTGCATATCTGTGGATATTTAGCAAGCCTAAAGTGCCATAGCAGATGGGCATTTTGTCTTGATTCATTGGGGCAGTTGTCCCGCGTTTCTGTAGCATCTCTGCATTTGTGGGTTGAATGATAATGCTGCCATTATGCTAAAAAATCAACGCCAGGAATTGAAGGGAACAACAGCTTGTTGTTGCACTTCTTGTTATTTTATTACATACTGTACGTCTGCGAGACACCAGCGCATGTATCCGCCTAATAAAAGCAGTTATCAGAAACATAACTTTTTATATTTATAATTGAAATTGTAAATTAGGGCCTAAGGAAGGAGCAGGCATTGTTCTTTAGCCTGAAATGAAATCATTGTTTGGGCACATATGCTTTTCGCGCCATTAATCAGTGCGGCTGGCTACTGTTGTTTAACGCACAGTGTGTGATTTGTAAGCATGGGGCTCTGTTAAACAAATAGGCCTGGTTTTTGCCTCCGTAGAAAATCTTCTCTCTCCCCCTCCACACTCATACATTCATTTGAACTGTAATCATACAGGGACACTCTTTCCTTTCCTTTCTTCTTTTGCTCAGGAAGTACTTCAGATAGTTCCTATGGGGTGGAGACAGCCGTGGCCACACATTGGATGGAATAGGACAGTTATTCTCCTGTGGTTGTTCTTTCAGGTGACATTGGAGGGAGGGAGGAATCATGCAGTGCAGAGTTTGGGCCTATCCACACTTCCTCTTGTCCTGCTGGTTTCCCCCAGGGAAAACCACTCTTTAGTGCTCAGTCAGAGCAAATGGCAATTTGGGTTTTCCTTGGATTGATGTTTGCTCCGATTTAGCACTAGGGAGTGGGTTTTCCCTCGGAAAGGAGCAGGGCGAGGGGAAAATTAGCTCAGCCCCATGTTTTCTAGGCATGGGACAAGCAGGAGTATGGGCGAGTCCTTAAACAGTGGAATCCTGCTTGGATGGCTTTAAAAGAGAATTAGACAGATTCATGGAGGAGAGGGTGTTTGATGGCTACTAGCCATGATGGCTCTGCTCTGCCTCCACAAGTTGGAGGCAGCAATGCTTCTGAATACCAGTCGTTGGTGGGGAGAGGGCACTTGTGCTCAGGTCCTGCTTGTGGGCTTTCACTGGGGCATCTGGTTGGCCACTTTGAGAACCGGATGCTGGCCTACATGGGCCATTGGCCTGATCCAGCAGGATCTTCTGATATTCTACCTCCACCAGTGGAAGCAGTGATGCTTCTGAATGCCGGTTGCTGGGTACCACATTATGGATGAATGCTTTTGTTCTCAAATCCTAATCGCCACTTTACCACGGGAATCTGGTTCTCCACTATGAGAAAAAGATGCTGGACTAGATGGGCTAGAAGAGTCCAGCAGACTCTCCTTATGTTTTTTTTTAGAGAGTTGCCTCTTCTGCTTGCTTGGCTGGGTTCAACTGCAATTTGGCTCTTTTCCCTACCAGAACTATCGAGACCAATGATCTCAGTTGAATCTGAGGTAGGATTGGAATGTCGGAAGCAGGCTTGTGTCAGGTCAGAGCAATGGCCCACCTGGCTCAGTATGGTCCCCATTAGCCACAGATACACCATACAATGAAAGCATTGTGATACTACTTTGAACAGACATGGGTTACCCTGAAGAATTCTGGGTGCTGTAGTTTGTTAAGGTTGCTGAGAGTTATTATGAGGCCCCTGTTCCCCTTACAAAGATACAATTCCCAGAGTGGTATCATAGGACTTCTATTATTAAATAATTATTATTATTTGTCAGGGACTGGGCAGAGGAGGAATGGTAGAGACCACCTCCCCAGAGAAGAAGAC
This sequence comes from Podarcis liolepis, assembly GCF_965112155.1. Classification (NCBI taxonomy): domain Eukaryota; kingdom Metazoa; phylum Chordata; class Lepidosauria; order Squamata; family Lacertidae; genus Podarcis; species Podarcis liolepis. The sequence goes on from NC_139561.1 coordinate 32,197,316, forward strand.
AGTTCAGAATTACAACAGAGGTTTGAGGGAGGTCATAGCTCAGAGGAAGATGAGGGGTAAAGTTGGGAAATAATGGGAGAGGAGGAGGAGGAGGAGGCAGAGCTGGAGCATCTGGCTGACACGTTATCACTAAAAAGCATTCCAGTCCCACCATCTCCCGGAACCTGGCGGGCCGTAAAAGTAGGAGAGCAAAGGGCTCAGAAGGAAAGGGCCCTCAGTGCCACCCGTAGAAGAGATGATGAATGAGGAAGTGGGATAGAAGGGGAGGGGAGATTACTTGGGACAACACCATTATTCCAAGAGGATGCATTTACAAGCCTCTTTCTGTAAATATTGAATAAAAGCAGATGGTACAGACTTTTCCTTGTCTTATCCGTTCCTGGCAACCTGCTGTGGGGGTTGGTTCCTCTGCCGCCTGACATTATTATTATTTATTACATTTACATACCATCTTTATCTTCCAAGGATCTCAAGGTGGCATACATGGCTGTCTTCCTCCCCATTTCTTCCTTACAACAATCCTGTGAGGTAGATTACGCTAAGAGATGGTGATGACTGGCCCAAGGCTACCAAGGGGGCTCCATGTCTGAGTGGGGATTCAAACCCTGCTCTCCCAGTCCTAGTCTGATACTCTAACCATTTTGCCACACTGGTTGTGTGAATACAGGATGTGAATGTGGTCACCATAAGGGCAGTTTGACAATGGGCAAGACTGGCCCTATTGTTAGGCAGAGTGAGGTGGCAGAAATTAATGGGCCTAAGGTAGGCCAAATAATTTTGGAAGAAGACCCATATTCCCCCTCACAGAACAACAATTCCCACAGTTGCCTGGGAAGAAAGTTTGTTTATTGAATTACTCCCAGAATTGTAGTTCTGGGAATGGGAGTCTCCTCTGGATGTGTGACTGCAAATGGCCCACATTTGCTTCTAAATTCTAGTTTCCTTTGCCCCCTCCCCGCCAGTTAAAAATCCACACACTCCGTAAAGCAAGAGGAAACAAATAAATCCCGATTCAACCTGAGTAGCTGAAATATTTGTGCTTAGAGAGAAGTATCAGAACTGCACATTTCCACAAAGCACCATTTCTATATATATATATAAATTAAAATAAAACAAAATCTTAGATAGAAGAGCAATGTGGTTGTCTCAGCCTGACATCCCACTCACCGTGTGAATGCGATTTGTTTGGTAATGAATAGCATTTAAGTTCCAGCTTAGTCAGTTTTGATTAAGCAAACATTAAATTAATTCAATCTGCAAACACTTAGCCTGCAAGGGCTATTGAAGGGAGAATGCATTTGGATGGACAGAGGGACGCGTCTTCATTGGATTGCTGGCCACCTCTGAGTAGTTAACGGTCAGATCAATACAGCTCCTAGAGCTATAATAAAATGCCTTCGACAAGCTCATCTGGGGCTGGGAACACAGTATACACATTGATTTCCTGGCCTGATATAACCCATTTACCTATTCAGTTAGTCCGTTAAGGAAGGTGTAAGGCTACCAGGACTCTGGGGACCAATGATGCCTGTAAGTAGGTTAGCAAATACTTGACAATGTCTTAATCTGCCGTAGAGCTCCCACTTCAAAAGGAGGTGCATTATCCAGGCAGAGGGGCTGGGCTGGGCTGGGGTACATTTGATTTCACAATGTGGTCCTCTTTAGGGAGCATAGACAGGTAAACATCCCCCCCCCTAGAAACAACCTGCATGTGTGCGTACTGCCGACCAGTCAGAGGGCAGGAAGAGTCCACTTGGAGAAGCATACCTCACTGTTTTTGAAGGGACAGGGCATGGATTCATAGAATCATAGAGGTGGAAGGGACATCAAGTCCAATCCTCAGCAATGCAGGAATCGCAGCTGAAGAATCTCTTACAAATGACCATCCAGCCTCTGTTTACAAGCTTCCCATAAAGGAGAGTCCACTACCTTCTGAGGTTCTCTGTTCCACTGTCAAACAGCTCTTACTGGCATAAAATTCTTCCTATTTTTTAGCCAGAATCTCCTTTCTTGCAATTTGAATCCATTTCTTCCATGTACTGCTCTCAGGAGGAGCGGAACAGAAGCTTTCTCCATCTTCCATGTGACAGCCCTTCAGATAGATTCAGTTCTATTCAGTTCAGCAAAAGGATGGTCTTCTGTGCTTTTACCCCAGGGATGGGGGAACTTCTGGACCACTGCTCCTTTCACCTCTGACCCTTGTGATGGGAGTTGAGGTCTAACAACACCTAGGGGGGCTGCAGGTTCCGTCTCCCCGCTTTAGAGGGACCTTTACCAGACCATTGCTTTGAAACTTTTGCACACTTGTGATTCCAGGAACGAGACTGACTTATTACACTGTCAGCCTTGAAATGCACATGTTATAAAAATGGGGGGGGGGGGGGAATACGACAAACCCAAACTGTGCTGCTATCCATCATTTTCCCTTCTCCCCCCCCCACTGCAGTCATTCACTCACTCAGATGACTTTCTTGAACCTGATAGAGCAAGAGGCAATAGAGATGGATATTTAGTCGCAGGGACAGATGTATCAACGCTGCATCGACCGAAGCCAGAGTTCTTGTGGCAGTTTTATTTATTTCTTTATTGCAAGGGTTTTTTTCCCCTCCCCCCCGACACCCCTCAAACCTCCATCAAGGCTACAATATGGAATTGGGAATAGAGGGCAGATACTCCTACAAAAGAGCTTTGATGGGTGAGAAATAGAAAAAAATAATCCTGCGCTTGCTCAAGAACTCTGGGCTGCATTACAGTGTAAAAACAGCAAGATGTCTGCTGGATCATGCCAGCATCCTGTTCTTACAGTGGCCAGCCAGATGTCCCAAAGTGGGAAGCCTGCAAGCAGGACTCAAGCAGGCAGGTTTCAGGGGACTCCCTGGTCCTGAGTGGAGTAACTGTGCCCCTGAAGGAGCAGGTGCACAGCTTGGAAATCATTTTGGATTCACCGCTGCCCATGGAGGCACAGGTTAATTCTGTGCCCTAGGCGGCTGTCTACCAGCTCCATCTAGTACGCAGGCTGAGAGCCTACCTGCTTGAACACTATCTTGCCAGAAACTACAACTTATCCAGAATGCAGCAGCTAGAATGGTGACTGGGAGTGGCCGCTATGACCACATAACACCTGTCCTGAAAGACCTACATTGGCTCCTAGTACGTTTCCAAGCACAGTTCAAAGTGTTGCTGCTGACCTTTAAAGCCCTAAACGGCCTCAGCCCAGTACACCTGAAGGAGCATCTCCACCCCCATCGTTCTGCCCAGACATGGAGGTCCAGCACTAAGGGCCTTCTAATGCTGCGAGAAGTGAGGTTACAGGGAACTAGGCAGAGGGCCTTCTTGGTGGTGGTGCCTACCCTGTGGAATGCTATCCCATCAGATGTCAAGGAGATAAAAAACTGCATAACCTTTAGAAGACACCAGAAGGCAGCTATGTATAGCGAAGTTTGCAATGTTTAAGGTTTTGTTGTGTTTTTGTATATGCTGGAAGCCAATCAGAGTGGCTGGGGTAACCCAGACAGATGGGCAGGGTACAAATCATCATTATCATCATCACAAACATTTTAATACATGCTTTCACCTAATTAAATGAATTTTTGCAGACATTGGTTTGAGAAACTGTCACCGAACTTGAAGAAGTGCAAATTTCAAGGGATAGTTTCTTTTCAGCTCATGCACTGTTTGGGATTGTGTGAATTAGGCAGAGTCATATCAAAATGGGAACTAAACAAAATGTATTCCCCATCCATATATGTGTGCATCTCTTTCTCTCTCTGTGTACACACACACACACACACACACACACACACACACACTTCTCTTAGAAGCATCTCTTTATTTCTCTCTATTATTCTTTGTGCGTGACGAGCCCCCCTCTGTGAGTGGGTAGATCCTCAAAGCATTCAAGGGGAAAGATATATTGAAAAAGACAGAGCAGTGAAGCTGCTGATAGGTGGTTATTAGATTCAGATAAACTGTAATCTTAAGTCATCTTACGAGCTGCTAATTACACAGTGACATTACCTACGTCGACTGCCTTTGCTTTGTTAACACGCTAGGCAAGGTCCTTTATTAACACGGCAAGAGAGGACTTCCTTTCATTAGATGGTTATGCAAAACTATAATTATACTTGCCTGGGAAAAAAATGTCGAAGTTATGAAAAGATTGCTTCTCAAGGGCTTTGCTTCTCTCTCCCCCCACCTTCAAGTTGTAATCACTTTTTTTCCAATGAAGCATGGATGGAGGCACAATTTAAAGGAAGAGATTTGCTTCCAAGTCGAGGTTTACACTTCTGTAATCTTTTTATCCATCTCTTATGCTAATGCTGTTATCTGCATTGGGCTTATTTATTTATTTAAAAAGCCTACTTTGGGTGAGGACTCGAGGCAAGACCCTGCTTTAATTCTTCAGCTGCGAAATGCGAGCGGCGTCAAGGATGCGGTGTATTAAGTTGCCAACGTTGTTGATGTAGACAGAGCTGGCCCTACCATTAGGCAGAAGGAGGCAGCTGCCTCAGATGGCAATTGCTGGGAGGGTGGAGTGGTGGCCCCTAAATTAGCCTGCTGCCCTCTGTTGCAGTGTAGGACACTCCCAGTGTTCATGTAAGGCAATGGAATCTTCCTTTGATACTGGGGATGGAATGGCATTATCCACTATGCCTGATGGCATCAAACTAACTTTGAGGGCACAGGACAGATTGCATGGCCCACCCACCAAGTGCTCTCCTCCAACACCTTGTTGCCTACTTCCCAGAATCTGCTGCCTCAGTCTATCCAATGGTAGGGTCGGCTCTGTCTGTGTAGGTGACTTTTAGCACAGCTTAAACCAGTGAATTCCATATACATTAAGATATTCTGAACTAATATATTTTATATTTTATATTATTTTATATTATTTTGTATTATTTTGTGTTTTGTGTTTTGTATTTTATATTATTTTATATTTTATATTTTATCCCACCTTTTACTCCAGGGAGCTCAATGTGGCGTATATGGTTCTCGCAGCAACAACAACCCTGTAAGGCTTAGAGGCAGTGACTAGCCCAACGTCACCTGGTGAGTTGAATTTAAACCCTGGTCTCCCCCATTCCCTAGTCCTCTTTTCATTCCCAGAAGAAACCTGTAAGTCAGATTGGGCTGAGAGGCAGCAATTGGCCCTGGGTTGCCCACTGTGCCTCATGGCTGAGTGGAGATTTCCCAGGTCCTAGTCCAGTGCTCTCAACACTGCACTATGCTGACTCTCAGTATATATTAGGGAGGGAATGAATGAAGGGGGCTTCTACCACAACGCCGGCTTGGTTGTCATTATGCTGCAGGATGCCAGCTCTCTTTTTATTACCACTGGGATGCGGGCAAAGCAATATGACATTGACGGCTTTGAGATCGGACAGGGCTAAGTAGAACTTCAGCCATGGCAGACCTTGGATTGTGAAACTGCAAAACACGGAAAATCCTTGCTGCCTTCTCTCATGGTGATGCTTTGATTCTGAAGGCATTTTTTAAAAGCAGAAATACATGCAGCAAAGTGCATATTTGAATGTAACTGCTTGGAATGCCCTTAATTTAGTTGCAAAGTTCTCTCTCTCTCTCTCTCTCTCTCTCTCTCTCTCTCTTCTCCAACTCTCTCCCCTTGGCCCTTTGTAAAGCAAGTCCTCTCCACCCCTTGCCCCTTTCCCCGAAATGGAATGGATGACTGAACAGGGCGAAATAACCAAATGACACAGGAAGATGAATGTAATGAGCACGCAATGTAATTAGATTCAAGCTGTGATTGGGAGATGCTATCTAGGAGTGCCACGTAGCTCTAACATATGACTGCGGACCAAAGTTCTCAGTGCCTTGCCTTCAAGTTGCTCTTGGAGGGGCTTGCAGCTCTTGTTCTTTGCAGAGGGTAGATAAAAGATATTGCTCACCTCTTTCAGTTGGCGAATGTTGCTCACTTCTGAGGTTCTGTATGGCTTCCTGTTAGAGCCAGTGGAGGCTGGTCCAATGGCACTGCCCCACCAACCTCAGTCTGCAATCAGACAGCCACAACCTGCCCTTACGTATGACAAGTATAAGAGTGAGTCCTGGCTGCCATTGCCCCCTACTGTTGGTCCTCCTGCCTTCTGGCTAGCAAGGGAAAAAAATAGGTATCTAAAAATGAGAATTCTTGGATGCCATGATCCAAGTTTGAGGCAATTACTCTTTGGTGAGAGATTCCCCAGCAGAAATTTAAAACAACAAAACATGCAGCAACATAAAGCATGGAAATACCTTTTAAAGGCTGTTAGGCCTTTAAAATGTGCCCTTCTAAGTTCTTCCCAAAGTTTTCCTCTCCCCCCAGCATTGAAAAAGACCACGTTTGGTAAGTTAAAAATGGTTTACTTGCAAATTCTTTAAAGGTCAGACACATGTGCTTTGCCATCAGTCAGAAAACATAGGCTTAGTTACAGTGGCGAAAGTTCCTAAATTACTGGTATGGGAATGCAAGAATGACTTGTAAGAACCATGTGGTCTGAGTTGAAGCAGCCAGTTCAAAACCTCTTCACGTGCTAAACTTCTCTGGTAGGCTGGAGGAGAACAATGTGCCTGATTACCTAGTTCCTCCCAAGGTGAGGTAAGCATGGTAGGACAGCTTACTCTATGGCCTTAACCCTTTCATGCATTAATTAGACTTAAGTATGTTGGCTATATGAGGCTAGTTATCCCATAAACTCCTTCTTCCCTACCAGTTCCTTTGGGCATAAAAACATAAGAGCCTGCTGGATCAGGCCAGTCATCCTTCTAGTCCAGCATCCTCTTCTCACACTGGCTGAACAGCTGCCTGTAGAAAACCAGCAAGCAGAAGAGCACTCTCCCTTCCTGTGATTTTCAGCAGCTGGTATTCAGAAGTATTGCTGTCTCAAACTGTGGAGGCCCACATTTGGCTGAGTCCACCAATCCCCATGATTGACCATTGTTGCTGGAAATAGGATGCTGAAATCCAGTGTCTAGATCAAGGGAAGTATTAGTGCCACTCTATTCTGCCTTGGTCAGACCCCACCACAGTTTAAGAAAGATACAGTATTAACAAGCTGGAAGACATGCAGAGGAGAGTGACCAAGATGAGGTCTGGAAACCAAGCCTTATGAGGAATGCTTGAGGGAATTGAGTATACAGTGGTACCTTGGTTCTCAAATTTAATCTGTTCCAGGAGTCGGTTCAACTTCCGCAACTGTTCGAAAACCAAGGTGCGGCTTCTGATTGGTTGCAGGAACTTCTTGCACTCAGTCAGAAGCCGTGGAAGCCATGTTGGATGTTTGGCTTCCGAAAAACATTAGCACACCTGAACATTCATTTCTGGGTTTGAGGCGTTCGGGAGCCAATTTGTTTGGGAGCCAAGCTATTCGACTACCAAGTTCCCACTGTATTTAGCTTGGGGAAGAGAAGACTGAGAATTAAGATGAAAGCCATCTTCAAATATCTGAAGGGCTGTCCCGTGGAAGATGGAGCAAGCTTGTTTTCTGCTGTTCCAGGAAGCGGGACCCAAACTAATGGTTTCAAATGACAAGAAAGAAAATTACAACTAGGGAGAACTTTTAGGTGGTGAGAGCTGTTTGATAGTGGAACAGACTCGCTTGAAAGGCTTTTCAACGGAGATTGGATCACCATCTGTCAGGGAATATTTCGGTGATTCCTGCACTGTAGGGGATTGGACTAGATGTCCCTTGGGGTCCCTTCCAAATTTACAATTCTGCAATTCTATGATTCTATGACTTTGTTCTGATCCATGCATCTGATTCTGTTCAATATCTTAATTTGCAATGTGTTGTGTGTTGTTGTTTTTTTTTAAAGAAAATGTTATTCTAGAAGATTTCATGGCACATAGGGACTGTATGGGTGATGTTCATATCGCATTTTTGTGTGTGTTCAGTCCAGGCATGGTAGACAGAAATGGGTTGATGTCCTTTCATGATTACCGTAAAACACAGAGGAAACAAAATTAACTGTAGGGGAGTAATATGTGGCACATCATTTTGTTACAGGAAAAAAAAAGCAGTGGAATATGAAATGACAAGAAGATAAGACAACGGAGAGTGGGAAAGTGATGGAGTTAATAGAAGTGAGAAAATATGCCTGGGTGGGAAACTTCAAGTGGACTAGAAAGCTGTCATGTTGTTGAGTCTGGGGCAAGTTGATAGATCTGGGAAAAAATACAATTTAAGTAAACTTATAACAATGTTACTAGGGAGGCTGCCAACGCCTGAAAATAATGGGCTCAAAATACACATTTTTCCAGCTCGCAGGACTCAACTGTAATGCGAGTCAAGCTCCCTTGTTCAGCAGGTCTTACATAGCTCAGAAGCTAAATTATGAGTGCATGCGCCGATCTCATGCCTGCGTGGATTTAGCATCCATCTAGGCATTTGCAGCCCACAGATGCTGTGAGCGCATCTCCCAAGAAGTTGATCGTTTCAATGTTCCCAACCACAACATTCCCTAATTGCTGTTATAGAACACAAACAATACCTTAGTATAGCCTGGGTGTTCAAATGGTTCGGGAATGCCATGTGTATGGCTGGGGAAGAGGTGGGGACTACTATTCTAGCTTAAGAACATAAGAAAAGCCTGATGGATCAAGTCAATGGTCCAGCATCTAGTCCGGGATCCTGTTCTCACAGTGGCCAAATGCTCCTAAGAACCTAGGAATCTAGGCAGAACTGTCTCTGGACCTGGAAATTCCATAAGAACATAAGAATAGCCTGGCAGCTGCATCAGGTCATTGTCCCAACTGGTCCAGCATCCTGTTCATACGATGGCCAACTAGATGCTTGTGGGAAACTGGAAAGCAGGATCCAAGCACAAGAGCACTCCTGCTCTTCCAGCAGCTGATATCCAGAAGCATTACTACTTCTAACTGTGGAGGCGGAGCATAGCCATTATGGCTAGTGGCCATCGATAGCCCTCTCCTCCACGGATTTGTCCAATCTTCTTTTAAGGCCATCTAGGTTGGTGGCCACCATTGCCTCCTGCTGGGGCAAGTTCCATAGTTCCAAAAGTGATCCTTCTCCCCACCAAAAACATGTAATGATGATGCTCACAATTTGCAGCTCAATTTAAACCAAAGGAAGTTTGCACATCACCAAGAAAACGTAACGTGTCAGTTGGGCATTTCTTCGTTGAATAATCCTGGCCTGAAGGTCGTTTGGAAGTCAGCTGCGGTGGTTAAAAAGATGCTCAGACCTGGACAAAAAGATGTCTTGACACAGACTGATCTTTCTTGGCTCTCAAAAGTCAAACCAGCCCCTTGGTAATACAAGATTAAATTTAATCACGACTGTGAGAGCTACTTAAGCAGACCTTATGAAGTTCCCTATCAGGAGGGGCTTTGATCCTTTTTTATGGCTCTAACAGATGCCCTCTGCCATCTTATCTGGTCATTATAGGAATGTTCCATTAAATTTGCAAATGTGGGGAAAATGCAGCTGGAGATTTACTGTGCTACTTGTTGAAATGCCCCAATGATAAGGAAACAAGATGCAGATATCTGGAACAGTTTCTTGCTGGTACAGTGGTACCTCAGGCTAAGAACTTAATTCATTCTGGAGATCCGTTCTTAACCTAAAACTGTTCTTAACCTGAGGTACCACTTTAGCTAATGGGGCCTCCCGCTGCCACAGCGTGATTTCTGTTCTCATTCTGAAGCAAAGTTCTTAACCTGAGGTACTATTTCTGGGTTAGCAGAGTCTGTAACCTGAAGCGCCTGTAACCTGAGGTACCACTGTTTTTTGATAAATCAGCGAAAGAAATGGAGCCCTCTGAAAGTTAACATAGCCATATAACGGAAAAGGTAGCTTTATATGTCAAATCTGTTTTGCCAGAGATGTCCCACCCCACCCTACCCCCCGTACATGTGATGGATTGTTTTAAAGTTTGACTGGTTTGTGACATATTGTACTCGGCATATAAAGTTATGCTTTTGTCATACATAAGAAGAGCTGGCTGGATCAAACCAAAGGAGGCCTATCTAGTCCAGCATCCTGTTCTCACAGTAGCCAACCAGATGCCTATTATGGGAAACCAGCAAGCAGGATCTAAACACTAGAGCTCCTGTGGTTTCCAGCAACTGGGATTCAGGAGCATAACTGTCTCTGACCATGGTGGAGGCAGAGCATCGCTGCTGTGGCTAACAGCATTCAATAGTCCTCTCCATCATGAATTTGTCCAGTCCCCTTTTTAAGGCCATCTCATAGCTGTCAACCTTCCCTTTTTTTGCAGGAAATTCCCTTATTCCAGCGCTGTTTCCTGCTGCTTCCCACTGCTATCCTGGATTGTTAGATATTCCGTAGACTGTCCCTGGGACAGGTGAGGTTGCTGATCCCTTATTTTTGAAGCTGCTGATCTCTTATTTTCAAATCTGAAAGTTGACAGCTATGGGCCATCTATGTTGGTGGCCATCACTGCCTTGTGTAGAAGTGAGTTCCATAGTTTAACCAAGCACTGCATAAAGAAGTAAAATGAAATTAGGACCTGAATCTAGCCTGCAGGCTTGAGGTACCCCATCCCTGATGGACACATAAGCAGGGCTGGGGGCACTCCCCTCGATGGTGTTAGGTCCCTCCTCAAAGTGAACCTGATGGGATCCTTTTTTCTGTAGTATCATTAGCCCTGATGTTAAATCCAGGCCTGCTGCAGTTTATGGATGAACATTCTGCATCATGGGTGGAAAAGCGGGGGAAATGCCGTTTATAGCCTGTGAGCTCACACGAGAGTGGCCAAGACAAAATGGGACATGACATAAAACAGTGATACTGTTGTGGCCTCGAGCAACCGGAGGAAACTCTACACCAACATGCACAAGACTTTAGCTAAAGGCAGCCAGAAGCACAGAAGCAACAGATATGAAATGCGCCAAGCACAGAGATTTAAAAATTATTATTATCTAGCAAAGCCGGGCTCCTGTCTGAGTTACAAGTGAGCTGCAATGTTGTGGATTGCTTAGTTAATTTTTTGGGGGGGTGGGTGGGGAGGAGGGGTGAGTATAGGCAAGAATGCAGACATCTTAGGGAAATAGCAGATGCTTTTGAATCCAAAGCAAGACACAAACAGAACTTATTAATTTAAAGGTTTTCGAATCTTGCCTTATCCTTCTGAAAATCTACACTAGCTTGCTCATGTCCACAGAATGGAAGATGGCAGGATCCACAAGGACATGCTCTACGGGGAGCTGGCTTTAGGCACCAGGCCCGTTGGCAGAACAGTTCTGTGTTACAAACATGTCTGCAAACATTACATGAAGTCTGGCACACCCTGTGGGAATCTCTTATAGATGACCACAGCCCTTGGAGATAGGCAGTCAGGTTGTACATCCATAGCAGTGACCAGAGAAGACATGACCTCTAGGAGGAGCACAGAGAAAAGAAAGGGCATGGTGCATTTGCAGCAGCACAACCAAACCACTTCATCTGCCCCAGCTGCAACAAAACATATCTCTCCCGTATCAGTCTCTATAGCCACAGCGCGCTGTAACCTTCCAAAAGTTTGACTTCACCCCCAAAGGAGTATTCCTCCATTGTCTGCCAAGACAAATGGATGCAAACAACATCTTCCCATTCATTTACAGTGGTACCTTGGTTCTAAAACTTAATCTGTTCCGGAAGTCCGTTCAACTCCTGAAACTGTTCAAAAACCAAGGCGCAGTTTTCGATTGGCTGCAGGAGCTTCCTGCACTCAAGCGGAAGCCATGTCGGACGTTCGGCTTCCGATAAATGTTTGCAATCCAGAACACTTACTTCTGGGTTTGCAGCACCACCGTATTTTACAAGTTTCCCCATCACTTTCCTAACTGCAAAATAATCATTTAAAAAAATTAAAAAGTGGATTGGTTGTGCTAGAGTGACAGGGCCCTTTCATCCACTTCAACTGCCTAAACTTAAATTTATTTGTATCCCTCCTGTAAAATACTGACAGTCTGGAGGTGTCTTAAGTTCACCTTATAGGTTCACCAAGGCTAAGGTCTTGGCCTTGCCCAAGGAGCCAGTCTCACTGAAATGAAAATCTGGTGCCTTTCATATGAATAGCCACCTTGACAATATCTGATTTCATTAACACAGATACTCGGGCCATGGGGGAAAATGCACCACACTCCCCTTAATTTATGAATTTCTTGCCAAGCCAAAAAAATGTCCTGTTACTTTCTTGCAAACACTAGGCACTGCTGGCTTTGCCAGCCTCTGACTCGCCTTGTTGATATAAGCTGTTTGACGTGTGCTTGAAAAGTATCCATCATGCAAGCCAAGATGTTCTTTTAAATAAGGGAAGGCTAATAAATAAAGGGGGGGTGAGGGAGAAAGAAAAGAGGAATGCACTTGGAGGAACCAGAGCCTCGCTGTCTGTCTGTGACTCCAGTCTGAGTAATTACCTAAGCAATGCTGCAATAAACAAACAAGAAAAGGAAATCAAATGGATTCCTTGCTTCAGAATTAAAACACTGCTTTGTTTCCACCAGCATGGACTGAGCTTGCACCGCCACACAGGCAGACCTTGGCATGTCCCCCCCCCCCCGCCGCCGCCGCCCAGCCAGTTGTACATTCCTGCTGAGAGATAAAACATCTTCTTCTTGAATAAATACAAGCAGGAGAGAGAGAGAGAGAGACTAAGAGAGGAAGGCTAAAAATTAATAACCGGGAAAATATGTTTGCTTTATCTCTTCTTTTAAATAATATAAAAAAGGCAAATAAACAACACGCATGATATAGAAGCAAGGATTATGTAGCAAAACCAGTGTCATAAAAAAACTCCGAAAAACAGCAATAAAAGCGGGAAAAGAGAGAAAGCACCTGTGAACAGGGCTGGAGAGCTGCTGCTGTAGTCTAATGGCAAGCCAGCAGCAAGCTCTACTTCTGTAGGACCAAAGTTGCTTCTGGTATAAGGACACAAGGGGTTTCTTCCTGACCAGGCCAATGGGGGCCCAAAGAATCATAAGACGATAGAGTCGGAAAGGACCCAAGCGTCCAACCCGCAGCAAAGCCACTCCCGACTTAAGGAGGGGGTGGAGTTGTGGGCTCACACCTCCTCAGGCTGCGTCAGCCTGGGTCACTTAAGGTCGGCGCGGCCCCAGGGTCTCCCCTTTTCATCCTCGCAGCAGCTGCGGTTTCCCACCCACCCACCCACCCTCTAGTTTTTCCCTCTGACCTTGCTATGGACCTCGGTTGGTCGCCGTAAGGGGCCTGGTAGGAATTTTTCCACTTGGCAAATTGGCACTGAAGAAAAGCCATTTGGTTTTTTTGCCTACCTCGTAGCAAATCGTCACAACGTCCTTGGTTTGGCGGTTAGGCATTGGTAGGGGTATTATTATGCAAATGAGTTGGGGGGAGGAGCGCCATCACCTCCCTCAAATATTTAAGGGTAGTCCGGTAAAGGATTCCGGGGGGCGTTGCCTCGTCCGAAACCTATGGAGGCTGGGGCCTAAAGCACGCCCCCGAGCGGTGACTCGGGGAGTGCCTAGGGATGTGCATCTCAGGGGCTTCCCCTGCTGGATAGTCTGATAGGACCAATGCCTAAAGCCAATACCGCTCTTACCTGTAACCAATAAAGTTGTGGCCATTTTTCATCCATTAACCTAAAATAACGGTGTCCTGTGTCTTCATTTATTCCAACTGGTGGGAGGCGGGAATCGCCACACAATGCACACTTGGGGGGAAGTGATGCCATCTGTCACCCTGAGTATGAACTCTCATTCAAGAACATAAGAGGCGCTAAGAGTATAAGAACATAAGATGAGCCTTCTGGGTCTGGCCAATGGCCCATAAAGTGCAGCATCTTCATGGTGGCCTAGCAGATGCCTGTGGGAAACCCACAAGCAGGACCTGAGTGCAACAGCATTATCCCCTCCTGCGACTTCCAGTAACTGAAATTCAGAGGCATACTGCCTCTAACTGTGGCTGGACCAAACCAAGATCAATATTGTCCAGCATCCTTTGGAAGAATCACAACAGCCAGCTGGCAACCGGAAACGGAGGAGGCTCATAGCTCAGTGGCAGAAGGCCCCTGATACAATCCCTCACATCTCCAGAAAAAAATGGATTCTAGGTTAGAAGATTCCCATTCTGCCTGCCATTGGCTTGAGGCCTGCAGGGAAATAATCCAAGGGAAATGTGATGTGTTTCTTTTCTTTTTGAGATTATGGATGTTCCTTTTTCTTTTCTTATTAAACCACCTTCCAAGCAATGCATGAGAAAGCCACTCCTCAGCCGTCGAAATGCCACTCTGTGCTTCACTGCAGCGTTCTGGGGCTGCCTAAGAACTCTGAGCCGCGATTAGACTTGAAAACTTGTAATACATTATTTGGTGTGAAACCATAGAGGTGATTTTTGTTTGTCACGCCACGCTTCGCGTGGTCTCGAGATACTTGCGCTGCTCAAGTCAAATTTCACATGCTCATGGTACATCGGAGGGGCGCTATGCTCGTGGCATTTCTGTGTTTTGTCTCTAAAATCTGCATAAGCAACACAACTTTGTCAGAAAAATGGAAAAGCCACCGATTGCCCCACCAGCTGAAAATGGGACCTGTCAGGTTGCACTTTTCATTGCTCTGTCGCATCCGATGATGGATGCAAATGGTTGTTTGGGGTGGTTGTTTGTTTTTGCAAGCCTTCGTGGGGATTTCACTGCTCTCCCCCCTCACTCCCCACCAGCAAAGTGCTAGAGTAAATGATCAGTGTAGCAACATTTTTAACCTTATCTATCACACTGAAACATTTTTTCTGCCTCCAATAAAACATGTCAGAGCTGATTAAGGGCCTTCTTCAATGAGGTATAATCCACAGATTCTTTTTCTTTTCTTTTTTTCTTTTAGGAGCAAATCTGCGAGAGCGCCAGGGTCTTTAAGGCGGCTGTGAATACTTAATTGCAGATCCGTTGCCATCTTCCCTTTTACTGAATTCCCATAACACTTTTTTTTTTAATGCTCTGTATCTGAAAATGCTCTTTCCTGATGACGACGGGTGAACAGAGGACCCAGGTATGGTGGCAGACCATATGTCACATTGTATCTGGTGACAATGCACCAAAAGATACTGCAGCTACAGTACATTCAGCCGTGCTTATCTGCTACATGAGCGCACATTACTTTCCATGGGCCGGGATCACTTTGGACAGTATCATTAAATGCCACGTCATTACCTGTTATGGAGTAGTGCTTTTGCTTGAAGTGCCTCCTGGGATACATGCAACAGTGGTGGAGGAAGAATGATGGGCAAAGATGGAACCAGCATTAAATTTTCAATGGAAGCACTATTGACTTTGACTTTTCAGGAGCCTTATCTGCTAGATGGTGTTTGTCACAGAACCCGTAAAAGCGGTGGATGTTCGTCAGTTGAAAGTTGCAGTCAGCTGAACGATGTGGACAGGTGAAGGCTCCAGAGGGATCAGCCAGACTAGCATTGAGCTGGAGGGGGTAAATTGAAGGTTTATTTATCCAATTCACTGTCAAGGTCAGGCTTGCTGGAGAGCTGTCCTGTGTGCTTACAAAATGCCAAAAAATCCTGGCAAATTGTCTGAAAGGAGCCTCAGAATGACTGACCTTTGGGCGCTCCGTATCAACATGCCAACGTCTTTTAACACGATCCTTAGAGCGCATTAAGTGGTTTGTAAAATCTGGCTTTTAATGTCAAAAAAAAAAAAAAAGAAAGAAAAAGAAAAAGAAAAGGAAGGAAGGGGGAAAAGAAAGAAGGGTAGGTGGGTGGAAAGGAGGGAGAAAGGAAAGCAGTAGGAACTTTTTGCTTTGTTTTGTTTTCGGCAGGAGGAGAGGGGAAATAACAGTGGATGTAGTGGTGGAGGAAAAAAGATTCACAGAAAATTGATTGAACAGTGGGTTTTGCAAAATATCCCCTATAGAATTTTAGGTTATATAACTAGCATGTTTCCCCTTCTCCACTTTCTGGGTTAAGGAAACATTCTGCTTTAAGTCTATTAGAGAGGCTTCCCTTCTGTATTAAGTGACTAACATACTACTAATAAAATTAATAGCAAGCAAAATCAACAAGAAAATGTATATTAATGTACTATGCAACATTCCCTTTTGGGCCTCACACAGGTAGAAATGCAAATATCTTATGCAAATGTCCCATATAGGTAGAAATGGACCATTTATCTTTTTGTGTGTGACAAGCACTTTGAGAAATTTGTTTCTGGTATTTGCCCCCTTGATTTTTATTGTATGATACTTGTGAATTCTCTCTTGAATAATGGTGATGATGAGCGTCTCCAAGTAAAACCTCTTTTCTGCAATAAAATGCAAAAAAAGAGTTCTAGTCCAGAGGTTTTCCAGGGTGTCAGGCAGGGCACTCCCAGACTTCCCTGAAAATGCTGAGGATTGGCCCATGGACCTCCTGCATGCAAAGCAAATGTTCCACTACTCAGTTATGACCCTTCAGCCAGCACTGGCTAGTCTAATGAGTTATCATACTTTCTGCATTCAGGTAAGTCTTCCCACATCAACTTTATTTTATCTATCTGGTTCTTTTAAAACCCTCACTCATGGCTCACAATTCTATGTTGTCATGGAGCTGCCAGCAAAAAGCCAACATCTGATATTTTGGGCAGTAAGTAGAGAGAACTAGGGATGTGATGGTCCACAAATATGTGGGGTTTTTGTTTTGTTTTTAAGACCAGGAAAATGGTTTTTCTTATTTGGGAGAAGTTTCTCCTCCCAGCTTTTTCATTAAAAAAAGATGGAAATCTGAGGAAACACTATAAAAATGCAACTCAGGTGTATGTTCTTAGGAAGTATTTTCTCTTTCAATTTCCTTAAAAAATAATGTTGGGATCTATGGTGTGTACACAGCTGTAGTCCTTTTTGACAATTATATTGAGCAAAGCCATATATCTACTAATCCAAAGGTTCAATTGACCTTGTCTGATTTGAGCTGCAGAAATCTTAAGGGGCCTGCTTTATGGGGGGCAAATAAATGTGTCTTCAGACTTTTGTAAATAAAGTGTGAGTGAAATAATAATAATAATAATAATAATAATAATAATAATAATAATAATAATAATACTGGGGTGGAACTCCTGGACCTAAAAGTTAGTAACTTGCTCCCCTGAGACCCTGAGAATGAACCCCAAACCTGGGGAATGATCACACCTCAGTGGTAGAGCACAGATGTGTAGAAAGTGTTAGATTCAATCCCTGATATCTGCCAGTCATTGGAGACTGAGCTAGATGTACCATGGAATAGGAGAGCTTCCTTTGGGCTTATGAGCCTTAGGTCAAAATCCTTGCCATCCGATGCTAGAACCTAACATGCCATGATAAAGAATTTATCAAAAAGGCAGCAGGACATGGAAGGGCTGTCAAATGGAAGAGGGAGCAAGCTTTTTTCTTATGCTCTGGAGGACAGAACCCAAACCAGTGGATTCAAATGACAATAAAGGAGATTCTGACGATACCTTAGGAGGAACTTTCTGATGGTAAGAGCTGTTCAACTGTGGAATGGTGGTGCACACCCCTTCACTGGAGGTTTTCCAACAGATGTTGTATGGCCATCTGCCAGGGATTCTTTAGTTGTTATTTTTGCATTCAAGGTGGCTTGACTAGATGTCCCTTGGAGTACCTGCCAATCCCACATCTCTATGATTCTATAGGATACAATGGAAGGGAAAGATGAAGTCAAGCTTGGTGTGGCGATTCGCATTCTTAGTGTGAAAATGGAACCATGATTTATCCTTTTGATGGCCTCTGTTAATTGTGAAGTTGCAGCATCACAAGACCTGGCAAAATGCAGAGAGCTGCTGTGTCTCACCGCCACCCATTAAAAAAAAATTGCCATGGTCCTCTGTTTTTTTCATGCTGCTCAGTGAGGGATTAATGGTAGAGAAGAGGATGCTCTTCCCCTCTTTTGAGACTCCCCAGAAGGCTTCTGTGTTCTGTGAAGCAGCCAGAAGCGTTGTGTGACCTGCTGCCCCAGCCATTTCATCTTGGGGCCCTGAAAATGATTTTGAGCATCTTGGCGTGGAATGATGATTGAGTGTGTCCCCTGCTTCCTTTGCTTGAGAGTCTGCTGAGGCTTCAATAACATATGATGTAAGCACAATAGCTTTTAGGACATAAGAGGCAGCGGTAAAAGAGGCCGTCAGAAACTTGCTGAGGTATCTCTCCTAATAACGCGCTATAAAATTAATCAGTGGTTGTGCGGCTCAAGTTCTTGATGGGGAGTCAGCCTCCTTACTGATCAATTCTGCATGGTGAGCACAGTCAGTTTAAAGAACCACATGGTTCATAGGGATAGATGGATCTGTCAATTCAGGTTTCTCCTGGTTTCCCATTTTTCCAGACGCTAGTTCTACACATTTCTGCATCAGTTTGCTTTAAATAACAATTAAAAAAGCCCTCATGAAAATTCATTAGTGTTTCCATGCATACTTCTCTCAATATACACATTTTTGCAAGAGGCTTTGTCTAATATAATTCTTTTTGTGTGTTATCTCTGTTGGCCTATGCATTTTTTGTCACAACTCCTCCCAATACACACATTCCTGCACACAATATTGGTTTGGAGATCCACCTCACAAAATTCAGAAACTTGCAAATTTCAAAGGATGGCTGTGTTTCAGTTTTCATTATGTTTCAGAAAGTGCAAATTAGGTGGGATCACAATAAAATCTGAACTGAACTAATACTTTCTCTCATCCCTAGTTCTTTCTTTGTTAAAACAAAAAAAAGTGGGGGGATTCTGCATTCCAAAAATGTTGTTGATGCTGCTATGATCAACAGCATTAAGAGTGTATTAATGCTGCAATATTGGCTTCATTTCTTCTCCCCAGGGAGTGATAGCTGCTTGTGGGATCACCTGAAGATCTGGAGAAGGTAGAAGTGGTGGAGCATCTGCTTTGCCTGCAGAAGGTCACAGGTTCAATTCTTGGCATCTCCAGGTAGAGCTGGGAGATAGCCCTGAAACCCTGGAAAGGCACTGCAAGACAAAACTGAATCAGATGAACCAATGGTCTGACTCAGTATAAGGAAACTTCTCGGGATCCATTATCTTGCTGTTCCTATCATTACAGACCCATTGGATGCAAACAACATGCTGAGCTTCACCCGTGGAAACATCTTGAAGACCCAAGCAGACTCAGTCATCAGGAAGCTTCCCATACATGGAAGGTAAGAGAAAAATGATTCAGGAATAGGACAAGGAAGGATCCTTAAGACATCAGTTCTATTTTGGGAGAAATATCAGGGTATATAAAACTGAGGAGAATGTTTGAAGGAGCTGCCTTTTGAAAGTATCCCTGTCCCTTTCTCATCAGAAGAACCCAAGAAGAGCCTGTTGGATCAGGCCAGTGGCCCATCTAGTCCAGCATCCTTGACCTCAGAGTCACCAACCAGATGCCTGTGGGAAACCCACAAGCACAACTGGAGCACAAGAGCAACTCTCCCCTCCCTCCTGCTGTTTCCAGCAACTGGTATTCAGAAGCATTGCTGCCTCCAACTGTGGAGGCAGAGCAGAGCCGTCGTGGCTGGTAGCCATTGAGAGCCCTCTTCTCTGTGAATTTATTGTCTTTTAAAGCCACCCAGCTTGGTGGCTCTCATGGCCTCCTGTGGAAGCAAGTTCCATAGTTTAACTCTGCACTGCATGAAGAAGTACAGTGGTACCTTGGGTTAATAACTTAATTCGTTCTGGAGGTCCATTCTTAACCTGAAACGGTTCTTAACCTGAAGCACCACTTTAGTTAATGGGGCCTCCAGCTGCTGCCGTGCTGCCGGAGCCCGATTTCTGTTCTCATCCTGAAGCAAAGTTCTTAACCCGAGGTACTATTTCTGGGTTAGCAGTGTCTGTAACCTGAAGCATATGTAACCTGAGGTACCACTGTACTTTCATTCATCTGCTTGAATCTTCCAACATTCAACTTTATCAATTGTCCACAAGTTCTAGAGTTATGAAAGAGGAAGAAAAGCTTCTCTCTCTTCATTTTCTCCATACCATGCATATTTTTTTGAACTGCTATTGTGTCACCTCTTGCTTACCTTTCCTCTAGGCTTAAAAGTCCTAAATGCCACAGCCTTTCTTCTAAAGGGAATCCCTTGATCATTTTACTTGCGCTCTTCGGAACCTTTTCCAACTCTACAATATCCAAAGAGGCAGAAGACACCTATCTAGACATTCAAGGGAAAGCGTGTGCTAGGTCATGGTGGCTCCCAGATTGCATGGAAGGTATTACAATTGATCATTTGATTATGTTTAGGGCTTAGCAGGGTTATTAGTGATGAAGCATTAATGGTAGAACATTAACCTAATGTGTTAAAGCAGAATGAATGAATGAATGAATCCAAAACATTTAAACTCCAAAGTCAGGTTTTGTACCTAGAATATTGCTGTTTTCTTTTTGCTCTCTGCCTGTGTGTGTATTTTAGAGGAAAAGCTTAACAAAAATTGTGAACGAAATTATTTCCAATACATCCTGGCCAAAGAATTTAGGAAAGGTTATTGTTGTGTCCTACCCATTTATGTGGTGGGTACCAGGTGCACCTCTTTGGGGAGAGAATTCTGCAGCTTAGGGGTCACCACAGAGAGTGCCCTCTCCTGACCAGCCCTTGAACCTCTGAGGGCACTGAGCTACCAAGAGGCACTGTTGCTCTCAACACCCGAGAAGATCCATAGGAAAGGAGGTGTTATTACAAATATTTGGGGCCTAAACAATCACTAGTTTCTCTACTCATCTTGCACTTTCCTTAGCATATGGAGTGTATGTTGCTGACTTCTTTGGCAGGGAAAAATATATTCTTAATAGATGCATTTTGCAATTCACTAATGACTATAATGGGGTCTATGGAGTTCAACCGAAGGAGAAATTTAGAGGATATTCCCTTTGCTTCCATCTCTGTGGAATGCCAGTCCCTTTAGCAAAGGGGGTCTGCTATGGTTCTCCAGTCAAGAGGTGTCAGCTAGTCCTCTGAAGTTTATCTTTCCATGAAATGAAAGCTTTCAAACAGCATAAACAATATCTTGCAGCTAGTTTTCAGAACTCACGTTAATGACACCACCGTCCTTCCTTCCTTATGTGATTGATTCCCCATCCTCCAATATGTAAAAGTGTCTTTGAGATGTCTTGTTGTTTTGAGCATCTTGGAGCCATTTTGCAGGATCAATATGTATTGTTTAAGATGTGGGGTTCTTGGAGATGAGGGTACCACATGCAAATCGGTTCCTCTTTCCTTTCCTGTCATAAGAACATGAGAAGAGCCTGCTGGATCAGGCCAAAGGCGCTCATCTGGTCCAGCATCCTGTTCTCACAGTGGCTAAACAGATGCCTATGAGAAACCCACAAGCAGGACCAGAGTGCAATAACTCTCTCTCTCTCCTCCTGCAGTTTCCAGCAAGCATTGTTGCCTCTGACTGTGGAAATAGACCATAGTCATTGTGGCTAGAAGCCATAGATAGCCCTCTCCTCCATGCATTTGTCTAATGCTCTTTTAAAGCCGTCAAGGTTGGTGACCGTTACTGCCTCCTGCAGGAGCGAATTCCCTAGTTTAACTTTGTGCTGCATCTGTTGTTAGTCTTCCAAAATCCAGCTTCATTGGATGTCCACGAGTTCTAGTGGAAGGGGTGAGGGAGAAAAACTTGGAAGATTAGAACTTGGTTTTGCAAGCATCACCTACCAGATTACACCACTTGCTGATCATCAGTTAATTTTGGTTCCAGAGATGAAATGTCACAATCACGTGCATTATTGCACGGCATGAAAAAGGGGCGAGGGAGAAGGAAGTTGGAGGAATGGGCCTTTAAAGAGAAGTATCTGGAGGCAATTCTATTTATTTGACCCTCTGTTTTCCCCTCCCTATCTGGTACTGGCTTATTATTATCAACCTGACATCTCCTTCCTTTGAAAGGTTGTCCGTCACACTTTGGATCAGTTCTCTCCCTGGTTACGTTTTCTAATCAGTTCACATGATTGAGCTTACATCAAGTGATGCTTTACTTAATTCCTTTCCGCTTGTGCGGTGCGATTCTTGGAGGGACTCTCGTCAAAATTTTGGAGGGTCTTGTCAGTTTGAAAAGAACATGACCTTTAAATTGTATCAGTATGTTTGCTGGTGCATAAGGCAAAGGAAAAGGTTTGTACTGATGGAAAACCACTCTTAAAAAATGAAAAGTAATTCTCTCGGAGGCAACATGCATGGAAACTTCCATTTGTTTGTGTTTAACTGGTTAAATAAGTTGAGAAGAGGGAGACGGTCTTGGGACCTGCTAAAGGAAATCAAAAATATTGTATCTCCTTGTATAATATCTTTATTTTACTTGCTGCCATGATTTCTTTGCAGGCTAATAAGATCTAGTATCATGCTAGGGTAGAATTAAGATGTCTTTGTTATGCAAGTGTTTAGGAATCAACCCCTCTTCCCTGGAAATTGTAGCTCTGCGAGGGGAAATAGGGGGTCTCCAAATGACTCCCAAAACCCTTAACAAAGCACAATTCATGGGATACTTGGGGGGGGGAGAAGTCATGACTATTTTCAGTCTTATAACAGTGCTTTAACGTACAGTGCAGAGCGGCTTAGTCACCTCACAAGAACATTTTGGAAAGATATGTATTCATATACGTTAAGTTATGTAGAGGTTTTATTTAGCGAAGAGGTCTACAGATTTTGTTAAGTAAAGCAAGAAAGCAAACAAAGCTACATGCCTGGGGTTAAGATTGTGTTAGAATTAACTCATGGCTTTAAGATGCAATGATGTCCACTGGCTCCTTTGAAAGGAGATGGTACACATTCATGGAGCAATAGTCTATCTACGTTTTCAGCCATGATGGCTAAATAGAGCCTCTGTATCCAGAGGCAATAGACCTTTGGGTACCAGAAGCTACTAGAAAATCAATTGGAGAAGATCCATAGGAGGCCCTATTCTGCACCAGATCAGAACATATCAAGCTCAGGTGGAACTCCACAGGGGATCTCCAGGGTTTCAGATATGAGTGAACGAACCCAGTACCATTTGTATTCAGACCACTGAGCAGCGAATCTTTTCCCTACATGCCTTCACTTTCAGAGGTTGAGTGGGTGGCGAATGGGAATGGCATCCTATCTTATGGAGGTGCCTGGCTATGATATTCTTCAAAGTAAAAATATTGTTCTATATTCCCCAGATTTTTCATTGACAATTTGCTTTCTTTCCAATTTGATTTCATGTTTTGATCTTTGTTTCGGCTGATCTGATTGTCGTCAGCCACCTTGAAGGCTTGTCAGCCAGGAGGGAGGATGAATTCAAAAGACAGATAGATAAAATAAATAAAGTTGATGTGGGGAGACTTCCCTGAAGGTACAAACTTTGAAAACTGCATTAGACTAGTCAGCGCTGGCTGAAGGGTCATAGCTCAGTGGTGGAACAACTGCTTTGCATGCAGGAGGTCCATGGTCCAATCCCCATAATTTTTAGAAAGTTCTGGGAGTGCCCTGTTTGATAATACTGAGCTCAGTGGATCAATGGTCAGAAGTGTTTTAAGAGAGCCTTTCAGTTTGAGGTTTGTGGGTCACTTGAGAAAGATAATAGAATTGTAGAGTTGGAAGAGACCACAAGGCAGAGCTGGCCTGCCCATGGGCTGGGTGAGGTGGCCACCTCAAGTGACCCCCGCCACAAGGGATGGTGCCCCATTCCTCCGCCAAGCTTAGCCATTGGTCTCCCCATCCTTTAGGGGCAGAGATGGCCTGGTGGCAAAGCTCTATGGAATGCCTCCCCTCCTGCTGAGTTGGCAAGAGAGAAGGAGTCACACCACCCAGATTTGCTGCTGGCTGGCTGGCTGGGATTTCTTCCTCTTTTAGGTGGTGTGATGGAACTTTGCACTGGAATCTCCTGAAGGGAGGAGTTGATACAAAGCCCTACTGTCCAGCGGAAGGGCAGGAAAGGATCTCCTCACTGCCTGGCAGAGGAGTCTCCTTATGAAGTTTGGGCCCTTCTGCAGGAGCAGCAGTGGGCTGTTTTGCCTCCAGGTGCTGAAACACCTCAGGTCATCGCTCCCCAAAGGGACATCTAGCTTAACACAGACTAGTCAATACAGGAATCATAGCTAAAGAATCCCTGATTACCATCTGACCTCTGTTTAGAAACCGCCAATGAAAAAGTGTCCACTACCTTCTGAAGGAGTCTGTTCCAAGGCTGAACAGCTACCACCACAAATTTCTTCCTAATGCTTAGTTGGAATATCCTTTACTGTTGTCGGAATGCATTGGTTTAGGTCCTCCCTTCTGGAGCAGCCGAAAACAAGCTTGCTCTATCTTCCATGGGACAGCTATTCAGCTATGTGAAGATGGTTAACCTATCACCGCTCAGTATTCTCTTCTCCATGTTAAACAGCCCAATTCCCTCAACAGTTTCTCACAAAGCTTGGTTTCTATAGCCTTGATAATCTTGGTTGACCTTGTTTCTGAGTAAGCCTCCTCTCACCCACATCCATACTCCCCATTCACTCGTCTTTTCCTTCTAGGACCTGACTGTACTGGAGCCTAGTGCAAAGGGAGTGGCGACTGTTGCTACTTTTCCTTGCTATCGTCACAGCTTACTCACGGGGAAGGCAGGTGAGCAGAGAGGGGCAGTCAGGAGAACGAGCAAAGGCAGGGTCAGGGCCCCTTCAATGGAACATTAGCTAGGTGGGGCTGGCAGGTGCCTGACAATGCCAACTTCTGGTGCCGGCCCTAACATTGGGAGCTAGGAGGATTTTTGTCATACCAAAGCACATGGGTCTTACTCAGGTAATATCTCTTGCTTCACCGAGCCTCTTGGCTCCAGGAGGATTGGGACCCATCCTGGATGGCACTTCTGCTATGCATTTGTAAGTTAGTGATTGATTAAATATACCGATAGTCATAAATCTCACATTATAATAAATCACAGAAACAGACTTTTGGAAGATTAGCTTTACTTTTCATAAAATGCTAATGTTGGTTTTGTTTTTTGTTTTTTTGCTTCACCATATTGTCTTTCTCTTTAAAAATTACAGCTTTACTACAGAAAGCTAATTTTATAATACAGTATTAACTCAATATTACATAAATTACATTTGTCAGATTGCATTGTTATGGATGTACAAAGCACCAAATTTACAACCAGAAGCTCTCCAAAGACATGTATTTATAATTTCCTACAATGAGCCATATGCCACGATATAGTCTTAAGGAATTACACGTGTTAATGGGAGGCACAAATCCTGCTGTTTTCTTCTAGATACAAATGGAAACCATATATTTCAGGTCTTTTCTCCCAATTACATTGGCCACAATTACAGGCACCAAAACTGTAAGACGGTGAAAATATTTCAATACCTGCAGCTTTTAAATAAAAAAGCAACAACAGTCATACGCTGCCAGTGAACATGTATTTTATACCGGCCTCGCTTGTAGCTGCTGCTGATGCCTTATCCACATTGAATAATTCCCATACAAAAATCACCCAAAACACACTTCTTGGACAATGCAAAGATTGGATCTAAGCTATGCACTAGACTAGATTGTATGCTTTCTGAAAGGTCACAATACAGAGCATAGTGGTTAAAACGTAGGACCTGGGATACAAGTGTTTGAATCCTTGTCAGCCATGAAGCTCACTGGGAGACCTTGCACCAGTCACTGTCTCTGAGGCCTAACCTACCTCACAGGGTTGTCGTGGGGATTAAATGAGGAGAGGTGGGACCATCTGTGCCACCTTGAGCTACTTGGAGAAAAAGGTGGGATACAAATGCAATAAAATAAAAGTAGTCATTTAAGCATTGGTTTAAACACATTTAAATACTTACATGCAGAGAAAAATAGATACCAAATATACATTCAGAGAAAATGCATCTTTAAATATTTCATGTATTTAAACACATAGTTTCAGAGAAAGCACACGAACTTTTTCAGAGAAACTTCACATTTAAATGCATATTATTTAAATATGTTTTTACAAAGGGCTCTTAAAAAAACCAAAGAAAACAGAAGATGAATGCAAAATAGAAAAGAACAGAAGAGACAGCTTTACTCATCCTACCTCCACAGCCTATTATAACTATGAGTGTTGAAAAGCAAGAGTAAACGAATCCAATCTGGCATAATGTTTACTAGCCTTTGCGAAGCTGGAGCCCTCCAGATGTTTGGGCTACCCTCCCCTCAGATGGGCTGCCTGGGGAAGATGGGAGTTGTAGCCACAGATGGGAGAGAAATTTGATTTAGTTTGCACTTGCGCCTAGCCAGCACTTTCCACAGCAATTTTCAAACTGAAATACGCCTATCTTTCAAAATCTGCACTTCTCCGAATTTTGCAATGCAGTTCTCTGACCAGGTAATGCGTAAAAAAATAAAAATAAAAAAATGCAAATACTGGGGTAAAAGTGTGCCTACAGAAATGCATAGATGAGTGAAAGTTACATGCAAAGATGCAGTGTGCTTGGGGAAACTGCTTTACAAAAATGTGCATGTTAGGCAAAATTGCATGAAGAAGAATGTATAGACTAGGAGAAATTTGTAACAGAACCATGGGTAGATTTCCATGGATTTTTAAAATTTGTTTGCTTATTTTTTGCAAAAGGATGTGGGAATGTGGTGTACTTAAGATGGGAAGAATGAGAAATGGGGGAAATCTGAAATGGACCGATTCACCCATCCCAAGTTGTGGTCCTGAACATCTGGGGGGCACCAGCTTGTTGAAGGCTGATGTCTATGGACAGCAGCAGCAACACAAGAAGAGCGAATCTCATCCCCAAATGAGCTGTTCCGTGGCAGCTGGTACCATTTTTTCTTTTCTTTTTAACACTAAGTATCTCCCACTTGCAAGGTATAAGCAAGTCTCTCTCTCTCTCTCTCTCTCTCTCTCTCTCTCTCTCTCTCTCTCTCTGTGTGTGTGTGTGTGTCTGTAATGTAACCAGCTTATCCATGTCATTCAGACAAAGAGGAGAGGGGGAATGTTGCCTGCTTTGGTGGAAGAGGGGGGAAAAGAAAGGGAGAAGGTGGGCTCTTGTGTGATTGTGCAACATCTATAGGTTTTTAAACACACACTGTCTAATCAGCCCCTGACAGATCCATTGTAAATCAAAGGTCTGGTAAGTGGGGATGCCAGAAATGTTTGATCTCACTCCAAGCCTTGAAACAACTTGCTTATTTTTTTTCCTTCTTCTTTCTGCAGCATGGCTCCTCACTAAAATAAAACATTGAGAGATGAATGTTCTGACAGGTCACTGTGTGTCAAGCTGTCACTCTGTAATGGTTACATATTTCAGCTGGATGGAGGTGCCTAGCGGTTGGGGGTGGGTGGGTGGGAGGAAGCCAGAGAGAGAACAGAGGAGCGAGGGGAGAAGAGACAAAGAATAAGAGATCTCGGCTCTTTCCTCCTGGCTGATCTTCATTTAAACCAAACACTTGTCATGTTCGGGGGGGGGGGCGCTGGTAGTATTGGGGGTGGAGCGAGCGGCGGAGGGGCCCCCGGTTTTATAAATTTTTAATGATATTGGGCACAACCGGTGCTTTGAAATTTGCTGCACTTTAATTTTTTCTTCGTTAGCAAAGGCTCGCTTAATGCATCGAAGTGCTAAGAGCGTGTCCTAGGGATGCCACGATAATTGTGTTGTTAATAATATTGTGGCACTAGTAATGTTCGCCTGGTAATCAAGCCGCACGGGTTTTTTTTTTAATATATTCAGTTATTACACCGCGTCTCGTACAAATCATGTCAATTACAATTGCCAGTCGATGACAGTTAAAATAATTGTGTGCGTTTTCTAGAGTTTTCCATTGGCTTGGCTAATCAAGCTAAAAAGAGGGGGGGGGGGAGGGAAAAAAGAATCCAGCGCATTATTATTATTATTATTTTGGTTCAGGCCTCTCTCTGCTTCTAAATCATTTGTCCATCTACTTCAAAAGTCAGAGCAGTAAGTATTGTAATAATAAATACACAGAAGCTTTTGCACTGAAGTGCTAGGTATGTAGGTGAATGAAGAGGAAACAGGAATATAGTCTTGGGAATAGAATGTGAGTGTGTGTGTGTATGTTTGATATTTTAAAATACATAAATCCAGGAGTTTATATTTTTAGTATACATGTAGCTATCCTTCTGTGTACACTGAGGGTACTTTCAATATAATTCTCAGGAATGGCGCATCCATAGAGGAAGTTATATGCTATTGTGGCTCAACATCTGTTCTAGAAAACACTCTACATTCTTGTTCAGGGATGGGGAACTTTTGGCAATCCAGATGCCTTCTGACTGTCACCAGCCCTAGCGGTAGTCCGACAACATCTAGAAAGCCAGGCATTTGTTTGCTTGTTTATTTTATTTTTATTGCATTTATTTCCCACCATTTTCTCCAAGGAGCTCAGGGTGGCATAACATGGTTCTCGCTCTCCTCACTTAATTCCCACAAAGCAACCCTGTGAGGTAGGTTAGGCTGAGAGGCAGTGACAGGCCCTAAGGTCACATCCTGCAAGCCTCAGGGCTGAGTGAAGATTTGAACCCTGGCCTCTCCCAGGTTCTAGTCTGACACACTAACCTCTACACTACTCTGGCATTCTACATCCCTATTCTAAAATATTGGAACAAAGAAGAGATCTTAATCGCTAATATTAACATCTGGAAATAGAAGCCTTCTTCAAAATTAAGAAAGGTGTGTGTGTGTGTGTAAAATATTAGATTTACTCAAAATAAGGATGGTGTCCAGCTTCCGGAAAACGTTTGAAAACCGGAACACTTACTTCCGGGTTTTCGGCCCTCAGGAGCCGATTTGCTCGTCAGCTAAGCCGCTTGAGAACCAAGGTTCCAGTATATTATTATTTTTTTATAGCCCCCATTTCCTCCAAGGAGTTCAAGGTGGCATGTATATGTCTCCCCTCCCTTGTTTTATCCTCACAACAACCCTGTGAGGTAGGTTGGGCTGAGAGGCAGCGATTGGCCCCAGGTCACCCAGTGAGTTTCATGGCTGAGTGGAGATTTGAACCCTAGTCTCCCAAGTCCTCGTCCGACACTCTAACCATTACACCACACTGGGTCTCATAGAACTATGAAAACTAAGAGGTGGAGAGGAATAGAGGAAGGTGTCATTTGCCTTTATGAAAGTGCACATTTAATATGGTCCTTTTCCTGCTTCTCGGAGGGGAGCAAACATGTCAACACAGCTGTAAAAAAATGGGGCTGGCAGGGAGGCGTATCGGCAGCACATGAGCAAATGCTAAGTCAAGCCCAGTGGTAGGAAACCAGGAGGAATAACAAGTGTGGAAACCTCGTAATTACTTTCGGCAGAATAATGAGTAGGCATGGATGCATCTGAGAAATAACAAGTCATCTGGCAGGAGTATTTGAGGAATGACAAGTAAGCATGGCTGTTATTTGTGAAATAAGTAAGCTGGATGATCTTATTTGTAGAATAACAAGCAACCTTTCTCTTCCAAAGGTATTTCCTCCAGTTAAAAGCATGCAGATGGAATTCTGTGGCTGCAAGTTGGCTACAGGTCAGGGAAAGCAAAATATGGGCGCCTAAGAGGAGCCCTGCTGGATCAGGCCAAAGGCCCATCTACTCCAGTATCCTGTTCTCACAGTGGTCAGCCAGATGCCCCAATGAGAAGCCCACAAGCACATGAGTGGGACAGGATTCCCCCCCCCCTTGTGATTCCCAGCAACTGGGTATACTGGTTGCGTGGTGAGTTCCCACCTCCCCCCATTGGAAATAAAACACACAACACAGTATTTTAGGTTAATGGGCGAAAATTGGCCACAACTTTATTGGTTACAGGTAATGAGCGGTATTGGCTTAGGCATTGGTCCTACCATCTAACTGGCTTCAGCCTGATTGCTTGAAGTCCGGGAAGGGTTAACCACCAGTAGGGGGAGTCCTGCGATGCACATCAACTAGGATCTCCCCCAGGGTCACCGCTCGGGGGCATGCCTTGGGCCTTCACCTCCATAGGCTTCAGACACGCCCCCCGGAATCCTTTACCGGACAACCCTTCGAACTGGGGGAGGTGATGGCGCTTCCTCCCTCCCACTCATTTACATAACAATACCCTTACCAATGCCTAACCGCCAATACCAAGGAAGTTGTGACGAGTTGCTACAAGGTAGGCGAAAAACCAAATGGCGGAGCCAGTTTGCCAAGTGGAAAAAATTCCTACCAGGCCCCTTAACGGTGACCAGCCAAGGTCCATAGCAATGTCAGAGAGCCAGACCTAAAGGGCGGGAGGGTGGGAAACCAGAGCAGCTGAGGCGCAGAAAGAGGGAGATCCTTGGCCACACCGGCCCTAAATAGCGTAGGCCACGCCTCCCAAGGCCAGCCGATTGCTGGCAAGGGGGATGACACGGCTGAGGATTCCCTTAGTCTCGCGGGGGCTGGGAGCCAGCCCCCACGCACGTGGGGAGGGCGTGAAGCCCGCAACCCCACCTCCTCTTGAGCTCGGAAGTGGCTTTCTAAAAATGGTGGTGGAACATAATCACGAGGGTGTCACTAATCTTTTAAAGCCACCCAAGTTGGTGGATCTTGCAAAACTGTACTGTGTAAAGAGTTCAAAGTATTCAGGGCTTAGTTATAACCTGAAGTTGTTCCAATTAAGCTGTGGTTCAAGTAACAGAAGTCTGGTAACTTTGAATACCCTGTCCAGAATCAGTTTTTATGGGCTCAGATCAGGACTGGCTCAAGATTTATCATTTATTTGTTGAATTTCCATTCTACCTTTTTCTCCAAGGAGCTGAAGGTGGTGTACATGGCCCTCCTCCTCCTCCTCCTCCTCCTCATTCAATCCTCATGACAACCTTGTAAGAGGCTGAGAGGCAATGACTGGCTCACCCAGTGAACTTCATGGTCAAGTTCATGGCTACCATATGTCCAGATTTTCCCAAATATTACCATGATTTCAAAGGTAGAATTGACATCTGGGGGAAATTTCTGAAAGGTGGCATTTTGTCCTGGATCTTAGAAAAAAACAATTGAAAAATTGAGCTATTTTGGCTCAACAACTTTCGGGGTGTCCTGGTTTTTACGGCAACCCTAGTCAAGTAGGGATTTGAACCCTGGTCTCCCAGGTCCTAATCTGACACTCTAACCACTACACCACACTGGCAATTTGAGGCAGAGCCAAAAATAATCCATGCTCCCTGTTCAAGGTGCATAGCCATAGTACCTCAAGTTCATTAAATTATTTTGGCATCTGAGGCAGAAAAGTACAACCACATAATGCACCCATAATAAATCAAATAACCAATCATTTTCTGGCCTTTCCTGACACCCAAAATCAGTTGCCTAAAACAGCTGCCTCCCTCTGCCTAATGGTAGGGCTAGCTCTGGCTAGATTGAATGCAATGATGAACTTTGCCTGGGTCATTCATCTATGTTTATGGGACAAGAAAGCTTGTTTTTCTTCCCTTGCTTTTCTCTCCCATGTCCATGGAGCATCACGTCATTGTGTGGGTGTAAAATTTTAATCTGGATTATGCATGTAAAATCCAAAGAATCTAGGCTTAGAATGTGTGGTCAGATAGGCAGTGTTTCCTATTCCAGTTCAGAGGTGGTGAGAAAACAACAAGAGCAATAAAGGTTTGGTGTAGGATTTGGTCCAGATCAGTTTGACTCCTTGACAAAATGAAGTGTGTGTGTGTGTGTGTGTGTGTGTGTGTGTGTGTGAATGCAATAAGCTTTCACTAAATGCAGCTTGAACAACTCATATCTCAAAATGTAGAGTTTATTCCTCAACTTTGCCTGGAGGTAAAACTGGAGAGAACAGATTTTTCTCTCTCTCTCTCACTTGCGTTTTGAGCCTGTGAGTCCTGACCATTCAGAATGAATGGCTTTAGAACCATACCCAGACAGAAAAATCAATGCTTCATATCAGGAGGCTTCAGGGGTTAGAATCCCATGCTCATGTCAACAAGGCTATTGGTTTTCTTAATACTCCAAAGTTAGCATTTCCATGCTGCAGGAATCCACCATGGTGACTTGTGTGGTCAAAGTTGAGCAAACGAATTTTCCCTTGACTAGGGTGGCCAAATGTTTTAATGCTTGCCTCTGGAATGAAATATGTATGTGTATACGTTTTCCAGAGGGGGAAAACTATTCATAACATTACAAAGGGGCATTTTCACTGCTGCAAAAATGAGCTAAGAAGTGGTGACTATAAAGATGAGCTGAAACTGGCAAATAACACCTGGCAACATGACCAGATGATATGTAGATTGCCTATGAAGTACCCTCCAGAGGTTGTTTGACTGATGCCAACCCCAGACAGTATTAGGGAAGAGCTTTGGCTCAGTGGTAGAGCACATGGTTTCCACAACACAATGGGTCTCAGGTTCCAAAATGCCCCAAAGAGCTATTCCAGAGCAGGTAGCCATGTTCTGTTTTGGAGGACTTTGAGAGGTCTGATCCATGTTTGAGAAGTTTGACAGGAAAAGACTTGCTTGCTTATGCTGCAGTGCTCACCAGGTTGAGACAACACCATGGATAAATGAACTGGGCAATCAAAATGCAGAGTTGCCTATAATCATTGCATCCTCCCAGAAGAGCAACTATCCTGAATTTTTAGAGTCAAGATGTCTTCATTTTCAAGCCTGATGGGGAACTTCTGAAACTCTGAGGTCCAGCCTCCAGCATCTCCAGGCAGACCTGGGAAAGACTGTTCAAAATTCTGGAGAGCCACTGGTCATTACTGTAAACAATACTGAGTTAGAAAACCAAAGGTCTGACCTGGTATAAAGTCACTTCTTATATTCCTTTCATTGGATAACTACTGCTTGCCCAACTGTTTTAATACCTATCTAAAGCAGTTCTCTTTTCAGTTATAAATAAAATGGGTCTTATAACAATTAGTTGCTGCTCTTACAGGTTTGATGCTTTGTTACGATGTCTGAGACATTGATCAACCTGCAAATTGCATGAGGTTGACCCAGTAGGCTTTTACAAGTGTTTTATGATTATGTTATTGCTCATCATGTCCTGAGCTCATGCTCAGAAAATGTCATGGTTGCAGTTTTGACTCCCCACTTCCCAATCTCCTGTTTGAGTTGCGTGGAATCTTTTAAGGTGGAGAATGGATATCACAAAGCAAAGCACATAAAGAGATATATTTGGCATTTTTCAGTACTTGAGTTGGTTTGAAACAATTCACCTGAATTGCCTAAGTAATACACATGATTATTTTTGCCATCCTCTGCTCCCTCTGTTAGATTTTGAAATGTAAGCTTCCATGGGCACAGGGTGGACTCCTCATTTGTTATATACTCTGTAAAGCAGCAACTATATTAAAATGAGAATGCCATCCGTCCCCCCTTTGCAACTGGCTACACGTACAAAGCTAACAGATGCTAAAAGATGCTTGCTAAATTTCTGTTTGATCAGGCTGCTGTTTTGTTTTTTAAAAAGGAAGGAACCAGAAGCTGGATCAGTAAACAAGATGGCCGCCTAATTTGTTTGTGTACCCAGGCGCTAAAAGGGCTGGGATGTTGAGGCCTTTACGGTTTCGGTTCAGTCTGCATAAAATCTAATTAGTTCAGTATCTTCTCGTGTTGTGGAAGGAAGAGGAGGGGCAGAAAATGAGAGAGAAAGAAGGGTAGGCCCAGTCCTCTAGTTGCCGTGCTCTGCTCATATCATTATGTTCCTCAGACGGCCGTGCAACATTTGAATGTGGCATCAAGCAACGTGGCGGCCTTTGGTGACCTGCTTAATTTGACTTCCTCCCCTCCCCGTTTCAAGTTATGCTCCCGGCAGTTCTTATTTTCTCCTTGAATTCCCTCCTTCCCTCACGCCGGGCTGTCTTCGGTGACACAGTGCTAACGCCAAGCGCGCTGGGGGCCACCGTGAGCATTGCTCACCCGGAGCAATCGGATGAAAAGGCAGTGCAGATGTAATTTGTTTTCAATGGCTGTTTCAAAAGAATAATTGTGGTGACATTGCAGGATCAATAGTATGGATTTTTGTTTTCAAGTACACTGTATGTGCGGTGCTAAGGGGAGGCAGGAAATATAGCACTGCAGCTGGAATACAATAAAAATGGATTGGGGTCTGTGGGCATTGTCGGCTGGTAGCCATCACGGGGCTGGGACATCATTGGTGGGATTAGAGAGCTTGTCCTCTGGGTTGGCATTTCACGGCGAGTGCGTAAGCTCCTGCTACTCCTTCCTTTCTCCCGGTCTCCTTTAGGGACCTGCTCACGGAACTTGTACAATCCGAAGTGTCTTTGCGACGCTGCAAATCCTTTGGAGGTTTGCACCACTAACAAGTGGCAAAAGGTAAGGAAACAGGGATTAAGGTACATTGGCGATGTCATGTAATTGGGCACGTCGCTGATGTAAAATGAAAAGCGCCAGCGTCGGAGGGGAGAAAGAGAGAGATCCATGCACGAGGGTGATCTTTTCCATGCAGCCTCTGTTTGTGCGTCTCCCTAGGCCACCAGGCTAGATTAAAACAAAAAACAAAAAAGCCCTCTTTCAGGAACCTGAGCAGAGGCAGAGGCAGAGGCGCACACACACACACACACACACACACACACACAGAGAGAGAGAGAGAGAGAGAGAGAGAGAGAGAGAGAGAGAGATACACAAACACCCCTCCAGAGAGCTCCTGGCTGATAGAGCCTCCTTGCAACAATATGGCGAGTGTCATTTAAAATACCCAGAGAAATATGATGCAGTGATCAAGGACTTCCTGCTTTAGGAGTTTCATGTAGCAGATTAACTAGATTAAAAGGAAAAGGAAAAGAAATGTTGTTCCCAAGGTGAAAATTATATTAACAAAGAATTAGTAATAAAGCCAAATAAATGTAATGAGATGTGAAAGACAGAGCATAGCCAGGTTCCCCCCTCCCCACTCATCTTTTGTAATTAGGATGTGAAAGGCATGGAAATTCAGATGAAACACCTCCGTTCTTATCAATTCAGATATTGCAATTGGGAACCTATTGCTTTTGGCTCAGCAGGTGATTCCCTGCAAACCTAGCGCAAAAGGGGGTTTAGTTCTGTAAACAAACAAACAAACAAACAAACAAACAAACAAAAAACCAGAACAGCTTCCCACACCCTCCTACATGTTGTGTCCCAAAACTGGGACACGTGTCTTCCCGGCTGTGCTCCTACATGAGTCATGTGCCCCGTAAGAGATCATGGAGCCCAAAAGATGTGCTCCAGCAGTTGGGCAGGCGATTGGCAGCTTCTGCCAGCGATGGGACAAATGGGAGGTGGATTTTGCGATGCGTGCACTATTTTTGGCAATCCCCCCTTTAAAAAGCTCAACATCTCCTCCCCCCATTTTCTTAAATTTGAGTCTCCCCAAATACATGGGGGAGTCTTATAGATGGAAAAGTATGGTACTTTTTTTGGGGGGGGAGGGGAGGACAAAATCACATGAGATCATGAAACCCAAAATGGCCACTGTTCTTTCACACAAAAACAGGATTTACTGGTTTTTCCAGGACATCTTGCCGGATATGACTTCCTACTGGATGGCTACTAGTTACCATGTCTATGTTCTGCCTCCATGGTTTCAGGCAGCAATGCTTCTGAATATCTGGAAGCTACAGGAGGAAAGAGTGCTCTTGTGCTCAGGTCCTGCTTGCATCTTTCTCACCTGGGCATCTGCTCAGCCACTGTGAGAACAAGATGCTGGATCAGGTGGGCAATTTTCTTTCCGCTTTCTGCTCCTAATTCTACACAGAGGCTACATTAACTGCTCAGAGTCTTGTGTTTTTGGGTATGGCCAACCCACGTGTAAGGACACAAGATGTCTATGCTCCGCCTCCATGATGAGCTCACTGTGTGTGACCTTAGGTAAGTCATGACTCTTGGCATAACCTACCCCACAGGGTTGTTGTGGGTTTAAATGAGGAGGGGGAGAACCATGTATTCCACCTTGAGCTTCCTGGAGGAAAATGTGGGATATAAATGCAGTTAATAAACAATATACAAATAAATGAATGGGTTGCCTATCAACCAGGGTTTGCAAATCACCTTTGGACCCTGTTTTCAAAGACTAGTGGAACTAGGTTACTCTGGGCAGCACCAGCCATTGTTAGCATCATGCTAAACCTCCATAATTAAAGGTTTATTCATGCTGGGAATTCATATGTGCACTTAAGCAAGGCTCTCACTTTTGAGAAAACCATGGCAAGCCAGGAAGCTAGCATTGAATCTTGCACCATGGGGGGTGTTTAGAATTGTTTACTTGCATGACTTTCTGGCAAATAAATTGACCGTTATGGGGAGTTATAGCGCATTCGCATAATAGCCAAACACCGAGCTAGCACTCTGTATTTGTCAAACTTGCACCATAATAGGTGATCTTAAGGTGAATCTTCTGCACCAAGTTTCTCTTATTAAAATCCCATAGTGGCCGTCAACTCAAGTTGTCCTGCAGTCCATTAAACGAAGAACTTGATGGATCAAACCTACGCACTGCGTACCACAGCAGAAAACATCCTTTTATTATTAGAGTTTATGCCCAGACATTATTCTTGGAGGCCCATCATTTTTTATGAAAACTTTTATTAACATTCCAAAAATAAAATAAAATAAAAATGACCTCTCAGCCCTTTTTTGTGTAGTGTTTCCATCCTTCCCGAGGGCAGTAACCTATTTAAATCTTCTTTTTATCTTTACCAACACAATAAAGCAAGCTGTCTGAGGGACAAAGATTTGTAGATCTTATTAGAGATACTTTTTTTTAAAAAAAAAATGTGCTCAAGCACAGGGCACAAAAATGACAGGTTGTAATCTTGGCATGCAAAGTTTTTCTGACAAGGGTATTTTTTTTTAATAAGAGAACAGATTGTTTAATTTAATCGGTGTGCTTTTAGATGCCTAGGTGCTCTGACAAGTACCGTCATGTGCAGCGTTATGATCCTAAAGGCAAAGCTGGAAATGCTGGAAGCCCCAAAATTGATAACATTGGGAATATCAGATTTATGGGCATTTGTGTTGGATGGAAAGAAAGCTAAGTTGGCTTTTATTGGATACCCCTGACGAAAAAGAGTGCTGTTTATAACTGATTAAAGTCAACATTTGTCCTGCAAATGAGATATTTTTTCCCACTGTAGTTAATAGCTTTGGTGGTACCAGATGGGATATATATATATATATATATATATATATATATATATATATATATGCTGCATCCAGTGGTCCAAGTGTCCCAGGGATTTTCTCTTTAAATTGCCTTTTTATTCTTCGAGATAATGGGCAGCCTGTGCATTGCTAAATCAGCCCTGTTCTGTTAGGAATGTTGCCGTCAGGGGCACTCACCATTTGTCAGAGGAAATGCAGAACATCTCTACAGGAGTCTGTTTAAGAGGACATCATTTCTCGATAAGCTCTTGCTAAGGTCAACATGAAGCTCTGCTCCTTCTCTGTTCCCCTGTTGCTTCTGCCACTTGGGAAACTTCTGATTTATTAGGATTACACAAGTCATGTCCTCCGCCTGACTGAATCTGCAATGTGAAAATTTCCTTCCTTCCTTTTTTCTATATTTTTAAAAAACCACAACATCCATGCATGCACACACACACACACACACACACACACACACAAGCAAAACACAAGTGTGAATGTAAGCAGAGGGAGTGTGTGTATTGCGGGTCAGAAAAATGAGTGAGGCGGTCCTCCGATATGGTTCACTATGAAGCTGCTGATAATTTTAGCACCAAACGTTCTACTCTCATATTGTTGTCTGCCCTGAAAAATAATAATACCCTAGTCTTGAAATGACATAATAACTTGTCAAGAAGATCTAAATTTTGGTATTGGGGGATTCCAGAGGAGAAGCATCATTAGCCTGTCACTGGGAGAGCATCTTGTGGTGCCCTAAAGGCTGATTCATCAGGGGTGGCATGAGACTCCACACATGCAGTCCACTTCATCAGGATCGCCACTTGCCTTGGAGACTTGGTATATAGAAATGTCACAAAACGCTGCAGTGCTCTCTCCTTCCTAGGAGGAAGGGTGTTGTTTCTGGTCCAAGGTTCTTGCCGGCAATTCACGCCCTCCTCCAGCATCATATAAGCTGCAAAGAGCTCTGATTGGGGTCTGTGTGTGTGTGTGTGTGTGTGCCACTTCCATCTGCATTCTTTCTAGAAAAGGTGTGAATTAAAAGAATTGGGTGGGAGTTGGGAGTATCTGCTTCATTTACATAGGGATGAAGATGAGGCGAATAAAGCAGGTTTTGAGGTGGGATTCATTTCTTTAACAACTCTTAACGTCCTGACTTTCCTCCAAGAAGCTGAAGGTGGCTTTACATATCTCCCTGCTTCCTCCATTCTATCTTCAATAGTCCTATGAGGCAGTGGGTCACCTAGTGGGATTCATGGCTAAACAGGGAGCTGAACCTGGGTCTCTCTGGAGATCAGTGGCGCCAACTATAGGGGGTGGAAGGGGCTTGGGCCCCCTCAATATCTGTGGGTGGGGGGCTGAGCCCCCCAATATTGAGGGGGCCACCAGCCCCCACCGCCACGGGGGCAGGGGCAAGACGCACTGAGGGCTCTAAGGAACCCTCTGCGTGGGCAGCTGCAGAAGGGCCTGCTAGCCTCCTTCTTCCCCACTGTGCCAATTGCCTCCTGCTCCTCAGCCCCAGCAGTGTGCTCATATATGAAGACAGCGGTGGCATTGCGGGCCTGCTGCTCTAATCGCCCCTGAGCCACCCCGAGGAGAAGGATGAGGATGAGGACAGTCCAGGCCAAGGCAGAGGTGGAGGTGGAAGTGGCAGGCTGGGCAGCAGTGAGAGCACCATCAGCAGGCTCTCCTTGTCAGGCAGCGTGGTGCCCTGGAACTGCGCAAGCACTCATCAGGCGGGAGATGGTGGGGGTATGCATCCTGCCCCTGCCTGGCATGTGCCAGTGTGCCACATTATGTCACATGATGCATCATGTGATGCACCCCCTCAGTGTTAGGGGCAAGTCAGTGCCCCTGCTGGAGATTGATGGAATTGGCTCATGGAGATGGGTGGAATTGGCTGCATCAACTGAAGTATATTGTCCAGATCAAGGGAAGTAAGAGTATTGCTGTGTTCTGCCTTGGTCAGACCACACCTGGAGTCCTGTGCCCAATTCTGGGTGCTTCTGTTTAAGAAGAATATCGACAAGCTGGAAGGTGCACAGAGGAGGTGACCAAGATGATGAAGTGACTGGAAACCAAGCCTTATGAGGAGCGGTTGAGGGAGTTGGGTACGTTTAGCCTGGAAAAGGAGACATAGAGGCAATGTGTTAGTCATCTTCAAATATCTAATGGACTGCAAGCTTTTTTTCTGTTGCTCCAAAGGACAGGACCCAAACCAATGGATTCAAATGATGAAAAGGGAGATGCAAACTAAACATTAGGAAGATCTTTCTGACAGTAAGAACAGTGGAACAGACTCCCTTGGAAGGTGGTGGACTCTCCTTCATTGGAGGTTTTTAAGCAGAGATTGGATGGCCATCTCTCAGGGATGCTTTCCTTGTGATTCCTGTATTGCAGGCGTTTGGACTAGACCTTGGGGTCCCTTCCAATGCTACAACTCTACAGTTCTGTGCCTTCTTCTGAACTTCAGGCGTTTATATTAAGAATAAAAATAAATCCTACAGAGGTGGGCTCTTGGGAACCTTGGAAAGCATTGATCCCATCCCAATTCTCTCATCACAGATGCCCATTGAACTATAGACATTCTAGCAGCAAATGCTGAATGTTACGCATGGCAAAAGAGAATGGGTGGAGTCCATGAAAGCTTAAGAAGAGATGATGACTTGGATCCCCAAGCAGAAACGGAAGAACACTTCTTGCCTTTCCTGCTATAAGGAAGTAGATAACCTGGAAGAAGTTGCATTAACTTTCAACAAAGGTCTTGACACATCTGCGCTAATTATGGAAGTGTGTTGGAAAGATAATGGCAAATGAAAAATGTCAACTGTTTCCCCCTTTGTACCAAAACAAGCATCTGTCTTCATTATGTGGAATGGAAACAACTGAGTGATGCAGAAGTTTTGCTTTTCCTGCAGTGAAAGCTTTTATAAGAATCTCATATAAGAGGCAGGTTATAAGGGAACAGTTGTGGCTTCAGGCAGAACAATAGGAGCACTGGAACAGAATGTAAGATGTTACAGCCTGTGGACAGCAAAGATTTCATTGAACCAAAATTGGACCTAACACCACTCACATTTTCCAAAACTAAGATTTGGCCATGAGTATGACATTTAACTTTTGTTAAAATTCCTTGTGTAAATTCCTCAGCATTTGGGTCAGATTTCTCCTAGAATACACAGAGTTTGTGTCTGAAAATTTGCCTAATATACACTTTCCACCCCCCAAAAAATTTCTCTCAATATACCGTAATGCATTTCTGAATATTATTTTTACTAACATATGCATTTTTAAAGAATGAGCACTTTATCCTAGTACAGTGGTACCTCGGGTTACATATGCTTCAGGTTACATACGCTTCAGGTTACAGACTCCGCTAACCCAGAAATAGTACCTCGGGTTAAGAACTTTGCTTCAGAATGAGAACAGAAATCATGCTCTGGTGGCGAGGCAGCAGCTGGAGGCCCCATTAGCTAAAGTGGTGCTTCAGGTTAAGAACAGTTTCAGGTTAAGAACGGACCTCCAGAACGAATTAAGTTCTTAACCCGAGGTACCATTGTATATGCATTCTCACACAATTCACTTCCCTGGAGAACAGCATTGTTAAATTCAGTGAATGGTGAATTTTGAAGTCTGCTTGCATGACTGATTTGGAAAGTGAGACTTGGGTGGGTTTCCCTTAAAATGGAAACTGAATCAAATTTATCCCCCATCCTGCCGTAGGAAAGACTGAGAATGTAGTGCTGTACAGATCTGAAGGCTATCGATGGATACTTGCCACAATGGCTATGCTGTGCCTCCACAGCTGGAGGTAGCAATTCTTCTGAATGCCAGTCACAGGAGGGGAGAGGGTTCTTGGGCTCAGGTCCTGCTTGTAGATCTCCCATTGGGGAATCTGGTCAGCTGCTGTGAGAACAGGATGCTGGACTAATTTTTTTCTGTTTCCAAGGATTCCTTGCCTCCAGAGATAAAATTCCTTAGCTCAGGGTTCCTCAACTACAGCCCTCCAGATGTTCTTGGTCTACAACTCCCATGATCCCTAGCTAGCAGGACCAGTGGTCAGGGATGATGGGAATTGTAGTCTCAAAACATTTGGAGGGCTGAGGTTGAGGAAACCTGCCTTAGCTCATAAGAAGCTCAAACATGCCTGGGGATATTGCTGAGTCAATAGGAGGCCTGAAAATCCTAGCATACAGATTGACCCTCAGACCTACTTGGTGATTCAGGGATAGCCTGACCATTGTACTCCGTGTATTAGTTGAATTGAGGCTGGATTTCTGCAACATGCTGTACATGTTGGGCCTGGTCCAGGAGATGCAGCTGATGCAGAATGTGGCAGATGGACATGGGTGACAAAATGTGACACCATTGTTAAAACATCTGCTACTGAACAAGGTGCAAGGTCTTTGAATCAATCGGCAAAGCCTCCAAGAACTGAGGTCCAGGGTCCCTCAGGGACCATCTGAATGCTTATTTCCCAGATCAGTCACTAACATAATCTTCAGGAGCATCACTGGTCATCCCTTAAATTTGTGAGGCTCATCTGACATAAACATTGTCCAACAGAGATTGAGCAGGTGCCTTCTGTTTTAATCTTTAAACGTTTGCTGGAAACATTTCTATGCCACCAGGCTTGTGAAGACAATTAAGTGAAAAAAATATTCTGCAGTAGTTATCTGATAATCTATGCGGTTAAGTGTGTGTGTGTGTGTGTGTGTGTGTGTGTGTGTGTGTGTGATTGTCTAGATATAATCCCTGTAAATTGATTTTTATTTTTTTAAATTTATTTTTAGGAAATGCATTTTCCCCAAATATAAAATAAATAAATTCTGCTCAGTCCTGATTTTTGCTCTATCCAGCTTGACCTTGGACTGTTCTGAGATGCCTCATGCCTCAAAAGACCAGCCACTCTTCCAACAAGCCTCTTAAATTGAGATCTTTCCCAGTCTGCATCTGTATTGGAATTATTTTAAAGGTTTTAAAGATGTTTTCTCCCCAGAGATCCTTTGGGAGGAAGGGTGAGATGTAAATGCAGCAAATGCATAAGTAAACAAACAAACAAACAAACAAATAATCAATGAACAGAAGTTTTCTGTGGAAGGGTTGGTAAGAAATTCTACTGTTGCTGATAAGACCTACACTGGCTCCCAGTACGTTTCTGAGCACAATTCAAAGTGTTGGTGCTGACCTTTAAAGCCCTAAATGACCCTGGCCCAGTATACCTGAAGAAGCGTCTCCACCCCCATCGTTCTGCCCGGACACTGAGGTCCAGTACCGAGGGCCTTCTGGCGGTCCCCTCCCTGCGAGAAGCAAAGCTACAGGGAACCAGGCAGAGGGCCTTCTCGGTAGTGGCACTCGCCCTATGGAACGCCCTCCCACCAGATGTCAAAGAGAAAAACAACTACCAGACTTTTAGAAGACATCTGAAGGCAGCCTTGTTTAGGGAAGTTACAGATAGGTAGCCGTGTTGGTCTGCCATAGTCAAAATAAAAAAATTCCTTCCAGTAGCACCTTAAAGACCAACTAAGTTAGTTCTTGGTATGAGCTTTCGTGTGCATGCACACGAAAGCTCATACCAAGAACTACCGTATTTTTCGCTCTATAACACGCACCCGACCATAACACGCACGTAGTTTTTAGAGGAGGAAAATCTGTAGGCATGCCACCCGTAGGCATTCCCTCCATAACATGCACAGACATTTCCCCTTACCTTCTAGGAGGAAAAAAGTGAGTGTTATGGTGCAAAAAATACGGTAACTTAGTTGGTCTTTAAGGTGCTACTGGAAGGAATTTTTTTATTTTGTTTAGGGAAGCTTTTAATGTTTAATAGATTATTGTATTTTAATATTTTGTTGGAAGCCGCCCAGAGTGGCTGGGGAAACCCAGCCAGATGGGTGGG
The DNA here is from genome assembly GCF_965112155.1 of Podarcis liolepis. Taxonomy (NCBI): domain Eukaryota; kingdom Metazoa; phylum Chordata; class Lepidosauria; order Squamata; family Lacertidae; genus Podarcis; species Podarcis liolepis. The sequence goes on from NC_139561.1 coordinate 32,240,198, forward strand.
GTATAAATAATAAATTCTTCTTCTTATTATAAAATGAAACAGGCAGGGTATGCATGGACCACTACATTCTGGGTTATTTGGTGGTGCAGGATTAATTGATGTTGACTGCCCTCACTCCTTCAGGCTTTATTCAGCAAGATTAGGACAGACCTGAAGCCTTTGTTTACAGGATGTTGCTTACCAGAGGTCCTCACCATCTTCATGGGGGAGGGGGGAATCATCTCTAGTCATGGTAACTAACCACAATGGTTATGCTCTGCCTCAATGGTCAGGGGGCATCAATGCTTCTGAATCCCATTTGCTGGAAACCGCAGGAGGGCGGAATGCACTGGAGCTCGAATCCTGTTGTGGGTTTCCAATTTCAGCATCTGGTTGGCTATTGCGAGAACAGGACGCTGGACAAGATGGGACCTGTTTGGCCTGACTGAGCAGACTCTTCTTATGTTTGCCTGCTCACCTATCTGAGGCAGGACCAACTGTGGAGAAGAAATTACAGCACTGGGAAAGGAAGCAGTCAAGAAGAGCAACTCAGAAAGATAAATGCTTCGTCTTGCATCCTGGGAGTGCCACCAAGGTCCTGAGGTATCCGAAGTGACAGTATTTAACTCTGTTCACTGGTGAGATCTGACAAAACCAAAGGGAAGCCCTTGGCGTGTCACAAACATGCTTTCATTGACAACACGCTGCGATGGCTTTTCTGACTCCACCATGCAGGAAGCCATTAAGGAGAATACTGCGTCTGACAACTGATTGATTTTAAGCAGATCCCCATTAAAATGGACACAAAGGAGGCCCCCCAACGAAGGCTGCTAAATGTCTCATGTGATGTGAGCAGCCACAGGGGAGCTGGCATGAGCTGGCCAGAAATCCCAAGTTTCAACTTCTCAATTCTTACTCTGACTCTTTCCCTGCTACCTGTTTAAAGAGCACCAATAGATCTACCTTGAAATTGCTTTAGTCATTAGGTGGTACTACACTGAAGTTGGCACACGATCGGGAAATTCATTGAAAACAGTGCAAAATAACACGGCGATTTGCAATGCCCCACAAACACACTCTGACATGTTCCTTTGTGCATTGTGGTTTCTCTATATATATTGCTTTTACACCACCCCTTTCTCCCCAAAGTGCTCAAGGTTCCAGTGCTCCTTATTTAATCCCCACGACAACAACCCTCTGAGGTAGGCTAGGATGAGAGGCAGTGACTTGCTTAAGGTCACATCTAGTGAGCTTCATGGCCAAGTAGGTCCTAGTGCAATACTCTATCCATCACACCACACTGGCTTTTATGCAGGGTTTATCTGGAAATTCTGCATTTGTATCATTTGAATAGAGGGACGCAGGTGGCGTTGTGGGTTAAACCACAGAGCCTAGGGCTTGCTGATCAGAAGGTCGGCAGTTCGAATCCCTGCGACGGGGTGAGCTCCCGTTTCTCGGTCCCTGCTCCTGTCAACCTAGCAGTTCGAAAGCACGTCAAAGTGCAAGTAGATAAATAGGTACCACTCCAGCGGGAAGGTAAACGGCGTTTCCGTGTGCTGCTCTGGTTCGCCAGAAGTGGCTTAGTCATGCTGGCCACATGACCCGGAAGCTGTACGCCGGCTCCCTCGGCCAATAAAGCGAGATGAGCGCCGCAACCCCAGAGTCGGTCACGACTGGTCCTAATGGTCAGGGGTCCCTTTACCTTAACCTATCATTTGAATGGTACAATGTGAATAATATTAACAAGTTTGACTGTTCCTGAGAATTCAGGCAGGATGTCTCTCCATGATGCATTTTATTTATATATTTAAAAAGATTTTCACCCCACCCCTCATCCTTGCCAGCCCCATGGTGAGTTGCAAAATAAAACACACAGTGATACAATACAACAGAGAAGATAGAAAATGTTGCAATTAAAACCATTATAAAATCCCTGTTAAGGGCAGGGGGAACTAAACAGTGCAATTTGGATGTATGTCTCCTATTCATCTGTACAATGTATATTCTTCTTTCCAATTAATTCAGCACTCAAAGTGTTGAACAATGAGAAGAACCATTTAGAAATGATTTCTCTCTTTTAAAATAGAAATGCTTGACATAAAATGCAGTGGCAGCTTAGCATAAGCAAACATCATTCCCCCACCCCTGAAATGCATTTTTTTTAAAAAATACAAACTTGTTGGAACATAAAGATCTTACAGTTCAATCTTATGCAAGTTTATTTAGAAGCAAATTTCCCTGAGATTAGTAGGACGACACTTGAATAAAGAGTTTGAAAGCTGCAGTCAACAGGAAAAAAGCCACATTTGCACTAGGCATTTAAAGCAGGGTCATATTGCTTTCAACAGTCATTGTATCCCGGAAGGATTTTGGGAACTCTAGTTTGTTCAGAGTGGTGAGAGTTGTTAGAAGCCCCTCCCTCATTCCCCTCCCACAGCTACAGTTCCCAGAGTGGTACAAGAATCAACCTCTCTATACAGAGAACTCCGAAAAGTACAGCTCTGTGAGGGGAACGCTAATCTCTTAGCAACTCCCAGCATCCTTAACAAAACACAGTTCCCAGGATTCTTTGGGGGAAGACATGACTCTTTGAAGTGTGATGATGCTGGTTTAAACGTGCAATGCAGATGGGGCCACATTCCCACAGATTTGCTAAGGATTTGAGGTTGTGAAGACATGGGCAAGGACCTTTTGACATGTGGGATATAAAGCTGTCAGTCAAGTCCAACATTCCGAGAGAGGACTAACTGCCTCTATGTGGCAGGCAGTTTTGTCAGTTGGTCGGCTGGTCGGTTTCTGCAAGGAGTATTAACTGGTAACTGCTCGGATGCAGTCTTCTCATGACTCACTACTATCTATGTTATGTACTGAGTTGAATAGGATCCAAAATGCAGCAGTCTGATTGGTCCTAGAACAATAGGATTCAGAATGCAGCAGTCTGATTGGTCCTAGAACAATAGGATCCAGAATGCAGCAGTCTGATTGGTCCACAGGAGCCACCCAATCCAGCTCCAGGTGGAAGTGAATCCGCAACCTGATTGGCCTACAGGAGAATCCCAGAATTAGCCAATCATGTGAGGCTCATTGTGTAAATAATGTATATAAAGCAGTCATTCTGGGGGAACTTCCATTCCTCCTCACCACTATGAGCTGAATAAAGAGCATGAAATCCACTCTCGACTCTGAGTATATTTCAATCTAGTATATAGTTTATCTGTTATGTAACCTAAGCCTGCCTTCAGGAACACCTCTGTAAACCTGAATGAATCTGATAGTAAAGTAGTTTATGGTAATATGATTCAGATTCATGTGTGTTTTCTTTAAGAGGGACAGATAGGGATTATCAACCAGAAAGGTATAATTATTGATAGGACTCAAATGAGTTAGCAACCCGCTTGTCGCTGCATAAACTCAAACAGGGGATCGTTTAAACTCTGCTAAATTATGTAAACAATCCCACAAGACAAGTGCTTTGACTGTGGGCAGTTCCAGACGTTGCTGGACCCCAGCACCCATCAGCCATGATGATCTGGCTGCCTCACCTGAAAGAAAGATATTGTAGAGCGGAAAAAGGTTTGGAAAAGAGCAACCAAAATGATCAAGGGGATGGAGTGACTGGAACCCCTGGACAAAATAAAAAAATTCCTTCCAGTAGCACCTTAAAGACCAACTAAGTTAGTTCTTGGTATGAGCTTTCGTGTGCATGCACACTTCTTCAGATACACTGAAACAGAAGTTGCCAGATCCTTCTATATAGTGAGAAGGTGGGGAGGGGTATTACTCAGAAGGGTGGTGGGAATGGGTGGTTGGCAGATAGCTGAGATGAGCCTGTTGACGACTCTTAACGACTGCAATAGTCGTTAACCCCTGGACCCCTGGACCCTTTCACTGCACAGAGACTGGGATGATGTGTAGCAATACTTTGGGGGAATGATGTGTTTTTGCTCTGGGTTCCCTAGATGTTCTCAATGTCCCTTTGCAGGGAAGCAGATGTCAGCTAAACGGTAGGAGAAACCTCCTAATGCAGGTGGGCCCTGTGTGGTGCAGAGGGTTAGAGTGCTGGAAGAGGACTCGGGAGAGGCCAGAGTTCAAATTCCCACTATGTGGCCACGAAGCTCCCTGGGTCACCTTGCGCCTGACCCCCCCCCTCTCTCAGACTAACCTACCTCAAAGGGTTGGTGTAAGGCTTAGATGAGGGAGGGAACCACATACGCCACCCTGAGCTTCTTGGAGAAAAAGGTGGGGCAGAAATGTAATTAAGAGTAATAACAGTTAAGGGTGGGCAATGGTTTTCAGATCAATGTCTCTTTCCCCTTGGGGGACACCACCCAGTAGTAGCCAGAGGAAAAACTGGACAGAGCAAGAATGCAAATATTAGCTTTGTCCAGCCGGCTAGTTTCTACGTGAATTCACAATCCACCCTCCACCTAGGCAAGCAAGAGTAAGTATCTGTTCCAGGACCTGTCCCAGTCAGGCAAATACATGCAAGGATGCAAAGCTGGGCTGGTGAGGGGCATGGACTGAGAAGAGTGGGGCGTGACTTGCGGAAGGCCCTGAGGACCAAAATGAGGAGCCCATAGGGCCGCATTTTGCCCTGAGTCTGAGGTTTCCCACCCATGTCCTCAAGGCAGGAGCAGAATGCCTTGGGTGTTCACTGGAGGTATTTGAGTGGAGGCTAGGAGGCCATTTGTACAAATTTATTTTGTACAAATCAGACCACCTCAGTGGGAGAGCTGCAAAGCAGAGCTCACTCTCTCAGGTTTGATGTGGCCATTAGGCCTCCCCATCCCTCAGCCATCGTCTGGGAGCAGCCACTCCATCAGGCTGCCTCTATGGTGGGAGAGGTGGGAATCAGGAGGCTCATAGCATCAGCTTTGCTGGTGGAGGCCCAGCACCATCAAGTACCCCCTGCCCCGGAACTGTGCCAGCTGGTCATTATAGGAATAACTGTGTAGAATTGTGATTGTTATTTTCCTCTTCCCTCCCCATCCCTTTCTCCTTGTGTGTCATGTTGTTGTTAGTTTTATTGTGAATCTGAGGGTCAGGGATTGTCTTGTTCTGATTGACAGTACATAAGCCACCTTGGGAGCCTTTCTGGTGGAAGAGTGGGCCACAAATGCTTCAAATCAATCAATCAATGATTTATAAGCCCCACTGTCATTGCAAATGGGGTGGACTAGATGATTTCTAGGGCCCCTTCCAAATTGGAGCCACACTTGGATCCCCCACTCTTCGAAAACACACACCGGAACTTATTAGCACCAGGTCAAGCAGCCCTCTGACTCTGAACATATTTATTTGCCTTCCCTCCTTCCTCCCGTCTCCTCGCCACTTTCTAAATCAGGAGGGAGATCAAAGAGTATGCTGGGGGCTTTCAGCTCTAAAACATCCCTTTCATGTCCTAATACACGAGGTTTAGTTGGAGAGCTTTTACGCAGAGGAAATATGCAGTTGGCGTGCACAAGAGAGAGAGAGGCTTGATAGTGCCGTGCCCACCAAAAGCTTAAACATGCCTGACTGGTTTTTATGGGCGGCTGTAAATTATCCTTCCCATTTTTACCTTTCTGATGGGGCGAAAGGCAGCTTCCGCCTGACTGGTGCCCATCCCGGTCCATCTCTTGCTGCAACACAGGTGAGGCTGTCTCCTGTCTCCTGAACAACGGCAGCAAAGAGAAACAAGATGTCTTTGCCGGTTATAAATTTAACTCTTCTCTTATTAGTCTGGGCCAATTAGGACACCCCTGGGGTTCAGCAGAGGGCCGGCATGCAAGCCTGAAAGCCTGATTAGCCCGGGTCTCTTGATACTTGTTCTTGGTAGTAAACGCTGGCACATATAGTATTGATTTTCATTTAGATATCTTAATGTTTCCAGACAATCTGAGCAGATGCGAGCTGAACTCGGATCGGCAAGAGCGCTGGGCTTGCGAGCGGCCCACATTATTCTTGCCGTTTTCTTTCATTTTTCCTAAACTTAACTGATTCGGAATCGGGAGATATAAATGAAAAATGCAGAGCAAGCCTATCAATCACGGCATGTGCAAACATTGCCGCTGCCCTCTCCCAACATCCTATTACCACCGGGTAGTTGGCTAGTCAAACAGGGATAAAAATTACACCGCAAACATCATAAGTTAGGCTTGATTTGTTGAGCAAGAGGGCTGACAATTCGGCAAGAGTTATATACCTCAGCCCCGCTGAAAATCAGCCTTGTTATGGCTCTGGTACGTCAATAAAGATTGTTCATTTCATATAAAACAGCTACCTGCGCTGAAAGGCTTGAAAGGAAGAATGATGCTGGTTATAAATATAGGGGAAAATCTATTTGTCTGGCCCCCTTCGCGCTGTTAGCAAGTCAGGCACAGGAGCCCTTTGCGTGGTTCCTAGGCAGAGAGGAGGGAGTCATTCCTGTGCCACCTTCTGCTTTCCTCTCCTGGCCCCGGACCGAAGCACACAATCCCTCTTTGTCATGTAAGATAAAGCAACAAAGTGTGACCGGTGCCACCGTGCCGCGCTCTGCCCACCAGGAGCACGTTAACGATAATGAAAAGAGGGAGCGGGCCTTGTTCAAAATGGAACACGAGGGCGAGCCTGTCTGTTGGCAAAGGCTGCCCGAACAGCTAACGTCATCACAGATAAATGGAAATTATTAGAATTGGTTCGGATGGCTTTTTTAAAAAAAAATAAAAAATGGGAGAGATGACACGGTTGCATCCTTTTAAAGAGACGGCATCTGGCTTGGCCAGTCTCGGGTTTTTTTCAGGCTCCCGGGCAATTAAAATGATTAACACTCCCGTTCTCATCACCTTTGATTCAGGGAAGTTCAGAGCAATCTGGATGCACCGGGAGGGGCAATAAAGGGAGGGTTGGGTGGGAAAGGCCCAAACTCTGTTCAATGATTTGTGCTTCTGAGTTTTGCTTTCTCCCGAATGTCAGAACTGAATACTGGGGATCACTCAATAGAGTCTGAATATACAAACTGGCCATTCATTTTATTTGCTGGCGGGGGGCGGGGCAGACTAGGTACTTCCTCCAAAGCTAGGGGGGGAAAAGCAAGGTATAAATTTCAGGAGAATTGCAAAAATAAATAAATCAATCAATATGTAAACAAGCTCTGCTTTGTTTTGTTTTGTTTTTTGCTTAAAAAAATATGGTCCTGGTAATTAACCTTATTCGTATCACAGAGAGCTTTAAATAATGTCATCTGTTTTACAGTGTTCCACGCATAAATTATGCAAATGGATCGAATTTGCATAGATTTGCTTACGTCACATAAATTTGCTTCTGTTAGTTGTGAGCTGGAGAAATGAACTATTTATAGCCCCTATGAAGGACTGTGGCTCAGCAGAAGAGCATTTCTTTTGCATGCAGAAGGCCCCAGTTAGGGCTGGGAGAGGTCCCAGTCTGAAATCCCAGAGAGCTGCTGTCAGTCAGAGTAGAGAATACTGAACTAGGTGGACCTATGGTCTGACTCAGTGTGAGGCAGCTATACAGAGATCCTATGTGGTATGTTCAGGAACTGCTGGTGGAGAGCAACATATAGTTTACATTTAAGAACCATATGTGTAAGAGTTTCCACCTGATGGTCTTCACATAGGCAAATTATCTCTCCTTCCACCATTTGTTTGTATGTGATGCCAATAAAAAGGTATGTTCTGACCCGACTCCCTGGAAATGAGAAATCCTGTTGAGTCTCCCTGTGGCTTCTGAGATATCTATGGTGGAAGAGGCCATGTTTTATTGTGTTCTGTCTTTTTTAAAAAAAGATGCCTCTGTTGTATTTGTAATTACATTTTTAAAAATTACATATGTGTTTATTGTCCTGGGCAAATTTAGGAGGAATGGAAGGATACAAATTTGATGATTGATTGATCGATCGATCAATATAGATTGATGTGTTCCTGGGATTGGCTTCAATGTGCAAACCATAGTTTACAGGGAGTCAGTGTTAAGCCTTCGCTGGACCTTGAGCTCCAAAGTTATTAACAAGAACAAAAACAAAACAACACTTGCAGGCGTGATGAATGTGGATTGGAAGCCATAAAGCAAGATTCTTGTGTATACCAAGAAATAAAAACACATCTCTGCCCTGACGGTCTTCATTTTAAAGCATTTTCACCTTTGCATTGTTCTGGTGACAGCCAGCAGCCCGAAAGATTTAGCAGCCATTTGAGGAGAGAATGGAGAGAGGGTGAGAGACAGGAAAACAAACCCACAAACCCACTATCTTGAGTCCTGGCTCAAGTCTGAGCCAAAGGTTTGACTATCTACAGCTCTAGCTTCAAATTTGAAAGAGGATGATGACAAAATGGCCAAATCTGGGGTTAATTTCAATGGTGGTGGTGAAATTAGATTCTTGCAATGGAGGGGCTGCCCTTAAGGTAGGTCTGGTGGGCCTTCTGGCCCACGAAAAAGACAATGCAATATAAATAAATGAAAAAGGCTTCCTCGACAGCAACACAATGACAGCAATCAGTGTCAATAAAGCAGAAACTAAAATCTAGTGATGCTTGAAGAATTTGATCTTTGTGGATTCTGAGAGAAGTAGACCTGATCTGCATGTCCCAATCTATTGTGTAAATAGGAACTTAGTTTTATGCCAGTTTTTGTAGTTGCCAAATGTTCTGAGGCAATTCTCAGCCAAAAAAGTGTGTGGAAATATGTTTAGGAACTCATTTTTTGAGAGAATATGCCATCAAAATATGTATTTGAATGTAATTTTTCATGCAGATGCAGAAAGGAAGAAAGAAAATAAAGAAAGAAAAGAAGCGGCAGATTAATGAGAAATGGAATGGAACAGATTTATGGGTCAACACATGTGAAAGCAACATAGATTAAAAATAGACCGATCCATCCATCCCAGAATAAAACAGCTGGAGCAGCAAAAATAAAACCACAGGAGGCACCCAGTCCAGGTCAAGTGCTTGAACAACAGCATTTTGACTTCAGGCCTACAAATTGGACTGGATCAGATTATGTGTTTTGGATTGCTCTTGTATGCAAAGCAGAGAATGAGAGCCTGATGCCTCCAAAACCTAAGTCCTACTACTGCCCTGTTTACGCAAGGACAGCACAAGGATCTCAGCTTGATTATGAGTAGGCAGCATGGGGGGTCAGTTTCCTGGTGGTTTAGAAAACCCTGCCTTGATCTTCCCTGGCGGTGATGGAGGGAACACAATAGCAGAGCAACTTAGCTTTTTATAAAGGCCTTCTCTCCTGGTCAGGTACCCTCCAACATTCCTTTGATTAAAATAGAGACATTTTTCACTCCCTCCCAATTGACCCTCCTCACCCCCCTTTTTTGCCCTCACCCCCCACAGAGCATTTTCTATCACTCCGCCCCACTCCTTCCTTCTTCCTCCCAGGGTGGCCCTGCCCTCTGCCTTATTCTCAGAGCTGGCACATCACACGGGACTGGGCCTCATTGGCACCAACCTCTCCTCCTCGTCTTTCCCCATTCTCTAGAAGCCTCTATGAGCAGCCCAAGGGAGGAGGCTGGCAGAAGCAGGCATGGGGAGGCAGCAGGATGCTCCCTTGCTGCCTTCACTGCTTGGGACAAGCACCAGCTCATCCTCCTCTCTGAGCTTGGCAGCAGCAGCACTGATGGGAAACAAGGATACTTCAGGATCAAATCAGAAGCTGGGGTGGCTTTTGTAATTCTGAGACTGTCTCTGGAGAGTCAGGACACTTGGAGAGCATGCCTCTCCCAGGTTGGCATCTTAACTACCCTTTTTGCATTTGTGGAGAATAACGAGGAAGATAACATGACAGCTTGACTTGGAGGCATGGTGGGGGGCAGCAGACCAAGGGGCAGACGTTCTCACTCTCCACTGTCCATAGAAGATCAGCCATGAAATTTATTTGTAACCCAGCCCACTCAAAGTTTCCTGAACTTGGGTAGGAACTTTCCCTACTCTGCACACAGGCCTTTGATGAGGTTTTCATCCCATGCAATATTCGACACTGTCTTCCTTTCTCAGAAGGATGTTTTTAAATCATACTCTATCCCACATATCCACTGCAACACGGCGATCATAGCCTTCTCCTTCCCACCCTAAGAGATTGTCAGTCATATAATCTCTGTGATACTCTATAAGCTTCTTCTGAATTAGGGAACAGAATTCCCAGGGGACGCCTGAAAGCAGAGGCAACACATCAGCCGCTCCAGCCATTACCGTATATTACATCACTCTGAAAGTTTAAACACCAATAAAGGCTGAGATGAAGGTAATCACCCATCATTTTAATATGCAAATCATGGTGCTGAATGTCCAGAAAATAAGTCCCATCAGCACCAACAATCTCAGGGACAGTCTCAGATTTTATAGCTTTGGTCACCATTAAATGAATGGCCATTTAATGTTTTTGCTAGTATATGCCTTTTGATGCACAGGCTACCCTAATCATGTATTTTTGGACACTTGGCTGTAGAACTGTGCTGCAAAATTTGGGACAGTGCAAATTTTGAATGCTAGTTGTGCTTTGTTTTTGTGTATTCTTTTGGAAAGTACAAGGCTTGCCTTGAAATGTGAACTGAATCAAGTTTCTCCCCCATCCCTGGTACTGATGCAGGTTGACTCCTGTGGTTTGTTTCCTACATTAGTTTTTTAAAAAAAGACCCCAAGCAAACTCAGGTGCATGATTCTGAGCATACTCACCAGTCCATTTCTGAGCATAATTCAAAGATCTGGTTTCAACCCACAAATATCCCCATGACTTGGAGTCTGCTATCTTGAAAGGCTGCTTTTCTTCTGCCACCTGGCCAGGGTGAAGGCCTCTTATATACGGTACCTGCTGAGATTGACAAGGCACCTGACTCTCACCTGAATCTCATAACTCTCCTGCCAGGAGATTTGGTCTGCAGCCACAGTGTGGAAATAAAGAATGAGATTGCCCACCAGATACCAGGCACTCTACTATTCAAATTAGGCCCCAGTGTTTTCTCAATTAAGTAATCAATTTTAATATAGAATTTAAATTCTCAAAACTTTCTTATTTGTTAATACAAGCAAATAAACTACTGCTCTCACTTCATTACAAACAGTATTTCTACCTGCAACACACTTGAGCAAACCTGCTCATCTTCCTTTCACAGATATTTTGTTGCCATTTGCAACTGTAGCTGCCTCTGATTAGTTATCATTTAACTCTTTGGGGAAATAATTAGCATCACACCTCATGTGCATGGAAGTTGCTGAACCAATTAACCAACTAGAAGGATTACTGTCAATAGCACCAGTTTTCCTATAACTTGATATTGCTAGATAGTTTTGATGAACTGCAAAAGCATTTTTAGTTTGCTTTCTGTTGCCACCGTGGAACTTTTCTTTATTAGTTTCATTTTGTTTTCCTTGCAAATGAAGCAAAACAACTTTTCTGCTTGATAATATAATTTTGTTGATAATATAATTTTGGTTACTGAGAACAAACAAGATTCTACAAAAGCAAGATTGGGCGCAGGCCTGGCCAGGACATAGGCGTCCTGACTGTGACAAAGGTGACCTGTGTGCTTGCTTGCTTGATTATCGGCTGTTGGGAACCTCAAGGTCCCTGCTCTCCCTTCTTATGGTCTGTGTACTGGACCTGGAGACTCCAATAGAGAGCATTCCATGTCAAGAAGGAGGGCAAGTGGGCACCCTGTCAAATGACAGGGCAGGAGCTACACAGAGCAGAGCCTTTTCACTGGTGGTTTGTATGCCTCACTCTTCCCAGACCTGTTCTCTTTGGCCTGTATTTTGGAGCTTTATAATTTAGGAGGACTTTGGAAGAACTGGTTGACAAGTCTTATCAGTCACTGACGTATGAGCGGATTTTATTTGTTGCTATTCTGGGCTTCTGGTGCACCAGGGTTTACACCAGCATAATAGAGTTGGCTAGGATGCCAGAAGGATACAATTTACGAGCTTTCTCCATTATCTGCACAGCAGGGTGTGTTCAGTCAACAGTGCAAAGGCTGAGCTGAAGCGTTCCCTGCTGGTTCCCTGCTTTCAACAATAGGGGTCACTGTTTGGTGGTACCCAATTGGTTAGCTCTCAGATTCTAGAGCTCCCTATTGCTGGCTCTTAGGTAATTCACAAAATACAGAGTCCATTCATAAAACATAGTGTTCATTCATAAAGCAGTAACATAAATCTCCATTGCTACATATTGGGTGTATATTTCAGAGGTTGAACGTACAGGTTTATGGCCATGCTATAGTGTAGTGCTTATGCAACTGTGAATAAAAGGTGGCTGGGCTCATTGTCTCGGGGTTTGGGGGGAAAGAGGTGACAAAACTGATTTCCAATAAGTGCCCCCCTTTATTTCCATAGCAAGTCCTTGAGTCTGTACTTTGAATAGTGACACCAGGGACCTAGAAGGTGCAGCGCTTGTCAGTCCAACCCCTGCACAGTCTCATCAGGGCTGACTTTAAGGCAATTGGAGCAATTTGGCCAAATTGGGCCCGGCGTGCTGCTCCTAAGGGGCCCCCCGCACCAGGGCAATCTATATGGATTTTATTTATATCTGTAAGATTTTGCAGACTTTGCCTGTGAACTGGAGCCCTACCAAAAAATAAAATAAAATCAAGTTGTGCCCCACTGCTTCAAATTAGGCCCCACTGGCTATCCCTGTCTCATAGTTGCTGGGCCTGAGTTGCCCTGCCCTTGCATGAAGTCTTGGGTTTGAAATTTTGGGAGAGGGGAGACTACCCACTGGGGACAGGGCGGGCTGGTAAGGCCCCCTAGATTTAAAGGCCCTAGGCTTCAGCCTACTTAGGCTATACATAAATCCAGCACTGGCCACATGAGATTATCTTGACCTGAAATTCCACATGGATGTCTTGGTTTTTATGGGGCAGTTGACAGGTAGACAAAGCCACATAATAGATCTCTAAATGTGTATAAGACTGGGGCATCATAGCAGCAGGCTCTGCTTCCAGGCCTTAATTTTATTGGGGTGGGGGGAATCCTGGAAGGCGGTGTGTGTGTGTGTGTGTGTGTGCGGGTGAGAGAGAGAGAGAGAGAGAGAGAATTCTAAAACACCACAAACATCCTGCAGCCTGCAGCACTAAACACAAATACACTTCATTTGTAGAAGCCTTGAATCTGAGTGCCAATCACTTGGTGGGTACATGAAACATCAAACTCGTCTACACAAAAACTGTATTGCAATAATCTCTTGCAGAGTGAGAATCAAGCAAATCCTCATTCCAACTCGAGAGATGTCTGTACATAAAGGAAAGAAATGGCCACTAGCATTTGCGGGGTTTGTGTGTTTAGTAGATGAGAGCCCCACCAATTTGCCAGAACATCGGCTCTTTTTCCATTCATAGCGGAGCAATAATTCTCCAGCCCATGAATGGGTCTTTTGTTGCCGAATATACCTGGAAATTGTTTGTTTTGTTGCTCCAGTTCTTGAGCCTCTGTAAGATGCCCATTGATTTTGATTATTTACAGTTTTACAAGGCGAATGGAAGTAGGCACCTGCTGTGAGAGAGATCAGAGGGTCTTGCTCTCCTCAAGGCTATTGCCTTGTTTAATTCCTCAGTTTAAAGTCTGCGAACTGATTGCATTTTCCTCTGTTTGACACTTTATATTTCACATTTCTTTATCACATTATATTGTACATACTGTATGTTAAAGACAGCTGCCCTCTGAGAACCGGGCTTGTTGTGTCTTGGCCTTTATTATGAGCTTTTGGTGTTTCTGGTGACTTAAACTTGCCTTTTAATAACAAATTAGAGCCAGTGTGCTTTTTTAATCCCAGTTTGATAAGCGTGGCCGGGGAGCTGGATGGCAATGATTGCCTTGTTTGATCTCTGCTTTATTTATGCAGCCAAGGAGAGAGCAGAGCAATCATATTTACTATTTCCTTTTCTATTGACCATTTAACTGCAACAGTCTGACTGTAGTGCTTAGGCAGACCTTGCTGTGACCAGGTTTCAAAATGACACAGTTTGCATATTATTGCCTGCAATGACAGTGAGTGGGTGAGGAAATGCGTTTCCTTGAAAATTAAAAGAATCTCAACCTTTTAGAGTTGGAGGACCCTGGGAGTCATCTAGTCTAGCCCACTCTGCACTGCAGGATTCAACTAGCTTTTGCTTAAATACCTCCAGCAGAGGAAAGTCCATCGTTTCCCAATCCAACATAGTTCTTACTATAGCAGTACCTTGGAAGTAATAGGGAATCCCTTCCGGAAGTCCGTTCGACTTCCAAAACATTCAGAAACCAAAGCGTGGCTTCTGATTGGCTGCAGGAAGGTCCTGCAGCCAATCGGAAGCCGCAGAAGCCCCATCAGGCATTTGGGTTCCAAAGAACTTTTGCAAACCAGAACACTCACTTCCGGGTTTGCGGTGTTTGGGAGCCAAAACATCTGAGTATCAAGGCGTTTGGGATCCAAGGTATGACTGTATTAGGAATATTCTTTCTATAGCATGTGGTTAGTACCAAGGAGATATAGATATAAATTCTGCACCAATAAAAGCTGAGTTCTGCTTTTTACATTTTTGCAAGCCAAAGCAAATTGGCATATAAGTTCTTACATTGTTGTTGTTGTTTTAAAAAAACAGACAGAAACCAACAACTCGATATAGCTTTTCCTAGCAGATGGTTAGAGTGTTGCACTAGGACCGGGGAGAGCAGAGTCCGAATCTCTACTCAGCCATGAAGCTCCTTGGGTGACCTTGGGCCAATCACCATCCCTTAGCCTGACCTGCTTCATAGGGTTATTGTGATGATGAAATGGGGAGAAGGAGAACCATGTACAGAAGCTTGAGATCCTTGGAAGATAAATGTAATAAACAAACAAACAAACAAACAAACAAACAAACTGAAATCAATTCTGCTTTGGACTTCTGAGTCTCCAAGTTCATTGGACACAATTGCTGGAATAGTAATGACGAGGAGGAGGAGGAGGAGTTTGGATTTGATATCCCACCTTTCACTCCCCTTAAGGAGTCTCAAAGTGGCTAACAATCTCCTTTCCCTTCCTCCCCTACAACAAACACTCTGTGAGGTGAGTGAGAAGAAAAATCTCAGAGTCTGGGGCACCTGTTGAAGAAAACCAGTGTTTTAAGGCACCATAGTGCCCATGGGCACCGGGTTGGCAACCACCGTACTATATATGGTGCAGGGAGCATAGATGTCTTTTTCATAAAGCTTGCTTTTCAAGGGTTGCATATAGTGGAGCAAGATGCGCTCAGAATCTGTGCCCTGAAGCAACAGAAGCCGGAATTCTGCTCCCTGCTGTTCAGCGTAGCGTTGGAAAAACGC
The DNA here is from genome assembly GCF_965112155.1 of Podarcis liolepis. Taxonomy (NCBI): domain Eukaryota; kingdom Metazoa; phylum Chordata; class Lepidosauria; order Squamata; family Lacertidae; genus Podarcis; species Podarcis liolepis. Next base: position 32,255,428 of record NC_139561.1, read on the forward strand.
TGCTGTTGTGCTTAGATTTCAGACGGGCAGTTAGTTAGCCGTGCAATTTAAGCATTACCTTTGTTACTGCGAGATGGACACGTAGGTTTCTTTGCTTTGTTTTTGGGACTAACGAAAAAGCTGCAATGTTCCCATTTTCAGCTACCGCCAACAGAGCGGAATCAAATGCTTTCTGCACCACGTGTTGCTCAGCCCGGCACAAATGGTATTTATTTTTATCAAATGTGGCTTTCAGTATTAATTTCAAATACTTTGGCCACACAGGCATTTCTCTCTCCTCCTCATCTTTGTCTTTCCCCAAGCCCCCTTTTTCAATGACTAATGTTTCTGCTGTAAGCTTTTGTAGTGGAAGTATTGGGTGGTGGCAGATCAAAGTCCTCAGTAATTTTCATCTTTTCTTTATGAAGAAATGCTTGTTGTTTTTTTTCTGAGGCCGTTGGCATCCATCTGAATGAATCAGAAAGCAGGGATGATCTCAGCTCGTATAAATAATAAGGGTTGCCTTCTGTTAGGGATGCTTTTATGTTGGGGAAGATGATAGCTCGAGATTAACATGTTTCCAATCAAAGTTGCTAAGTGTTCCCCCACGTGGGCTCTTTTGAACAGGGAAGGGTCTTCATCTGTTGCGATGGCCAAGGCAGGATGAATCTCAATGGAGGCCTAACACCGTCTGGCTTGGGGAGGGGGGGAGCCATCTCCTGTGCTAAAGGCTGATGATTCAAATGCCTCAGTGCTGACGTGGTTCTATTCCAGCAAATCAGCATGCTCATGCTTATGAAAGTGTGGCCATGTTTCTTCAACATAGGGAGATATCCCAATGATATGCCATACTGGGGTATATGTCAATGACGCATATGCCATACTGGACTAAAATAGTCAGCTGGATACCCATCCCCATCCACCCAGGAATCACCTGCTGGATTGCAAGGCAATTTCTGTCCCTTTCGGAAAAGTTCTATCACTACAGAGCAGATCCTTGTGGTTTTTATGGCCCAAATCTACTGTTGTCTATATTTCCATGTTGTTTGTTCACTATTGCATTGATATCTCTGCCTTTCCTCCAAAGATTTCAAGGTGGCACCCCCCCCCCATTACATCCTGCTTTCTTGTTAGTGAATATGAGATCAGCATCAATCGGGAAGCCTTGAGATAACTGATTCTGCCTGAGCTGAAGGGCAATATGGTGTCCACACCCCCAATCTAGAAACAAAAGTCAACTAGACTGGAAGCAAAGTCTTCCTTCAACACTGGAGATGGAGCACCATTCTCTGCTGCGCTTGAGCACAGAAGACTGGCTTTGAGAGTTCAGATAAGGTTGTGTGGCATGTACATCTCTGTCCTGAAACACTCTGCAGTCATTCCCCAGCCCCATCTGCCTCCTTCATAGCCTCCAACCACCCCTATTTTCCTGGGACATTCCCAGAACTAAAGAAGCCATCCCTGCTTCTGATTTGATCCCAGAATGTCCCAGGGATGAGCTAGCACTGGAGCTTGGAGTGGGGCCAAAAGACACACATCCCAAATTTCATCAGGGGAATGTGGGAGGGTATGTTCCCTGTGCCTTAGGACCCATCTGAACCCATCTCGAGATGAAATTTCAGGTGGGAGTGATCAATAAGGATAGGAAACAATCAGCTGTCTTCACACAGCTCATCAAACTGTGAAGCTCATTCCCACAGGAGACAGTCATGGTCACCAACCAACACAGCTTCAAAAGACAAATTCTTGGAGGAGGGGGAGCTTTTGATGGCTATTAGTTACAATGGCTGTGCTCTGCCTCCACCGTCAGAGACAGTAATGCTTCTGAATACAAGTTGCCGAAAACCGCAGGAGGAGAGAGTGCTCTTGTCTTTGAATCATGCTTATGGGTTTCCCATTGAGGCACCTGCTGTGAGATCAGGATACTGGACTAAGTGGGTCATTGGCCTGATCTAGTGGGCTTTTCTTGTGTTCTTAGATAAGTGGTTCTGCTTGTGAGTTTTGCACTGGGGCATTGGGTTGGCAGCAATGAGAACGGGATGCTGGGCTAAAAGGTCCCCCTTTGGTCTTATTCAGCATGCTCCTCTTACGTTCTTATGTTCTTAAGTGTCAAAGCCCAAAGTCAGGGTGACAGGAGAGTGCTCAAAGCATAGCATTTCACTGTGGCTTTTATCTGCAGGACTCGTAACTACAGTGCTCTGAGGAGAGCCTGGGCATGTAAATGATGCCGTTCTCATTTTGCGTGTGACAATTGTCAAACTACCTCTCGGGGAGCCAGATATTCTTCTACAATAGGTGTCCTTTGAATGTCGAAAGCACGAAGGTCAGGACAGGCGGGCAAGTACGACATCAAACATCGCGTTATGAGGGGATGACTTTGGAGCAGCTGGTTCCCTTCCGTGATGAATGAGAATTGCGGCAGTTTTCAAGAGACCAACAGAAGGTGAGCAGGGTCCTAATCAGCTATAACATAGGTAGTAAAGATCTAAGGAGACCAGAGCCTTTCCAAAACGGCGGACTTCTGTGGGCTTTGGATTCAGTAATTACAGTGGTGACAGCTGGACTGCGGGAGGACATGACTGGAATAGGTGTGAGCTCTTGACATATGGCACAAGCAAAGTCTTGTCTGTCAGGAAGAAATCAAGAAACTAAACTCCAGCCCCCAACCCCAAGGCTGAAGCTGCAACAGTGTCTTATGCTGCTCTTATGCACAAAATTGGTAGGAAGCCAATCGGATCCAGGAGATAAAATGTTGGGCCCTGTCTGCTCCATACATTTAAAGTAGTACGGTGTCACCCTAAATAGACATGGCTTCCCCTAAAGAATCCCAGATACTGTATTTTGTGAAGTGGGTTAAGAGTTGTTAGGAGACCCGCTATTCCCCTTACACGGCTACAATTCCCAGAGTGGCTGAAGAAACCCAGCCAGTTGGGTGGGGTAGGTACAAACAAACAAACAAACAAATCCCTGGGAAGAGGGATGATGGTTGGGTACTTAGATTCCCCATCTGTACTATATATTTAGAGCAGTTGCTAGAGTCCTCAAAATTCCTGGCAAGATTTTAGAGCAGCCTTCCCTAGCCTGATACCCTCCAGGATTTTTTGGGGACTTCAGTTCCCATAGTCCATAACATCTGGAGGGCACTGGTTTGGGAAAGATGGCTTTAGAGGGTCTGTTCCTGGACTAGACAAGGGATCTGTTGTGCATCATGTTGTGAAAGAGAGACGGTGTGGTGGAGTAGTTAGTATGCTGAACTGGGTTCTTGGGAGAGCAGGGATCAATTCCCTACTTATCCATGAAGCTCTCAACTGGGTGACCTAGGGTCAGTCACTGCCTTTCTCAGCCTAACATACATAAAACATATAAATAAAGCTGAACTCCTGAAATCACAGCTTCTACCTTTGGTTATTATATGAATATACTCATGGATATGCTACAAGTACATCTCTTTAGGTCAATAAACTGAAGGCGTATGTAGCACAACCTTGGAGTTTAATGACAGAATTCCATACTGGCAATATAGAATATATTGTTGTGGGCTAAAGAGTTGCATATGTAGAGAGGCTGCAGAAAAGAAATGGTTGGAGTCATACTATATTGCCTTCTGGAGCATAAATATCAGCATTAAATAACTTTGGGTGCCTTGTTTCCTAAAAAGATTAGTAGCTCCTCTCCACGTGATAAATTGCATGAGAGTTATGGTCCGCACCAGTCTTCATACTGCATTATTCTGGTGGGTTCTAAATAACCATATCCAAATTATGCTCAGCAAGCTGGTGGCAAAGCTTGCAGAATCCAGAAAGCTGAAGGGCTGTTTCTGCGCCCTGAATTACACCCTCTGTAAACAGATTAATCTCTTCTCTGTTTATGTTGAGCAGAAATTATTCTGTAATATTTCTTTTTGTTTGTTTTTAATCCTTTTATTATATCTAGAGAGGGGTAGGTGGGATTTGATTCAGTTTGTATTTAAAGGCAAATCAACCCAATTCACACTTCCTGAAATGATGCCCAATGAATATTCACACATCCCCAAATATTTGAATTTGCACATCCCTGAATATTGCAATGCACTTCTTCGTCCAAGTAAAGTGTATAAAACAGGCAGGTTCTAGATGAAGTGTGCACCCAGATGCATATATTAGTGAAAGTAAGGTCCAGAGATGCATGGCATAAGGGGAAATTTCTTGCCAAAATGTGTACACTAGGCAAAATTGATTTTAAAAGTATATATTAGGATAAATTCACCCTGAAATGCTGATGCGTTTTCATGAGGACTTAAAAAAATACCCCCACAGAATTTGTGGAGTGATGTGGAAATGTGGGGAACTGAACCTAAAACTGGAAAAAGGAGAAACTGAGAGAAAGTAAAGCTGACAGATTTATCCATCCCTTGTTATTAGTGAAATACCCAGCAAATTTAACATGTGGTTGAAATCTGTGCGACAAGGTGAGCTCCCATTTCTCTGTCCCAGCTCCTTCCAACCTAACAGTTCGAAAACACACCAGTGCAAGTAGACAAATAGGTACCACTGTGGCGGGAAGGTAAACGGCGTTTTCGTGCGCTCTGGCTTCCGTCACAGTGTTCTGTTGTGCCAGAAGCAGTTATGCTGGCCACATGACCCAGAAAGCTATCTGTGGACAAACGCCGGCTCCCTGGGCCTGAAAGCAAGATGAGCACTGCAACCCCATAGTCACCTTTGACTGGACTTAATTGACCAGGGGTCCTTTACCTTTTACCTTTAACCCAGCAAATTTAACCTGTGTTTTGTGGGAGAGTGGTGCTGTCACACTAGAGCATGAGGTAGAATTGAACACATTTGCTCATTGGAATGGCCAGTCTAACTGTCCAACATTCTCCTAACCAGGAAGCATTAAGAAAACCCTCCTCCTGTTGCTCAGCAGCGACTAGCAGAAAATGATTTTTGAGAAGCGGCCAAGTCAAGCTGTGGAAATCATTTTGACCACTGGGGGAGAGGTGTATCCTGTACCTTCCCACTCATTTTTTGGGATAGGGTAAAAAGAAATCTAACTTCTCCCCCCCCCAACTGACTTTCTGTAAAGTTTATTTGGTGAAACTGCCCAGGCTGTTGTTGTGAGGGTTTGGTCCCACCACCACATTAGCTAGCTAGATTCCACTGGCTCTTTCCCCTCTACTTTGCTAGGGTTTGTGTGTTTGTAGAGGGCTTAGACCATACAATGGTTTTAATTAGGAAAGGCTGGATTAGGAACAAAATTCCATGCTGATTCTCACATCACCGACATTAAGTCCTTTCCGTCCCATTTCAATTCTTTTAAGAGGAAGAAAATACAAGGTGCCTACTAGCCCATATCAAATTCTATCTTTTAATGTCCCCTTTCCCTCCAAAAAGTGCAAAATCATTTGCAGTGGTTAAAATGGGGTGAGTATTTTTTATTTATTTATTTCATTTATATATCGCCTTTATCTTCCAAGGAGCTTGAGGTAGTGTACCTCCTCCCCATTTCATCTTCACAACAACCCGCTGAGGTGGGTTGAGCTTTTAGGTGGTGACTGGCCCACGGCCGCCCAGTGAGCTTCATGGAGGAGTGAGGATTGGAACCCTGGTCTCCCAGGTTCTAGTCCAGCACTCTAACCATTATGCCACACAAGTTCCACACAAGAACTAGGTATACAAGAGAGAAAACAGGCATGTGCAGTCATCACCAGAGTTCATCCTGCCCTCCTGTCCATCGGATGACATCACAAGTGATGTCAGCAGGTGGACAGGTGGGCATGATTTGGGGAAAATGGCCTTGTGGGCTAACTTGGACCTCCTGGTGGGCTAGGATTGACTCTCAGGCTGGAGGTCCACCAACCCTGTCCTGGACCATGTATAAAATACAGATTTACATGGAGGTCTATAGGACACATATGTAAGTCAAACAGGAGGGGCCACTAGGGGCGCATTGGAAGATGGCTGACAATAACATCTCTCCCACCCACAGGGGGTAATTAGGAGGCTGTGATGGGAGTAAATAGCCTCCCTACCTCCCCAGGATTGTGGGGGGGGGGGCTGCCCATGCCTGCTGTGCCCTATACCACCCCCGAATTTGAGGGGATGGGGGCACTAGGCAGAATGCCCCCCTGTGGATCTCGGCACTCCTGGACGCCGTCTCTGATCCGCGCCGCTAGCTGCAAAAACTTCAAAAGGAACAATTAGGAAGAAGCGAATGCACATATTTCAAGGAAGGAGGGGGAGTAAAGACTGCTAACTGAAGAGTTCTCTGATAAACAAGAAGAGTCAGAGGAACAAGAATCAATCATGAGAAGACAGCTAAGACTCGGTATGGCAAAAGGACTGATGGGGGAGGGGAAAAAAAACCTTTCTTTCTTTCCTCTATGTGATAAAACAAGAACCCCCCCCTCACAAGTCAGAAATGCCGCTTTAATGACTTAAGCTGTGGATTTACGTCTGTGTGGAGATAATTTTTCTAACCAAAGCATGTTTTAAGAAGAGCGTAGAAAGTTTAAGAGCTCTGGAATGACGCAGTTAAAAATACCGTCGCCATATTGGTAAGCTCTGTCGGAGGACTTGAGTCTGGGAGGAGGAAAAGAGCTGTTTTTATACTGTGGGTGAGACTCCTCAGTGGGACTCAAAATGACAGATCCTGAGATTAATGATGGAAAGAGCGATGTTATTTATGAAAGTGATGATATATGGAAACCATCAATATATGAGGATAGGTCGAACGGAAAAATCCACACAGGATATAATTGGTGTTTATCTGCTTAAGGAGATTATCAGAAGAGATCATAAAGAAAAAGAAAAAATGTACGAATAAGATGAGATGTGGAAACAGCAAGATAAGACTGGATAGAATTATGAACTTTATTTGGACTGATTTGGATATGAACGCAGTAGCAAGAAGATGATCGGAATCCCCCTTCGAAACTTGAAATATAGGTCCCCTCAACAAAAATTTAAAATTCGGCTTTGTAATTCGGAATTTATGTGATTTGATTTGATTTGATTTGATTGGTCGGTTAATAATTTTTTTTTTTTAAAAAAAGTCATGAGTCAAACAGACTCCAAATGCAATAAAAATCATATTCAAGAGTTGAAGAAATAAAAAAGCAGTGTCTTAGATGCATCTCAATGGGGGTGCCATGAGCTCTGGGGATGACCCTGAATGGCTGGAGATTAACTGCACTGGAATGTGCCGTCCCTGTGTGCAATTTTTTTGCACACCACATAAGTTTGTATCAATTTTCTTTCAGACTACATGGTTTTATGTCCAGGTTTAAAAACAAGTGAGTGAATTTTTATGGCTCTCTTATAATGGAAATGTTGACCTTAATTATTGTAACTTGAATGGCTTGCCAAAAAATATATGGAATGTGGAGTAAATAATGGAACCATATAATTATATTTTGTACCATTATGGCGCATGCAAACAGAGAGCTAATATTATGACTTTTAAATATGGAACATATGGAATATGGTGGGAGTCTTTACTACGTCTCTCTTTTTCCTTTAGTTTTTTCCCCTTTTTGTGGGGAGGGAAAAGATAGCTCTTTTGAATCCTATTATTTCTAAAGAACATCCTCTCCCTCCAAGTGGCTGGACTTTTACACAGGCCCTTTTATCCCTGAAAATTAAAATATTTTCATGTAATCAGTAAATTCCGTTAAGGAACTTTACCATGGCTATATTAAATGATAAGAATAACTGCTATTTTGAAATTCTGAACATCTTATAATTAGACCCTTAGTTAAGAAATGTTCAGAGTTAAGGCACATTAGAATGTATTCCGCAACATTGAGACAGCCCTGACAAAGAAACATTATTCTTAGATTTACAATTAATTACCCTTATGTCTATACCTTGCATTCAATTTGCATATCTTAAAAGTGCCGTAAATTCCATCGCACTCCCTTGTTATTTAAGATCATTCGCCTTGCTTAAAAGTTTTCTGCAGTGATAACTTTTGCTTGATTATGTAGTTGTGAGGTCAATAAATCTGGCTTTACTTTGCTCTGCAATGTTATAATTTTTCTTTGTGTGTGTGTATTTTCATTATTCTGCTCCTTGTTCCTTCTGCCCTCTCATTTATAATCCCCTGAAGAACCAGTAGATAGAGAAGTCTGGCTACAAGACAAAGTGAGTGGCCAGATTTTCCTGATGTTATCTTTTTCCCAGAACGCCTTGGAACTGGGTATCTGACATGTTCTATACATCTTTCCGGTGTCATTCTCATTAAACAAATACAACTTAATGCATAGCTCTCAAGGAAAGAAATTTCGGGCAATGAATATGGACTCTGCCATCACACCCCCAAAATCTCTCCTCTTCCTTTTATCCCCATCCTTCTCAGATGTTATTCATTTGGATTTGGGGTTTCGGATTTGGGTTTATAATTTGACATGTTTCATGGCTAGAGATGCATTCTGGTTCTCTCAGTTTCTCATTTTTCCAACCCTAAATTTAGTTCTACACATCGCTGCAGCAAATTGCTAAAAAAAGGAGAAAGAAATCCCCAAGATAATTTCTCAGCATTTTAAAATGAATTTATCTTAATAAACACATTTTATATGTAATTTTAACTTACTATTATAATTTTCCATACAATACAATTTTTTATGCTGTTTTCACTGATACAGGTATTTTAAAGGACAAGTGGTACAGTATATGTATTTTGTATTTTGTACCTGTTACATATCTGCACAAGTGCATTGCAAAATTCAGAGAAGTGCAAAATGTTTCAGTTTGGATATTGTTTCAGAAAGTATGGATATGGCAAACTCTTCTTTAAATGCTAACCTCAGTGAATTTCTACTCTATTCCTATTCATGGATAAAATCGGCATTGTCATCAATTGAAATGAAAGTGGGGGTGGGTGGGTTTGGAGGAGGGACATTCTTAGTTGGAACTTTAAAAAACATTATCTGATCTAATATGTTTATTACATCTATATCCATATTACACTTTCATTAAATAGTTCTCATGGCCATGTAAGGTTCCTGTTGGTTGAGACCAAAGGCCTGTTTAGTCTAACATCCTATTACCCACAGTAGGGAACCAGATAGATGTCTCCAGTAAGACCACAAGCAGGACCTAAACATCCTAGCAGTCTCCTGGGATTCAGACATGTTGTTGTTGTCGTTTAGTCGTGTCCGACTCTTTGTGACCCCATGGACCAGAGCACGCCAGGCACTACTGTCTTCCACTGCCTCCTGCAGTTTGGTCAGGCTCATGTTTGTAGCTTCGAGAACACTGTCCAACCATCTCGTCCTCTGTCGTCCTCTTCTCCTTGTGCCCTCAATCTTTCCCAACATCAGGGTCTTTTCCAGGGAGTCTTCTCTTCTCATGAGGTGGCCAGAGTATTGGAGCCTCAGCTTCATGATCTGTCCTTCCAGCGAGCACTCAGGGCTGATTTCCTTAAGAATGAATGGATACGTTTGATCTTCTTGCAGTCCATGGGACTCTCAAGAGTCTCCTCCAGCACCATAATTCAAAAGCATCAATTCTTCGGCGATCAGCCTTCTTTATGGTCCAGCTCTCACTTCCATACATCACTACTGGGAAAAACATAGCTTTAACTATATGGACCTTTGTTGGCAAGGTGATGTCTCTGCTTTTTAAGATGCTGTCTAGGTTTGCCATTGCCTTTCTCCCAAGGAGCAGGCGTCTTTTAATTTCATGACTGCTGTCACCATCTGCAGTGATCATGGAGCCCAAAAAAGTAAAAAAAAAAGACATTCAGACATACCATTCAGCATAAAGCAAATAGTATTCAGTCTAGCATCCGCTAATGGCCTTATCTTTCATGAGTTTATCTAATCCCCTTTTAAAGCCATCCATGTTGGTGGTCGTCACTACACCTGATGGCAGGAAATCCCATGAGTTAAGAGGGTGGACTGTATGAATTCTTCCAGGAATGGTCCCCTATCCCAGTGGTCTCCCATCCAGATTAACTCCAGACTTGCTTAGCTGCAGAAAGTTTACTGCATCATTTGCTTCTGCACCAGGGATGGCCTTTCAGATGTTGTTGGACTGCAGTTCCCACCATCCTCTGAGATTAGCCGTGCAGGCTTTGGACTGATGGGAATTGAAGTCCAACAGCATCAGTAGGACCACAGGTTCTCCATCCCTGCTTTCTCCAATAGCCCTGGTCCCATTAGTTAATCACCAACCATAGGTAGGGTGCAGGATATAATACATATTCTTTAAACTCACACTAAAACTCTAGATCAGGAAGTGCATCGAATCCTCTTCCAAACATGCAATCAATCATGTTGAGAACACCCTGATTTTTTTTTTTTTTTTGTAGAGGGGGGAGGGAAAATACATAAATGTGCTGTGACTGTAGTTTATGGTCTAATTCAAGGTTAACACAATATCCTGGAAGCTAAGAGGACACTGAGCACTTTGCTGGAATAGTAAATATGGCTCCCTCTGTCTCCCCCCCCTCTCTTTTAGGCTTCCTAGAAAAAGGGTTTTATATAACAAATACATTTATAAACTGAAACAAATCCTGTGTTTAATGAGACTATACATTACTTACTGGGAGAGAGAGAGAGAGAGAGAGAGAGAGAGGGAGGGAGGGAGGGAGCTGATTTCAATTAGCACAATGGGAGAAATTTGGAATTGCTGATTCCCCCCCCCTCGCCACTGCAGTCATTTGTTGAATCTACAGCAGTAGATGCACTTAGAGGAATTAATTTCAAGAAGTGTATACAAGGGAATTGCAACTTATGTTCTATGGGGTCTTTGTTCTACAATCATATCCACATATGTGGGAATAAAGATTGTCCAGCCTGCTTCTTGTACAAAAGTGAATCCTCTTTCATTTTGTGTGTGCATGTCTGTGTTCAGTGAAAAAATAGAGAAGGTAGTCTGGATTCCATTTCCCTGTGCCATTAATTAGTAATCTGAATTTATTACCATTGTCATTTCCTTCTAATACCTTTTTAAATACCTGCCTGCCAATCAGATTACCTTCATACCTAGAAACAGAAGAACCCTCAGAAAGGTAAGAAGCATCACTATCAACATTTGCAGCAATTATTGACTGTTTCTTGTTACTAAAGAAAGAAAAGAAACAACCCCAAAGATTTCTAAGTTCCAGTTTGAAACCCTACAATTGGGGGACACCCAAAAGTTTGCAGAAGTAAAACAGGACATAACTTCTCAGGACTCAGATGTGTATGTTGGACTTTTGACAAAGGCTGGTTTAGTTTCTCTGCTACTGTTACTAGTTTTGTGCCTTTGTTATTGATTTCTTGCTTTAAACCAATGTTTTATTATTGTACTGATATATATAAATATATAAATATAAAAATATACAAATATACAAATATATAAATATATAAGTATATATATAATTACTGATTCTTGCCAGTCTATTGGCTTTATTGTTTTTTATTTATTCATTTCTGATCACCAGACAAGCGAGGTATAAATTCTTAAAATGAAAATGGTTGACATAAAGGTGAAGAGGAAATACAGTCTTCCTCCTGGAATCTCTCTCTCTCTCTATAACATAACCCACTCCACTCCTTGCGTTTATCCTATGTAAGGGAGGAGATGAATCAGTCCAGTATAGTAACAAGTAACTTGTTACTTGGGCATACGAGTGTTGTTGCCAATTATAGATATGATCCATCCATTTAAAGCCTCATTTTTTTATTTTTTATTTTAAAAAAACCTCCCCCCAAACCCCAATAACATTATACCGAGGCGTCGTGATGCAGATGAGCTGCTTTGGCAAAAGTCTTCGAGTAGCAAGAGTTTTCCTAGTCTTATGTCCTATATACATCTGTTAAATTACTCAGAGATCTCATTAAATAAAGCTAATGTACTTGTAAAACAGTAGGGAGAGACAGTATATCATTGTAACTGTTCGAAAGAGCCATTCCAGCAAGGAGGCAAGCCAAGGAGGCTAAGGTATATGCTGGTCAGTGTAGATGTTTCTGGGCTATAAATCTTAAACCTTTCCTGCCTAGTTATTGTGTATTTCTTTAGGTGAGAGATTGATTGTAGCAGTGGAAGATGAATTTGCCCATAGACCCTTTTCTTCTTCTTCTTCCTTCCTCTCTCTCTCTCTCTTTTAATACTCCTGATGTTCCGCCAAGGTGATAATGCTTTTCTCTCCCTCCCCACCCCCACTTTCAATGCACCCCACTCCCCATTTGCAATCATTTGTTTCAGATTAAAAGCACGAAACAGCAGGAAAAAATCACGGGGAAGGCATGTCTCTGCGTTTGAGCGGAGAAGAGGGCATGAAGATGTATAACTGTCCCAGGTGTGAGAGAACCACATGGTTTTCTCCACATAGGATTTGTCATTTTTCTTTCCTCTTCCTTGCCACCCCCCCACCTTCCCGCTAAGCTGAAAGTGTACATTAGAGGAAACACTGCAGGATGAATCCATGCAGCCTTGTCTAGAGTTGGGATTGGAGGCATATTTTAGATTGATGCAACATTAGCCCAATGCTTGCCCTTGTGAGGCATGGGGCAGGTAGGAGAGAAATCCATTCAGTTCGCATTTAAATGCATTTATTGCATTCATCATTTTATTTTGTTGCATTGTTTGTATCCCACCTTTTCACTCAAGCATTTGTGTCCACCTTTTCACTCAAGCTGGCATACTTCGTTCTCCCCTCCTTATTTAATTTGTTCTCACCTACAACAATGACGCAAGGTTACTCAACGAGTTTCATGGTCAATTGGGGATCCGAACCCTGATCTCTCAGATCTATGGGGATGCAGGTGGCGCTGTAGTCTAAACCACTGAGCCTTGGGCTTGCTGATCAGAAGGTCGGCGGTTCGAATCCCCGTGACGGGGTGAGCTCCTGTTGCTTGGTCCCTGCTCTTGGCAACCTAGCAGTTTGAAAGCATGTCAAAGTTCAAGTAGATAAATAGGTACCACTCTGGCGGGAAGGTAAACGGCGTTTCCGTGTCAGAAGTGGCTTAGTCATGCTGGCCACATGACCTGGAAGCTGTCTGCAGACAAATGCCAGCTCCCTTGGCCAATAAAGCGAGATGAGTGCCGCAACCCCAGAGTCGTCCGTGACTGGACTTAACGGTCAGGGGTCCCTTTACCTTTATCGTTACCTCTCAGATTTTAGTTTGACACTCTACCAGAATCTACCAGATGCATACTTGCCATTACAATATGTGAACTGAAATACAGCTATCCTATCAAATTTGCACTTTAGAGAAATACATATATTCTGGGAAATTGAGCATAAGAATGAATATATGTTTGCAAAAGTAGCATAAAAATGTATTGTATTACAGTTTTGTTGGGTGTCCCAGATTCTAGTACTGTATGTAGAGATTGGATAGAAATTCAGTTCAGTTCACATTTAAAGCTGATTCTAACAATCCACACTTACCAAAACTAAAACAGAGCTATTCATTTACCTGTGAATTTTGCAGTTCCCCAACCAATGTTTACAAATGCGCTTATATTAGGCGAAAGGGTGCATAAAAATAAATAAATCTGCAGATATGACATACAAAAATGCATTATATCAGAGCAAAATGCTTGCAAAAAAAGAGTATATTAGTCAAAATGAATGAGTTTATGAGGAGAAATCCAATTTAAACTGCAGGTGAATTTTCAGAGGATTTTTTAAAAAATCACACATGATGCAGAAATGTAGAGAACTGAACATAAGAATGGAAAATGAGAAGTTGAGAGAACTGAAATAGACAGATCCTTCCATCCCTAGTTGGAAAGCATTAAAACATGAGAACCTGCTGGTTCAGGCCAAGGGCCCATCATGTCCATCATCCTCTTCTCACAGTGGCTGAACAGCTGCTGTAGAAAACATACAAGAGGGACCCAACCACAAGAGCCTTCTCTTGTGGTTTCCAGAAACTAGTATTTAGAAGCATTAATGCCTTCAACACTGGGGACAGAGCATAGACTCCATGGCTAGTAGCCACCAATAACCTTTTCCTCAATGAATTTGTCTAATCCTCTTTTACAGTAATCTAGATTGGTGGTCACCATTGCCTCCTGTGGGAGTGAGTTCCATAGTTTAACTGTGCGTTACATGGAGAACTACTTTCTTTCATCTACCCCAAATCAGCTTCATTGGGTGCCCACAATTTCCAGTGTTAGGAGAGAAGAAGGAAAATTTTATTCTTTTCACTTTTTCTATGCCATGCATAATTTTATGAACTTCTATCTTACTCACCTTTTCTCTGAACTTAAAAAGTAAAAGGAAGCACAGGGAGGCTACATGTGAGCTGAATGAGGATTTGATTTCCTCACTTTGATTGTGTGATTAGGGAGGACGGAGGGAAGAGACTTTGTAGGGCTTCCACACAGCACTGTCTTTGCGGCCTTCCAGCTGAGTTTCTGGTCCTGGAAGGGAATGTAGCCGGCAGGCTATAGTGCAGGTGTGGGGAAACTTGGGCCCTTGCTATGTTGCTGGACTACATCTCCCATCATCCCTGGCCATTGGGCACACTTGCTGGGGATGATGGGAGTGGTAGTTCAGCAACATCTGAAGGGCCAAAGGTTCCCCATATCAACTGTAGAGAGGCCTGCAAGGTAACTGCTAGAGATACCTGGCAACTGTGCAAGATTTTATTTTTTTTATGAGAGAAACAGCACCTTTGGTCACCCCAAAACTTGTCAGCATATTGCTGACAATGTACTGGGAGCAAGAGCAGAGCTCTGCTTGATCAGGCCAATGGCCCGTCTAGTCCAGCATCCTCTTCTCATAGTGGCCAGTCAGATGCCACAATGGGAAGCCTGGAAGCAGAACCTGAACATAGCTGCAATTTCTCCTCTTGTGATTTCAAGCAACCAGCATTCAGAGCCGGAGTGCCTCTGCCAGTGGAGGTAGAACACAGCCATAAGTTGCCTACCAATGTGCAAACATTACAGTTCCACCTGTTTATTGACATGCAATAGAGGAAGAAGCGGGGGAGATATATGACCCTTCTCCTGGTTATAATGCCATGTGCTTAATGCAGAGGATGGGGGTTGGAATAGAAGGAGGCATTTGTCATGAATATATATATATATATATATATATATATATATATATATATATGGAGAGGGGGATGCTGAATTTATAAGGATCGATGTAGTCACAAATGTTGTACAACATGTCAAGATATCATAAAAAGCAGGCAGATCTACATAAAATACCAGCTTAATCTCGGAGATTTTAAAGCCTCATTAAAATGTGGATAAAGTCCATATATGGAATGGCAGCACTCAAAAGGTTGAAGTTGTATATCTGAGGTGGAGGGATTTTAACAATTACGTTTGAATGTCAGTCGACTCATTTTGGGCACAGTTGATATTAACATGAAAAAGGTTTCCGAGATGAGATCCGACCTGATGTTGCTCCATCCTCTTCTTCTTGAGTCATTGTCGTCATGTGCTGCTGCTGCTATCATGAGAGGGGCTTTCAGGGTGGGACTGATATATAAATGGATCACATATCCATGTGGCTGGACCTTTGGCTTAATGATGAGTGACTAAAAAGGACTGGGTTGCTGCCGGAAGCCACATTTGTTTCCCTCCTTCAAGGACTCAGCTGGGAAGAAGGGAGGTTTTGATAATGCCCTGTTTAAAATGACAGAATCGTTGAATGGTAGGGTTGGAAAGGATGCATGGATCATCTAGTCCAAACCATAGCGATGCAGGAATTGCAGTTAAAGAATCCCTGAGAGATGGCCACCAAACCTCTGTTGAAAAACCTCCATCCACTGCCTTCTGAGAGAGTCCCTTCCACTAGAATTGATATAATGACAGTCATGACGAACCTGAGGCCTGCCAGTTGTTGCTGTCCTCTCCCTCCTGTGGTTTCCAACAACTGATATTCAGTAGCATTGTTGCCTCACCATCATGACTAGTAGCCCTCTTCTCCACAGCTTTTTCTAATCCTCTTTTAAAGCCGTCCAGGTTGATGTGCCGTGAGAATGCTTGCTGTATAAACACAGTTGTGTTGATTCCTCCCTCTTTTGACATGGACAGGCAATGCTTTAAACACCTCGGGCTCTCCTGAGGACCCTACCATCAAACGAAGGAAGGAGGGGGCAACGACACCCACCAAGACCTACTAAAGCTCCTGAATCGTTGTTTTTCATAGCGAGGAGGGGGAGGACTTTGAAAGTCAAGCAAGTACTTTTGATCATGACCTTTCTGCAAGGCTGCCCCATATTCACTACTTGTCAGCACATGTTTGTCTGGAGTCATCTGTCAATGCCATCCGTCACTCCTCTGCCGTTCCCATCAGTCCCATTATCGGGGATCAGGAGAGAGCAGAGGATGTAGCCTGAAGGATCATTAAACCTCAGCTTCCAGGTACTGCAGGTAGACCAGGTGGCCTGTTGTTATTTATAATAAAGAAACAACACAGCAGAACTGCCTTGACAGTGGCCCAGGAGGCCCACTGAAAGGACGGGCTGAGGGATGTCACTGATGAAGGACAGCTAAAAAGTGGACTTCCTGCTCCCCCTCGCCCACCGTGAGCAGGAGGATTTATTGAACATCTGTTCAGTGCATGGCTGGGAAGATTGATTAATTTAATCGCTCACACTTTGCTTAAGTAACAGTTGAATACTTAACGTCAGCTTTGAAGGATATTACAACGGGTTATCCTTGCACACCTTTTCCTTTTAAGAAGGGGTATAGTTAAGGCTGGTCTCGACAATCAGCAGAATCCAGGTGGTAAAGGCTTTCCTGATGGGGATCACTGTGGGCTGCAGGTCCATAGGAAAATACAAAGCTGCCTTATACTGAATTGAACCATGGGCCCACCTACACTGACTGGCAGCAGCTTCCCAGCATTTCAGACAGGGATCTCTCCCAGCTCTTCCCACTGATGCTGAGGATTGAAATTGGGGCCTTCTATATGCAAGGCAGAAGCTCTGCCCTTGAGTCACATCCCTCCCCAAATTTGTGCCTGTGTATGAGAAGATTGCACAACTAAATGTTGCTGCAGTATGAAAACTCTCAGTGTGTAGAAACTTATAGAACAAGGAGATGACTAGGCTAGATTTGTATGTGAGGGAGTGGGGCAGCATCTACAGTAAGTAGAACCTAATTTGGCATATCTCAGAGTGATCTGTAGGGTGATCAGCAAGGATTTTTTCTTTCCAACAAGTAAATATTGCCTGCAACAGAATGACAGTCACCCTAAATTATATTGCTATAGGGAAGAAAGCTTGAGGGTAGCCAGTGGTAAGACTGTGAGCTCCTCTCAGTTCTGATAATCAAAACAATTCTGATAACCAAAACTTAGAATTCTTAAATTCTAAGTATACAACTTGCAAACAAAGGTCCAGTTGGTGGATCTCCAGTTTCTAGTAAAAACAAACAAACCCAAAGTAGACTCTGAAAATCTTAGTACCCACCATATTTAATATACAATCTCCTCCAACAGCCTCAAGTGGTTCACTCTACAGAAAAGCTTTACCACTTCATCCTGCTTATTGTCTAATCTGGCTCTTCATGATAACTCCGGGAAGTGGAGAAATATTGCTACAATCAACTCCTCAATGGGAGTCTGTACAAAGGAAGATGAGGGAAGATGTCTCTGTCCATAAAAAGCAACCGTAACTGCTCAGATTTTGCTCATTGCGCCTGTGATAAATCATTAATCTGATGAAGTTAGATCTTCCCTTGACTCAAGTGGTGGTAATTTTCTCTCTGGTATACACTAGGAAGAGAGTTTGGCCTTCTGTACCCTTTAACGTAATTCCATGATCATACTGAAGCTGGGGATGAGATAAAGCTGCAGAGATTTATTGCATATTCAAGCCGTGTGTCTGAGAAAGGTGTTCTTGAAGTCCTTGCAGAAAGAGAGCGGGGAGGGGAGAGAGAAAGAGAGAGAGAGAAAGAAAGAGAAAGAGAGAGAGAGACATTAATATCAAGTAACATCACCTATTAATATGTTTCCTGTCCATTCTATTGTTATTGCTATCCAAACTACAGGAAAGATGTAAGTTAATCATGACATCCGAGGTGACAAGGCAGCTCGGTGATGCTTTTTAATTCTTCAGTGGCAATAATGGTGTCTTCAGTCACACGCACCCCTGGATTAGACCAAAGGCCCACCTAGCCGGAAAGGCTACCATGTGGAAGATGGAGCAAGTTTGTTTTCTGCTTCTTCAGAGGGAAGGACCCAAACCAGTGGATTCAAATGATAAGAAAGGAGATTCCAAATAAACATTTGGAAGAACTTTCTGATGCTAAGACAGTGGAATGGACTCCATTAGAAGGTGGTGGACTCCCCATTGGAGGTTTTTAGTCTGTCAGGATTTTTCATGGTGCTTCCTGCATTGCAGGGGGTTGGACTAGATGACTTTTGGAGTTCCTTCCAACTCTATTATTATATTTCTATAGTCCAGATCTTTTCCCCCGTAGTGGCTTACCACATGTCTCTAGGAAGTCAGCAAGCCAGGCACAAACTGCTGTGACTGGTACTCAGAGACCAGTGTTTGGGAAGAGAGTATGCAACCATCTTGACAAGAAGCCACATATAACCTTATATTCCACATGAGATGGCAGAGTCCTCTTAGTCACAACTAAATTGTTATCTGGAAGCTAACACTGAACTAGAGTTGTCCCAGTTTCACCCATGAGTGAAATTTGCATTTTGTTTCAACAGCAATAGGCTTGCCGCGCACGTCAGGGAAATTCCTGACATACCCTTGTTTCAGGTGCAAAAATGGCTTCGGGGGGGGGGGGGATTTTGCTGAATTGGCAAAATGTCAGGGAAAACCCGGATGTATGGTAATGTGATGGGAAAAGCAGCAGGAAACAGCTCAAAAAGCTTAAATGGTTTCCTGGAAAAAGTTCAACAACTTTGCGGTTGAAATGTGAAATATGGCAACCCTAAACAGCCGCTGATGAAGCAATCTGGAGACCCCGACACACAAAACATGGCACCCCACAGGGACTAGTATTTTTCTCATAATAATAATAATAATAATAATAATAATAATAATAATAATAATAATTTACTATTTATACCCCGCTCATCTGGCTGGGCTTCCCCAGCTACTCTGGGCGGCTTCCAAAAAAAATATTGAAATACTGTAATACATCAAACATTAAAAGCTTCCCTAAACATGGCTGCCTTCAGATGTCTTCTAAAAGCCTGGTAGTTGTTGTTCTCTTTGACATCTGGTGGGAGGGCATTCCACAGGGAGGGCGCCACTACTGAGAAGGCCCTCTACCTGGTTCCCATGGGGCTGCCTGATTTGTCCCTTTTCTAGACTGCTCACTGGGACCTGGCATCATTAGCATGTTGTGCTGGGTGCTCCTAGTCCCTTTTGAAGTTCAATTAAAAAATTTACCCTGGATCTTAAATGCCTCTCATGGTCTATCTCCACCTATGCCTGTCTGTACTGTGAGATTCTCATCAGCCATCCTTCTATTTGATTCCCCTGCTGCCTTAGCTGTGAGGGGTGCATACAGCAGAGAGGGCCTTTTTGATGCTGGCACCCTGGCTTTGAAACTTTATTCCCAAAGAGCCTCACGTGGTGCTCACTCTGTTGTTCTTCCAGCACCAGATGCATACTTTTCGATTGTCCCAGGTTTTTAAGCTCTTTAACGTCGTTTATTTCAAATTTGCTTTCATTGAGTTGCTATTTTTTAGCTTAATGCCTTCATTATACTTTAAAATATTTTATGGTAAGCTGCCCTGATAATGCATTTGAAGGAGAGGGCATCATCACACTGATGTCATGTCATCCTATTGTGGTCCTTTCTGTTGCCCCTTTCTGAGATGCTTTTGCAGACCTGCTGCTTTCTTCCTAGCTGTTTGGAATGTATAGATTCAAAACTCCTTTCCCTCTTGAGTCCATTTCACATCAGTTTAATTCAAAGAATCGAAGAGTTGTAGAACTAGAATAGTTCCCCAAGGTTCACCTAGTCCAATCTCCTGCAATACAGGAATCACAGGTAAAGCATCCATGACAGATCACCATCCAACATCTGCTTAAAATCCTCCAAGGGTTAGGGTGAGTCCTAATGAAGTAGGTGACCATTGGATGGCCAAAGGGGGGCAGCTTCCGTAAATGGGGCACAGCCATGAAGAAAGTCTTATTCTGGGTTACCACCAATCTTACCTCTGAAGAGGCAAAAGCCACCATTGATGGTTAATGGTTTGTCTGAAAGTCTGTAATCTTTATCAGGAGCTCAGAGAAGTATGACCAGTGGGTCACTTTCTAGCTTCAACTTATTTTTCTCGACTTTGAGATTCATTGAAATTCATGAACATGACTAAGTTATGATTATTAATTTCAATAAGTCCACTCTGTGTAAAACTTAGCTGAATACCCCCCCCACACACACACTGAAATTAACAGATATGACTAACTTGGGTCCAGCAATTTCAATGGGTCTACTGTGATTGGAACATAGTTGGCGACAACCCTTTGTGTCAAAAGTTTGAGAAACCGAGTTCTACACTATTCCAGATCTCACCCCCAGTCTAGAAGAAAGAAATTGGTGGCGACAATAATTTAATAGTGCTTGGGATGCTTCCAACTCATCACTTAAAGCTCAGTGTTCTACATGAGGAAGCTGATGTGGTGCCCTCCAACCAGCAGTTGGACTACAACTCCCGTCATCCCTGACCACTGGCCATGATGCCTGAGGCTGATGGGAGTCGGAGTCCAGAAACATCCGTAAAGCACCACATTGGCAACCCCTGTTCTATATGATTGCATGATCAGAGCTTAATGCTTTTTTAAAAAAAGAAAAACAAAATGTGACACTTCCTACAGCAAGGAGGCTTGGGTTCTTCATTTATTTATATATTTACCCTAAAATTGCAGGCCTCGATTTCCCGGCAAATATGTTCTTTCATCTTTCCTTACAGCAGATCATCTTAAACCTGATATACAGCCAGGCTTTCCCGTTTAGATAGGGGATCTTTAAATATTTGTCTTACTTTTTAAAAAGTAATTTGCTTCGGCGCTGTTAAGGGCTGTAAATAGTAAATGATACAGATGTACATAGTCATGTATTTTTTTTATTGTCGGAGATACTGTATATAATGCTCTTCCAACAATGCTTAAATCAGGGAGGGTAGGGATTTGAGCTTGCCTATGTTACTAATTTACAACCCCTCCAACGTAAAAACGCAAAGCCTAGGAATGCAAAGCCATTGCATGAGGGCTGTAGGAAAAACACAGAGGAGAGCATCATGGCCTATCACTTTATAATGATGCTGGTATTTTGTTACTGTCGCAACTAGTAAAATGGGCTCTGTGTGTGTGTGTGTTGGAGAGGGATGGATCTTTTTTTTTAAAAAAATGGCTAATCTTCAGTCAAACCTGACTGAAGCCCAGAGAAATGTTGGCTGATCCCCCTGAAAGATGCCTGTCTGTCCACAAATGTGGCCGTGCAACAATACATCCTTCTGTGTGCGAGTTCAGATTGTCAAGGCCAGAACCAGGTGCCTCTGTTGCTTGTACCCTTCTACATCAGTCATACTGTAAGGAGCAGACAATTAATTCTGGAGCAAAATTGAAAGTCAGAGGCAGAGTGTGAAAGAACAGAATGACAATAATAAAGTACCCCTGCCTCGCATTAATCTCCCTCACTTCAGGGCTGTCAGAGGCAGCCCGGCGGTGACTAATGCCAAGGTTTGCATACAGTGGTCACAGACATGAGCAGCCTGTTCTCTTTACAGCATCCGCGATGCGCTTTGTTGAGTTTTTGACTCCTGTGGAATCACTGGGAAAACGTCGACACTGGGCACGGGGAGCAGGACCAAGTTGTTTTCATTGTGCGCCCAGTGTGGCTCAACCACCCTTCAAAATAAGGGACAATTAGAAGGGGAGGAACCTTGTCTCCCCAAGAAGAGTTAAGTCAACTTGCCAGAGGGATGGGCTCAGCCAAAAGGGCCTAATGGGAGGAGCACAAAGAAGGAAAGATGATCAAACAGTCATAGAATTGTAGCGTTGGAAGGAATCCCCAAACCTCATCTAGCCCAGTTCCCCTGCAATACAGGAATCACAACTAAATAATCCCTGGCAGGTGGCCATCCAACCTCTGTTGGAAAAAATTCCAGCGAATGAGAGTCCACCACCTTCAAAGGGAGTCCATTCCACAGTCGAACAGCTCTTAACTTTGGGAAGTTCTTCCTATTCCTAGTGTTTAGTCAGAATCTCCTTTCTTTTCATTTGAATCTATTGGCTTGGGTCCTAAACTTGGGAGCAGCAGAAAACAAGCTTACTCCATCTTCCGTTTGACAACTCTTCAGGTATTTGAAGATGGCTATCAGATTACCTCTCAGTCTTCTCTTCTCCAGACTAAACACCCCCAATTCCTTCATCCGTTAGGATGGGGTCAACTAAGAGAGGTTAATAGAAGGATCACAGAGAAGGGCAGATGATCATTTGGTGATTTGAGACACCAAGACAAAATGAAACAGCCCTTCCCCTGAGGCGCACCATTGATTTCATTGTCACCTCTTTCTCCCCCCTTTGTAAAAGAGTAAACAGGCCAGCATTTTCAAGTTATTGTGCAACTGCTATTTCTGAAAAAGAAGACACCAGTGTAAAGGCAGAACAGGCATGCTGACAAGAATCTTGTAAGGTCTTAGGGCAGCCTTTCCCAACTGGGTGCTCACCAGTATGGTATGGACTCCACCTTCCCCATCCCACTGGGGCTGATGGGAGTTAGAGTCCAAAAGCATCTGGAGAAGGTTGTCTCTGGATGGCTGAATTGGTTGTGTTGGGCAGGAGAGAACAGAAGAACAGCGAGAAAAAATAATCCCATGGGGAAATGAAAGCACGAAAGAATGTGCAGCTACTCCTAGTGGACATCTGTTCTAAAGAGAAGTCAGATCTGCTCAAGGGAGATGCCCCTCTATCACTGCTTCAAGGCTATCTCTTCATTGTTTAGATAGCAGAAATAACTCTCCTATCCAGTCCCTTTGTTTATTGCACGTGAAATCCCACACATGCCAATGAATTTAGGTTTCGGGAATGTGGTTTGCTTTTTGTTTTGGTCTGACACATTTATTTGTCTGCAAGGGAAGATTCCCACACATAGCTCGAATGCAATCGCAAGGGTACACTGTCCTCCCACCCCACGTTGTTTATTGGGTAGATGCAGATTACAGACCAGCACAGAAGCATCTTTACTGTGCCATGTCTAGTGAGTTCTATTATGCCCACGGGAGAGCTTGGATGGTTTCATATTGTATTAAGCAAGTAAGGAAACATGCATTAGCAACTGTATTACACCAGGATATAAGCCTATTTAGTATTTTATAGTCCTGCTATTCTCCCGGGAGAAGGGAGCATGTTTTAGACTCATTTTGATCTTTCATTGTCAAATACCTCTCCGGGAAAGACAACAGATCCTTGTCTGGAATGGCAGTTGTTTTCAAGCGATGTACAGGACATGCATTTCCTCCCATATCTCCACCCTGGGGCTTTGGTTGCAAACACTGAACCCACAAATATGCGAGACCGTTTCCTTCTTGAGAGAGAGAGAGAGATCATTGAGAACACCTGCACTTTGGAATGACAGTGATAGACCTTCTTGTACAAATGAAACAGTGGCTAATGTAGGCTCAAGGCTACGAGCCCTGCCTGCTCCCCAACTGCATTTCATTGCAGTATCAGCAGGACCCCCATGTATTTGCAGGCTGTGTGCTTGTCCAGTGCCAAAACAGAGAGGTTATTTTTTTGTGGGGAGGGCTTGGGCAAGATATCTTCATAGGACCCTCCACCCATATCTTTTTACCAAGGCCACCACTGCCCTCAGACTTTTAAGGATGTGGGAGATGTCTGATTCAGCTAACAGCAAACCTATTATTATTATATATTGAATTCATATACTGCCCTATACCCGGAGGTCTACCTAATTCACACTTCCCCAATCAACATGAGAATGGAAACATAGGCATCTTTCAAAATCTGCACTTTGCTGCATTTTGCAATGAGAGCACTAGAAGGGCCCCAATGGATCAGGCCAATGCCCCATCGAATCCAGCATCCTGTTCTCACATGTAACTCATTCGATACTTTGACCCTCTTTGCCTTTACTTATTAAATTAGTTTCATTTTTTAATTTCTATTTTAATTGCCTTTCTACCCCACCTTTCCCTCCAAGGAGCTCGTGGTGGCGTACATGGTTCTTCTCCCCCCTCCTCATTTAATTCCCACAACAACCCTGTGAAGTAGGTGAGCCTGAGAAGCAGTGAGAAGGTCACACCAAGTTGGCTTCATGGCTGTGTGATGATTTGAACCCTGGTCTCTCCAAGGCCCAGTGCTTCCCAAACTTGGGTCTTCAGCTGCTTTGGGGCTAAAGTTCCCATCCTCCCTGACCCCTGCTTTTGCTAGCTATGGATGATGGGAGTTATAGTCTAAAAGCAGCTGAAGACACAAGTTTAGGAAACACTGTTAAGCACTATGCCATAATGGCTCTCTAATTTGCTTGGCTAAAGTCACACACACTGCCCAAACACAGGCGTTTCCGTCACCCATACGTGACTTGGGTGACATGGCATCCCTGTCACTGGAAGATGCCTGCCCTGGTTCTGGTTTTCTGGTTTGAACATTTGTGTTTACTTCCCCTCCACACACCCCACATCCCCGATCCAAGCACAATCTATGTCTGCCGCCTTAGCAGATCAACCATTTTATGGGAAGCAGAAGAGTTAGGGAGCTGTCAAAGGGAGCAGGATTGTTCAAAAGTTTTGAATAAATCATAGGTGCTTAAACCGCGCATCCTCAGCTGACCTAGATGTGGTAGATTTAATTATGTCAGTGCTGAGTACTCTTAAGCACCTTGGGCTCCCCCCTCGCCCGCACGCTCAGATTTTATGCTTGGCAAGTTAATCTTTTCTTCATTGTTAGCATACAGAGATCTTTCTCCTCCCACTCTTCTTCGTGTGTGTGTGTGTGTGTGTGTGTGTGTGTGTGTGTCTTAGGATGGAATATATGATATGACAGCAGCCTCCCCACCATTCAAATCTCTCTCTATATATGTTATAGCTGAAACCTTGAACACACTGAAGACAATGGACTTCTAAACAAGCAGAGGTTTCTGCTGCAAGTGATTAGGTAATTGGTTCCCAAAGTGGATGGTAGCACCCCCTGGGGGTGGAGGGTGGAATTACCTAAGGGGTGCTAAGAGGCAAAGGAGTGGCTGGGGGAGCTGGAGGTCTAAATGACTATCAGACATTGAAAAGATGGATCACATTTTTTGAATTGATTGAATAAATGTGCAAATAATTCTTACTACTTTGAAATTTATTGTGTTACTGGGTGGTGCAAACCACTATTCCGCATAATGCCTTTCCCCCCATAGGTAGTGGGCATTGGGGATGAGTTTATGGAACCAAGTGGGCAGTGCTCTGAAAATGTTTGGGAACTACAGTGGTACCTCGGGTTAAGAACTTAATTCATTCCGGAGGCCCGTTCTTAACCTGAAACTGTTCTTAACCTGAGGTACCACTTTAGTTAATGGGGCCTCCCGCTGCCACCACACCACCAGAGCATGATTTCTGTTCTCATCCTGAAGCAAAGTTCTTAACCTGAGGTACTATTTTTGGGTTAGCGGAGTCTGTAACCTGAGGTACCACTGTGCTATAAATGGATGGAGAGCCCATGACCCAACAGGAGTTGGTCATGCAATGCCTATCAGCCCCACCCAGTGTGTCCAGTTGTCAGGGAACTTCAGCCCAGCAACATGTGGAGGGCCACAGGTTCCCTGAATTAGAATTTCATCTCCTGGGGTGGGGGGGGGAGGGAAACAAGTGTTATTGTGCTTGGGTTCATCTTGTGGGTTTACCACAGGCATCTGGTTGGCTACTGTGAGAACAGGATGCTGGACTAGATGTGCCATTGGCTTGACCCAGTAGGCTCTTCTTATGTTCTTATGGATGACGTTAAAAGAAATTGTATTTTATTTTTTGGAAGACAAGGCTATCACTGGTGACTAGCCACGATGGAGTTAGTGCTCTGCCTCCAGGGCTGGTAGCAATGCTTCTGAATACCAGTTGCTGGAGACCATAGGAGGGGAGTGTGCTTTTGAGCTTGAGTCCTGCTTGCAGGTTTCCCTTGGGCATCTGGCTGGCTACGGTAAGAACAAGATGCTGGACTAGATGGGCTATTGGCCCAATCCAGCAGGCCCTTCTTCTACTTTTATGCTCTTACTGTGATATCCCGCCAGGACTGATACGTTTCTACATGCAGTTCTTCCTGTGCTTCGTAAGAAAGCAACAAGATACAACACGGTGCAAACTTACATAACCCAACATTGCATGGGCTGCTACGGGAATGTTTTCCTATTTAATTCTCTCTCCGGTTGTGTAATAAAACATTGCCGCATTTCCTCCTTTTGGCGGGAGGAGGATATTATTATTTTTTTGCGTATGGTGTGAATTGGAATTTTGATCGACAGGATAAGCTGCAATCCAATGCTAAACTATAGATTTCCAAGCAGATTGATGCAACAAATTGTTAGCAAATAGCAGTTTGCAATTTGATGCTAATTAGACATAAGGCAAATATGTGCCATGACAAATTAGCAGAAAACCATACTGGAGAGGATTAGTGTGCGCTGGCAGGGACGCTGCCTGGTTTCCTTGTCTTAACTGGAGAGTTTGAGCCAGCTTCTCCCCCTCAGGAAACCGGGAGCCAGAACCGAGAGCTTGAGCCTCCTGAAATGCCTGTAATTACATAGATCTGTTGTCTAGCCTTGCTTTTAATCCTAAGGGTACTGTGTCTCCTGCCACTTATTACCATGGGCCTCTATTACACCAGGAGATACTTCTAAGGCAGTGGCAGCGGGTCCATTGGCCCACCACTTCTCTCAGATGGCCCCTACCTGCCAGCTGGTCTTCTTACAACCAATCAAGGGATGGCTCTGCTTCTCATTGGCTCCAGCTTCACCTGTTGATCTCATTGCCTTCTGCCCTCCCATTCTCAATGGACACCAGCCTTATGCGTGTTGCCTTATGCAATTACGTCCATAACCTAATATATCTTTGGATTCTGGCTGATTCATTAATTGACCCTTTCGGGCTCCCAGAGCACCTTGCAAAAGACTGACTGCAGATGACTGAACCATATCCTCCAACCCATATCCGTAGCATATACAAACAGACGGTTTCTTTAAAGAGGTGGTGATGGGGTCACTTCTTCCTCCTGTCCTGCTCACAGGGCAGATAGTTCTAATGGCCTGGATGAGGGGAGCCCCCTCCCCCAATACCCTGGACCGCAGGTGGAATAAGGTGGCTACCAAGTGGATCACCCACAAAGAGGCATTGCATTACAAGAAAAATAACACCTACCATCTGTCCATTTGATAAGTACTTGTGTTTAAACTAATCCCTTTTTTGAACGTTTCCCCCAGTTAAATAGAACAGATGATTTTTTAATCAATGAAACAGTTTTAGTGAATTTTAGGGCAGTCCTACGTATGTCAGGTTGCATTTGGTATGAAACTTTGCCTCTCCTATTCAAACAGAGGAGTCCTTTCATATTATTCAAATTATTGGTTAGCAAAAACTGTGCATTGCCTTCTATACAAATGGCTGTATGGGATGGGAACTTATGTTTTCCGGATGTTATTTTGGATGCAGTGTTGAAACTTCATCTTTTGCGCTAGGATGGGATATTTCATGTTTGATTTTGTGATATAAGAATCTAATTTTAAAAACCTCACAATTTTAAGTTGTCGCAGTTGGAGTCCAACAACAACTGGAGGGCTGTTCACATCACCCTCTGTGTAAAAACAAATCTAATGAGAAGCTTTTAACCTGGTGCTGGAAGGCAGGAAGCAAGAAATTGATCACATTTTCTAGTGCAGCAAATTCCACAACTTGGGTGCCAGCACCAATAAGGTCCTGTCCCAGCCTCAAACACCATGCTTCTGATAGTGAAAGGATACACAGAGCAGGATTTGTAAGATACCACATTTGGACCTCAATTTATCATGGCACAGATAGGGAATGCTTCAATAGCATTGTTTGTCTGGTTTTCCTTGCCAGAGAATACAAAATATTTGATTTATGAATGCTCCCTTGGGGTATGACATAGACCTAAAATATGCGTAGAGATTATGAACACTGTGCGTTCATTAATAATTATCTCCTTTTTTGGTATATAAAAGGATACACACACACACACACATATATGTATGTACCGGTATATATATTTGTTGTTTAGTCGTATAGTCATGTCCGACTCTTCGTGACCCCATGGACCAGAGCACGCCAGGCACTCCTATCTTCCACTGCTTCCTGCAGTGACTTAATTTGCCACAACTGACTTAATTTTGTTGAACAAGTAACTTATTCTTTTATGTCCATATAAGGACAAAAAAAGTTCATGAAATATGACAGTCCAAAGTCAGAAGGATCCTGATATTTCTGTGTACAAGGACAGAGGGGGGAGGGGAGTAAATTATTTACAGCAAACTGCTCAATTTTTTTAGAATTAGTAAAGGGAATTCTTCAGACAGTTTTAAGAAAGATCAATAATAACTTTTCTTGCAAAATCCTTTTCATGAATTAAAAATCTGTTGATATGCTACAAAGGACTTACAAAGAGAGAGAGAGAGAGAGAGAGAGAGAGAGAGAGAGAGAGAGAGATGAGATTTTGGACATGTGTTACATAGTGCCTTGTAAGACTTTTTATGCTGCTGTTTCCTAGCCACTTCCCTGGGAATAAGCCCCATTGAACTCAGCAGGACTTACATCTGAGCAGATGTGTCTTGGATTGCACTGCCAGGGCTTCTTTTGTAGCCTATGGATATTTGTAGCCCTACTGATGCAAACAAACAGGGGATATTGAATTGTGGAAATTATGGAATCAGGGAAAGTTGA
Source organism: Podarcis liolepis (assembly GCF_965112155.1). Lineage (NCBI taxonomy): Eukaryota > Metazoa > Chordata > Lepidosauria > Squamata > Lacertidae > Podarcis > Podarcis liolepis. The sequence continues at coordinate 32,284,207 of NC_139561.1, forward strand.
ATTGTGGTGACAGTTGTGTCTCCTAATCCCTGAATTACACACAGCATGGAGAAAATGGATAGAGATAAGTTTTCCTCCCTCTCTTTCATAACACTCGAACTCATGGACTCCCAATGAAGCTGAAGGTTGGAAGAGAAAAGAAAGTCCTTCTTCAAGCAACACATAAGTAAACTCTGAAACTCATTCCCACAGGAGGCAGTGGTGGCCACCAACCCAGATGGCTTTAAAAGGGGTTCAGACAAATTAATGTAGGAAGCTATGCTCTTTCTCCATGACTGAGTCAAAAATGCTTTTGAATTCCAGTTGCTGGAAACCACAGGATGGGAGAGAGCTCTTCTGCTTGACATGAAGGGCTTCCCACTGGGTGATTTGATTTGCACCTGTGAGAACAAGATGCTAGTCTAGACAGATCAGTTGGCCTGATTGAGCAGGCTCTTCTTATGTTCCCACATGTTCATTGGCTCTTCTGTACATAGTGTACAAGTTCTAGACATGTAGGTTCTCTCCTTCTGGTCAGAAATGTTTCTGTTGGTTCTCAGCAGCATTGTGCTAGCATAAAATCGTGATTTAAGGGGAGCTATGCCCATGAGAAAATGGACCCCTTGTATCCAAAGAAAATCCTCATAGCCTCCAGATAATATCCATGAAGGGTTAGGAACTGCTCGATCCGTGTTTGGCTGCCCCCTGTGATGAATCACTGAATGACAGGTGGTAGCTTCTCAGTGAAGGATCTTCAGGACACCCACCCACCCATGCCAGCCATTGGATGCTCTTGAACAGGAAGGAATATAAAAGGACTTCCTGTTAGTGTTGAGTCTTTCTTGAGCAACAAGGTCTTCCTGGGCTCTGGTGTGTTTGTGCACCCTTGGCTAGCTTCCAGTCTTTACTTCTTTTCTTCTTGATTCTTCTCCCGGTTTGGTCCTGTCTTCCTTCAAGGGATGAGGATGCCATAGGCATCTGTCTGGCTACTGGTAGAACAGGATACTGGACTAGATGGGCTCCTTTGGGCCTGCTCCAGAAGGTTCTTATGTTCTTACTCAGATGTTCCAACCATTCCTCATAGGACAGTTTCCAGATACCTTACAAGTCTTGTTTGACGTCATCTGGATGGCCACTCATTGATAAGTGTCAATGTGGTGCCTGGAATGGACCTCATCTTAAAACCTGTATCTAAATATAGGTTAAATTTGTGTGTTCCAACAAAAGCAAGATGGCCTGGCCTGCTGCAATATTAAAACTAGAACTAGAACATTGATTCAGGAACTGCAATACAGAACCTGCCATTTACATATCCAGGATTGGAAGGACAGCTGTGCCCACATCTGCATGATCATAACTGCTAAAGTGAGAATAATATTTCAAGTGGGCATTCAGTTATTCCCCCATTATTCCACCCTCCTTTTCTTCCCCAGCCTTCTTTAGGATGTCACTGGCAGAATTAATTTTTTTCCTAATGCAAGTCTCAGACTAGACTGATATTTTTCCTAGTCTCTGAAATATTTAAGGTTGTCAAGGATGGCTATGTAATCATCAAACTTTTATTGTTTTTCTCTGCCTATCCAGAATTCATCAATGAATAAAAACAAAAGATAGATGTTTGGGGGCTTTTCTAAAGAAAATAAAGCTTTCTCTTTTTTTACCTTGTTGTAATTTATAGTTAGTTCCTTTTATCCATTTAAGATGCTTGAGTTAGCAAATTTCCTTTGACAAGTCCACCTATTTATTATTACTGAGCATCCTTCTCTAGAACATCTGAAATGTCACATGTATTGTTTTAAATAACATCATAAAATTAATTTTTAACCATGCAAGTGATTCACAAAGAATAGAGCAAACAACACATAATTAACAGTTTTCTGCTGTTCGTCAGGGCTATTTTATTTATTGCTATCATCTGCCAAAAGCAAAAATGTTTTGACTTCAGTTGCACACTAGCACTGAGTTAAAGTAGATCTTAGTTAAAAAGAATGCAACATATCGAGTTTTGAATATTTCATGTGGTTTTGTAGGTGTTGCAAAAATTGAATCTTCAGCAGAGTTAAAAGAAATGTAACTCTCAAAACCCATCTTGGAAGCTCTTGAGGTGGTTCTGAAGTTGCAGGTTTTAATTCAGATCTTTGGGAAGAATAATTACTCTGGAAATACTGTTTTCAGCAAAACTGGGGCCAGTGGTGATGGTGATGATGATGTGATATCTACCCCTAGAATTTGGCTGATCCCATTCAGGTTCTTTTCATTTCTTCTGAAGTATCTCTAGATATGTCATCTCCAGAGGAAAAATAGCTCTCAAATTCTGCTTCAGACACAGTTTGTTGCCAACTTTTGTAAATCCCAGTTTAGGGGTGTAGAACCTGTTGTGCTTTGGATGTTGCTAGATTCTAACTCCCATCAGCTTCAGCCATCATGGCCAATGGCTAGGAGTTGCTTTTGGGAGTTGTAATCTGGTAACATCCAGTAAGGCGATGGTTAGCCATCTCATCCTAATGTCTCAAGAATCTAGCTAGCTTCTCTTTGGTTTTGCATTAAAGGGATCTTGGGTATATGATTCTGAAAAGTACTTGTGTCTGGTAGCCTGGAGAGCTGCTGCCGGTCAAAGTACACAATGCTTAGATGAAAGGGAGAAATGTGCTAAGAGGAAGGCATGCTTGGCAAACCCTCACCATGATCAACTCCCACCCAGAAACCCCACTGTGGAAGGATGTGTGGATCCAGACTTGGCCTCCACAGTCACTTACGGACTCACTGTTAAGACCATGCTCAGGGAAGACAATCTTACTCGGTTACGAGTGATCACCAAAGAAGAAGGTCTGGCTTGGTACAGATACAGTGGATGCTTGGGTTGCGAATGTGATCTGTGCAGGAAGCACGTTCGCAACCTGCAGTGTCCGCAACCCACAGCGCCGTGTCTGCGCATGCGTGGGTTGCAATTTGGTGCTTCTGTGCATGCGCAAAGCGTTTTTTAGCACTTCTGCACATGCGCAAGCATTGAAACCCGGAAGTAACCCGTTCCGGTACTTCCAGGTTCGGCATGGTGCGCAACCCGAAATCTCGCAACTCGAAGTGTCTGTAACCCGAGGTATGACTGTACATAGATGTATGGATGTTTCATATGTTCTTATTAGGGCTGTGACTTTTGAAATTTGCAGTCATGAAGGTGGGGGAACTTCTTAGAATTGTGGTGGGGTGACTCACCTTAGTTAATGCAAAATGGCTGAAAGTTCTTTTCCCCATGTATTCTCCATTTTTTAAAGCCCCATTGCATCTGCTCCACTTGTAGAAGGCTGCAAGGTTCTGCACAGGCAGATGTCTTGTTTTCCTGACTGGACTGGAATCTAATGCAATGATCTGATGATTATTGGCTAGTGGTATCATGGCTTTTTCTTTGGTGGCACCAGTGATGTGGAATTCCCTCCCTGTTGACATATGGGAGGCTCCATCAGTACTGGCATTCTGCTGGCTCTTGAAGACACACCTGCTTAGCTGCTTAGTTCATCATTCCCCTGGACCTCTTGACCTAATAGTTTAAATTGCTTTTTAAAAAATTGTTACACTTTTTCATAAGTTTGTTTTACTGTCAGTTTTAATCATGAATGTTCGTTTAATGTTTTGATTGAATTGTTTCATTGTGTACTTTAATCATGTATGAGTTTCTTTAAATGGATTTTTATACTGGTAACACACTAAGGAGTTATGTGGGCATGTAAGCGGTATAGAAATTTAAAAAATAATGTGTTCCCCCAGCAGTCTTATCACCCAGTCCCCGGGAAGTAAAGGGGGGTGGTGTGTGCCGAGAATGGACATGAGGAAGCTTCCTTCCTCCACATGAATGGACAAAAAAAAAAAAAAAAAAGGAGAGGGGAAATGAAACCTGGGTCACCTCAGCTTATGAATCAACCCCTAGCACACCTGGAAATGCCTACGAAATTTGCACCTCTATGAAAGCGGGGAGAGGGAACCACTCTCTCTCATTGGGTGGGGGTGGGATGGTGGGTTTTTTGTGAGACTGATGGAGCATTTCAACTTAGCACTGCCTGAAAGCAACATTTGAGTCTGTTCAATAACATAGGTGATGCTGAACCCAAGCTGCTTAGCCAGGGGTCGGCAAGGCTTACCGGGCATGGGCCAGATCACTCCAGTGGAGATCCTCTGTGGGCTGGACCGGTGCAGTGTGGTGCCAGAAATTGCATCTGCGCATGTCTGCGGTGCCGGAAATCGCTTCTGCGCATGCCCAGATGCCAAAAATCACGCCTGCGCATAAGCAATTTTCAGCACCTGGGCATGCACAGAAGCGATTTCCGGCACCGCGGAAGAGAGTTGCCGTGCTGCACCGTGCCGCACCGTGCCAGTTTAGCGCAGCGCGCTGGGACTTGCTGAGCGGGCAGCTTGGTTCGGTGGTGGCTCATGAGTCGGTTACACAACCCTCATGGACTGCTTCTTGCCCATGGGCCTTAGGTTGCCGACCTCTGTGCTTAGCTGTGAAATGAGGGGAGCACAACAACATCCTGGGTGAAATGCATAATAACGAGTGCATTGACATGGGAAAAATGTCATGCCCCAAACCTTATTTATTTTCTTGGGCTTGTGATCAGAATGCCGGCAGTTTGAATCCACACAACGGGGTGAGCTCCCATTGCTCTGTCCCAACTTCTACCAACCTAGCAGTTTGAAAGCATGCCAGTGCAAGTAGATAAATAGGTACCGCTGCGGCGGGATAGTAAATGGCATTTCTGTGCACTCTGGTTTCCATCATGTGTTGGCCACATGACCCAGAAAGCTGTCTGTGGACAATTGCTGGCTACCTCGGCCTGAAAAGTGAGATGAGCACCACACCCCATAGCAACCTTTGACTAGACTTAACCATCCGGGGTCTTTTACCTTTATCTTACTATCTAGTGGGTGTTCCGGTATGAGATAAACATATTCCCTTCTTCACCAAGAAGCCTCTTCTCAGCTCTGCAGCCAGCCAGCAAAGAGAGCTTATCTTTTGAAAGAGATGGTGAGCAACTCTTGCATAATCAAACGTCAATGAGTAAATTGCCCTTTGGTGCTGAACGATTAGATGCACAAGGTTTTTGTTTTGTCTTTTTTTTTTTGCAAATTCAGCTTGCAAGATAACAGGTTATCTCGTGTGCTAAAGTAACTGATAACCTGCTTTACTAGGTTTTGGTAAACAGGTCCCTAACAACTCCAAAGCAAAGGCTAATTAACGGCTGTCTTAAGTAGCCACCTCTCTCAATTAAACACTGTAGGGGAGGTGCTTATCTGATTTAATGCTATGTATTGATATTGCAGAAATACAGTAGCTTGCCTTTCAGAGTTCCTCCTCTCCCTCCTCCTATCTCACTTCCCCCAAACAGCATTGGTTCCATTGCCAGCATCACCAGGAAGAACTTGTGTCTGAAACCCTGATGAGCTGCTGCCCATCAGTGTAGACTCCACATACTCTTGGAGCCAGTGTGGTGTAGTGGTTAAGAGCGGTAGATTCATAATCTGGTGAACCGGGTTCGCATCTCCGTTCCTCCACATGCAGCTGCTGGGTGACCTTGGGCTAGTCACACTTCTTTGAAGTCTCTCAGCCCCACTCACCTCACAGAGTGTTTGTTGTGGGGGAGGAAGGGAAAGGAGAATGTTAGCCGCTTTGAGACTCCTTCGGGTAGTGATAAAGCGGGATATCAAATCCCAGCTCTTCTTCTACTCTTGAACAGAAGGCTGATCTTGATGAGGATCAATCAATCAATCAATCAATCAATCAATCTTTATTGTGGCCAAAGACCAGACAAATCCTGATGAGGATCTGCTCTGTGGTGCCCAAAAGGCCCCTGTCCCCTCTCTGACACATCAGAGCTAAATGGACTTCCAGCTACCTATTTTTCTGTGACAGGCACCTTGAAATAGGCTGAAGGCAGATGGAAACCAGGGAAGCTCCAGGCTTGAGGGAGACTTGAGCAAAGTGACCTCTGGTATATCCGACGGATTCACTGGGTGGTGGTAGTGAAAGCAGCAGCAGAGCTCTGAACAAGGAAGCAGTTCTTGCTGAGTTGAGCTGCATTTACAAAATGCCTTCGGATGATGCTGTTTTAGGATTATGGGATGTTAATATGGCAGCTAGGTCCAGCCACATATCACTGCTCATAGCTTTGGGCTGGGAATTATTTTTAAACAGGGGGACAGAGAAGGGTTGGAAGGTGGCGATCAGAACTGGGGGCCTTACTGCCCTTGTGGTCTTAAAATCACTGGTCAATGCATAGGATGCTCATGCTAATTCTGCTTGATGTATTCAATATTTCTATGTAAAAATATCTGATCTGTACCTCCTGGACTAATGTGTGTTGATCAGAACTTAGACGTCCATAAGATTTCACACTTGTGAATGTTGCAATGCATTTCTCGGTTTAATTGTATCCAAATGCAAATTTAAATTTATCAAATGAAAACACATGTTTTGGAAAGTTTTTTTTTTTTTGAATGCAATTGAACATTTCTTAAAATATTGTAACCAATTTTGCACGAAGTTTCCAGAGATTAAGGAGAAGGCTTTCATCTATGCTTGGAAACAATTGGCCACCATTTTGAATCAAGATGGGGGAACAAACATTTAAAACTGCACTGACTTTACACAATTTTGGCACAATGGGTCCTAAAATCAAGGAGCAAGTTTTTGCCAATGTTTGGACACAGTTGGCCACTCTTCTGAGCAAGGTTTGGAACCTGAATCTTCCAAACTTGCATTGATTTTATTATTATTATTATTATTATTATTATTATTATTATTATTATTATTAAATTCGTGAGCAATGTCGGGTGCAAGTCTGCTAGTAAAGGATATTTGGAGAGAAGTTCTTTGATGGTGCTGATGCTGCAGATTAATGCATAGACATCCACAATAATCAGAATGTTGACTTTACAGTCAGAGATGATGGACTTATAGGAAAAGGTTTTAATGGTTCTCTTATCTGCATTTGTAGACAAAAGAAGCTTTAGAATACCAGGGGTTTAACACATCTCCAAACCAAAATTAGCATTATCGGTCACATCCCACCACCATCAAGGAATGATGCATTTGCCACCTTTTTGTTTTATTATTTCTCCAATGTTAATTTTCATACTACAGTTTCATCTTATACAGAGGGGAAAAAACCCCAGAAAGAGCTTACCAGCCAGAAATGCTTAATGATTGGGGTGTTACACTACTGAAGCATTACCAGTGGAAATAGCTCACTTACTGATTTGTTGCCAGGTAGCAGGGCAATTAGCAGCTCTGGTTATTATTTACATTTCATCCTATATATCACTAAAATTGTGTTGTTGATTTATCATTTATAGTCTTGTATTGTCAGCATAATTTATTCAGATCATGCTGGGATACCTGGAAAATTAAGTAATAAAGAGAATTGGCATGGAATGTGTCTGTATCCAGAGATATTTACTTGAGTTTTAATGAGAATGTGTATTAAAGTAAACCATATATCACTTAGCTATTAAATTGTTTGGAAGCAAGCCCATTAAAAGTTTACTCCTTATATTTTCTATAAGCAAACACTTGGCTTTTGCTTTGAAATTATCCCCCCTCCCCATTTAAATATGTTGCTTTTTTATATTTAGCAGCTTTACAAAAATTAATTCAGAGGTTGCAAAGTTCATTATCATATCACCTCCAAAAAGCAGCAAACAAGTGCAGCATTTTCAGGTGCTGAAGTCTGCTTTTTAATAAAACAATATTGCTGTTTTCCATTTTGAATTGGAACAGAGGATTGCAAAAAAGGTTACAGCTGGATCCTACGCATGTTTACTTTGTTCCTCAAGACACACACTCTTAGCAGGGCCATATGTTTCCGAGGGTTGTCCTTTGCCCACTAAAACCAAGGCTTTTAGTGTGACAACACCTGTCCTTTGGAATGTGCTTCCAATGGACATTAGATTCACACCTACAGGGTTGACATTTAGGCATCAGGTGAACATCATTCCCATCACGGGACAGCAAAGCAGCAGAAACATGAGGAGAGGAAAAAGCTGTAAGTGAAGGGAAACCCTTTCCCCATGCTCTGGACCCACTGGAAAACTCAACAACCTGCTGTACCTGGAACTGGGTGTGGAGAGTACAGCTGAATGGAACACAGCTGTGGGCAGCCAGGAGAAGTACCATCCACCTTCAGCATACTCAGAAAAAACAAGTCTAGAGTGAGAGACTAGGCTGATATCTGCTGTTTCCAGCAACTCTTCTCATGAGACTTTTGTTGTGGGTGAGCTGAAAGTTTGTTTGGACCCCGGGTGAGAATTCAGAGGCTGAGACAGAGGGTGTGAATTGGAAACAGAGGTGACAGAGAGACAGAGGAAAATGAATTGATATTAGTAAATTTGTATTAACATAAAAGTTTTATATAGAACTGGTTATTTTTGTAATGTTTTGTTTAGGTTGTCTGTTGTTGCTTCAGTTTTTTTGTACATGACTTAGAGATATTTTAAATATATTAAGTGGTATAGAGGTTAAATAATCAAAATCACCCTGGACCTTTTAAGTGCAGACACCAGGGATTGAACCTGGAAAATTCTGCTTTCTAAGCACACGCTCCACCACTGACTAGGGATGAAGGAGACGTTCAAGCTGGTTCTCACTGGAAGATGAACTTGCCAAATTCACACCAGATGTAACCTGAAATATAGCCATTCTTCAAAATCTGCATTTCTCTGAATTTTGCAGTGCAAGGTGCCAGACAAATAATGTGTAGAAAAATGCACCTGCTAGGGTAACATGTGTATAAGCGGGCATTTATCAGTGACAGGAACAATTAATGTTAGGGGAAATAATTCTCCGAAAATCTGTGCATTGGGCAGAATTGCATGCAAAAATGTGTATATTTGGAGAAAATTGCACCATAAAAGGCTGATGAATTTTCATGAAGACGACAACAACGACAACAACAACAACAACATGTAGACACATGTGGAAATGTGAGGAACTGAAGAGTGGAAAAATGAGAAACTGCAATTGAGGGAGTTGTCCATTTTTTGCCATGAGACCTCTTTCAATAATGTTCTGGGAACTTGAGTGGAATGGTTAGGGCTTGACAATGCAGGCTGCAACTACTTGCAGACTCCTTCCGTGGCATAATGAGGGTCAGGCAGGGCAGGAGGAGCTGGCAGGGATCTAAGGATTATGAGAAACAGGAGTAAGGTTGGTGTGGTGCAAAAAGAAAAAGGAAAATGTCTGGAAACAGAATGAATTATGGGCCAGAGAGAAATGTAACTTTTTATTCTATGTGTTGGAAACAAAGATCACATAACTTGCTCTCGGCTATGTCATTTGAGAATCATCAGATCTTCTCTCACTTGAATGATAAATGTCAGGTTCCCAGGAACAACACCCCATCACACATTCTCTTTCACTCTAGCTACAGCTGGAAGAAAATGACTGGGAAAGATCTGAAGCTGCTGTAAAGAACAGAGACCCTGCAATAGACAAAGCAACATTTTTTTTTAAAAAGTGCCAGTTGTACAAGAAAAAAATGCAGTGATTCGTCTCATATGCTGTTTACTCAGAAGCAAGATTCCATACCCTCCAGTATTTCTCCGATGAAAATAGGGACATTCTTCTTCTTCTTCTTCTTCTTCTTCTTCTTCTTCTTCTTCTTCTTCTTCTTCTCCCCCCCCCCCCCATCTGACTAGGTTGCCCCATCCATTCTGGGTTGCTTCCCAGAAACATAATAAAAACATAATAAAAATTAAACACTGAAAAACTTTCATATACAGGGCTGTCTTCAGATGTCTCCTAAAGGTTGTATCTCCTTGGCTCGGGGGTGTGTGTGTCACATAACTCCCTACCCTCCAACATTTCTCCGATGAAAATAGGAACGTCCTAAGGGAAAACGGGACATTCTGGGATCAAACGAGAAACTGGAACATCTTCTGTAAATCTGGGACTGACCTTGGAAAATACAGACACTAGGAGGGTCTGAGCTTCTTTGTGTTCAGTGAGGCTTACTTCTTAGTAAATGTGTTTAGATTTGTTGCAAACTTACCCTTCGATTCCTGTTGATATGGGTGCAGGCAGCAAAAAAAATTAAGACCGATCTATGTGTGATATTAACTGTGTGGCTGCAATTAATGGACACATTTTTGTTTTGAAAGCAGTAGCTGAGAGGAAGTCTGACTTGCACTAGTATTCTGGGAAGGGTAAGTTTAATTCTTTTTATTTATTTCCTTACTGCATTTATAACCTATCATTTTTCTCCAAGGAGCTCAAGGCAGCATATATAGTTCTCCTGCCAACTCACTGAAACCTCACAACAACTGGGCCCCCAAAATCACCTAGTGAGCTTTATGGCTGAGTGAGAATTTGAACTCTGCTCTCTCCCATGTCTCAGTCCAACGCTCTAACCACTGCACTGCGGATAAATTCTAATGAGGGTTTTGGAATCCTCCCCAGTTTTGCAGTGGTTGCTGTCCCTTCCTCATTTTGTACTTAAAGAGTATAAAACCTGCTGTCAGACACACACGGTTCAGTTTTTGTAGTTTTGTGTCTTCCAAGGCTCCCTTACAGGAAAGGACTATCTTCTCCCATCTTTTAATGGAATGATAGCTTTCAAATGCCGTGTTTTCTGAGCTGTTGATTAAATAAAATGGTGCTGATTGGTGCTGGGTGGCCACAGATGAACAGGGCTTAGCCGTTGCGATCTGCTCCCAAAGAAGCCATTTATCAAAGTTTTATCTGATTTCAGAGGCACTGGATTTATCAGTCACAGTTAATAAACGAAATGTCATTGGGATAAAACTGAAACTATACCTTTCTTGAGTGTTTTTACGCTGAAGCAGGAACTGTAAACAGTATTTGCAGATCTACATATGTCCTTGTGCTAGGTATTACTATGTGCAAGAAATACTAAAGCAGCGTCTGCATTTAGTCCCCCCCCCCTTTAACTCACATTTTGATTGGGGGAGGGAAAAGAAGAAATTGGATTGGATGAAAGCTGTGTCTTTCAAAAGCGGAACTTTACCACTTTTAGGAAAGAAAAGGCTTTTTAAAAATTCTCATTGTACAAACGAAACTGATGACAAAATCCATCCTGTTTAAGGTGCACAACCTTGATTTGCTAACATATTTTCATAAATTGAAATCTGATTAACATGAAGGGGAATCAATGGCTTTCGCTGCAGCAGAATAGAAATCCTATAGCTCAGAAAAGCCCCATCAGTTTGCGAGAACACAGTGTACTTCACCCTACATTCTTTGGGGAGGTGGGAACCCAATAAAATAAGTTGTAATGTTTCCTATTTACTAATGAAGAAAAATCCATAAAGGCAAATGGGTTGCCGTTTGGAACAATATGATGGCCACACTTTGCTTTGACTAGAGAAGTGTGAAATGAACTGATCTTTAAAGCTCTTTACACTTTGGGACTGAGACCAGAATGTCCACTTTCTTCTTTATGACCCTACCTGGTCAATAAGAATTTTGGATCAGGCCAATGGCTCATCTAGTTCCACACCCTGTTCTTCCAATGGCCAAGCAGATGCCCCAAAGGTAAACCAGCGAGGAGGATTTGAGCACAGGAACACTCTCCCCTCCTGAAGGTTTCAGCAACTGGTACTCAGAAGAATTACCATGGAAGCAGAGCATAGTCATTGTGCCTAGGAGACACTGACAACCCTCTTCTCTGTGAATTTGCCCAATCCTCTTTTAAAACCATCCAAGTGGTGGTCATCACTCCCTCCTGTGGGAGCGATTTCCATAGTTTAACTATGCACAGTGTTGATCATTTGGGAAAGAATGAACAATAGCAAAAAATGCACATCAGCAGAAAGATGTACTAGACATGCATGCCAATCTTCAAGTAGAAAGATTATTGGGAGGGGGGGTTTAAAGGTTTTGCCCTGATTTCCTCAGGGCGGTGGTTTTCAACCAGTGTAGTCAGGGGTGCTGCAGGCACCAATGGCCTCTGTCCGTCTTTCCTTCCCACCCTCCTCTGATGCCCCCTCACGTCTTTGCCAAGGTTTGCACAGCTGTTTGTTGCAGCAGCTCTGGCTACAAGTTCCCTGAGCAAATGGTGCCTTTTGGAAGCAACTCTCTTTGGGGCATAGGGGGAGGCAGCTCAGAGACCAGGGGAAGCAGCAGCGGCTGCCCAGAGGACTCACAAGGAGAGGGGATAGGAGAGGAGGCAGAGGGAAGACTCCACAAGGGAGGGTGTTTGAAAAAGGATGAGAGGCTGCCAGCTCTGCAGGCAAGGGGTGACATAGCTAGGCTCCTGAGGCCTACAGGGGTGCCACAGAAAGAATGTAGTCGGTTAAGAGAGCTGTGGACTCAAAAAGGTTGAAAACCTCTGCCTAAGGGCATTCTCTGCTGGACAACTCGGGGGGGGGGAGAGAAGAGAGAGCGAGAGCGAGAGCGAGAGAGAGCGAGAGAGAGAGAGGGGGGGAGAGCACACATACAGGATCATTAAGTGATTACAAAGGTAAATCTTATTGTCTGGGGAAATGACTTCTGCACAGTTATGTCTTTTATTGGAGCCCAGAATGCAAAGGCATTACTCAATTTAATAAATTCCACTGTATCTTTCAGTCAGCGCGTGCTGATATAAATATCTCCGTTATGTCATATTACCACCTTTGTACGGCTAACGTTGGGTCCTGATGACTCGCGGCTGATAAATGCAAAAGCTCATTTGGTCTGTGAGAGATTGAGTGCTAACACTGTTTAGATTTCTTAATATACTTGTATTAGCATGAATAAGTAATGAGCAAGCCGGGCTTTTTTGAATATTTGATTGTATCTTTGTAATGGATTTGTGTCTTTCTCTTTGGGCTAATGTCATTGTAACTTTGTTGGTGTCATAACTCCAAACCTTGGCCATCGATCTTTATCAGCATATCTTAACTCAATTACTCCCCCATTGCCCAAATTACTGTGTCATGACGTTTCCCTTATAGAACTGTGCCACAAACGGCATTTAGGCTACAAACAGGGGCTAATTCGACATACTCACGGACATTCATTGGATCAGATCTATTGGCATGACCCTTTTGACGTAGTTTTCTTTTTTTGGTTAGGCGGGAAGAACCTTTGCTTTCAAATGGATGCTTTTTACACAAGGAACAACACCCTTGTTTCAAAGAGTGGGCCTTGTATGGTCTGCAAAATCAAGCTTTGCCTCTCTAAAATGGGGTAGAGGACCACAGGCTTTGGAATCAAATGTGGCCCTTCAGGACTTTCCATCTGGCCCCCAGGACTCTCCCCAGGCCACAACTCCTTCCTTCCCCACAGGTCACACCCCATCCTTCAGGTCCAGTATACCTGAAGGAGCGTCTCCACCTCCATCGTTCTACCCGGACACTGAGGTCCAGCACCGAGGGCGTTCTGGCGGTTCCCTCACTGCGAGAAGCCAAGTTACAGGGAACCAGGCAGAGGGCCTTCTCGGTAGTGGCGCCCTCCCTGTGGAACGCCCTCCCATCAGATGTCAAAGAGAACAACAACTACCAGACTTTTAGAAGACATCTGAAGGCAGCCCTGTTTAGGGAAGCTTTTAATGTTTGATGTATCACAGTATTTTAATATTCTTTTGGAAGCCGCCCAGAGTGGCTGGGGAAATCCAGCCAGATGGGCGGGGTATAAATAATAAATTATTATTATTATTATTATTATTATTATTATTATTATTATTATTATTATCTCTCGTCACCTGGTTTTTGTCCTCCTCGAGGCTTTTGCCTATCTGAAATGTGCCCTTGAACTATGACAGTCTCTTGCTTCCCTGGATGGATCAAGGTTTGTGTAAGACTTTGCCATGGCTGGAACAAAACTTGCACATCAACATCAGCATTCAGATCCTAAGGTCCTCCTTGTTCCACTTAGCAGCCTGCTGCCTATAGCTAGGTTTCTTAGCTCCTCTGTGACATCAGGACAGCCACACCAATGGCAGGCGAGGAAGCCATGGTATATCTGCTGGTCCGTCTAAGGCTATGGCCCACAGGTCTCAAAATATTTCTGGAGTCTTGTCTAAATCAATAGGTAAGAATTTTTTTGTTTGTGTGCAGTTTTTGTCTGGGGGTGATCTGGTGCTGTAAGCTGGGCACACCGTTAGCACGCTCATGTGGTTCTTTGTTGGTGGGAGATACCACTTTGGATTGCAGGTGGGAGCTCAAATGGTTTGAATGGCTCCCTTGCATAAAAAAGCAGAAACAAAATTGTTTACACAGAAATAAAATACTGTATAATAAAGTGGAGGATCTAGAGCAGCCTTCCTCAACCTTGGTCCTCCAGATGTTTTGAGACTACAGTTCCCATCACCCCTGACCACTGGTCCTGCTAGCTAGGGATCATGGGAGTTGTAGGCCAAAAACATCTGGAGGGCCGAGGTTGAGGAAGCCTGATCTAGAGCTAGCATTCATTGCAACATTTTGCACAGAGGGAGCACCCCTCACTTGAAACCCAAAGTCATGCCATCCAGCAACAGATATATTATGTGAAATCTACAAACCATTCAGTAGCTGACATCGGTACACTCAACCACACTTAACCTTAAAATCTGGCCAATTTGCCGTCAGTTGAGTAATTATTATTCCACGGTATACATTGCAAGGGCAATTCTTAACAATAATGACTTTGATAATTCTCCAAATAAGCTGACTCTTTTTGGGGTGCGGAAGGAAGAGAAATATGTTATAGAAATTATAAATGACACCTGGCAGTTGTTGGACCTTTGCCTGATTAGGCTGGCTACTCACAACGTTGTTCTGTCATTTCAGGTCACTTGATTGGCAGCGCAGAGTGTTCTCTCCATGCCATCTGGCAGGGGCCCAAGAGGAATTAATCACGCAGAGATGGAATAATGATGTTTCTGGCACCTGTCTAGCAGACGGACATCCATTTCATCTCCAAGTCACATCGCATTCTCAAAATGAACTGAAACATATTGCCTCACACCTAACGAGGAGCCAAGCTGGTTCAGCAGATATCTGCCATGCAAATCATCTCTCTGTAAGCTTTGAGTTTGGATGGACATGGAGGGCGGGGGAGAATTTTTTCCAGTGCCATGTCTGTTGCAGAAGGTGGAGTCTAGGGTCAGATATATTCATATTAACATGTTGAAAGGATCTAGGAGTTTTAGCAGACCACAAAATTCTCATGTCAACACTGATGCAGCAGCAGCAAAAAAAAAAAAAAAAAAAAAAAGGTTAATGCAATTTTTGACTGCATCAACAAAAGTCTAGCGTTCAGATCAAAGGAAGTAGTGGTATTTTATTTTATTTATTTATTTATATCACTTGATTGTAGAAAAAAATTAAAATGGTTTCCCAAAATTATCACTCATTTCTGCCTTGGGCAGACCCTACCTGGAGTCCTGTGTCCTATTCTGGGCACTACAGTTTAAGAAGCACATTGGCAAGTTGGAACATGTGCAGGAGAGGGCCACTAGGATGATCAAAGGCCTGGAAACCAAGCTTCATTCGTGAGGAACAGTTGAGAAAGGTGGGTGAGTTTAGCCTGGAGTTTAGCCTGAGAGGGGATAGGACAGATATTTGAAGCTTACTATCCTACCGCCTCTCAATCTTCCCTTCTCCAGATTAAATATCCCCAACTCCCTCCACTGTTCCTTCAGATAAAGTTGTAATAATGACATAAGAAAAGCCCACTGGATCAGGCCAAGGAAGGAGAGTCCACTACATACTGAGGAGTGGTCCATTCCACTTCAAACAGCTCTTACCACAAATAAGTTATTCCTGATGTTTAGTTGGAATCTCCTTTCTTTTAACTTAAATCCATTGGTTTGGTTTCTACCTTCTGGCACAAGCTTGCTCCATGTGACAGCCCTTCGAGATATTTGAAGATGGCCATCGTATCACCTCTCAGGTCTCCTCTTCTGCAGGCTAAATATCCTCAACTGTTCCTTCAGATGAAGTTGTAGTAAGTATATAAGAAGACCTCACTGGATCAGGTCAGTTGTCATGATCCCCATGGAGACTTCTTGGCAGGTTTGGCCAGAAGAGGAGTAGGAATGCCATGAGAGCATGGAAACCAGGAGAGAGGCCCAGTGGCTTGGGACACTGTGGAGGGGCTGAGCAGGTTGTCAGGAGAAAACCCTACCTCAGCAACAGTGGACATCCCAAGGCTAAGGAGTAGGAACTGGTCTGATGACTAATGGTAGAAGTAAAAATCAACCCTAGTCAGGAAGATGTTAGCTTGAAAACATAAGTGCTCGGCCTCAGATTTTGCTTCCACAGGAGTGCCATGTAATTCCCTAATTTGATATGTGCCACATTAAGGACACTTTGCAGAAATAGAAATCTTTCTCAAGCTTCTCTGTACAACTGTAACCCTTCTAGCTCAGGATAAACAGTTCCATATTTTTTGCTGGTCTCAGCACTGTGTGAGGATATTTTTGGTACGATATTTATCTTGTAAATGAAGGAATAGTGTGAAACCTTTATGCAGCATCCCTGTTCCTAAACAATAATTCCATCTAGCAAGAGTGAAAATATTAACAATGCAGATGTTTAATTTCGTCAGCCTTTTCATAGCCTTCACCCATTTTATGAAAACCCTGTTCTAAAACAAAAAAAATAAAGTTCCCTTACCTATGGTAAGTTGAAGTGCAAGGACCTTCCAAATGGAACCTTTGAAATAATTTATAATCATATAGTAAGGGCACATAGAATGTGGGTGGCGCTGTGGGTTAAACCACAGAGCCTAGGATTTGCTGATCAGAAGGTCGGCGGTTCGAATCCCTGTGATGGGGTGAGCTCCCGTTGCTTGGTCCCTGCTCCTGCCAACCTAGCAGTTCAAAAGCATGTCAAAGTGCAAGAAGATAAATAGGTACCGCTCTGGCGGGAAGGTAAATGGCATTTCCGTGCGCTGCTCTGGTTCACCAGAAGCGTCTTAGTCATGCTGGCCACATGACCCAGAAGCTGTACGCCGGCTCCCTCGGCCAATAAAGTGAGATGAGCGCCACAACCCCAGAGTCGGCCACGACTGAACCTAATGGTCAGGGGTCCCTTTACCTTTACCTAGTAAGGGCACAGAAAAACTTGACATGGAGTTGGCAGGGATTGAACCTGGGACCTTCGGTGTCAGTTGCACATGCTCTGCCAATGGGCCACATATCTTACCCATGAACCTTGGGAGAATTGGCAAGCCTACCATGAGGCAATGGCTGCTGTGTTAAGCCAGTTAAAATGGCTTCCCTCAGGGCAGCCATTTTATACTCTGTGGGAGGATTGGCGAACTGGAGTCCTCTAGCTCTGTTGCCTCTTTGCAGTGATCATCTTGTCTATTTACAAATGAGCTGTATCTGAACAACCCAGCAGATGAGGAGAGCAGCTCCTCTCAACTTTAAGTAAAGTTAGGAATGCAAATCAAAATTGTGGTAGATGATTGTTCGCTTTGTATTACGTTTGTAAGGCATATCTTTGTCTTATTCAAAAGTTTTGTTCAGAAGCCAACACAAGTGATTATTTTTGTGAGGCGTATACAAGATCCATTATTAAATTGATTATTCAAATCCCATTTAAAACCTGAAGCCAGATGGCAATTTTCCATTCTTTGTTGCTACTGGCAACCACCAACCCCAAACTGAAAGATCTTCCATTGTGTACAATGGGATTTATGTTCATTTTTTTTTCACATATCCCATACTTCTGAGAAAAGACTTCACCTACAAAAGATAATAAACTCTTTTAAAATAACAATAATTTTGCCCTGCTTCTGAATTTTTATTGCAAGGGCAGTTCCAAAACTCTCATTGATAAACACATAACCAATAATATTGTTTCCTATTCTTCATTAACAAATCTGACTCTGAATAAAATTAGATGAGATAAGCAGCATGAACATTTAAAATCCAGCTATGGGATATATATATATATATATATATATATATATATATATATGCTTTCGTAGATTTTCACGGGTACAGGAATGCAGGTTTTGGTGTCTTCGGGTGTCACCCCAACTCTTACACGGGAAGACACCCGAAGACACCAAAACCTGCATATATATATATATATATATATAGTAATGACACCAACCATATCAAACTACAGAAAGAGGCCAGTCCGCATTCAGCAAAAAATTTATGCGTGTCAACTCCAAAGTCCAGCTGGGATTTCCTTCATTTTGGAGGAAAGGATGTGGAGGATTGAAGCCAGAGTGCTCATGCATTTCTTGCATAAACATGAATAATTGGACTGATTCAGATAAATCAGAAAGAAACAATTTAAGACATGCCCTGTAAGGATGTGACTTTTGGGATGGGAGAATCAGAAACAATATTTCTTCGGAATCTCTAGTTTCAAACTTCGCCTCCTGGAGAACTTTTCACCTTCCAGATGTTGGACTCCCAACTCCCAACTCCCATCAACCACAGCCAGTGTGACCAATAGGGGTAGCTGCCAACTGGGTGGTATGGGTGTGCTGGGCGCACAGTGTCAAGAGCGTCAGATTGGCTCCACCACCACCCCTTCACCAAATGACCTGCTCTCCACTCTTGGTAGCTTCCCTCTCCCCCTCTTGGTAGCTAGAAGGGCACCACAGCATTGGGACTGGAGTTCTAATTCCTGCTCAGCCATTCACCTATCCTGGGCCAATCACACTACCTCATAGCATTGTTATGAAGATGATATTTGAAGGGAGTATCTTGTAAGCTGCTTTGAGGTTGTTGGAGATAGATAGATAGATAGATAGATAGATAGATAGATGATAGAGAGCTAGAGAGCTAGAGAGCTAGAGAGCTAGAGAGCTAGAGAGCTAGATAGATAGGTAGATAGATAGATAGATAGATAGATAGATAGATAGATAGATAGATATAGATGATAGATAAATAAATAGATGATAGATGATAGATAGATAGATAGATAGATGATAGATGATAGATAGATAGATAGATAGATATAGATAGATAGATAGATAGATGATAGATAGATAGATGATAGATAGATAGATAGATAGATAGATAGATGATAGATAGATGATAAATAGATATTCCTACCTACCTATTCATCCATCCATAGGAGCCAAATTCTAGGGGTTGATGGGTCTTTACCCTTCCCTATCAAGTCAGTGGTGTAGTGGTTAGAGTGTCAAACCAGGACTTTGGAGACTAGGGTTCAAATCCCCACTCAGCCATGGAACTCAATGGGTGACCCTGGTAGCCAGCAGGTGTCTCCCAGCCTCACCAACTACCTCACCTTCTCACCTTAATGACAGGCTCTCTATTTGCAAATATTTGTGTTTGTGTGTCTCTCTGTGTGTGCGCACACTTAAGGATGAGAGATTGTCAGAATTGAGAGACTGTTTATGTTCTGGCAATTGATATGAACCTTATGATTAGCCTGTACATGTTGGAAATAGCAAGAATATGCTACAGGGCACCGTGCACTTCTAACCAAACATTGCAAAAACGCATTAATCAGCATTTCATAGTTCATTACAATCTGACTAATTTTGAAATTCTTCATGTAAATTGATTGCGTGTCTGCCGCATTCAGATAAATGAGCTTTTGTTTTAAGCAACCTTTGCTGAGGAGACCATATTTCTCCAGGACTGAGGTGTTCACTCTGTTTGAGTGTCACTCCTGACACAGTTGCCAATTGCTACAGTTGCTGTCTGTCTTCCGAAATCCTTCCTGGCTACCATGAGTGCAATGGGAGCTGGGTGGCAGTGGAGGAAGCATGTGCGTGAGAGAGTTAGCAAACATTACTCTTCAAGGAACACCCTGTTCTTGCAAACAGGCATCAAGGGGAAGGCGGAGCAGGGAAAAGAAGCAGTCATCCCCGCATCCCTTGTCAAATTCTTTAGGCAGCTGGGGCAGATGGAGTCTAGAGAGAGACGAAATATGGGGGCGAAATTTGATCGGTTATCATCATCACCATAATTTATCCATATGCCTCCTTTCCAAGGCTGCTTACAACATGAAGAGATTTACATAATTATGAAAATACAGCAAAAAAGAGTCATGAGCAATAAATGAAAACATCTCCATAAGCACACAGTAAAATTAAACGATCCCCACATAAGTCATAATAAGGCCCAGCAATCAAGATACAAAAAATTAATACCAAGAACAGCAAAAAAAGCAAGCATTTCCAACACTAAATCTTGACTCCAAGATGATTGAGGTTCTGGAAACCAAGCCTTATGAGGAACAGTTGCTCCATATGATAGCCCTTTAGATATCTGAAGGTGGCTATCACATCTCTTGGTTTCCTCTTCTCCAGGTTAAACATATGCAGCTTCCTCCATCGTTATTCATAAGGCTTGGTTTCCAGACCTTCAACCATCCTGGTCACTTTCCTCTGTACATGCTCTAGCTTGTCAATATCCTTAAAGAATGGTGTCCAGAACTGGACACATTACAATTAATTAATTCATTCATTATTTTGTATGGCATTTCAATTGGCTCTCCTTCTGTAGGAGGAAGCTCTGCACACACAGAAAGCGTATAGGCACCATATAGTTTTACTGTGCCTAGGAGTTTGGTTCAGGAACTTACCATGGGGCATTCTCCTTGGGCTTAACCCAGACAGTGAGAAAACTGAGCTTTTTGTGTCATCAGCCCAGTCCTGTAGAACACCCTGCAAATAGAAAATCAATGGGCACCTCCTGTAACAACTTTTAAATGCCTACTGAAAACTTTCCTATTCTACCAGGCTGATGCAGGACATCAATAGTACATCTCCCACAATGGTCTACTGGTGTGTGTTTCCTTTTAACTTGTTTTTAATTTTTTATATTATTTTACTGTATGGTTTTATGATTTTACATTGTAGACCGCTGTGATATATTTTTATAGTACAGCGTTATATAAATAGTTTTTTTATAAATTAAGAAATAAACTGAAATCTACACAGTGCAATTAGGAGCAACTGGAACTGCTCAAATCATTAGCACTAAACATATGCATTAAGGGGAAGAAAAAACCCCCCACAACCGCCTAAGGAAGACAAGCCACCAATCTCTCCCTTTTGACAACTGTTCGCCTTGCCTCAGCATTCATCGGAGAAGTTGATATCTTCTAAAATACTGATACATCAAAGCTTGCCAATAGCTACTCTGTCAGCATTCCGCATTTCACTTATTTGGCTGTCTATATCAAGTTTTAACACTGTGTGTTGGGTGCCAAGAACATCTATCTAATGATAAATTGCTATGACAGTGAGAAATATGCTTTCTGGGTGATGTGTAAATTATTGATGGGGCCCGGCTGCCAAAATTTTGGCGGCAAAACCTCCTACTTAGCTCA
Source organism: Podarcis liolepis (assembly GCF_965112155.1). Lineage (NCBI taxonomy): Eukaryota > Metazoa > Chordata > Lepidosauria > Squamata > Lacertidae > Podarcis > Podarcis liolepis. The sequence continues at coordinate 32,305,435 of NC_139561.1, forward strand.
CTTGGGGCTTTAAAGGATTATTTTTTCCCCAAAAAGGATGGTCTTTCTTTTTAAAACAGCTATGATAATAATAACAAATGAATGTGCTTGAAAAAGGCTGAAAGTGCCCTCCTCTCACAGGTTGCGTAAAAGCCCTCAAATCCACGAGCCCCATTTCAAGTCTAGTGTGATGTCATCTGACTGAGGTCTGAAGTCTTGGCAGCTGAGCTCTAATCCAGCCTATCTTTTACTTCCTCCCCAGAAATATTTTCTTCAGGGATGGGCCAGACCTCTGCCTGAGACCTTGAAGAACTGCAACCAGTCAGAGTGGACAATACTGAAGGAGATGGATGAATAGGATGTTCTGGTATATCTTTTACATGTTTTTAGCTTTTTGTATTTTATCTGTGCTGTTTGAATTTGTTTAAGCTGCCTTGAGCCCCAATCTGGGAAGAAGACTAATAATAATAATAATAATAATAATAATAATAATAATAATAATAATGTGAGAAAAAATAATTTAGAAAATGGGGCACTGCAATGAGAATTTTCCCAAAGACAAATTTTCCTGAAGGGAGAATGAATTTTGGGATGAACCTGTGCAAAATTGGCACAGGCTGTGAAGCAACTGATGCACCCATCTCCAATTGTTCTATTAAAACAACAGTCTACTTTGCAGCCAGCCAATGTTCAGCTATGCAAAATAGCCACTTGCATATCTATCCATTAATTGCACACACAGATCTATGCTCAAATATTAATCTTCAGGTTAGGAAAAATAACGTGTGAAACAGCACGGAAATTGAAATTTAATACACCGGAGCCCATTTTTTTTACTAATAAAAACTGAGATATTATTGACTTGGTTGGAGGCTAAAAAGTTTTTTGTCACTTCCTGCTCTTCATTACCAGTACTTAACTTTGCCTTTAAGTGTGAAACTATTTAGTGATTTCCTTAATTGCCTCCTCCAAGGTGTGGCCATCAGAAGCTTGATGACAATCCAAATACATTATATCTGCCAGTTCTCTTTGAAAGGTAGATAATGCTATTTCTTTGTCATTGTGGTCAAACTGTCATTCGCAAAACTTGACTCCCTGAATAGGGTCACAATTGTTTTACATTTAAATATAGCATGCAATTCAGCCGCAAAGAGCGGCAATCATAGAATCACAGCACTGAAAAGGTGGAAGAGATCAAAGCGTCATCTAGTCCAATCCCCACAGTACAGGAAGAATCTATGACAAATGGCCATCCAACCTCTGTTTTAAAATCTGCAAGGAAAGAGTGTCCACCACCTACTGAGATGGTCGATTCCACTGTCAAACAGCTCTTACCACAAGGAAGTTATTCCAGATCAGCTAGCATTGAAGTGGAGATAAGCCCCTGTACCTATAGTTCAAGCAGTGGATTAAACACTAAAGGTTTTAGCCAGTGCTAGTCTGACTCAGAGTAGATCTATTGAAATTAGTGGACATAACTTACTTTGGATTATTACTTTCGATGGGTCTACTCAGAGTGAAACTTAAATGGGATACAACCCATACTCATCTTCCAATATATCCAGTGCAGCGTATTTGAGGTCTGATCTTGGGTTTGTAGCATTTATTATAGATGAATCCTTTTCAGCTCAAGGAAATGTATTGAGATGTCATGAAATTTCAAAGCAACTTCCTCATTGACCAGCCAGTGTGGTTTGGCCTGCAGTGCAGCCCTGAGCAAAAGGAAGCTACATCCATTTTGAGTAGATTAAACCTAGAATAAACATGTAGCTGGAAGGCTTTTTCTTTCTCTTTTTGCAAAACTGGAAGTATGATGGTGTTAACACAGATTTTATGCATTGAAACTCTACTGGGAAGGGTAAGGGAAGAGAGAGAAAGATTACTTCTTATTGGGGGGGTTGTGTGTTTTTAGGAAATGTGTAAATCTCTTTATCAAATGGTAAAGAAAACCATAAAACACTGAGCAAGTCCTAAGAACAAGTCAAAGGCCAAAGGTGATCAGCAGTGTAAAATACATGTGGATCAACAGAACTGAGCCTGTAGGAGAAAATTCCCTTTGAGGGTTCAATACAAGAGGCTCACAACAATGTGGTGTAGTGGTCTCGTAATCTGGGGAACTGGGTTCGCGTCTCCGCTCCTCCACATGCAGCTGCTGGGTGACCTTGGGCCAGTCACACTTCTCTGAAGTCTCTCAGCCTCACTCACCTAACAGAGTGTTTGTTATGGGGGAGGAAGGGAAAGGAGAATGTTAGCCGCTTTGAGACTCCTTAGGGTAGTGATAAAGCGGGATATCAAATCCAAACTCTTCTTCTTCTTCTTATCCAGACTTAATTCAGTAATGCATTGCAGTTGTGGGGATATTTTCGACGGTGTCTCCCTCCTAGTGGACCCATTGTTTCGTCTCGTCTTCTAGGATATACAGGATTATGTGGCATACTTAGTTGGCGATTCTGTGTTGGGGATTCCCCTTCCTCCTTCTGAGGAGGGGAGGTGCAATATTTGGGGCTTATTCTTGACTTTTTGTGTGAGAAAATAAATGAGTGCAGTTTTTTCTGCCATTTCTGGAGCTAGGTTGGATGAATCCAGTGTACAATCTGAAAAAAGAAACAAGGCATGTACAGTGGTACCTCTGGTTAAGAACTTAATTCATTCTGGAGGTCCGTTCTTAACCTGAAACTGTTCTTAACCTGAGGTACCACTTTAGCTTATGGGGCCTCCCACTGTTTTTCCGGGTCATGTGGCCAGCATGACTAAGCCACTTCTAGCACAACAGAACACTGAAACCAGAGCGGTGCACGGAAACACTGTTTAACTTCCCACTGGAGCGGTACCTATTTATCTACTTGCACTTTTTGGCGTGCTTTCAAAATGATAGGTTGGAAGGAGCTGTTAGTAGCCCTCCCCTTCATAATTTTGTCTCATCCTCGTTTAAAGCCATCCAAGTGGGTGGCCATTACTGCTGGTGGCCAACGTTTTAAATCAGAGGTGGGGGAGCCTGTTTGACTTCACTGGCCAGGTCCTAAATTTGACAGAGGAATGGGGCTTCCTACCTGTCAATCATCTGACACCATGCAGTCAAGTGCAATGCAGTCTTGACGTTGGGACTTCAAAGCAGCATGCATAGCCAATCCCATGTTCCCAAGAATCCCATGATGTTCTTCTCCCTCACTGGCCCTACGCCAACTTCCAAAACATGCGAACAATTCCTCAAGGAAAGTTTTGGGGCAGAAGAAAACCATCTTTGCATGTTTATCATGCTGGTTTTATAAGGGCACTATGTTATGCAGGCCTCTCTTTTGAGGAGCCAAGGGTTTTCCAATCACCTTTTCCGCTTGCCCCCTATAAACAACTTTTTATGGCCATTAGCAGGCATAATAAGGTGGATTTGTAATCATTGGAACAGCATGCTGATGATGTCAGCGCATTACACCCTGTCAGTGCTTCTCTCGTGTAACAGAGAGTAACCAGAGAGCTAGCAATGGTATTTGAGGGGTCATCCACTCTTGTGAAACGCACAAGCTTATTGTTGCTTGGCTGGCCAAAAACGTATTCTGTGACCCATAAATGTCCTAGTTGGATAGCACCAGACAACACCCCAAATTAGCCATTTCATACCTTGACATCTTAGGAAGCCTCTGAGTTGCAGAATCTGAAAAGATAAAAAAATAATTTGTTTTTCAAAACACACGTTTCTCCCAGACATGTATTGCATTATTATTATTATTTTAAAAAAATATAGCCAGTGATTTCTACTTTTGACTAGTTAATAGGAATGCATTTTTCTTCCCCCTCCCCTCCCATTGCTATTACCTCTTCCTGCTACTTTCCAGGTCAGTAGTTTTTCTGCTTAAGAGTTCATTCTGCTTAGACTGATATGCTGTCTTTTTAATGAGGTTATTTCTGGGTTATTAGCCTTCTTGTTATATGATATCTTATAAGAAAGACCTAATTGATGTAAATCAAATACAGTGAGCTGAAGGAAATCAGAAGAATCATATATATATATATATATATATATATATATATATATATATATATATATCCTTAAAGTTATTTTGTATAACAAAATTAAATATTAGGCTGCTGTTTGGTGTTGGTTTTTTTTTAAAAAAGCTACAAAGATATACACAACTTTAAGAAGAGCTCCTTTATTGGTTTGGTTCATACAGATAGAATTTTAAGAAAACCATTGGCATTTCTGTTTGCTGACTAAGCGTTAGATAGAAATTAGTCTGCAACGTATTTGGGAGGGAGGGGTTTAATGGTGCAGCTCAATAACTCCAGTGACATTTTTTAGTCGAGCATTCTTACATAAGCCGTTAAGCTTTAGGTTAATTTTTTTACTGATATTTTCTAGTCATATGGAAAGGGGAAGAATCCAAAATATGACAAGAATGATAATAAATTGGATTCTGAGCTAACTTGTTAACCAGCTTGCAACCATACAACATTTAAAGTAAATTGTGTGTACATTGGAGAGCTCAAATTATGTCACTCTGTCCTACATTTGCATTCTTCCCCCTAGAATTGTGTGTATGCACACTGGCAGAGTAAATGAATGGTGAGGTGATGCCCCCCTCCATTTTTTTAAAATACGCGAATGAAGGGGGTGGGAAGGCTACATTAATACTCTGCACATTAGACATGCAATAGGTCGCCTCCCAAACAAATGCTGAGACTTGGCCCCATTTAGTTTATGCACATTGAGAGCCAGTTTGGTATAGTCGTTAAAGTGTTGGACTAGGACTTGGAAGAGGCCAGGGTTCAAATTCCCACTTGGCCACGAAGCTCACTGCATGTCAGCTCAGGGGGCCAGTCACTGCCTCTCAGCTTCATCTACCTCACAGGGTTTTTGTAGGGATTAAATGAGATAGGGAAGAACCATGTATGCCACCTTCAGCTCCTTGGAGAAAGAGGTGGGATATAAATACAACGACACAAATACAAACTTTATGCATTTAATTAAAAAAAAAATCTTTATCAGACATAGATGTGTTTTTTTCCTTATAAACTCCAACTATGAAGCACTCTGTCACAGTCACCAGGCCCCAGATCCCTCAGAGCTGAGGCAGCTGTCATTGGTCCAATCTACACTATACATTTAAAACACTATTATATATTAGAAGAAGAAGAGGAGGAGGAGGAGGAGGAGGAGGAGGAAGAGTTTGGATTTGATATCCCGCTTTATCACTACCCTAAGCAGCTAACATTCTTCTTTCCCTTCCTCCCCCACAACAAACACTCTGTGAGGTGAGTGAGGCTGAGAGACTTCAGAGAAGTGTGACTGACCCAAGGTCACCCAGCAGCTGCATGTGGAGGAGCGGGGAAGCGAACCCAGTCCACCAGATTACGAGTCCACCACTCTTAACCACTACACCACACTGGCTCTCAATAACGGGAGCTTTAGTTTGTGAAGGGGACTGAGAGTTGTTAGGAGACTCCACTGGCACCAACTCTATAGGGCCGAGGTGTCTTTGGCCCCCTCAATATCTGTGGGGAGGGGGCAGAGGAGGCTGCGCATGGAGCTCAGCGCAGCTTCAGTGTTTGGCTTCTCTTGAGTAAGTGTGAGGAGCCATCGGCCATTGAAGCCATGCCACACTGGGCTCCGTGCTTGACCTTCTCCCGGCGATGCAGCCACAATATACTTTGTCACTATAGACAATGTCAATCTTCCTCAAAAGGTATAATGATTCAAAAAGTCTAACCATCTACAAAGAGTTAATTTTGCAGGTGAACAGGTGAGTCTCCTAAAAAAAGAAGTACAGATACTCATTGATCCATATGATTCAAATAAAGTCATAAAATATGAATATTGTCCAATAAATAGTACTGAAGAGGAAGCAGACAACACTTCAGAAGCAGAAAGTATTCTGAGTACTAAGATGTTGGACATGCATATTCACAAGGAAAGTTAGATGACTCAAACTGTGAGCTAATGACTTTTAATACACCATTTGGACATTATAAATTTAAGTGAATGCCGTTTGGCATTACTTCCACTTCTGTGGTATTTCAAAAAGTCATTGCGGAGATCATAGGATTACAAGGTGTGGAAGCTATAATGCTTGATTATTTAATTTGAAAGAGGGGCCTCAGTGAATGCAACAGAAGACTCAGCACTTAGCATTAAATAACAGAGTTGAGGCTAGGCTGCAATCCAACCCTCACTTACCTGGCAGTAAGCCCCACTGAATGCAATAGTGCTTACTTCTGAGCAGACATAGTTAGGCTTGCACCCTGAGTCCAAAGCTAGACTAGTGTTACTTTTAGTTCTTGCCTTTGCCTTTCCTGTAACACATGTTTTGCCCATACAGATATGCTGCTGGAATTGTGTGTTGTGGATCATAAAAAGAAAAGCTCGACCAATACTGAATTTGTATACCAACCAGGAAGAAGCTGAGCAGTTGAAATGGGAGGCTTAAAAATGCAAGTTGCCTCCTATTTAAAAAAAACACCTTCAAGGTAGCAGCTCCCTTCCACCATAAAAAGCCATCAAAACTCAATATTTTGTGTTGCATCCAATAGTAGATCTACTTAGAGTAGACCCTTTGGAATGGATGACTTGCTCGAGAACATTAATTTCAGTGGGTCTACTGTGTGTAGAACTTAGTTGGGTAATACCTTTTGCCAATCCAGTTCTCCTGCCCGTGCATGCCCCTCTCCTGGTAAGCATCAGAAACTGTAATGTTGGAAGGGACTCTAGTCCAACCCTCTGCAATACAGGAAACTCAGTTAAAGCTTCCATGACAGATGGTCATCCAAGTTCTGCTTAAAAATCTCCAAGGAAGGAGAGACCCACCTTCTGAGGGGTTGTCCATTCTACTGTCAAACAGCTCTTACTGTTAAAAGGTTATTCCGGATAGTTAGTCAGAAACTCCTTTCTTCTTACATTTGTCCCTATTGAAATTTGTTTTGTTAGTTTGGGCCCAGTTCTCCAATCTGTTAAACTCATCTTGAATCCTGATTCTGTCTTCTGCAGCATTAGCTACCCTTCCCAGTTTGTTGTCACATGCAAATTTGATGAGTACCTCCTAGATTCCTTCATCCAAGTTGTTTATAATGCCCTTGAACAACAACAGGCCCAGGACAGAACCTGGTGGCACCCATTTGTCTCTTTTTCCCAGAACGATGCAAAGAAATGATAAAGTTAGTTACCCAGATATTTGTGCGTAAGATGCAGTTGCACTGCATTTTAAGTAGGGATTTATGTATTTTAATAACATATCATTGTCTTTTATACTTGTAAACCACTTAGAAGCCTATTTTGACCTTTGATAATATTTATGTTCAATAATAATAATCAGGAATAAATTAGTTTTCTACTTACACTGAGTCTTTAGTGTATGGGGGAACATTAAACAATGTTATCACCCCAACCTCTTCTATCCATCATCTCAGGATTTGGCAGCTGCCTTCCGCTGCTTACACAGAGCACATTTCTAAAACAGCCGTGTGAGGAACTGCATTTCTCGTGCTTCAGGTGATCACAGGGAACAGTTCACTGCCTGCCTGCAACCAGGTTGCCATTATTTACTGCACACCTGTGGCAGGCAATCGGCCTTAAGGCTGGCCATGTGACAGTATTTCAGCTGTCACATTTTATTGATTACAAGGCCCCATATTGGGTGTGCAGGCACTGGGGTCGGAGGAGAAGAAATTTCCTGGTTTATTGAATGGTTTGACTTTTGCTGGTTCAGGTGTATGAAAATGGCTGGACCTCACCACTGGGGCCATTTCATAATTTAATGAAAACTTAATAAACCTGTGAAAGCAAAGAAGTCTTTAAACTGCTCCAAAAGAGATGCTTAAACCTGTTATATGTGCCTGCCTATAAAAAGATGGATAGTGTTGCCATTCACCCGGGGACCGTCTTCGGTAATAAATTTGGATGCGATTTCATCTGCTTTCCTGAACTGTGCATCAAGCAGGTGCAGCCAGAAGTGGCACTTTTGGGGAAAGAAAAGGAACATTAGACATTATCGGGGAGGAGAGTTTTCCATTTTATTGCACCAGCATTTTATACTGTCATGGCATCTGATTTTGTATGATGGGTCCTTAAAAAAGGCATATACAATAACAAATATGAATAATTTCGGCTCTGTTTACATCTAGGCATGTTTAGCCTGGAGAAGAGGAGACTGAGAGGTGACATGGGAGCCATCTTCAAATACCTGAAGGGCTGTCATGTGAAAGATGGAGCAAGCTTCCTTTTGGCTGCTCCAGAGGGGAGGACCCAAACCAATGCATTCAAATTACAAGAAAGGAGATTCCAACTAAACATTAGGAAGAACTTCCTTATGTTAAGAGCTATTTGACAATGGAATGGACTACCTTGGAAGGTTGTGGACTCTCCGTCTTTGGAGGTTTTTAAACAGAGGTCGGGTGGCCATCTTGTGCTGTGGTTCCTGCATTGCAGGGGTTTGGACCAGATGATCACTGGGGATCCTTTCCAATTCTGCAATTCTATTATTCTAAGTCATGTGCTTTAAATGTATACTGTGGATCTGCCCAACTGGCTGTCATTCCTGATACTTCTTCCATCAACTTTCTTCTTCCAACTTGAGTTGCTGCTGTGGGGAATTCTGCTTCTTCTGCTTGCGTTTCTTTGCTCTTCCTTTTCCTTTGCTAGCCCCATAGCTGAATGGCTTGGGGCCTGACTGAAACTGGCTGGGTGAGTATTTTGGAACTGAGGAAGTTCATATTCTGGTGTGATTGGGAACTATGGGAAAGCAGGAGAGAGAGAGCTCTTCAGACATGCAGTTGTCTGTGGAGTCTTTCTTCCCACTTTCAAAGGGACACAGACAACTGGAGGGCATAATCTGTTGCTCTGATTCTGTTTCCAGCTATATGCATTCATTTGAAAATGTGAAAGGGGCCTTTTTGCTCACTTTATGGCACCACCTGGGTTTCAGATTTGTGTGCCAATCATCCAGAGTACAGTAATCAGCTTGTAGGCAAATCCATAAGACATATTTCAAGTCTGATCTGATATCAAATTATCCAGATGTGAAGTCTTGGTAGCTAAGCTCCAATCCACCCCATCCAATCCCTTCCTTATATCCCAGAAATCGTCTCTCTGGGGAGGGGTTAGACAGATGATTTGCAAGCAGAGGGATTGCAACTCCGATGATCCCTGGCCATTGGCCATACTGGTTGAGGCTGATGGGAATTGGAGTCCAACAACTTCTGGAGGCTTCCAGGTCCCTTGTTTCTGCTTTAGAAGGCAGCGAAGCTGGGTTTTTCTTCTTCTGAACTTATTTTCCTTTATGACTTTGGCATCCTTGCAAACTTTTTTGGCCACTCATTTTGACACAGTTGTCATTCAGATAATGTTCCCTGCTCATATTGTAAAAATAAAACTCCCTGCATTTTCTGTAGGGAACAAGCAATCCCTGGGGTGGGGTGGGGAAAGATTATTATCCAGCTTTTGGCTTTGTCTTATTCGCTGTATTTTTGGACAAAAGGAAATAAATGTGTCTAAGGGCATTGGCTCATAAGAAATTGCAGTTAAGCAGGGAAATGTGCTAGTCCTCCAAATGTCATAACTTGTCTTGAAACATTTGTTGGAATGACGGGAGGAAGACCAAAATGTGAGGGGCCAAGGAACGGGATGCTGCTGCACTCATGACCATACCTCAAGAGATTGACATCATCAGGACTGTGCCCTGCATAGCAATGGAGGACCTTCGATACCTCTCTTAACAAGGTCCCCAGTTCCTCAGCTGCTACTTGGCTCAGGCAAAGAAGTGAACATCAGGAACGGACTGATTCTCCAGTAGCGATTAGCAGGGCACATTGCATGCCTGCATTCCCAACATGGAGGTTGCTGCTAGTAACTGAGAAGGACGGGGTGGGGAGAAGACGTGGTGGCAGGAAGGTCAGTGCAGTGGGGGGGGCAGTGGTGGAGTCAGTCCCAAATTCTTGCTGTGCCTGTACTGCACCAGCCTCCATGCCCCCTTGCCCCCTTCCAACCTGACCCCTCTTCTTCTTGTTCTTGCTTGACTTTGATTGCATCTATCTGATTTTATATGGCGCCATATTACAAATCGACATGGTTTGCTGGTATTCCCTCCCCCCTTTTACTGTTTGTTTTTGTTTGTTTGCATTCTTCCAGAAAAGTTTAAATTCCAGTTAATTACTCATTAAAAACTAGTCGTCAACTAGTGATTATGTCATCACCGTTCACTGTTGCCGCAAAGGGTCATTGTGAGTTTTGCATGCATTTAATTTGCAGTTGAATTGTCTCAACTGTGCTTTTTCTAGTTCATGGCTATTTCACTTTTTCTCTCTCCTTTGTACCAGGGATGGCCTGGTTGCTGAATGGGGTTTTCCAGGCATCTCTGTCTTGCCTTCAGGTCTCTCTCCAGGCCTGACTCTGCACCCTCTTCAAGTGCTTTTGCAAGACTGTCTTGAGACATTTTGCTCCCTGAGGGAAAGGGTGAAATGGTGCTTTACATTCCATATGAAAAATCTGGCTCGACTGGCAACTGACTCTTATTTCAACTTCTGGTGATGAGGCAGCATCCTTGACTGCACTTAAAATTTGGGATGGGTCAATTCTGACCTCTCAGTTTCTCATTTTTCCAGTCTTAAATTTAGCTCTCCATATTTCCACATCAGTTTGGGGGTGTTTTGCTTGTTTTTGTTTGTTTTTAGAAGTCTTCATGAAAATTCACCAGCATTTTAATGTGGGTCACACAATCATCTCTTTCAATGCAATAGGGACCACCCAGTCATGCGATGGAGCATCAACCACATCCGGGAGCCAGCCAACCAGCCAACTCTACCCACCCTGCTAGATTTAATAAGACAAGAGGGACAAGAATCAAGAGGGCATGTGGTTGGTTAGCACTTTGCCCATATCAGCTGACTGAATAAGCTGAAATCGATCCCACAATACCTCCAGAACATCCCAAGAGCTAAAGGTTCCCCATCCCTGATTGAAGTGGATGACACTTTGTGCAAGATGTTTCCTATTTTCATCTGCCCTAGGAATAGGAGTCCTGTGGTTCATTATAGGCCAACATTTCTGTCCTTGTTCTGACAATTGTTCGGTTTTCTAGCTTAAATTCTTCCTTCACCACCAGTTTACGTTCCCTTTTAGTCCCTGTTCATCTTCTGATTCACTTGGTTGGGTGTTTCCCTTACATTAACCTCAACCTGGATGCCTCTGTGGCTCTGGGTGACACAACAATCTATCCTACAGATACAATCCTTGCCCTCTATACAACATTACATATGATTTTCAAAGCCCTGGAAATGAGCCCTTTTAAGTGAAAGCCTCTGCAAGATAACAATCCTATGAATGACACTTATAACCCGTATCCTGAAATGACATGTGGGTATCACAAGAGAGTCTTCTGAACACTATCTTAATTAGATTGCTGTGTAAATTGGTTCAGGATGTGGGTTTTCTTCTTTATCTAGGCCTTTTGTTAAAACAACAGTAGCAACAATCTTTACATCGCAATAAAACATTTTTTTTTAAAAAAAGCAAAATACTTAATTTCATTAATCTGTTTAGCAATACCAATATAATGAGCCATAATATTGATTTTCGTACATAGGATTTAAAATCTCTACTTCTTTCCACCGAATTAAATGCTTCAGACTGGTACTCAACCTCTTTACAGTCACATCTTTAATTTAGTTGTTATAATTAGGCATTAACGGGTGTCAGTGGTATAGTCAGTTACAGGCCATTCTGTTCTGCTTGTCTTGATTATCACAGTTTAGATGTAAAGTAAATTAGAATGAAAGACTATACAGTCCAATTACAGATAAAAGCAGCAAACTGCACTGGGGTAATTAGATGCCAGCATTATTTTTCTTAGATTTTGTATCTCTGAGAGCATTTCTTGCTGTTACTTTGCTGAAGTCAATGCTTAAAGATTTTGCAGAGGGCCTGGGTCTTTGTGACATTGTCTCCTCTTAAACTTTTAAATGTGCTGACTTGATCTTCAGTGGCTACAAGTGATCTTCTTTGTTCCTTGCTGTTTTCCACTGGAAATTACAACTGAACCCTCTTCGAGCCAGTTACCATGCCCTGTCTACAGGGCTGCATAAAGAAACCTCACTGTGAGCCAGACTTTGCTTTAGCAACCAGCGACGGAAACATCTGGAAAATTACCAGTATCATTGCAAATCCGATTCGTGCTGAGGTTTCTGCAGGTGATCTAGTACCCCAGAACAAGATTGCTAAAAGGCAACATGTCTGGTTTGCACATGTCAACCAGACCGTAACCCTGACTTTTTTTCTGTAAACATTTCTAAATAGCACTTTGGTAAAAAAACAAACAAAACACAAACAGCATAATGTGTACCCCATACAAAAGCTACAAAAACAAAACAAAACAAAACCCACAGGAAAAAATATCAGGAAAAAAATCATACGTATATACTGTCGGTCAAAAGAAAATTCGCACTTTGAAGGGCTGCCTGAGTAACACAATTTTTAGGCAACTTCTGAAAGGAGGCAGGAATAATTACTGATGCCACTTTAAACAGTCCTGGCTCCCCCCCACCCAGCAAAAAAAAAAAAAATATTCTGGGAACTATAGCTTGTTCAGAGTGCTGAGAGTGGTTATGAGACTCCTATTGCCCCTCACAGAGCTACAATCCCAGAATTCCCTGGGGAAAGGGATTGGTTGTTAAACCACTCTTAGCCATTTAAGCTATTTACCACCACCATCACATCTTATAACCGTGAATTGTGTGAATTCCAGAGCAATCCTGCTGTGTGTGTGTGTGTGTGTGTGTGTGTGTGTGTGTTTGAAAGATGAATGTGGCGCCTGGATGGAAAAGGGGTTGTGGTGTAGTCAGACAAAAAATAAATTCACAAGCTCTATGGCTGGTACATTTACCTCCCTTGCATAGGGAATGTTGGGGGAATAGACTCCCTTGATCAGCTTCTGATATGCTCTTCTGCTGCCATAGCATTGATGGTGGGAGACAGGTGGCTTCTACAGATGCAATAAGGAGGCTTCTACAGGGGAGTCCAATGGTCCTCTCTCTCTCTCTACCTGTGGAAATGGAAGTCTGAAATATCCCATGGCCATAATGGAACCCTAGGGCTGCACCCTTTATTATGCATTTCAGGAACAATGTGAAGTGCAGCAAGGTGAAAACAGATCAATCAATAATTAAGAAGTGTATACAGAACTGTGTGACCCATATTAGCATAAGAGGCAACTCCTAGGGGTTGTGGGGGCTTCAGGCCCCACAATAAAATATTTGTGGGGGCTGGGCCCCCACAAAGTTGATTGGCTTTCCTATTCAAATGGTGTGCGTGCACTGTGTCATCTGATCAATTATGCAGGGCGGGTCTTACCTGGGCCCCCACAATATTTTATTCAACTTGGCACCCCTGCATATTAGTAAACAGGCTAAGTTTCTATTCCAGTGAAGCACTACCTCAGGGAACCCAGAACTTTGCCTTTTGCAGTGGCAGAGGCGATTTTAATTAGGATAATTATTATGTTTTTCCTTTTAAGTTTATTTTCTAATGCTGGCAGAAGCAATAACGCATGATGTGTTTTTATGGACACCCTTGAGTGTGTGTGTGCCCCCCCAAATATGCCTGCGCATGCAGGAAAACTTACACATACACTTAAATGCCTACAGGTAAATCAGCAAGTTACAGGAGGATCAGGAGACATAAAAGTAGTAAATAAGGGCAGGAAGATGCAAGATAAAGAACAAAATGAAAAAATAATTAAAACAATAACTATTCCATTCATTCTGTACTTATTACACCAGATTGCATTAGGAAAAACAATAAAAAATGTGATTTTAATCTGATAGTAAAACACACGTGCACACACACACACACACACACACAAATAAGAATGAGATCCATTAATGAAAATAATGGATCTTCTCCAAACTGGTTCAACAGTCAACAGTCTGTAGTGCTGCTAGTGAGGCAGGAGTCTTTGTTACATGCTGTGGTTGCTGCAGTCCTAATTAGTCCCGCTCATTAACTATTGCAACTCATTTATGAAGGGAAACAAAGGAGCAACTCGATGGGACTTTCCCCCTTGCTAAAGTGATAATGTTATTTCGCTCTGCAATCCGGTAAATGCTCAGAGCCCAGACACGGGAGGAGTACACAGAGTGTGCCACACCATTTCAGATCTCCGAAACAAAAAGTGTTTGTTTTTTTCAGGATAGATGTTTTGATTTTATTTCACTTTAGACTGCTACCTTGCCTGTCATGAGAACCCTCGGGGTGGCTTGCAACATCGCATAAAAGCAGGAGCCCACAATAAATAAAAACCATTAAAAATCCATCATCCTAAAGCAAAACAATAAAGGCAAACTTTTAAAAGCAGCATAGACACCATAAACAACATAAAAATGTAGCAATTAAAAATCCATCACAATCCCCCAAATGCTTGCTGGGATAAATATAATGAGTCTTTACTATTTTTCTGAAGATTGAAACAGAGCAGGCTCGACACACTTTTCCTAGGAAGCAGCTCCACAACACAGATATCACTGCCAAGGGGAACCTGTGTGGTAGTGGATGAGCTTAAAATCACAGAAGCTGCCTTGCACTGAGTAAGGCTATTGATCCATCTAGCTCAGTATTGTCTACACTGACCATCAGCAGCTCTCCAGGGTTTCAGGAAGGGTCCTCTTCCAGCCTTACCTTGAGATGCTCCTGTTGATTGAACTTGGGGTCATTGGCATGCAAAACTCTACCACTGAGCTAAGGTCCCTCCTCATTACAGAGTTGGGTCTTCAAAGCAATCTATGGCAGGCATGTCCAGCTCCCAAGAGGCTGCGGTCTACTCCCACTATTAAAAAACTGGAAGTGATCTACACATTGGATTGACCAAAGTTGTCTTGGGGAGGAAGTTGTTGAGCGATCGACCAGGATCAACCAGGGGCACCCTGAGACTGACTGGTAGATCATGATCGACCTGTTGGACATCCCTGATATATGCAGTCAAAACACAATAAGAAACACGATATCTCCAAATATCTAAATAGCTGTCACTGGAAGAGGTAGCAAGCTTGTTTTCTTTTGCTAAGGAGGAAAGGACCCAAACCATCAGAAAGAAATTCTGAATGTACATTAGGAAGAACATTCTGAGGGTAAAAGCTGTTTTGATAGTGGAATGGACTTGTAAGGTGGTGGAGTCTCATTCATTTGAGATTTTTGAGTAGAAGCTGGACTAGACATCTCACAGCATCCAGAGCAGTTGACTCTCTATTTGAATGGACTGGAGATTTTTTTTTTTAGCTTGTTGCATGGGTTGCTTTTAGAGGAAAGTTTGAGGGAAGAAACTCTGAAAAATGGGAAAGTTTTATGAAGAAAGGCAAAGCTTTCCTTGGTGAATAAGTCACCATGCTATCATAATAATGCAAATTCCCTCAACTATTTTGTTCAAAATGAATATTAGCACTGTAATTTTCTACCTAATTTTATAGTAATAACTGAAAATGTGGCATTAAAATAGCCACATGGCTCTTTGAATGTTATTAGTGGGCTGGAATATGACTTTTGTCAATAACACAGCAGCAATACAGAACATTTGCTTCAGACTAAAGTGACTGTTCAGTGTTCTCCATGGAATTTATTTTTGCTCAGCAGTGGTTGTTTTCAGTTTTATCATGAATAGTGGGAACAAATCTAAGAGAAACTTAAAGAGAAACAGGTTTAAGTTTGGAATGGATACATCATCACATTGTCCAATATAAATAACTGATAACAGAACATGCAGGAATATACAATCATAGAATTGTAGGGCTGAAATGGACCCAAAAGGTAATCTAGTTCAATCTTTTGCAATGTAGGAATCCAGCTAAAGAATCCATGACTGACGGCCATTCAACCTCTGGTCCAATCTCCTTTCTGGTCATTTGAATACACCCAATTGCAATACATCAAGGGAACGTTGTGTGAGTGAATTTGCTAAATTGACTGCCATTTGGTGGGATGGGAAGATTGCCTTCCAGGCACTTCCATGTACTTCTTCTCAGGAACAGGAGACCAATGGGACAAGCCTTAAGTTTCTTGGTCATAAGAGAATTCAGAGTGGGGAGGAGTTCCTCATTCATCAAGTAGGGCCGTACAGTTGTCTATGAAACAAATGGAAGAGTGGCTGCAGCTGTTAACAAAGACGCCGTCGTTTCTGAGAGTCAGGTCACTGCTTCAGCTGGAAGTCCTTTTGTTGCAGAACAGAGATGGCCACTTTGACTGCCAAAAAGCCACTTTAAAAAGATTGATGGGAGAAACTGAAGGAGGATGCAGAAATTTGGAACAAGTTCATTTAACTTCGTAATGAGTTTCTGTCCTGGTGGTGGCAAAAAGAAGGAGGGGGGGTAAAGCTCCTTCATCGTGGGATACGTTGGCCTAAATTGCACTTGGGCATTTATTTATTTATTAAAAATGCTTCGGCCTGGATGGCATCAATTAGGAATGATGCTGCGAAGGCGATGGCGCAGCGGAGGAAACAATAAGTAGGCAATGCAATTAGAGGCCGTAATGAGCCTTATGAATGCAGAGGGGTGCGGTGGGGGTGTCGTAAGGTTTGAACAATCTGTTTCACAGTTTAGCATCTACCAGGAAAATGTAGTGGCAGGGTGTCTCGTTCAACATTTCAGGGACTCCCGTTTTTGGCCCTGGAGGCTGACAAGGAGCTGACACCTGTGCCCTCAGCTGCAGAAGGGGATGTTCATTATGCAAGAGATCTCCAAATACGCTTAAGGCACTCAGAGAGGTTTTCCTCTTGCCAAGGAGTGGGGAAAACAGGTTAAAGAGCAGAGTGGCTGCTATAATGAAGTTACCAGAGTGAGCGAGCTTGATGAATGTTGACACCGCTATAACTGAACATCACTGGCAGAAATTATATTACGTTGGGCCTTCAAACATCCTCGGCTTTTAAGCACTCTATCAAATAGCCCGATTAGCTAACTAATATTTAGGATTGCTTTCGGAGATCATTTCCCCAAACTAAAACGGTCTCTTTGAATTTGCCTGCTTGATTTGGAGGTGGCAGAGAGAGGGCAATATTCTTACAAGGCGGTGTGTGTGCGCGCAGCAACTTTGGTGAATTCTCCAACAGTTTTTTTGGGGGATTGTTTCACATTGTTGTTGTTTAGTCGTTTAGTCGTATAGTCGTATAGTCCGACTCTTCGTGACCCCATGGACCAGAGCACTCCTGTCTTCTGCTGCCTCCCGCAGTTTGGTCAAACTCATGCTGGTAGCTTCAAGAACACTGTCCAACCATTTCATCCTCTGTCGTCCCTTCTCCTTGTGCCCTCCATCTTTCCCAACATCAGGGTCTTTTCCAGGGAGTCTTCTCTTCTCATGAGGTGGCCAAAGTATTGGAGCCGCAGCTTCAGGATCTGTCCGTCCAGTGAGCACTCAGGGCTGATTTCCTTCAGAATGGATAGGTTTGATCTTCTTGCAGTCCATGGGACTCTCAAGAGTCTCCTCCAGCACCATAATTCAAAAGCATCCATTCTTCGGCGACCAGCCTTCTTTATGGTCCAGCTCTCACTTCCATACATCACTACTGGGAAAACCATAGCTTTAACTATACGGACCTTTGTTGGCAAGGTGATTGTTTCACAGATGCCTTTAAATGAGGATTAGACAAATTCATGGAGGAGAAGGCTATCAATAGCTATATGCCTTGATGTCTATGGCCTGCCTCCATTACAAGAGGCAGAAATGCTTCTCAGTGCCAGTTGTTGCAAGTCACAGGAAGGTCCTCCTTGCAGCTTTTCATGATAGGCTTCTGGCTGGCCACTGTGAGAACAAGAGGCTGGACTGGGGCAGGGCACTGGCCTGATCCAGAAGGGCTTTCTTTATGTGCATCTTATTTCTTTTCCTGGAAAATTTCAGCCCAGTTCTTACTGAAACAGTATTGCTAGCTAATAATGGTGGGTGAACTAAGAAATGGGTTAAGAGTGGAATAGTGGCAGGAGCTTGGGGACTTTTTCAGTTTGTAGAAAAGACAAGTAAGAGGTGACACCATAGAAGTTTATAAAATTAAGCCTGTCACGGAGAGAGTGGACAGAGAAAAGTTCTTCTCTCATAACAGTCATGGATATTCAATGAAACTGAGTGTTGGAAGATTCAGGTTTCTACATGCGGCACATAGTTAAACTATGGAATTCACTCCCATAGGAGTGATAGAAAACAATTTGGAATGGCTTTAAAAGATAAATTCATGTTCCATGGATGGCCACTACCATGATGGTTCTACTCTGCCCTCCATAGATGGAGGCAGCAATGTTTCTGAATACCAGTTGCTGGAAACCACAGGAGCTCTTGTGCTTGAATCCTGGCTTAAGTGGTTGGCAGTGGTTGGCTACTGTGAGAACAGGATGCTGGACTAGATAAGCCATAGGCCTGATCCAGTGGCCCATCTAATGGTCTTATGAGTAGAAGCTGTTTTTCAGATCCTGGGGAAACCCCTTGCAAAGTGTCCCACAAAAAGGAAATCATAGTGACATCAGGGGATTGACAGTTGGGCATCCCTGTCAAAAGCAAGAGGTTCAAGAGTGCTTTAAAAAATGTCTCGTGCTGGTGTAGACCATGGTTTTGGTGGTTTGTACTGGATCAAATTTGTTTTTCAGAGTATGATGCGGTGAATATTGTCTTGCTGATACACATCCATACAATGGGGAAATGGCCTGGAGAGAAATGTTGACGTTCACATCAGAAAACTACCAGAGAACTTCACCATGGAAATGCAATGCACCTCAAAAACCATGGGAAGTGTTGTGTTGTCTACTGTAGGACAGGCTGATTGTCTGGATTGGAAGATGACAATTAAAAAAATAGTAGGATTTGGATTTGTAAAGGCAAATGCTCCTTGATGCCAAGATTGCTTGGTCCATGTGGCCACCCAAATGAGTTTGGAAGGAAGCCAAGGAACTAAAAGCAGTTGATAAAACAGGAAAGGTAGTTAATCAAAATATAGCTAGCTTCTGCAGATTTCAAAAAGCTAATGATAATACAGAGATGTGTTATGGAGGCAGGGAGAGGAGGGGTTTGAGAAAAGAGTTTAAAGCTGTGCAGAGTGGATTCGTCTCCTGGTTCCCCCCACCCCACCCACTTTCAAATATGACATCAATAGTGAACAGCCCCTTAACCCATCACATTAAGCAGCGAAACATGAACACCTGAATGCATTTTCGATGGTTCTTAGAATGTGTTAAATGGCCATTTGTACAGCACTCTTCTGGAGATATGCTTGGGCTCCAAATTCATGTGGAATTCATAAGAACATAAGAAGAGCCTGCTGCATCAGGCCAATGACTTATCTAGTTCAGCATCCTGTTCTTTCAGTGGCCACCCAGATGCCCCAATGGGAAGCCCACAAGCAGGAACTGAGAACAAGAGCAATCTCCCCACTTGTGATTCCCAGCAACTGGTATTCAGCAGCATACCGCCTTTAACAATGGAGGCAGAACATGGCCATCATAGGTAGTAGCCACTGATAGCTTTCTCTTCCTGCATAAATTTGTCTAATCCTCTTTTAAAACCATCCAAGTTAGAGGCCATCTTGTGAGAGTGAATTCAGAAGTACTTTATTGACTGTAGTGAACCTTCCAGCATCCACCTTCGCTGAATGAACTGGAATTCTAGAATTCAAGAAATTTTAGAATTATGAGGAGGAAAACATTTCCCTATCCATGTTCACTGCATCACACATAAGTTTATGTATTTCCATAATATCTCCTCCTACCTACCTTTTTTTCTAAACTAAAAAACCCCAAATGCTATAACCTTTCCTAATAGGGGAGTTGTTCCATTTCCTTGTTCATTTTGGTTGCTCTCTTCATGGAACACGAGAAGCCACTCCAATACTCCTGTATTGGTGTGGCACTAGACCAGTCATTTACCTTTTTTAGAAAAGATAATAGTGACACCTAAAGTCAGAACGCAGCATAACAAAATGTAGTCTTTGCTTCCTGAATTCAGTGGGGCATGACCAATAGTGATATCTAGTGTCTGAAGAAAGCATAACCCACTTTAATGCAAAAACTTTTTATAAAAAAAAACTTGTGTGCATTCATGTTTTTTTTTGCTAAGCATTTGTGTTATCTTCCGATGTTAAAACCTCTTCGAAGTGGGTTACAAATTTTAAAAGCCAACACAAGCATTAAAATTGTATACAATCAAAGCTAGTGTAAAACAGCAGAGAAATCAGATGAGATGGCAGGCTTAGTAAAACAGCCAAGAATCAAATGAAATCAAATAAAACAGCATAAGCACAGTTCAATAACTATGAGTCCTGGAAAATAAATATATCTTAGCCAGATTTTAAAATGACATTTGTGTTCCCACCTTCAGAATCTTTCTTCTTTTTTTTTGGGGGGGGGGGTATTTCATAACCACAGTGTCCACCACTGAAAAGCCCCTCCTTCTGGTTGACATCCATCTGAATATGGAAGTCCTTAGAGAATTTCCTCTGGAGCAAATCTTAACGATTAAGAGGTTAAAGAAATCCTACCTTTGAAGGTAGTGCAAGTCATCAGGTGCATTAGGGCAGGATAGCGACACGATTTTTATACATGGATTTCCAAGGTGACGAGCAAGACACCATTGGAACAGAACCTTCCTAGAAAAGAGAACCATTCCAAACAGTGACATTGTGGGAAACTTCTGGGCTTTCCATAGGCATCTGCTTGACCACTGCGAGAACAGCATGCTGGACTAGATAGGCCTTTGGTCAGATCCAGCAGGGCTCTGCTTATGTTCTTTTGTAGATTTCACCACTATCAATCAAAGATCCACACAGAATGCAAATAAGGGCTGTAATCATATGACATGGGAGCAAACCATTGAATTCAAAGGGACTTCTGAGTAGGATTGCACTGAAGGGGAAGAAACAGATGTGCTACTCTGATGATAAAAACTCATCCTTAGCTGCCATGTTTGTCTATATTTCATGGCTTCTGAGAATATGTGAAATTGACTTCCTGATACATTCAATGTTCTATTAAGCAACATGGATATTCTGGTCTCTGACAAAACCAAAACATGTTTCCTTATCTTCTTTTTTGCTCTCCTTGGACTTCAGAGGCATTTTCTAACTGTAGCTCCATCCTGTCGTCATTCTCCATCGAAGTCATCAAAATTTTAAAAAGCCTTAAAAATCTCGTCATGTTATAAATAAAAGATGGACTTGGGACAGTGATGGAAGACGAGTGCAGCGTGTTTGATGGGAAACGTACAATTAGTCGCTCCTTCGAAAGCATCTGAGGACCACCTTAGCATCCTTCTCCTTCGTTTGCATGCTATATAAACAGAGAATCAAGGAATACACCAAGTAGCGTCAACTGAAATTCCATAGGCAAGGGATGACAGCAGATCCACTCAACGCACATTAAAAATTAATAGACATTGAATTTTCTCAGCTTTAATTGATCTGCATTTTTGTCTTCAATTACTTGTATGTAACCTTGCTTTTCATTCCAGGGACTGATGCTGAGTTCTGAAACAGCACCTTGGAAGAGTGCTGAGGCACAGCTGGCGGGATCAGAAGAATTTCAGATCCTCCGTGGAAGGTGAGCTTTGCACGACAGCATCAGAAGAGATTAAAACGTGTTGAATGTCAATGCCAATAAAATGGCTTTTAATTTGGCAGGGCTGTGGCTGAGGAACAGAGCACCTGCTTTGCATGCAGAAGGTCCCAGGTCAATCCTCAGCACCTGTAGGTAAGACTATATGAACATAAGGAAATAGGAAGAGACTGCTGGGTTAGGTCAATGGCCCATCTAGTCTAGCATCCTCTTCTCACAGTGGCCAAACAGATGCCTCTGGGAAACCCTTAAGCAGGATTCGAGCACAAGAGCACCCCCCCAGGCTTTCCACCAACTGGTCTTCAGAAGCATTGCTGCCTCCAGCTGTGGAGGCTGGTAAGTCTAGGAGTGTCTCCACAAATCCAGAGTGGAGTCCCTAAGACAGTTGGATGGTGTCTGTGATGGACAGCGTAGCCAGACTAGAGTCTGGTGATGCAGTTCCTCTTAAACTTTGCCAGAGTATTGGAACTTCTTGTTGATTGGCTCCAGGGTCAGCTAGCCACAGAGTGGGGAGGAACAGCACTTTGGGGGGGGTGGTAAAAGGAGCATTTTCTGAGGGAGAGAGTTAGATAGGGCTGGATTTAAGACGAGAGACAGGGTTTGGTTTTCAGACAGGGGTACATTTCGGGTTGGGAGATAGGGAATGAGATAGGGAGAACTGGTTCTGAGTTAAGTTAAACATCCGCACTGAGGCGACTATCCATAGCGAGAGGACAGCTTGGATAGGGGTCTGGGAAGGGTATACAGGGTATACAGACAGGAGTGTTCTGGGAGGGCTGAGTCTGAGCCAGGAGAGATAGATCCTGTGGGAATTCAGGCTACCTGGGTCTCAGTATTGCCAGGAAGGGAGAGTTCTTCTAGGTGCAGAAGATCCCCAGCCCAGTGACAAGGGGTGAGGTGACCCCCTGGGTCTGTTGTACCATTTAGAAGACCTCAGGTGTGGGATGGTTAAGAGAGTGGGTAACTGAGGAGAAGTGCCCCTCGCTTATGAACCAAAATATTAAGCTGTGAAGGAAACTGTATGGTGTTGAAAGTATTCAACTGTAATATCTAAGTAACAGAAACTGAGTTGAACATTTTATCACCTATTCTAGAAACCTGAACATCTACCACCTGAAGCATAACAACTGATTTTTAGTAACTGAAGTTTAAGAAGAGTTGGGCCTATAGTATTGTGCCTAAGCCTGAGACATCTTATAGTTAGTTAAAGCGAATAAGTTAACTTCTACCTGAAACAACGCATTTCCTGACCCACTTTGTTTCATAAACTTCTTTTTGTTTAATAAAGCTTTTCCTGTTTGTTTGATCAGCTCCTGCCAGAGACTCTAAATCATTAAGTTTTCCCTCACACAAGTCCCCCACTATATAATCTGTGGTAAATTGTAGAAATTTGTGTAATTAGTGTACCGTGAGGTGGGTCCAAAGCATCTGTAAGGGGTCAAGTTTGCAGAAGGCTGGTATCTTCTATGAGGGGTACTCTTACATACTGAGAATGGCCTCAAATACATATAATTTTCAAATTGTGCTAGTTGTATATGGCTGGCTGAGAAAAGTGTCTAGGAACTGCAGGTTTCTAGTTACACTACATTTCACACCAGAATTCAGAAGGTTGCCTCCTTCTGCCAGTTATGTGCTTTCCTGGATCTGGCCACTGTCCCCCATGCCCTGGTCGCATCCAGATGGCAACATGCTCCATGTGAGAATGCTGCCTCCCAAAAACATTCAGAAACTTTGCTGATCATATCACCCCTGATTAATTTCACCTGCACTGGTTTCCAAGAAAGATTGTGTTCAGATCAAAGGGAGTAGTAGGAACTGCTGTATTCTGCCTTCGTCACCTGGAGTCCTGTGTTTAGTTCTGGGCACCACAATTTAAGAAGGATATGAACAAGCTGGAATGTGTGCAGAAGAGGGCAGCCAAGATGATCAAGGGCCTGGAAACCAAGCCTTATGAGGAATGATTGGTGGAATTGGGAGTGTTTAGCCTGGAGAAGAGAAGACTGAGAGGAAAATATTTCAAGGGCTGTCACATGGAAGATGAATAAAGCTTGTTTTCTGCAGCTCCAGATGGTAGGACCTAAACCAATAGATTCAAATTGCTAGAAAAGAGATTCTGACTAAACATTAAGATGAACTTCCTGATGGTAAGAGCTGTAAAAACTGCTTTAGTTCAAGATGGAGTGTCATGGGCTGCCCTGAAAGAAGGCAGGGCTGGCTGACACACTAAAAAGCAGCACTCAACACTGCAACATTTTGTTGCAGCTCCCACTTGTTTTCCTCTGTAGCTGAGTGCCAGAGGGTACTCAGGTACTCTTTCTCTTTTTGGGGGGCCTAGCAAAACAAAATTTTCAGGGTGGGTGAGTAGATGTGCTGGCAAAAGAGACCTTTCCTCATATGTCTACATAATATTGCCCCCACCCCCATAATGGCACAAAGGCCATTTGATCTCAATCCAGGCAGCAAATTTTTCAATGCATATCCACAGAAGGGTTCCTTTATTTGAATTGCTGGCTGCACCACAAATATTATTGATTTTCAGTTTTATGAATATTCAGTGAATTATGGGTTGATCCGAAAGAAAACATGTCACACCCTGGGAGTCTGATCTCTGAGAGATAGAAAGAGAGAGGGAGAGAGAGAGAGAGAGAGAGAGAGAGAGAGAGAGAGAGAGAGAGAGAAAGAAAGTGTGTGGTCTTGCATGTGGGGGTCCCTCCATGCATCATCTATGGAAGGCGAGTGAAAGGATCATCTGTCTTGAGGGGAATGATTGTCCACGCTCTCAGTGAAAGGTCAATGACTGGTGGGTATTAATTAATCCAGCTGGGCACACAGCATTCAAGGTTTAACCGTGTCCACATTTTTAATAATGATGATAGATTTTAAAGACCAGCCTTTGAGCAATGGAATCCCATCTGTTTCAGGCAGGATCTCTGAAGTTTCCAAACCACCTTTTAGGATGAAATGATGGAATTTTCTTTTCTTTTCTTTTTAACTGGGACGTAGGGTATGGAGGGAGATTGCATAAGCAGTTGCGCCAAATGGTTTGATGTGCTTTTTATTGTGATCTCATGCTGAATTTTGTAAACCCATTTCAGATACTGTTTTGGAAAAGGGTAAAAAAACAACAACAACGGCACAGAAATGTTTTAAAGAAATAATACACCTCTGGGGCAAGTGCTTTGACTAAACTGCCTTAGAAAGGGAAAAGGTGACCCTGTGTGAGAAACACCTGCAAAAGGTTTTATTGGTGTGTGTGTGTGTGTGTGTGTGTGTGTGTGTGTGTGTGGTGGGGTCATCTCAGCAGCAATTAAATCAGTGCTTTTCTGACAATGCTTATTTGGACCATAGAACATATTATATAGAGCCATGTGCAACTGTGTTTAACAAGTAGTTCGGTCTTTTCTCAAGCAGGGAAACCACCTTCAGCCGTTCCCAAATAGCTCCGTAGTAGGGCACAAGCTCTGAACGCCAAATAGTCTCAGGTTCAGTCCTCAGTTTCTCCAGCGTAATAGTCAAGTAGCAGACCTTCGTTTCACACCCCGAAGAACTGCTGTCAGTCACAGTCAACTGGGGACCAGTTTACCTGTGAGATCACCATACCTGAAGGTGACCCGGAAACTACAACTAATCCAGAATGTGGCAGCTAGACTGGTGACTGGGAGCAGCTGCCGAGACCACATAACACCAGTCTTGAAAGACCTATACTGGCTCCCAGTAGGTTTCCAAGCACAATTCAAAGTGTTAGTGCTGACCTTTAAAGCCCTAAACAGCTCCGACTCAGTATACCTGAAGAAGTGTCTCCACCCCCATCGTTCTGCCCGGACACTGAGGCCCAGCGCCGAGGGCCTTCTGGCGGTTCCCTCACTGCGAGAAGCCAAGTTACAGGGAATGAGGCAGAGGGCCTTCTCGGTAGTGGCACCCGCCCTGTGGAACGCCCTCCCACCAGAGGTCAAAGAGAAAAACAACTACCAGACTTTTAGAAGACATCTGAAGACAGCCCTGTTTAAGGAAGCTTTTAATGTTTAATAGGCTATTGTATTTTAATATTCTGTTGGAAGCCGCCCAGAGTAGCTGGGGAAACCCAGCCAGATGGGCGGGGTATAAATAATAAATTATTATTATTATTATTACCCCATACAGTGGTACCTCGGGTTACAGACGCTTCAGGTTACAGACTCCACTAACCCAAAAATATTACCTCGGGTTAAGAACTTTGCTTCAGGATGAGAACAGAAATCGTGCAGCAGCGGCGCAGCGGCAGCAGGAGGCCCCATTAGCTAAAGTGGTGCTTCAGATTAAGAACAGTTTCAGCTTAAGAACAGACCTCCAGAACAAATTAAGTTCTTAACCTGAGGTACCACTGTATATCTTAGTTGCTCTGATCTGCAAAACTGGCACTCTCACAGGTACCACAGAATGCCAACCACATTTGTTAGATATTTGATCTTTCAATGCGACAGCACACACACTTTGGAACTCCCTGCCTATTGACCTCAGGCAGACTGAGTAGCTCAGTTGGTTAGAGTGTTGTGCTGATAACACCAAGGTTGAGGGTTCAATCCCCCATAAGGGACAGGTGTGTATTCCTGCATATCAGGGGTTGGACTAGCTGATCCTCAGGGTTCCTTCCAACTCCAAGAAGCAGCATTTCTCCACAGAATGATTTTTCTATACAAATATTTGGCCCACTGTGAATACTGGGAAAACAGGCTTCTATGAAAGGTGCTTTCATTGTACTTTTTATGGTGCCTATTAAAAACACTTTTGTTTAGACAAATCCACTCAAATATGTAGAAGGTTTAATATGTTTTTAGTTCAATTTTCCTATGTTTTAAATAGTTGCTTTTGAATGTTTTGCTTTCTTATTTCTGTAAACCGCTTTGTGGGTTCTTTTTTTGCAATCAAGTATAAATTTATGAAATAAAAATAAATAGCAGACAATAGTTGACTGGTAGGAGCCATGATCTGACTTAGTTTAAGGCTGCTCCAGATGTATGCAGAGACACAAGAAGAAGTCTTGCTGGATCAGACTGAAGGCCCATGTAGTTCAGCATCCTGTTCTCACAGTGGCAGCCCAGATGCCCCAATGGGAAGCTCTGAAGCAGGACACGCCCACAATTTCACGTTTCTCCTTATGGTCTCTAGCAACTGGTATTCGGAGCTGAGCAGCCTCTGAATACCGAAGGCAACATAGCTCTCATGACATTCAACTAAAGACATTTCTCTGAGGGCATAGCCATGTTCTCCAAACTTTCTCTAGTTCTAGAAGTTTCCAGTGCTTCAGAAACCCGTCAATAACAAGTAGGAAACGAGCTCCAATCAATTCCATCTGGAGCCAGGCTAAGTTCTTGCTGGTGTCTCTGAACACTTTTGAATGACCAGTGTGTGAGCCTCTGTAGCTGCACTTTAGTCCATCAAGGACATCTTTAAGATGCACATCCTCTGCAAGTGATAATCTTTAGTCACTTCTATCGCTTTCGCTTGGAGTGTTAACACGTTTATTTCAGCTCACTCTTCCATTCAAAGCGGTGGCTCTTTTCCCCCCTTCTTCTTCTTCTTCTTCTTCTTCTTCTTCTTCTTCTTCTTTTTTTTTTTTCTGTAGGAAATATCAATACTAATTTGGACCTCTAATTGAACAAAAACAGCAGATGTGAAGTTGATAAATAAAAGGTCTTCTTGCTGTCTCATGGGTGTTCTCCAGCCTACTACTTATTTCTGAAGCATCTCTCATTGCTGGTTCTATTTTGACCTTCAGATGCTGTAACTACATGGCTCCTATTGTACATCCCTTCTCTCTCCCTCCCCACCCCCGCCACCCCATTTCTCTGCCTACTCACAGAAACCTAAATGGTGGGTGCCGTTTTTTGTCCTGATAAAGTCACTCGTTAGAGCTATTCCTAGTAGACATTTGGGTCTTAAAACTGCACTCCTTTACAGAGGCCTGTGTTGCATTTACTGCTTGTCGATTTTGGTTCTAAAAGGGAGAGGGAGAGAGAGAGAGAGAGAGAG